>NC_046371.1:33580656-34180656 GCF_011125445.2 Fundulus heteroclitus
AACAAAACTTTAGACACACAAGCCTTTTTCATTGTTCCTACAAACAGTCCTCCTTGCATTCTCTGATGGAAAGGTCTTTTTTTTTTTTTTTACCAATATCTTATCAGAACACTACTATAAATTTCATCACGTCTTCCATTAAATATACAATGCCCTCCACATGTATTGGCATCCTGTGTGACTGTGTATGAATAATTGAACTTTATTTATGTCACAATGGAGAAATTCACTTCTGCATCTTAACCCATCCCCTTGGGGAGCAGTGGGCTGCCGCTGTGCGGCGCCTGGGGAGCAATCAGGGGTTAAGGGTCTTGCTCAGGGACCCAGAGTGCCGGCACTGGGGATCGAACCGGGTACTTGCATCCTTCTCTGAGTGCAAGCGTGCTGCTCTAACCACTCGGCCTTAAAGTCAAGAGCCTTAAAGTCAAACAACACCCTGGAATTGCTATTTTATCATTCATTATATAATGGCGAACTTGATGTATTATCACTAGTAATTTTGTACCAACGCACACCTAGGGTAAATCTTTATCCTTTGTGCTTTTCACAGGTGCTGTCATCATGGCATCCTTGCCAGCTCATATATCACGGTGTAGAATATTTGCAATCGTGACCTACCAACTGCACCTAGGCCCTAGAACATAAACATGCAAGGCTAAAGAGCTAAACATGCCTGAATGTCAAGTTGCAAAAATAAACTACATGTATGCAAAGGGAAGTCCTTTTTTTTAAAACAGCTTTTACTGACCTTGTGAAAAGTGCCGGCTGACCGACAGCTTGCAGTATGGTGCGAAATGTGTTTACACTCTCCTTGGTGCAGTTCGTACGTCACTTCCAACGGGCCCGCTCAATTACTTGGTTTGCTGTAAAATGTTTTTTGGGGTCGTCAGGAGGTTCTTACCTATAGCATTACAAACGCACCGATGTGTTATACTAAGATTATGGCATGTTTTACATGAAAATGGTTGTATACTTTTGACTTTAAATTCATGTTTGCATAATCCTGATAATTTGCTACAGTTCTTTAAGATTTGGATGGGTTTTAGATCTTCATGTTAGCAAGTTTAGGCAGGTGGCTATTTTTAGACTTTCAAAGATCAACTGCCTTACTGAATAGCACATTCTCCAGTCTTTCCCATTTTGAAATGTGAATAAGCGTAATGGGCCTTTGTTTAGTCATGTTTAAACCTCAGGGAAACTGAAAATATAGACATAGATTACTAATTGTTACAAATGTGAAAAATGCTTTAGTTGAATGATTTTCCAACCAATGTGGGATTTTTTCCACACTTAAAGGAACTCAAATTAAGGGTTAGATTCCCCCCCATTTGCAATTATGTTAATGCCAAAAGAAAACTTTTCATACAACCTTGCTAAGGCACTGTAAATTTAAAACAGAAGGTTCAACAGCTAATGCAGATTTAGATGGAAAATTAACCAAAATGTCCTGCGTGCACATTGCCTGCCGTTAACAGATGTGTTCGTGGAAATCCTTCCTGTAAAGTTGGTTGTGCTGAATTTCAGGGTTGCTAGTAGGACGGTACTATAATGAGACCGGACAGCCCACAAAGGCCCTGCTGGAGGTCGAAGCATTACTAGCGGAGGGCCAGAGACTAAAGGCCCAGGCTGAAATTGAGAAGGTTCACTTTCCTGCCTGCAACTCTGAGTGGAGCGCTGGCCGGGGTGGAAGAGTCTGGTGCTCCACTAAAAGGTATGGAAACAGTTCAGGCCTGTTACATATAACTAAAACATTCCCATTCAATTTGGAAGATTAAAAATGAACCAGGATTTACAGGGCTGACTTTCTCCCCCCCCCCCCCATTCAGTGGTGGAGTGATAAGAGACTGGACGGGTTTGCCACGAAAGCTTTTCTCCCCAGTTTCCGGCTATGTACAGTGTGTCTGCATCAAAGATCCATCTACAGCAGAAGAAGATCCCAGCCTACAGGAATATGATGGCTGCCGTTCAGATGCCGACTCATGCATGGTGGGAGAAGACCAAGTCTCTGGAGCAGTCACGAAAAACAGGCCGATGCCTTCAGATTGAACACGCTTCAGAAAAGGAAATCACAATGAGCCTTTTTATAACAGATGACGGATAAAGACATGTCGCTGCACGCTTTGTCGATGACCTTTATATAAAGTTGTCCTCCCCTCCTCTAAAAGAATACACCAGGAAGAGACAGACCAGATATCTGAGCATACAGATACAATGTGCATAAAAGATTAAACAATGTGCATAAAAGATTAACAGAGGCAAGATTTTTAGGTTGTCACAATGACAAGCACAAACTGCATTTAAGTACAAAACAGTTGTAGTGGTCAAAAATATCACACATTTATCTGTACAATTTAACAATACTTAAAGAGGCCACTCCACTTGGCTGTCCCTCTACTTAGTCCGCATCTTCCCCCAATCATCTGAAATGTCGCGTGTTGCTGATAAAGTGCACCGGTTAGGCTTAGAAATTAAGGTCATTAAGTGGGACGGGTCGACGTGATCACATAGCAATGATGGCCTCAGGCAGGTAAAAAGAAAAAAAAATCTGGAATGTTATTGGGTGACCCCTTTCAGGACATGATTTATGATATAACTGATGTATGAAGGCTATAAATGAAATGACATGCATAGGCATATGATATAGATCTGTCGCAATAATGTGATGAATTTGGCCCTCAGGTTCTTTGTCTTTATAACTACTCGATTATATCCATTTTCTCTGGAGGGGGAAATAATTTGCTGTAGTTGTGCTCAATTTCATGAGTTTGCTGGCATCAAAGTTATTGTTTTAATTATGATTAATTTTTACTCTTTTGAGAAAGTTACTTCAATTGAAAATCTACTAAAAGGTTAATGATAATTACTCACATGGATAAATAAATCTATATAACTGATTCATTTTGTAAGACTGTTGTCCTGCTTTGTGGAGGGTCAGTTTGAATCTTGTGGATGTGAGATAACCCAACAGAGAAAAAGGTAAACCCTTTTTCTCTGTCATAACATCTGTCTGCCTGGGATAATAGGAACTACTCAGCACAAACATCACTGATCTTGAGAAATAAGGAACTCCATGCAGCTGTCACCGAGCTGGTAGAGCTGCTTATATCCGCGTTAAGATACTTTGATAGCAAGAAAAAGAAAATGTTGCTCTCTAGTCAAAATGTCTCTAGAAGATTAATAGTTTTTCATAGACTGGAGTAGTATAAAGATGATGGTCCTTAGTATCTTCTGCTTCTCACGTCCCTTCTCATGGTGTTCCTGAATAGCAGTGGTGAGCCGGGCCTGGCCGATGGAAGAGATGCTGCTCACAGCATTATGATACCCCACCCAGAGTCAGTACGTCAAAGCAGATGTCGCACACTCTCACAGGCTTGTTCAAGTCAAACTTGATGATCGGTATCTCCTTTATAGAGCACTTGTGGCACAACAGGCGCCCACAATGGCGGCTAGAGGAAAAGAGGGAATGGGAGACTGATTAGCCAGTTGGACAGTAACATCTAAACAAGAACAATTTCTAGAAGCTCGTTTTACAGTTGCAGCCAAAATTGGAAAAAAAAAATTAAACAAAATCTTGTTTTGACAAATTCTACTACTTTAGTTTTTTTTAAAGGAGATCATTTGCATCAAGTACAGGTTGGTATGAATACAAACAAAATACCTTGATGACAAAACCTAGTTTGCTGTGTGTGTTAGCTGGAGCCTAAAATGACCAGCTGGCACTGTAATCCTCTCATGGTTAACTGAGAGCAGCTGGTTGAGATAACCGCTTAAAACTCGTCTTTCTGACTGAATTAAAGGGCAAAATGGTTGCATTGAAAAGGACCGCTGCTTGGAAGAGAATGTGAAGACTGCCATGAATTCTGTTTCACGACGACGACACAGAAGCATGCCGAGTTCATTCATGCGTGGAGCTGTGTTTGGTTCCAGGGAGAGGGTTCACTCACCTGACACATTGACCTAAATAAAGATCTGGATCAAACCATCATCAGGAGCAACACAGACCAACGATGGAGGAGCAAGTAGTGATAAACTATTTTTTACCCCCAACATGGTGGCGTAAAGTGTCACAAAGCTCAAGTGCTAAGGAAACAAAACACTGACATTTAGAGGCCGTGCTCCTCAGATTTTAATCCTACTGACAGTTTTCACAAACCAAGGACTGGGAGATAAATCGATTCATTCTAATTTACAATTTACTAAAGATTGAATTTTTTTTTTTTTTTTTTTTTTTAGGGAAAGGAAACTGATTGGGCTTCCATGAAGAGAGTAGCAATACTCAATAACTGTTCAGGAAAATATATTGTCAAAATATTGTAAAGAGGAAACTATTTTTACCGTAAGATGAGGCTCTTTAATTTATTCATTTACTTTTTTTTAAGTTAGTTTTAAGTCTGTTCTTAGCTCATTGTGTAATACCACTAGCTGTAAACATTTAGTTATATTTTCATTGTTTACAACGGCCACCATCTTGTTTTACAAGCATGTTTGACAGCTTGTCTTTAGTTGCTCTTTGAACTCAGGCCAACTCCCACACAAAATGCTTGACATAGAATCAAGTTTTTGAAATCCTCTCTTTGTGTGAAACAAAAAGGAGGAAGAAAAAAAAATGCTTGACACTGAAGTTCAGAAAACCATAGAAACGTCTAACAAAAAAGCCAAAAAATGCAGAAGCGTGTGAAAAACAACATTAGTCATTCTCAAAAGTGAAGCGTTAAGAATGCCAGCCTACTGACCAGTGATGTTTCCGTGTCGTAACACCAAACTTCGCAGTACATTCATAGCAGTTGGACCCATCACACCAAGGGGGTTCATTGGACAGCATATCTTAAAAAAACAATCACAATGTGGTGTGGTTACACACCTATTGCAGTGTATATTAACAGCTCTTGTGATAAATAAGCGCATAAACCCACCTAGAAGGCGGAAGAGCAACTGTTTGGTTGCAACTTGGTAGTTGAAAATATTGATGCCCTGATTATTTGTGACACCCAGTCGAGCCCCAGCCCTCACAATGGCACGGCACAGGTTGGCATTCCCTTTCATATAGGCCAGAAGCAGAACTGCAATGAAACAAACACTGTCACAGTCAATGCGTTGCTGCAGCGGAGCATTTAGACCAATATGCAGTATGGAGGAGAAACATGAGAAACTACCATACCCGTGTTCCCTTCACCATCTGGCTTGTCTAGAGGGTATTCTGGCATACACTCCAGGAACAACTCAAAGATGGCTGCCGCATTTTCTTTACCATAATGGCCTAGAACATGCATTGGTGACTGACCCCTAAGCACACAGAGGAAAAAGAAATCCAAATACATTTATATGGCATGAATGTTTTGCTACATATTAGCTCCTAGTGAAAGATGAGACTGAAAGTGACTGAATGTACCTGAGATTGAAGGCCTCGGCATCAATGTTGGACTCTGTGAGAAGTGTTCTGACATTGTTAAGGCGGCCCTGCATCACTGCCAGATGCAGAGCTTGAGAAACAGTGGCAGAGAAAAATGATGTTCATTAGAATCCTGATATGATGAAAACAAGCCAACATCAATAAGAAATGTTTTTTAATTACACAACTCCTTGGAAGAAAAAAAAATAAATAAATGTTGAAACCAACTCAAAACATTTGCCTTGCAGGCAGACATTGGCATACAAAGTGACCCGGCTCTTCTGGGCGCAGCAGCTGCTTCCCTTAGATTTCTCTTTGTACTTTATGGCTTAACAAGCGCTGCTGACGTGTTTCTGGTGTTTATTAAACCAGTTAGTTGCTGATGGAAAAGATCTGAACAGCCCTTCTCTGAATGTTGACTGGTTCCTGCATTATAAACAGTCTCATAGGACGAAATAATTCTTCCATTCACCTTATGGTTTCAAAATATCGGTTGGTTTTAAAAGTTAGGTCACTGTGACGCGGCATGTTCAAAAGCAGAAAAAAGCAGAAAAATGTAAAGGGTGATGTGAAACAAGGCCCTCCTAACAAATAGCATTATTGAATTTAATTCTTCATTTGCATGGAAAGTTTTCTAACTTGAAGACATTTTAAAGCCTTTCCTATATTCGAAATATGAGCCTAAATGTATCAGCTGTAAATAATGAAACCGTCCCCCTTGAACACTCATGTTACCAATATTTCCATGCTGGTACATACTAGTTTTAAATGTTATTTATGCGGGGTAGATGGACTAGTTAAAGCCATTTATTTTTCCTCATACCAGTTTGGTTTTAAATGTTTTGCTGATGCTATTGTAACTCAAAAATATCCCTCAGGGCAGAGAAATTAAACCTCATAACTCATTTCTAGCCCAAACTTTGCTTTGCCATACGTCGCAGCAATAATTATCAAAGTAAACTACAGACTGTGAGTGATTTGCATAACATAAGAAGAAAATAAAAAAGGTGACTTGTAGCTCAGTGGCGATCGGCACCAGCCAGCTCAAGTCTATTCTTTCTTTAGTGTAGAACCAAATCTTTCGCTCGTCGTATATCAAAATGAAAAATCTTTTAAACATATCTGGAGCAAAGGAGAAAAAAAAAAAAAAAAAAAAAAAAAAAGAGCTATAAGTTGATTAGAACAAATAAAACAAATCCTTAACATACCATTGTTGCCATTCTCATCCTCAGCAGCAAAATCTATGCCATTCTCCAACAACACAGAACAAATGGTAGCCTGGTCCTGCTGGGCAGCCAGATGTAGTGCCGTCTGCCTGTGTTTGGTCAGCTCATTTACTTTGGCTCCGGCAAGAAGCTGGACAACAAAAATACACAACCAAATATTAGAAATCACAGCACAAGTTCAGGAATTCCTGTTATGAGGGATTCATTTCATGACTATCCCAGTAATACTAAAGACTTCAGTGTGTCACCTACCGTTTCAAAGAATGAACAGTAAGAAAAAGGTTAGTACCAGGTTGCGGACAATGATCTCGGAGCCAGCCTGCACCGCCAGGTGAAGAGGGGTGAGTTTGGCAGCATCCTGAACTCTGGAGTTCACATTAGCTTGGACACTAATGAGGAACAGGACACATTCGATGTCTGAATTTTGAACAGCCACATGGAGGAAATTCCTTCCTTTGTTGTCCACCTGCACAGAAGTACATACTGAAATAAGCGCAGAGAGGTTGATGTGGTCAAGCTTTACATCCTGTTCTCATGCATCGCTACCTGTTCAGCAGCACCTGGCTCCCTCTTCAGGATAGCTTCCGCAGCTTTGTTGTTCTTGTGCGTCATGGCACAGGCAAAAGGTGTCATTCCTTGGCGATCACGGACGTTGAGCCGAATGTCTGGATGGGAAATCAGCAGCTGGATAATGATGTTGTGCTGGTTGCCAATAGCAGCGTGGATGGGAGCTCTGCCCTCTGAATCCTGAAAACAAACATAAGCATTTTTCATTTCAGCTGTGTCATCTTTCAATCATGGGAATCGTGTTTTTTTTCCTGATTCATTTGTGTTACTGAAATACCAGTCTGAACTTACTTGTGCATTTACATTGGCTCCGAACTCTAAAAGGCACTGCACCACGTCCTCCAGACCCCAGCTGCTTGCAAGGTGGAGGGGGGATTGTCCGTCTCTCGCTTCTTCATCTCCTTCCCCGTTAGATCCAGGCCGTCTAGGGCTGTTCACGTCACAGCCACTAAACACGCACAGGCAAACACATGGCACATGTACTGAGCTCTAGCTAAGCATATCGGCTTTCCACAACCATGTCGTTAACCAATGTGAAGGAGTTTCTTGTCCAAAGTGTCAACATACTGATCCCTGAGCCACTTAGGAACCTTTGCCTTGTGATAAGATATATCAGTGTTTGATCTACAGTTGTCCAAAGGGGGGGATGGAGGGGGATCACGGCATGTAGTAAATTATTTAAAAGTCTGTACGTGTTCATGGTTAATTTTATTAATGTATATATTACCCGTTCTAAATTTCTAGTGATAACACCCTAAGCTAATTGTGCCTCTATGTGGTTGCACTCCTTCCAGCTCCATCTATGTCAGGCACTCACACTGAGTGACGTAGGTTCGTACACGCAGGTAAACACGCCCTCCTGCCAGGAGAGAGTGAGCAGACATATACTTGCCCATTTTGGCATTTTAAACACACCAGATTTTTGAGGATGGCAGCACTAAAAGCTGACAGAGCCGGGAGCTGCTGAGTGTCTACTGTAAGCCATGAGGACGTGGGCGGAGTCTGTTCAGCCGGGTCAGTTAAAGTACGAGCGGTGCCACAATCTGGATCCCCTGCGTCAAGATGGCATTCAGCAGGAAGAACAGACTACGCCTCACTTGCAACCATCAAGAAGTGGAAGTAATATTTTACATTTGTATAAAAGTCAGTCAGTTAGTGGACAACAATTTGTTGTTCTCACGTGGTATTACGTTCAAATATATTATTTGAACATACCGTGAATGTTAAAAAGATGTAATCATCCTCATATTAGGCAAAGTTCATATAAACATTAACACTCAACATTTTAAACAAGTAAACTGCTCTGTAGTCATTTCCAGATTTCTGAGGAAAATACTATTTGCTCTGATTGATCCCTTCTGATTCCAGAAGTTCTGTCTGCTGAAAATAGCTGTCTGCTCAATTGAAAAACACACTTTTGTTGCTAGATAGACCGCACGAATGGATCACCTAAAACAGATCTAACTGTGATGAAATAAACTCTGGATAAAGTCACACCCATAGTTAGATCTAGATTTCAAGAAGTAGGAAGGATATAAGGCAGGTATCGTTCAAATGATAATGTTGAAAACACGGGGCACAGTTTAAGGCAGAGTTGCAAACCTGCGGATGAGGAAGCAAGCAGAGACCTCATTGTTCTCATCGATGGCTCTGTGCAGCAGGGTCTGCTGGCAGCGAGAGGGCCCCGAGCTCCAACAAGTGGCATCACAGCCATGACGCACCTGGTGGGCATAAAGGAAACTCAATACTAAAAGAATAAATCAAGACTGGGTGCTGGTGCCCATCTCCAGCTGTCACCAAGATAAATATGGGATACAATATTTTTTATAGATTTTAATTTCAATATTAGTCTACATCCTCCACTTATACTCTTTCAAATGTCCCATAAAAATAAGAGAGATGCAGCACACAAGCTCTCTACATGGGTTGGACAATTAAAACTGCCTTGATATCCTTTACATTCCTCAACATGCACAACAACTTAATAGGAACTTCTGTCCGTTATAGTTTTTGATCTCTTTTTGATCTCACCAAAAAAATACCTGTATAAAAAAATGGATTTACAGTCTGCAGCACTAATGGCTTCCCCCAAGCCATTAGTGCAATAAAATCTGATTTTTCCAATAATTTTTACATTTGCTAAATTCTAATTGACAGAAAATGTCCACCTTTCCATCATATCAATCTTGTGTATTATGTGTATTACTTCTACCCCTTCATCCCCATTAGGAAGATCCCTATATGGTTCTTCAAATCCTGACAATATGGTATGATAAAGGTGCAATGTCAAAAAGCATCAGTTTATATTGATTGACGCAAATTTGTAATTTTAAATACATTTTTCTGTATGGGTTATATCAAGATAAATATTCTGAGATTATAATCAAATAAATCTAAATCCCAATTTTGACAACCCTAAATATAAATAATGAAAGCTCACTCTAGTAATGCTTTTATGTAGCTCGTTAAGAGAAATTAGAATTAGTGAAAGATGTCAGAAAGTAGGTTTTACCGTTCCAACGATTTAAGCCAAGGGGAATGTACAACAGTTCGCTGGGTATTGTTAGAAGTTTGTTCCACTGAACCTACAACATAGACGGTTGTTTTTCCTCTTACCAGTGTGGATGCAATATCTTCCAGGCCATTCTCAAGAGCCAGCCATAACGGAGGATCCCCTTTCTCATCTGTAATAGACATATCAGCCCCTCTGGTGCAAATGGCATCCACAACTAGTGGCAACTGGTTACTGATGGCCAGCTGCAGCGCCGTTTGTCCCTCTTGTGTTCTGGAAGTAAAGGGGATGCACGATAAATCACACGAACAGACGCACACCGGCTAACTGGAGTCAGGTCATTTAACGAGCACAAGATTTTTCACTCATCTTCTAACAAATGCTTAAACCGCGTTCATCTTATCATAGATCAGCAATTGTGTCTAATGGGAGTCAATGACATGAAGAACAGCAGACTAACTGCTGTTACCTGACATTGATGTCTGCCTGATGTTCCAGGAGAAAGAGGGCGCTCTTGCTGTCCTGTCTTTGGATGGCCATGTGAAGCAGAGTGTGTCCATTTGACATAGTGTCATTTATAGAAGCCCCTGAGCCCAGCAGCTGGGCCGCAATAGTGTGCATACCTGGCAGGGAGTGACAGAGCTCAGTGAAAACAATCCCATAAAGCCTGGTATTTTTGAAAAGGAAAGCTTTCATAACGCAGATAAAGGTGTGCATTTGTCTGTTTATTGTTGTGTACCTGTCCAGAGGGCCAAACCCAGAACCGTCTGGTCCATGGAGTCTTTGAGGCTAAAGTCTGGAATGATCTGCAGGTTGTTGGTGGCATGAAGGGCGTTGGCTGAGATCCACAAGTTTTTGAAAAGGTCGTTAAATATCAAGCACTTCAAACCGTCGGATATTACAAATATTGAGGTGAAGTAGAAATGATCCACGGTTTACCTAAATGAGTCAGTCTGGACAGCACTGCGTACCTTTCTGTTCCAAGATGACGGAGACGACATCTGGGTGGTTGTGAGCGATGGCCATGTGGAGCGGTGTCTGCAGAGCCACGCCGTTAGTGTCGTCGGGCAGCGCCTTCTGGCTCTGCAGGTTAGGGTTGGCACCTTGCTGGAGCAGCTCAGCGGTCAGGCTGGCCAGGCCACAGCGACATGCTGTATGAAGCGGGCTCTCACCCTGGAGGCAGGCAGACTAATTCAGAACTACCACAGACACCTTACCTCCACCTGACAACATGTGAATCAGTCAGGGTTGCGCGTTTGGACATTCAGACAAATTAACTTGATCATGAAATGATATCCACAACAGGAAAAAAGAGAAATGAGAAACTATTCTGTCTCAAGCAGTCAATTAACACATGGATAAATGACGTAATTGATGCCACTGGCCAAACGCTCAGGGTGTTCAGAAGCTACAGCATTTGGCATCAAATCTGACTTTTGAATAAGACATGATAAAACTGATGACTGAGCTCGTTAGAAATAGATACTGTGTGCATCCTGCAGCTCTAAAACAACAGTCTGGAAGTTAGCAGCAAATGCATACCCATTTATTAACGTGGTTGACCTTTGCCCCATGCGTTGCTAAGAAAAGAGCTGCTGCCTCATTGCCGGCCCGAGTTGCTCTCTGCATAAGGCAGTTTCCTGTAGGGAAGAGATGAAGGCACGAGATAAAGGATTTCCTCATCACTTTATCCTTCACATAACAAAAAAAGTCAAACTGCTGAGACCACAAGACGGTGTGTGCTTTCAAAACTTGCAGTCAGCAATGGGTCACGTGCATTGGAAAGCAGAAACACAGCAGCGAACAGGACCTGTAGCAGCGTCAGGCGCGTCAGGATTGCTTCCTCTCTTGATAAGCTGAGCTGCAAAGCCATTCTCATCAAAGGAGGTGCCGTTTTCCACTGGGGCGTCGTCCTCGAACGGATTCACCGAGAGGTCCGACGACATGGTGATGTGCTGCAGGGCCAGCCACAGAGCTCCACTGCCGTCATGGTCTTTCAGTTCCAGGTCAAGTCTGCCAAGATAGGTAAATAATGGCAGGAAGCCAGCACTACAGAGTCCTATGCAAAAGTATTCACACCCTTTCAAACTCAACTTTTATCCCAAACCTTACATGTTGATAGACCAGTGGCCCTTAATAGTCATATCTGTGGCCCCCAAGCTATGATTTCTTTTTAACTATATTCGTTTCCATGCGGTTCTGTTGTATAACAGGAAGACCAGCAGATGCTGGTATGTCAGCTATGCAACTGAACAATGAGAACTTTCATCTCCATGCCAACGACACACTGACAGCCTGTTACAGCGTCACTGGGAAACAAAGTGGCGCCAGCAACATCTTGAAGAGACACCTCAAAATTCAGAGTCAAATAGAAATAGTCTTATCAAGCTGCAAGTAGGATTCTTGTTACATCTATGACAACAAAAAGCAACAGAGTGCAAACTGGGAGGCGTGGATGGTAAAAATTGGTCTACATTGCATTTTGATTGCTGAGCTCTTCATACATCTTTTAAACAAAGACTTTTGTGGAGGGGTCACTTTTTGCTTAACAGAGAGAGGCTGTAATTATAGCAGATATTTTTTTTAAACACTGTGACACTTGATGTGTTTGCTAGAGTCTGTCAGCCACATGACATGATCCAGTTGTATTCAAACAGACCAAAGCATCCCTGGTCGTCCTTTAAGGTTTGTGTTTAGGCGCCGTTCCACCGGCCCTTATTAGCCGCGCACAGGAGCAGATTGCTTTTCCAGGGGCAGTGCTGGTTCCTCCGGCTCTGCTGAACACCAGGAACAAACTGAGCTGTCTCGAGAGTAGTTTTGAGTGAATACCCCTCTTGTCTGTGATTGGCTGCGGGGCGACGAGAAATAAGGTTTCCTCTGAGGAAGGCCAAAAAAATTGAAGAGTGACGACAAAAAAATTATTAAGGACCACTATGAACAAAGTGGGTCAAACTAAAGTATTATGCCGTGGTTCATAGTTCGAAAATAATACAATTTCAGCTTTCTATACCCAGAGGCGCTGGATCAGATCCAGCCATTTATCGAGGCTCTCATTTTACACTGTTAAGGTTTGTCTGTGAAGTTGCCCTCCATCCACCTCTTGTGGTACAAGGCAGACACCAGAGAGGCTCCGCCTTATGTTAATATTAGATGTGTGATCCAGATATTTATCTTGGTGGATCACTCCTTAACAACATCCAAGACAGTCTTGGATTGGGGGGGGGGGGGTGGTGTTAACCTCTTCCAGGCGGGTCGAATCCTAAACTGGGCGAAGACAATCCGTGTGGAGAGGAGCTGAGTTAGGCGGGCGAAACGAGAAGGCTCGGTGGACTTGCGCCCTTTGAAACCATTGATAGGGGCATTTTTGTACTCAGCCCTGACAGGAACCCTAAATACATCCCGGCATGTCACCCTGAACACATCATCTCCCCTGCGAAACATGGTGCAGATGCTTTTCTTCAGCAAGGACGGGGAAACTGGGAGTCGATTTGAGGTTGGAAGGATGGGCGTTACAGACCAATCCTGGAGGGAAACCTGTTAGATGCTGCGGCACGGCTTTATCTTCCAGCAGCACAAGCCTCGAATCTACAGCAGAATGCTTTAGATGGAAGCACATTTATGTGCTAGAAATGTCCAATCAGTGTGGCATGAACACCATCTTTCCCTTCACAAAACAGACATGTATATAGCATCTGAGGGGAGGTTAAAAAAAAAAAGCTAAAATATACAAGCTGTTTTAAGTTATTTCACAATTTGTGTTTGATGCATAGTTCTATATTCTTTTGAGTGTTGCTCACGTCACTATGTATTTGCAAAGTTGAAAGTCATAAAAATAAGGAAAGCCACTGAATGACAAAAGTCAACATTTTTGACTGGTAATGACCACACACAGTTTTATAAAGAATTCAGAAAACTATGAATCATTTTCCTTCCACTTAATGATGAAGCACCACTTTTTGATTGTCTATCACATAAAATATTCTGAAATTGGTTGTAAGTTCAAAAGGGTATGAAAAAGTGTTGCCAGTCACAGTTTTGTCCAAAATATTCCATTTTCCAGTTAGGCTACTTATATCACACAGGAGATAAATCAATTGAGCGCTGTAGTGATTTCTGTCCAGAACGTGCTGATCCACCTAATAAAGAGTGTGACTCACTGTTTGCACTGCAGCAGCTGGTTGAACACGGCCTCGTTCCCTGAAGCCACAGCTTCGTGCAGCGGAGTTCTTGAAGCGACACAAGTAAAGAAGCGTCACACTTTGCACCGCCGTCACATTTACAAGCCAATAACCCTGCCAGAGGACGCGTCATGTGACCCACCTGCCTTTGCTGTTCTGCATGTTAGGGTTTGCCCCAGCTTTGAGCAGAGCTTCTGCGATCCGGGCCATGCTGCTCATCATCTCTGAGGTGTGTTTCTTGGGACTGAAGGAGCAGACTAAATGCAGTGGGGTCTCCACCGCCCCCACGGTGGCTGCATTCACCTGAGCCGAGTGGCGGATCAGGAAGATTGAAGCAAACTCGTCTCCTAGTCGAAGAGGGAAACATAGATTAGATTAGATTCAACTTTATTGTCATTACACAGGTACAAGGCAACGAAATACAGTTTATATCTAACCAGAAGTGCAATAGCAGCAAGTGCAGGATATACAATGGTTCCATAAATATAGGACATGGATATGTACTGAATAAATATAGAGATGAATACTATTATAAACAGAATATTACTGATAAATTTGTCCTATGAATATAATATATAGGTAACTAGTATTGTGAAATAAATTTACAGCTGGATATGTACCGAATATAATGTACAGGTGGATAGTACTATAAATAGAGTTTTACAGATATGTACAATAGCATAATATACAGATGATTGTTATTATAACAGTTTACATGCACTATGAATATATGTACAGATGGCTAATTACTATAGGCAGAATTGTGAGCACGACAGACAGGTAGCTATTACTATAAAATGAATAAATAAAGTTTGGACAGAAGCTATTTAAATTCAAGTGCAGTGGAAGGTAATTGCATATTATAGTTAAAGTACAGTATTGCAAATGTATATGTAAACAATTGTGAATAAACAGTCAGCAGTGCAAATCAATATGTCCTGAATAAAGATATGAATCTTAAACCCTAGTTCAACGTGAGTGATGAAGTATGAACAACAAAGAGGCACACAAGTGTCCCTCATGTTGAATGAGACAGGCGAGGAAGGCAGATGGCAGCCACGAGTCCTACTGACCTCTTTGGATGGCCTTATGGAGGAGGCTCCAGCCGCTCTGGTCCACCATGTCCACGTCAGCTTTGTTGTTCACCAAAGTCGTGGCTATACCTTCCAGCTTTCGGGAGAGCGCCAGGTCTAGAGCAAGGTCCCCGTTACTGTCCAGTTCATTTAACTTCCCTGGTAACTGGAAGTAGTTCGACAAAACATTAAGCCATTTCTTCAGCAGAATGGACCGTTATCAGAACTCTGCCATAAGGTCCAGCTGAACCAATTCATTTGCAGGTAGAACATATGCTACCTGTGAATCCATCTCTATGAGATACAGAAAGACCACATCTTCACGCTCGACTTTGATGGCCTTGTGGAGAGGATACTCCGTTTTCGATTTGATCATCTTGTACAAAAGTTGGGCACTCATGGTACTGAAATCTTCCTTCCGCAGATCATCCTGACAAAAAAAGCAACAAAGACATGCAACAGTCACCATGCTATGGAAGAGCAAAGTAAGGCTGTTTTAATCCAACCAAATTAGCCTGCGTCCGTTACCATCTCTGCAGTATAAAAATAGCTGATGTGAATAAAACAGAAACGGAAAGACTACACTGACACCTGATAAGAAGGTTTACCTAAATGTGGAGATGCTTTTTGTGGATCACTGTTCGGACTTGCCACATAGGAATAAATATGAATACTCCTTAGAAAAACATAAAAATCAAGCTGATATAAGCCCTTTTGATGTCCCTACTCCTCCATAACAGTGATAAGTCCTGACTCAGGGGGTTGAAGTGGACCCACTGCTGTTAGGCTCTGATCCACATTAAGATGAAGTCACAGGTGGGATACCGGGACACGTCCGAGGATCTTCTAGTGTCACTTTCATCTTGGAACCATGGGAGATCCACTGCAGATAACATGCTGGTGTGGACATCTGTTGAACTGAACACATCTGGACAGACAGCTAGAGGAGCACAACAAGGACCTGATGCAGGTATGAATCAGTGGACGCATATTCTGCATCAGCTGTTCAGGTGAACGTTGGCAGGTTACACGCTACGTCTCTTGTGCTACCTGATCCGGACAGCATTTTCTGAAAGCACATAGCTCAGCCATCTCAACATGTGGACTTGTTTGGTGTGAGTGAAAAAGTGATCCACAAAAGGCAGTTAAGGTTTATCATGTGCAACTGATTAGAAACAGGCTACAGTCTGTATTCAAAGTGTTTTTTGTTTGTTTGTGGGAGACTGAAGGAGGAAAGTGTGACAGCAACAAGCCAACTTGAAGATACTCACCCAGTGACTGGCTATGATCTCCCCGCAGTAGTTCATTAGCGTGCTGGCATTCAGCTCCTCGGCCGTTTGGTAGAAGCGAATACAGTTCCTCACATTTACCGAGGACATCACACCTTTTTCACACCTGTTCCAACAGACAGTGATTGATGGATCCATATTACCATGGATAAGTGGGTGTATGGGGCCAGCTGCACCTACCGCTCTCTGAGCTGTTGAAGCTGGAAGCGGTTGGCCAACTTCATCAAGTCAATGAGGAAAGCATCGTCCTCGCTGAGTTCCAACTCGTCGGTGTACACCCAGCGCAGCATGGCCATGGCTACCTCAGCTCTGCAATCTGACCACCAATGACGTCACATATGGAAGCAGATCCAGGTAAAGCCTGTGATTACTAAGTACAATCTACCTCTGATAAAGATGCACTTATTTTTCTACATAAAGTCATTTATTCACATTTGTAGAAAGAAAAAACAGAAAAACAGAACTTAAGTAAATCAGAATCCGTTATTGAACTTTGACAGTAAATAATGCATCCCCAAACAAATACTTGGTTATTCATTAACAACAGAGTGTGTTGACTGACAGAGAGCTTGGGGGGGGGGGGGGGGAAATAACCGGATCCTCGTTCTGATTTTGCCAGGATGCGTCGCTACCACAGTGATCACTTCTTGTCACCTCAGTAATGAGTAAACTGGACAAAACCCATCCACCTCCTTAATAGCTGATTATTCACTTTTCAAGTTCTACAACAACAGCGATCCAAAACATCAAAAAGGTCATATCTGGTAGGGGTTAGTTACCATCGAGATAGACATGTGGGCTCTAGATCGGCTGGAATCTAGGGGTAGGGCTACTCCCTAAACACAACCAGCGCTGCTCACCGGTTAGGTCCAGTTCAGCGGTGGATGCCAGGTTGGCCAGACTCCAGGCATCACTGCGAGCAGCCAGCACAAACTTGTGGGCACAGTATTGACCCCCCGTGACTTTCACTTTCAGATCACTGGAGAAACAAAAAGCTAATTAATCATGAGAAAATTATACATGCTCAAAGTACTCCTGCACCTCCGTAATGTCTAAGCTGACAAAGAGTCATTAGGTCAAACTAGGGCTGGCCAATATGGCTTAAAGTGGCACAGTGCAACTTTTAACCTCTAGGGGCGCTAGACATGAAACTTTCAGGTTTAGTGCCACTGGCAACAATTATCATGAAAATATCAGGAAACGTTAAAATGTACTTCATTCTGAAAAGCCACCACTGCCTGCAACTTCCTAGCTGGCTAGCGGCTACTGTGCCAAGGAAGGAAAACTAGAGACGACAGTCCATTGTTGCCCATTTAGCGTCTTTGTTGCTACATTTATTGACTTTTCAGATACCTCAAGTAATTTGTTGTCAAACAGCAACTTTTTTTGTTTTAATGGTGACTTTACCAAAAGCACCAGTTGTTCTTGAGTCACTGTATTGAGGCAGCAAGGAGAGCTGTCACAAGAGTTCCCATTTCCCTCAGCGTCATCCCACAGGCACACCACAGCTGCTGCTGCCTCCTCTCATAAATGTAGTTTCTAAAGTAGTCTTTTTTTTTGTCACAAGAATATTTCCCTAAATTTGATTCAAATGCAGCTTTAATCCCTTATTCATCTTGTTGGCTTTGTGTGCCACTGATAACTGCTGACGTAGTATGGATTCAGGATACAGATTGGAAACAAAAAATTACCTTTACAAATTGATTTGTGAATTTCAGACACACTCCAACACTATTTCAATAACTTTTTTTGTCTTGGCAAAAGCTCCCCTACAGCTTGGGTCACAAATGTATGAACAAATATGCAAATTAGAGGATGATGACCCCCCTCAAAAAAAAAAAAAAAAAAAATTAAATAAATGAAAAAGTAAAAAACCCACCATGGTTTAAAAAAAAAAAATCCCAGAGGAAACCATGTGTACTGTAACCATGGCCATGGGAAGCTTTGACTCGAGGATGAGAAAAGCAGAACGATGTAAGGTTAGCTGTCGTGGTTAAGGTGAGCTCAGACTGTGAAGCAGTACTCTGGGTCACATGACCCATTCAGCACTGATCATCCATGCATGCCAGGTGCTTTATACTGACTTTAAATTTTTTATATACATCTCAAATTAGGCTAATACTTGGGTCAAAAAGTTACACGGTGCTGCTTTAAAAATACAACCTCAGATTTTATTATACCAAATCCAATTCATTCTTTTTTTTCCCCATCCCTTTTGTTACATCAAAACAGAAGTTGTCTTTAAAATCTTGCTTTTCAATTATCTCACCTGGGAGTTGACCTGAATTCAAAGTGCAACTAAATACAAGCTGTGAAACAAGCTTATAAAACAAGATGGCAGGTCCTGTCACAGTAAACAATGAAAATAGAACTAAATGTTGGCTGCTGATGGTGTTACACAATGAGCTAGTTTTCAGTATACATCCAAGAACAAGCTTCACTTGTCTAACTTCAAACTAACACAGAAAAATAAGAATGAATTAAAGTCTCAGGGTAAAAAAAGTTTCCTCTTTATTTAGTATTTTTGCAATATATTTTTCTAAACATATATTCGACACAGCATGCTTTTACCAAAACAATTTCCCCTTTATGGTCTAATAGAGAGCAAAAGTTTCATGGAAGGCCAAGGCAAACATAAAATAAATAAATCCTGATTTTCCAAACATTTCATCTTGACAAATTGCAAATTATAATTACATGACACAAATCGATGTATAGCCCAGCTCTAGGTCAAACACCCATTCAGTGCCACCGTGATCCTCACCTGTAGTGTTCCTGTTGATGGAGCTGGGCCACAAATTCCAGCAGGCGGCTAATGAAGGTGTCTTCGCTTGCAGAGCTGGGGGCGGCTTGGCTGGAAGTCTGCGCAGCGAGCACGGCGCAGCGCCTCTCGGTGTCAGCCAGCTTCTGCTGCATCTTCACGTACTCCTGCCTCAGCAAGGCCAGGTGCTTCTGCAGCTTGGCCACCTCCTCTGTAAAGGTAAACATGACAGACAGAAAAATTTATAAAAAATAAAAATCAATATGCAGGGTCAAGGACAGAAGGTTAGAAAGAGCCGTTTCCACATACAAGTTTAAAGTTGACTGCATGAGGCACAGCCGTAGCTGTTACCTTGATTTAGATACCCTATACAGGAGGTGATTATTGCGTTATTTAGACGGTGGTCACACCAGGGGCAACATTACTGGATATAGAAATGCAACAAAAGGGGACGCTACATTAGGGCTGGACGATATAGGAAAAATAGATCAATTTCGATAATTACCAACAAATTCAAAACATAGATTTTAAGTGCAGCCCTGGTCATTTTATGCTGTTGCTTAGCAACCTATTTTTAGATACAAAGCACACAAACACTGAATTCAAACTCAAATTCAACAACTTTTTACCAAAACAAGTTTTTAAAAAAGTAAAAAGAACCCATGCTCTCTGAACTCTTTGGAGGGGGCGGAGCTTGGTGACAGAGCGTTCCTGGGTCTGCGTTGTGATTGGTTGGGAGGATGTAATGACTGTAATATTAACCTACATGATAGAATGCAGAAGGATGGATAACTGCTATTCTATTAAACTTTTTATCGACTTTTTTTCTATCATCGATATATGTCTATTGATCGATAAATATTGTTATTGAATTATCGTCCAGCCCTAGATGAATTGGCAATTGCAATAACTAGTGAACATATTCCTGTCATCTCAGGTTTGCAGCTGGGACGTGACAAACTGTAAAGAGGCTTGATGTCTTTTGTGATCGGGAAACACAGTAGTGCATATTTGAGAAAGGAACAGGAAAAATAAATTTTCAAAATTCTCACAAATTAAAAGTGCATCGTGTATTTGTGCCCGGCTCCCCTTTGCTGCCATCTGTTTTCCTCCCTAGGTCTTGTGCATCTAGGGAGGAAAACGTTTGCCAGCTTTAGGGCTGGACTTTGACTGGGTTTGTCTAAGGTAGGAAAAAGCTTTGATGTGGGGTCGCTGTCCTGGGGGAAGGTGAACCTCCTCCACTCGGTCCTTTGCAGCTTCCATCAGCTTTTCTCCCAGCGTGGGTTTGCATTTAGCTTCCTGTCTCTGTTAACGAGAACCACTGCCGCACCATGATGCCACCACTCTCATGTTTCACCACAGTGGTGGTGTGTTCAGGGTGACGTGTAGAGCTCGTTTTCCCACCACACGTCCTTTTGCAAGTAGACCACGCAGGTCCTTGTCTAACTAATTTGCATAAGTTTATCAAATAAAACACATTCAGGTTTAAAAGGCACTGGGAAAGTTCAAACTATAATCCTGTTAAGTGTGGCTGCACTTTTCTCTCCAGGGGCCATTGTTACAAAAGCCGAGAGTCTGCAGAGTTCCTCTGTGGCTCATTTCCTTCCTTCAAGCCAGTAAAAGTTTTAGTGAAGCAAGACTGCTGAGGCAGCACTGTTCCTGTGTAGTCCATGGTAAAGCGTCCCTGGCAGAGCCCTTGGCTGGTCATGAGGAACAGGAGGAGGAGTGCTGGAGAAAACCACCTGATCAGCACCACACAGGAAGACTGGCATGCCACGAGCTTTGGACTCAAAGTGTACAACAGAAACCATCACAGCTTCTAAAACACAAACTGTTCCTTCACATCCCACAAAAAAAAAAAAAAATGAAATAAAGACCTAACATTTAGAAAAGCGCGTTCAAAGGTTTGCCACTGTGAGCCGTGGCTTTCCAACGTAATACCACCAGCAGTCCTTTAAAGCTGCGTGTGGACTGCAGGGCAGCTTTAATGAGATTCCCTGAACCGGTCCAGGCTGGATGTAGGAGGAGCTGCCCGCGAACCTGGCACCGGGGCCAGGGGGAGCACATCGGTGCCTGATCCGGAGTGACACCTGTCTTCTTGTTCTGCCAGCTTCGCGGTCCAATGTCCACCCCCGTACTGGACAGAGGTCTGGACGGGTTTCGGAGGGCGTCCTGATAAAAGCACCGACAGCTACCGGAGCGCTAAAGGCTGCTGGATCCAACTAGACTGGCATGCATGACACTGCACGCTTTAATCCACACCACATTCACAGTGTAATGGCCAACTAGTCCGTGTTGTTATCCTTTAATCCCCAGTCTAACACGGCGACGGGCTTTTTTTGCCTAGTTCGGCCAACTGGTGTCACAAAACGCGGCTAACAGCAACACTGACGGGCGCTAGCCGCAGATTTTGCCCACTGGCATGATGAGTGGGACAAGAACAGTATCGCGGGACTTGGTGAAAAACAACCCCTGACAACGCGCGGTCCGTTAAACTGCCAAGGCGCTCAGTAAACCTATTCAAATGGTAAATAGATAACACAGAACCAGAAGGGCGTGTATAAAATAGTTAGGCAAAGAATGATCTCACCTTCCGCCATATTGCTCAGCGTTAGCTCCGCGGACTGATGGGTGTCTATCGCGATACGATGAAGCGGTTCAAAGTGGGCGTTGGTGCTGCGTTTAAGGGCTTCACTAAAGCTCGTTCGCTGATGGACGGACGGTCACATGATGCTTTTCTCATTTCTTCTTCGTGGGAATCCTCGGAGTAGATCAAATTATTGTTTTTGAAAGCATCCATAATGTCTCTGATCCTTTCCTCCTTAATCCCAAAAACGTTCCAAGACTATTTCGGGCCCAAAGTTGAATGATTTGGGGCCCACTTACCCACCGTGCCACCAATAATAGCATTTCTGAATCACCAGAGCTTGTTTGTTGTGCATTTAATACCCATTGTGCCATGATATCATAGCAAACAAAATCCACTGCATCACAAAAGACGTTTTGATTGACCACCATGTACATCGCTATATTTTAAAAAGAAATAGAAGTTAATAAAAGTATGCAGACAATTTCTCCCAAGATGTCTAGCCATCATACCCGTAGTACAGCATATATGTAGCCTCAGTTAAGTCAGATGAGTGAATTACGTCACAACCTTAGTTGGGCTGTTGCCTTGGGCTTCCTCTCTGTAAAACAATAAATGTGTTTCTTTATATGGCGGTCTTGACTAAACATTTAGAGGTATAAATTACACTGTATGATTTAAGACATAATTATGTTGCTAAATGCAATCCAAAATATATTTGGATTTAAAAAAAAGAATAAGTATTAATGTCACACTGGTTCTTCAGAGTAAGTAATTAAACAAATGGCATCACTCAGTTTTGCAAAAAGCTAACTTTTTTACAAAAAAAAAAAGTGCAGGATGTTTTAAAACAAAAGTCCAAGTCCAAAAATTTAAACCTGCAGTTGAAAAAGAGTAGAGTCCTTAATAAGCCGTTGCAACTGGCTGACTAAGAGGAAATATGGCCATAGCGGGACAGCTGTTAGTTGAAACGATGGGAAAGATTACAGGTTTGTTAAGGTGGTTAGTCAAGTCAGTGTGGCAAAACATGCATGATGTACCGGGTCACAGTTTGTATGGCACTATCACACTGAAACATGAAAATGATCGCCTGGAGAAAACAGGCAAATTTCCACTGGCAGTGATATTACGGGGCTGCATGACAGCTAAAGAACAGGGCAAATGTTGCAACCTACCCAGGAAATACGCAGTTAGACACTGAAGATGCAGACGCTTTTCTCATCCTACCTATCCAAAGCAGGCTTGATGATGATGAAGGTATTAGTCCACCAAAGAAACCGCATCAAATCCTTTTGTTCAGGAAAGGCGAAACAACTCAGTGACCCAGCAAGCGGTCTCGCCCAGTGCTGTCCAGGCCTTTTGAAACGAGGGCCATAAACTGTGACGTTGAAAGTAGTTGAAGGGCCACAAAAGTTAAATTTTCTGTTCATTAAAATTACAAAAAGCGTTACATTTGTTTGCATTTAAACCTGCTCAACAATAAACTAAGCACACAATATTTTAATGATACAAGAAAAGTAGTCTAATCTGTAGAAAAGTGATCTGAAAATGATTGTAGATCCGAAACATAAAAAGGTTCTCACAAAACAAGAACACAAAAAGAACATAAAAAAACATATTGTCCTAACTTTTTGGAGTTGATTACGAAGACCTTTCCCTAGAGTTTCAGAATCAACTTTAATTGGCAATGTTGTGAACACAAATAAGGAATTGTACTTTAGTTCAACTTAGCTCTCGATTAAGACATTTTAGTAGGAACACAAAGGGGAATAAACATTTGTATATATTCATGATGGATTTGGCTGTGTGCAACAAACTTCTTGACCAGATATTGTTGCATTGGGGTTAATACGCATGGTATCGATCTCACAACTCTTGACTGTTAAGTGTTTCTGGGAGAGGAAACTGTCTCTGTGGCAGCTGGTTTGATCAAACGGTGCTGCGTAGCACCCACCTTAAGATAAAAGTTTAAAACAGTTTGTGTCCAGGATGCGTGGGGCCTGCAGAGATGTTAGCTCCCCTGTTCCTGACCCTGGACTTGTACAAGTCCTGGATGGAAGGACGGTCAGGCCAGATAATTCTCTCCTCAGGCCCAATAGTTAATTGCAGTCTGGACCCATCCTGTTTTGTGGAAGAGCAAATACTCATGGTGATAGAGAAACACAGGGCAGACTGACGGATGGCGGTATAGAGAAGGTTGTACTTGAGTTACTGCAGGAAGTACAATCTCTGCTGGGCCTTCGTCTGTACAGCGTCTAAGAGGACCTACTCAGGTCCTGGAAAAAGGTGGTTCTTAAGATCCACAGCAGTGTCCTTGAGGATGGTGAGATTTTTAATTTAGCATTTTCACAAACAAGTAGGGGACATAGCTCACTCTTGCTTTATTCTGCCATTTAATAATTGGCATGCAAAAATCTGCTTTTCAGTTGAAGTCCCTTAATGTTTGTGGTTCCATTTACGATCAAAATAAGTCTAAAGAAAAAAACAGTTGATTAAAGATGAGTACTGGGTTGCACCATTACAATTTTCTATTTAAGAGTTAAATTTGCCTGTAGCTTTATTGAAATGATTCCCATTAATGGAAACTGCATTCTAATATCTTTTTTTAAAATGAGAATCTGCAGCAAACGCCTGATTAAACCACAGTTCAAGGATGGCATAAATTTTGTTTGCTGACAGCCACGCAAACTCATTACGAGGGTTGCACCTTGAACACCCCCGAATTAATCTAACCTGATTGATGCAGAACGCTGTTTTTCATTTTTTTCAGATTGCAACAAAAACCAACTGATCTTTTTGGCTTCAAGTCCCCAGTATTTGTCCTCCTACCTGATCTTTGAAAAGATTACTTTAGTTGCACCAATAATACTTCTAAAGTAGGTTTAACAGTCAGAAGGTGCAATAGTTAAGAGTCATATCTGTGCTAACTTTTTCCCCCAAAACTGATGCAAAGTGAAAAAATATCCTTAAATTTAAGTACCTACTCAATGTTCCCAAATGTTAGTGGCTATTAATAACTGATGTTAATCACTTTTAAACTAACTCTGGGCTGCAGCACTTCTTAATTTAATTTCATCACTTGATATAACTTAGCTCTACATGTTAAGTGAATCTGATTAACCTGAAATAAAGTGTCTTGGTAGAATTTTCCTCATCTTACAAAGTACTAAAAGTACTAAAATAATCTCATTGTTCAATGGTACGAGTCAGGAGAGCAGCACAAAAAGAACATTTCTCCAGAATTTTTTACAAAATAGCAGACAAAAAAAAAAAAAAAAAGTTACGTAGAAGCAGGAAAGACATGAGATAACCATGACATTGAGAACAGAACTTTTGACCAACTCTGATTAAAAGACAAGTCAGATAATTATGCAGGTGCTTAACGTAAGGCCACGTTGAAGGAAGTTCTGACAAGCTGTGGTTGTATCCTAAATGTGACACAGTCTCCTTTATCCTCCATATTTCCAGCCAGGGATGCACGACAGAAGCATCTTAAAAATACAGCATCCAGCCCTGGCCTGAAGCTCCCACAACTTTGTGGACATTTTGCTCATCATATTTTAATGATTACATTATCACATGAGAAATCAGGATAACCCTAGATATCGGATTACAACCAAATTTCTGTGCACCCGTCCCCCTAAAACTGAACATTGCAGACTCAATTTCAAAAGGCATGCTTTGTGAAGAAAAGACTGCAAATGAACAGTGACATACGGTAATGGCAGCATTTATGCTTGGGTGGAGGGGCTTTTAGGTCTAGGATCATTCCCAGAGGGGGAAAAAAAAAACAACTAGAAATGATTCCAAACTAAACTGTGGTGTAAACCTTCACATTTTTGATAGATAACTAAAAATGATTTTTAACCCAAGGTTACCCCTAACCCTATGTATATATCTAAACTGATATAATAAATGACTTCACCAGAGGAAAAAAATTACTTTTTGGAATAGCCTAATCACAACCAAGCCCTTAATGTGAGAGAAAATCCAGAAATTCACCTGAAGAAAGCTGCAGAATAGAGATGTTCTCAAAAATCAGACAAGAGATTTAGAAACCTTTGCAAGAGTGGGAAAACATTAAGTCAAGATGCTGGCAGACTTATTGAGACTGAATTCTTTATGTAAATCAAAAGTTCAATAAGCCTATTTACATGTATGCACACTTATGCAGCCAGATTCTTCTGCCCCCAACAGATTTGTTTAATATATGTGCCACACTAAAGGTGTAAACACTTAATTTCTCATGGTGTCCCTTGATAACACTACATCTTCACTGAGGTGAGCACACCTTTTGTATCTGTTGCATGTTTGGATGACCAAAAGACAGGGACTGGACCCCAGCTGCACTTGGTGCTGCACATGACCATGATCACCATGGTGATGGTAGCATCATGCTGTGGGACTGTCACTGCCAGGCTAAGAAGGTGATGGCTGAAATCTCAAGAAACAATAAATGCAGAAGGCTGTCAATTTAGTTTGAATAATCTAAAAATCATAAACTAGAAGATCTGAACCCCTTGAGCACAATGAGTAATCCAGAAAACATTCCTTTTGTACTCCATGAGAGACCGGACCTGAGGCTCAGCCTCATGGAAAACATTCAGGCTGTGCTTAAGATTTGATTTCCTCGCTATATAAAAAACAAAATAACATAACAAAACCCAATCCTCCAACAAGATTTGTTGGAGCTCTCTCAGATACTACAAACGGGAATCGCCAATCAGGTTGACACATCAGGCGACCTTGTTTTTAACCAGAAACCTGGAAAAAAAAATCCAACGTTGCAATCGTTTGCTCGATGTATCAAAAACAAAGCTGAACTACCAGGACGTATTGAAAAAAATTTCATGTTTTTAAAGAACTCACTACAGGTGACAGATATCATAAGAAGAAAAATATACATCAGTATTTTTGTTTTGTACATTGAGCAAAACTTGCGCTAGATCAGAGGGTAGAATCATCATAAACTTGTGGGCACCAAAGCAAAATGGGCAAACGCATTGTTCATAAACACTCAAACACTTCCAAACCAGAAAAAAAAAAAAAAAAAACATCAGAAGGGGGAGAAAGCATGCATAACAGCTTCTACAATCAACAATACAGGGGGAAAAAAAGGAACCAATTGCTGCTAAAATAAAAATACTGGAGAATAGGACCTTAAATTGTATCAGTAAATAAAAAAAAAAAGAAATAACGGGTACAATTTATACTAGGAGGGTTATTGCTACAGAAAATCATTACAAATACCCTAATTATAGATTCCCAATGTACTGGCTATTAATAAACCCTTATCGGCAGCATATGACAAGTTCTCCATTTTTTTCCAACACTTAACTCAGGGGGAAGGGGCCAAGAATTTTATTAGGAGGCACTTTTGAAAAAGAAACAAACAAAAAAAAAAAAAACAACTGTATGCACAAAAGAAAAAAAAAAGAAAAAGAAAAAAGACCAACATGTTTCTTTGAGCCAAATTAAAATACGGTAAGACCTAGAGGCAAAAAAGACAAAATAAACCAGGTTAACATGTGATGAGGTGAGATCTGGGAGGGTTGTAGAATCCATTTGAATAAACTGGTGGTGATCCTCAGGTGTGATAATCAGACAGCCTCTTCACAGACGATGTTCGTCCAACAGCACAATGATTTGTTCTCTTTAAGACCTCCTGTGAAAATAGCCTAATGACTTCTAACGCATGCTGGAGTTGAGAGAAGAAAAGACAAAAATAAATCTGTCCAAACCAGCATAAAATATTTGGTCTAAACGTCTTGATGGATGAAAAGGGAGCGTATATATTATCCGGTTTAGTCTGTGCTATTTACATGTCTTTACAATATCATCCTGAATGTTGAAGCAGTTCAGAAACTTGAGAAAATGTTTTAACATCTTCTGGGTGCATGTTTTCTTTTCTTTCTTTTTTTGTGTGTGTTGGCACTTGCTTGGCGGTTTTTTGTCAGCCTCGTTAGTCACTTTATTGTTATATTGCAGCCTACAGTAGCCAGTCTGTTCCAGCCAAAATGAAGGAGGACAAGCCTGGCGACAGGGTGGAAGAGTGCAGGAAACAGTGCCATCTTGAATTTCAAATTGGAGACCTGTTGGGGAGGGGGAGGTCTACTGTTACAAATACACTCAATTGAACAATTAGATCTTGACAATATAAGCACATTAGATAATGCCTTACAACAGTACTAATATTTCTTGAGATTTTATAGGTTTTGTTATGTTAAAATCACAAACTGCTTTGTGGTTTATCAGAACTTTGTGTGATAGGCCAATACAAGGTAATGACACACGTAAAGAACTATGGATGCACAATATATCAGCATAAACATTAGTGTCGGCCAATAGTAGTTTTGGCATTTCTGTATTGGTCCGATAAGTAATACTGGGGTGATATTAACAACCAATGTTTATTTCCATCTAGTTGCCCCCTGTGCCAGTATTTTAGGAGGGGAGAGGTATGGGGTTATGGGGTCAGGCCTCTTAATAACCCCTATTTCGTCACTTATTTAAGAGCCCAAATAAGCGATTTCACTTTCAGAAACCTGGCCAAAAAAACCGCAACCCGTGACTCATGAAATTTAGAAGCGCTTTTAGAAAAAAGAAGCCCAAAGTCGCAAGTGTCCGAGGGTAAAATAAACTTTTATCACGCAGCGCGGGTCTGTTTTGCTACAGTTTTCTAGCACTCTTGAAACTACGGAAAGCGCCGAGGGTAAAAGAAACACAGTCCGGAGAGCGCGGCGGGGGGAAAAACATTAGGGAACGGTGTGTGTGTTTTGACGCGCGATTAACGGCGACAAAAAAATTGTCGGCGTTAAAATGGGTTTACGTAACTGACAGCACTAATTAATATATATATATATATATATATATATATATATATATATATATATATATATATATATATATATATATACACACACACACACAGTCATGGCCAAAAGTATTGAGAATGATTCAAATGTTAATATTTACAAAGTCTACTGCTTCAGTTTTTATAACAGTAATTTGCATATACTCCAGAATGTTATAAAGAGTGATCAGCGTTAATAGCAATTAATTGCAAAGTCAATATTTGCCTAGAAAATTAACTTTATCCCCCAAAACACATCTCAACGTCATTGAAGCCCTGCCTTAAAAAGGACCAGCTAACATCGTTTAAGTGATTGCTCCATTAACACAGGTGTGGGTGGTGATGAGGACAGGGCTGGAGATCAATCTGTCATGATTAAGTAAGAATGACCCCACTGGACACTCTAAAAAGAGGCTAGTGCTTGGCATCATTGTCTCTCTTCTGTGAACCATGGTTATCTCTAAAGAAACACGTGCAGTCATCATTGCACTGCACAAAAATGGTCTAACAGGAAAGAGAATCGCAGCTAGAAAGATTGCACTTCTGTCAATCTATCGCATCATCAAGAACTTCAAGGAGAGAGGTTCCATTGTTGCCAAAAAGGCTCCAGGGCACCCAAGAAAGACCAGCAAGTGCCAGGACCGTCTCTTAAAAGTGTTTCAGCTGAGGGATCGGGCTACCAGCAGTGCAGAGCTTGCTTAGGAACGGCAGCAGGCAGGTGTCAGTGCATCTGCACCCACTGTGAGGCGGAGACTCTTGGAGCAAGGCCTGGTCTCAAGGAGGACAGCAAAGAAGCCAGTTCTCTCCAGGAAAAACATCATGGACAGACTGATATTCTGCAAAAGGTACAGGGAGTGGACTGCTGAGGACTGGGGTAAAGTCATTTTCTCTGATGAATCCCCTTTCCGATTGTTTGGGACATCTGGAAAACAGCTTGTTCGGAGAAGACGAGGTGAGCGCTACCACCAGTTTTGTCTCATGCCAACTGTAAAACATCTTGAAACCATTCATGTGTGGGGTTGCTTCTCAGCCAAGGGAGTCGGCTCTCTCACAGGTTTACCTAAAAACACAGCCATGAATAAAGAATGGTACCAGAATGTCCTCCGCAAGCAACGTCTCCCAACCGTCCAAGAGCAGTTTGGTGATGAACAATGCCTTTTCCAGCATGATGGAGCACCTTGTCATAAAGCAAAGGTGATATCTAACTGGCTCAGGGAACAAAACATAGAGATTTTGGGTCCATGGCCTGGAAACTCCCCTGATCTTAATCCCATTGAAAACTTGTGGTCAATCATCAAGAGACGGGTGGAAAAACGAAAACCTAGGAATTCTGACAAAATGCAAGCATTGATTGTGCAAGAATGAACTGCTATCAGTCAGGATTTGGTCCAGAAGTATTTCTGTACGTATGTGATGACAACATCTGACATACACACATGAAAACCAGAGGGCAGCAGATCATGTGAAAATATAATATTTGTGTCATTCGCAATACTTTTGGCCATGACTGTATCCGTGTGCAATATGTTTTTATATATATATATATATATATATATATATATATATATATATAGTGGGTAGCGCTGTTGCCTTGCAGCAAGAAGGTCCTGGGTTCGAGTACACCCCTGGGTCTTTCTGCATGTTCTCCCTGTGTATGCGTGGGTTCTCTCCGGGTACTCCGGCTTCCTCCCACAGTCCAAAAACATGACTGTTAGGTTAATTGGCTTCTCCAAATTGTCCTTAGGTGTGAGTGTGTGTGAGAATGGTTGTTTGTCCTGTTTGTCTCTCTGTGTTGCCCTGCGACAGACTGGCGACCTGTCCAGGGTGTACCCCGCCTCTCGCCCAGTGAACGCTGGAAATAGGCACCAGCAACCCCCGCGACCCCATGAGGAATAAGCGGTTTGGAAAATGGATGGATGTATATATATATATATATATATATATATATATATATATATATATATATATATATATATATATATATATATATATATATATATATATATATATATATATATATATGGCCAAATTGTCATATCGGTGCATCCCTATAAAGAACATTTTATATCAAGTATTACAGTATTCTAATACATTTTCTATTGTTTTAAACAGTTCAATAGGTTATTTATACATTTATTAATAAAGTGAAATGCTAATACATTTACTTTAGTTTAAATGTAACATCCTTGTAAAGTGTGCAATCTTTAATCTGGTCATATCTCCTTACCCTGAAAACAGAAAAGAAGCTAGATCCTTGATAAATATCACTCAAACGCTGTTTCTTGGCTTTTTCGTACACAACGGGCGACTTTCCTTTTGAATGCTCCATGTCTGTCTTCCCTCCACTCTTTCTGCAGGAGAAAGAGAAAACAAAAACAGACTATTTAAAAGCTTGCTAGTATTTATTAATCTTTTTGGCTTATTTTAGACAGCAGTGAATTAAAGCCATGTTGAAACGCCACAAACAGACTGCGGAGTTATGTTTGCCACTCTAACATCTGTACTTCTAGATAGCATTTTGCTTTTATGCCAATTGACAGCGCAAACTGTTACATTGGAAACTAATAATTTTCAATGTATGTCACATTTTTTGACATTTGTAACATTTCCTAAATTTCAAAAAAAAAAAAAAGAAAAAAAAAAAAAGACAACATTTCTACATTTATACCTGATCCTACTAAATGCTATTGCTAAGAAAACTGCACCCGCTAAATACAACCTGTCAAACAGCACACTTACTGCAGCGTCCACGTTGGCTGGCGAGTCCCCGTTGGGGTCTGCCAGCATAGAGATAACACTAATCATGATGGTTTCAACAGTGTGGATGGGCAGCCAGCGCTCCTCTGGTTTCTCATAGCCATACTTGTCCTCACCAGGCTCGTGCAAAATAGAAATGCATACGTCTCCATTCTTGTCAACTAAAATAAGACAAAATCAATCAAATTAACTGTCATTTGCTTGTTCATCTGGCATGTCCCTAATTCCTACTTAAGTAATGTTTAGAACAAGCACATTTAAAAAAAAAAAAAACTACCACCGACACGGTCTATGTGGTTTAATCGCATTAGCTGCAACAAGATAAAATAACTAAATGTTTAAATTACACAGTATTGCATAGGAAAATATCATTCAGCAGACTGTTGAATTCAAATAACTGGATTAGATGGGACACAAAAAACCTGGATGGGAGCATCTCTAATTCATTAATATATTTATTTAGTACTTTAAAAACACATCAGATCTGAAATGGCGATAAAACATCCTGCTGCAGATTCAGACTGATGTGGGTCATCACGGAGCTCCTGGACAGTGTGAGGTGCAACCTGGTGGCGCCAGATGGACCTAAATGTTCTCGTAGATTTAGGTCAGGAAGCTTGGAGGCCAGTCAGAGTATCGATTCCTTCATCCTCCAGGAACTGCCTGCATAGTCTTGCCACATGAGATCGGGCATTATCGTGCACCAGGAGGAACTCAGGAACCACTGCACCAGTGAAGGGTGTGACAACTGGTCTAAAGATCCAGATACTAACGGCAGTCAGGGTGCCACCCGTTATCCTGTAAAGGTATACCTTTACAGGATAACGGTATACCGGTCTTACTGATAGGTTAAGGGCCTCCTATCCAGCTCTTGTCTACTACAATCTCCTCCATGCCCCTTACACTGTGCTGAGCAACGCAGGAAATCTCCTGTTCTGACCATGGCATGTATTGACGTGCCACCCTGGTGGAGCTGGACTACCTGTGCAACCTCTGTAGGGTGCAGGCATCACCAGTGGTGACACTGAACCTGGTCACATGCAAAGCTACTGAGAAGCAGACATGGAACCATGTCCTGGGGTCTCATGAGAGCAAGATTAACTTATTTTGTTCAGATGGTGTCAGGTGTGTGGCGGCAACCAAGACAACCAGGTCTTGCCTGCAGCCAAGCACGTGGTGGGAGTGTCATGGTTTGGGGCTGGATGAGTGCTGCCAGCTGTGGGGCGCTATGGTTTACTGAGGGAACCGTGAATACCAACATGTACCGTGACATCCTGAAGCAGAGGAGGGTGCCCTCCCTTTGGAAACTGGCCTGCAGGGCAGTATTCTAACATAACGACCCCAAACACGCCTCTAAGATGACCACTGCCTTGCTAAAGGGACTAAGGCAAGGTGCTGGTCCTGCCAAGCTTGTCTCCAGATCTGAACCCTAGTGAGCCTGTGTAGGCCTGTCTCAGACAGAAGGTGGAGGAACTCAAGGTTTCTAACCTCCACCGGCTCTACGATGTCATCATGGAGGAGAAGAAGAGGGCTCCAGAAGCAACCTGTGAAGCTCTAGTGAACTCCAGGTCCAAGAGATTAAAGGCAGTGCTGGAAAATAATGCAGGCCACACAAACACTGACATTATGGGTGCAATCTGCAGTTTAGACATTAATGGTTGTGTGTTGGGATGCAGAGGTGGCCCAGCGGCAGAGCACACGACCCTGTCCGGGGGCAGCCATCGCACACTCGTGTCCCGCACTGTGGAGCTTTGCCGCATGCCTTCCCCCCCTCCCTCTCAACCTCATATCCTGTCAGTTTACTGTCAAATAAAAGTCAATGCTGAAAAAAAAGGAGCTGTGTTAAGTTATTTTGAGGGGCCAGCAAATGCTCAGTTTTGTCTGATGAGAAGATATTAAACATTTAGAGAAATGTTAGGGGTGTCCTCCCTTTGGTGAGATACTGTAGGTCTTAAAGAGACCTCTGAGTCAGCTAAAATCAAGTTTATGTCAAAGCTGTTACTGTAAAGCTGGGCGCCCACGTCCAGTCCTCGACAGCAACCATCCTGACCTTCTCCAACACCACTGCTGTATGTTTTAGTAAAAAACAGCCGGTGAATCCTAAGAATATTTATTCTAAAGGTTATCCCACACATAACAGTTCAACTTCCCATTAAGGCAATCATTTTCACTGTGATTAAAAAAAGCACATTAATTTCTGTAAATAATTTACTCATCTGTCGACAATTCATTTTAATAAGGACATGTCACCGAGTCTAATGTGTAAAGAATTTGTCATAAAACAGAGTGGAAAACAGACGTAAGAAATAAGAAGCAAACAAATGTGTGCGTTGCTTATAGATAAGCAGATTTTCAAAATATCAATAAAAATAATAGGAACTAAGACCAAGACACTTCTTTAGTATCGTACAACTTCACATACCGTTAGGATGCCAAATATCTGTGATAAATTTCATTTTAGGTGGCCTGAGGGGGTAGTCCTTAGGAAATGTCAGATGAGCTTTAAACACCCCACCTTCACTGTGAACACAATCAAAATTATAATCAGTACAACAGATAAAACCAATCTTAGAATAAATTATTAGAAAGTTACAAAGCGCTGTTCATATGAAAACAAACCGTCTGACTTACTAGAGTGTGTCTGGAGGCCCGATGATGAGGACTTCCCATCTGTAGAGATCATTGTCCTCGATGAGGCCTGCTGAGAAGCCCTCCACTGGGTTTTTGTTCAGCTCTACAGAACAAACACAGATCAAAATGTCATGCTTCACATCCCAGGGAGCTCCACAACAACTTCTGATTACTGCAACCGACAGAGTTACCAAAGAGCGCTGTAGACAAGCCAGCGTTAGTAGGCCATCCTAGCTTGGGGGGTTGCATAAGAAGGCACAGGTTAGTGAAACCATGTAACCCACACATATCGCTTACCGGATCTCACCAAAAGCCTGTCCTGCCTTAACGGTTTACACCTCAACATCTGCTGCATTACAGCAGACGGATCACAATCCCATACATGAACATCTTTGAAAATGCTGTTACAGCACTAAGGCATTTAGTTTTTGTTTTATACAGCATGTAAGAAAAATAAAGTCTTACTCATAACATCAAACCTTACCAATGTATACGCTGTAAAAAAATTATCTAAGTGCAACTTTTATAACGTTTCATCAAATAAAGAAACTAACTCATTTTAATGAGGTTTTTACGTTTGTTTTCACCACATTTCATTGAAACATTGTATAATTGGACATTAATGGAAATATATATGTAAACAACTGATGTTCAACATGGAGTTAAAATGATATAACGACACATTACTTAACTAGAGCTGCACAATCCCGAATGACTGCTTTAATCCAGTATTTGGTTGCAAGTTCTGCACAACATCTGGCCTGGTGAATGGATTTTCCCTGATAGGGCTGTGTTTAAAAAAAATAGATTTTCCAATTATGAATTGATTCTTATATTAATTCCTAAAGATTGACTCATATAACATCAAGATCAATAAAAAAAAAAAAAAAACACACACACATTACTTGTGCGGACTCCACGATGACAGGTAGGAGCAGAGCTCAATCTTTACAACCATGGGGACCAACCATGCAAGCTGAATTCCCGCGGTATTTGTTCACAAACACACAAGATCCATCTCGTCCCGCTACTGTCTCGACCGTTCGGGACCCAACCAATCACGTTGCAGTATTATGGGTTAAGGCGGGACATGCAGCTGTGAGAAAAGCGACAGCGGCTGAGCCCACAGCCGAACCAACACAAACATGGCAGCGCAGGAGGCTGTACGCGTAGCTGCTGCTAGCACATCTGTTCCGTCACAATCCACCAACAGCCAGAAGCACCTTGACCGGCGTAACTTGCTGTGATTCCTCATGGCGCCTGTTGCCTACAACGTTTTCATTTGATACCACGATTGGCTAAAACCAACATTTGGTAGGCGGGCACCAGGAAAGCTGCTGAATGTCGCTCCTTTCACCGAACAGATTTGATAGAAGCAGTCCCACAGGGGACCAGTGTATTGCAAAAAAAAAAAAAAGGAAAGTAAAGCAATAGCATCACAATGGCATGTTTCCTGATTTTATGAAGCCCTAGATTTAAAAACAGTTATCAAAAACAGTTAAGAAAATAAGATGTGGTATGTGTTTACAGATCAGCAGCTTAGGCAGAGGGCTGTTATCTGATGAAAGGAGGGGGTTCTATAACAGCATAATAAGTTTCACTGGGGTGCAGCAGCACTGCTCAGAACTGGAAACATATGCTCAAGGGTCATTTCTGTTGGCTGGCAGGCATCAGTGCCACATGACAGGAATTACACTGGTTTCAGTGGCACTCACCAATAGCTGCACTGTTGACATACTGAGACAGAAAAGTACATGACCACTAAAGAAAAACGGGCATGTAGCCCCTCCTCCCACCAGTTCTTCAGCTTTTAAAACAAGTGCAACAAATATTAGCAAAAGTTTACTATTTTACAGAGTCCAGTTTTTCTAGCTTTTTCAAGTAAGGAGGAGCAAACTTTGTCCTCTGACAGTCGACCAATTCTTTGCAACAGCCGGTAAAAAAAAAAAAAAAAAAAAAAAAAACATTACGGCTGAAAACCAGCAGCTAAGCTAAAATGATGTGGATGAAACTGGGCTGCTTTTGGAAGGGTGCTATTATTGGAGGAGCTAAATTTAATTTGCAGCTGACCCTGCTAAAATAAAAAGAATTGTAACACTGAAGTCAGCATCTGAAGCTTGCCTCACATTCAGCACTTCAGTAAAGGGCAATTTCACAATTTTAAAAAGAACCTAAACTGCGTAAGACCAGTTCTAGTTCAAAATCTAAAAAGACCTCCAGTTGTCAATCTTGGACTGAATTATAAGACCGATGACATGATTCTTATTAAACTGTTAGCAATTTAAAAAAACACTTTATTCTATTTGGAGAAAAAGAAAAGACAATTTCAATACTTTTCAGGAGATAAAGACCACCTAATATAGGGATTAGCTGGAAAGCCACAGCATTTAGAGGAGTAAAGTAAATTACTACACACCAAAGGCAGATACTTGACAGTTTGTGATATGTTTGTGTTTAAAAAAACAAACAAACAGCAATCAGCACAGAATAATCTACCGTTGGTTTGACTATAGCAGGGGTCAGCAATCCTTTTAATCCAAAGGGAAATTTTGCCCATGCAACTAAAGATCCACAGAACCTTCTGTATTCTTGAGGAAAGAAAGAAACTACAATTTAAAAATATGCCCTTTTAAACTGTGTTGTGTTGAAATTAAATAAGCAATATTAATCCTACAAGATGTAAAAGATATATTATTTTGTAGAACAAGGTCCACTGAGTCCATTTTTACGAAACCGAAAAAAACTAAACAGCTTAGTAAAAATAAACTAGAAAACACAGTGTGCAGCTAAACAGAATACCAGAGGTGAAAACAACAACTTTGACGCATTACTGTCTTTGTGTTTCGTAACACAAATATACCTAACCCAGGTATATTCTAAAATCCATTCTCCTGTCAGGACAACTGCTAAAACCAGCATTTGCTAGAAAAAAAAGAACAAAGTTTTTTATATTTGTATCAATTTTGTTAGAGGTTATTAAGAAACCCTGAGTAGCAGCTACAAAGCTAGCGGTCGCAGAACTCCAGATCAGACCAACTATTGCCTGGTAGATAATGGTTTCAAGTACTATGTCCAAAACAATTTAAATAAACAACAGATATGATATGTGAGCATTTTATTTTTCTAAAAGCAAATGAGCTGTTCAATGCAAAAGTGCTAAAAAAATAGTCTGGGTGGTATTGAGCCTCTAACAACTGAATTTTTGAAAGCATTTAATACTGGTAAGAAAATTGGGTTGTAAAAAAAAATTGCATCTTTATTTTAGAATTTGATTATAAAGGTGGGCTGTGAATAAGTATTCAAAGTGCTTTGTTTCTGTTCTACAGTAAAAGAACTGAACTACAATCGACTAAGTAATGATGATATTCTAACCACTGAAAACCATAGGTTATTTATAAACCTTTGCTTAAAGTTGAATGGCAATACTTAAAAAAAAAACATCAGAAGTTATGGCAATTTTTTAAAATCACTTTTCTGTTTTGTGTCAATTTCCCAACTTGAAATCTAAATGCAGAGACATATCGCCCTAACATTTGACTTATAAATACTGTACCTGTCTCAGAATACATTGCTATCATTTAAAATGTTGCTTAATGTTACTTTAGCTATTAGCTAATTCGTGTTTATTTTGCATAGCGAAAACACCACAGAGATCACAACAGATCCAAAAAATAGAGATTATTTTGTGGTGAGGGATTTATTGGTCCTTAACACAGCTCCTCTAAGACACAAACACATATACTCAATTATACGCCTACAGAATTTGACAAAACGTTTAAAACCACACAAATTATTAAACAATAGTTAAAAATATATAAATAAACGCAGTTAGGTGTAAAACAACGTGTATGCTACTCCACAAAAGCAGCGAACTCGTCCTTTACGGAGCTCCCTAACCGACTAGCGACTTTAGCCTCGAGATTAGCATCAGCCTGTTAGCTTGGCGTCTTGTAGCTAACAACGGTCACAGCAGCTAAAGTTAGCCTACGGGTATAGTGAGGTGGCTAAATATGGTCACAATCCAAAGTGGTTACGAAAGAAAAGAACTCCAAAATATGACACGCCACTCTGTTTATAATAGCCTTCAACAGTATGTTAGGAACATAACCGTCATGTTTTTTAAGGGGGGGGGGGGGGGGGGGGGGTGAAGCCAAGCGCCACTTGATGTTTCGGTTCAAATTCGTGTAAACACATAGAGTAGAGCCAGGTAGGGCTAGCGCGGCGGGCTAGCCTTTAGCTCCGCTGACAGCTGGAAGCCGTCGGGACCGGCGGTGACAGCGGCATTCAGATGCGAACTGTTCGCAGGCACCGAACATCACACTCAAACGTGTCTCCCGAAAACACCAAAGACCTTTGGTTTACTTGTATCGGTTCCACCTGGAAGGTGTCGGTCCACCAACTCCGCTCTAACCACCGACACGGTTTCTGTGTCATTTGTATAGCAACGTTTGGAGGTGGAGGAGGAAAAAAAAAACAACAATTTGCGCCAGCACAATATCGCAGCTAAGTACCGGAGAGCCGCTGTTAGCCGCCAGGTACCCAGCACTCACCCAAAAGGTTTAATTACCTGCAAGCTGTCTCCTGAGTAGCAGCGCTGACTGGGGCTCCGTCATCGTTCGGCGGTTGCGCTGCGGCTCTGTTCGGGGAGCGGGTAGTTCGAGGTAACAGCGTTGTTTTAACGTCCACTAAAAAGAACCCGTCTCTTCTATTTTCCGATTAGCATTCTCCTCGTTCTTCTTCGCCGCCTTCTGCTGTGTGTGCCACCGCTGACGTTTCTTCTTCGTGGGAAATGTTGCAGCGGCCTTTGCTGCGAGCGATCCTCTGCTGCCATCTTGTGAAGCGCTTTCGCTCTCCGGCCTCACGCTTTTCCACCAGTGAGTACAAGCAACACAAAGAGTGGGACTGAAACGAGCCATGTTTGCGTATCTTGTACACTTGAACATTCTGGGGTCGTGTACATTAACGAGATCAGCGGACTCTCGTGGTGTGAAAACCATCAAACTGCGCTGGCATCTGCTGGGGTTGTAGTTTGCTGGGGCCGTGAAATGACTGAAAGGTGGTATGGGGTTTAAGAAACTCCTTTACAATGCCATAAGCCACAATTGTTCAGAATCCAAAGGGGATTCAGTTTGAGGCACCTGTTTCAGGCAAATGTATGCCATAATCCTCAGTTTCAATGTCTGTGATGCACCTTGTTATCTCTAAAGTTAACATACATTACCTTGCAAAGTGCTTATCCATTCAACCTTTCCACCTTTTGTCGTGACACAGGGGCAAATGTCACTGTATTACATTGAGAAAAACACAGGAGTAAAGGAAATAATGTAATTTTTTCCCCAAAGATTTTAACAAAATTGAAATCCGAATGGTGTTATATTTCGCAGAACCACATTTGGCTGCAATTATAGACGAAAGTCCTTTGGGGAAACACATTTTTACCCCATTCTTCTTTGCAAATTAGCTCTGGCTGTATATTTAGGTCAGTTGTCCTATTGTAGTAGAAGGAGAACCTCCTCCCTGGATCTCAAGTCTTTTGCAGCCTCTTAGAGATTTATTTTTTCACACACCTTTCACACTCCTTTCAATCATCTCCCCATGAACTCTGACTAGCTGCTTTGTCTCTGCTAAACAAAAGCATCCCTAAAGCATAATGCCACCACCACCATGTCACACTGTGGGGATGGTGTGTTCTTAGTGCTGTGCAGTGTTAACTTTTTGCCCCATATAGCGTTTTGCACGTTGGCATAATGTTCAATTTTGGTCTCATGTGAACTCAGCAATTTCCTCCACCTGTTTGCTGTCGCCCCTGCATGGCTTGTAGCGTGCTGCAAACAAGGCTTTCTTTCAACAGTGGCTTTTTTTTTCTGGCCACTCTCCTCTTTTAATCTAAATAAACGTTTTTTTGTTTCGCACACCAGAAAGAGCAAATGATCACATCAACTGCAACAGAAACTAACAATCTGCGGTGGGGTGATTTAAAAAAAAAAAATACATTGTGGGTTTATAATGGGTGTCAACATAGCTATACTAAAAATACAAATAAATATACTCAATTACACAACTAAAGAATTTAACCAAAGGTCTTAACCACATGAATAACAAAATTAAATTATCTAAAAAAGAGATTTTCCTAAGTATAAATCAATGTGTGCACACTTGAATGTGAACAGCAAGTCATCAGAAAGAGAGCAGTCTATCTTCTCTGAATGATTTGTTTAGGCTTGACTATTTCCACCGAGCCTTTCAGACACGATGTCTAAATTTGCAGAGGGCTTGATTAACGGCTGTCGTGTCGGCAGATTCTCCCACCTGAGCTGTGAATCTTTACAGCTCCTCCAAAATTTCCAGGGGTCGTCTAGCTTCTCCTCTGATTGTCGCTGTCCTTGCCCAGCCCGTTCGTTTAGGCAGACGATAGGTTTGCAGTTGTTTCCTACTCTGGTTTCAGATGATGGTTTGACCAGTAGTACTAGATTTGGATATGGTAGATTGGGATATTGTTTTATAAGCTAACCCTGTTCTCAACGTCTCCACAACCTTCTACCAGACTTGTCTCCTGGGTTCCTTGTTCTTAAAGAGGCTGTTTGTCCACCAACGTTCTCTAACTAAAGACTTGGCAGAGATTTAATCACTGAGATTAAATTACACATTGATGCACTGTATGTGCTGATTAGGTGACCTCTGATAGCCATTGTTTTCTCTTAGGAGAGGGGGCCAAAAATGCACGCAGCATGTTTCAGATTCTTAGAAAAAGAACCCAGCTACCCTAGGATACTCATTCTGGTTGCTTGTATTCTGGATCCACATCCCATGTCTGTAGGTGAGGACTGGGACACATACTAAACTGGTCAAATAAGAGCTATGCCTTTTAGCTGAGCTCTGTTTTCATGTACCACAACACGTTTTTGAAGATACAATTAATAGTAGAAACCCAGCACATATTGAGGAAACACAATGATCAAGCTGAGAGCCCATCTCTAATGTTTGTGCTATACCACACACACACAGACTCTGCAGAAATATAGCCACTAATTGTCCTTTATATCATTAGGTAATGCCGTGGCACCGATCTTCAACATCATGCATGTGAGGAACCTAAAAAAAGACTCTGCTGCTATTCACTGATGGCAAAGGATGGTAGTTGGAGTATCAGTTTTTGGGACCGTTTCATTTTGACATTGCAAATTTCCATCAGTGATGTAACAGCAAATCGTGAAACATCTGAGCAAGATTTGAAATGATAATCTATGCTCTTTTCTTGTCAGATTCTATCTTTAATTTTGAGCACCTTACAAATATACAAAAATATATATAAATAATTCAAACATGCTCGTCATTCACTGGATCTGCTTGATGCAGAAACAGAGTTGTGATTTCGGTTTCTCATTGGTTGGATAAGTTGGACTGCATAAGCAGCTTGGATGGCTATCTGTTATTTCTGAATGGCTTGCATACGCAAGACTATGCATGTTGTGGTAAGTCCAGATATGATCATTAGAGTAGTGTCACTGAAAAACCACACTTTCACAGCATAACCTCTGAAACACCCAAGAAAAGCCCCACGCATGAATGGTCGTTGTAATACTCAGAATAAACACTAGATGGCGGTAGAGAAAACAACTGATCAAAAAGACGTGGCTGTCCGTACATTAGAGGTAATAACTGCGAGAGGAAGCAGTCAGGGTGTTGATTGTGGAGAGTTTAAAGTAACTCCGGTAAAGCGATCAAGTTTTATGCTCATTATGTCACACATGACGTCCTGAACTGCTGGGCGCTGATTAACTTTAAAACTGAAGTTGAAAAACGATGACCTGATAACGTTTATAGAGAACTCTGAAGGGAGAGGAAGCTGGTAGATCGCAAAGGCTCATTCCGATAAGTGTTGACATCAGTCAGAATGGTGGTTCTGCTTTTTTTTTTTTTTTTTTTTTTGAACAGGTTGTCCGTGTAGTGAAAGCTAGGGGTAAAATGACAAATTATCACTTTATTTTTTTTAAGGATTTCTAAGATCTTTTTAAGTAGGATCAGACAGTGCTATTTGCATACATTTAAGGCTTTAATTAGTTTAACAATTGGCAACACAGTCACAAGAATTAAATAATAAAAATAGCCACTGCACTATTATAAAGTGGCCACCAGTCAACAAACTGGAGCCTTCAAAGAGGGGGGGAATAAAACAGCTTTGTTTGACGGATTTCCCCCTCTTTATAATTTTCATTTAACCATGTTATCAAATCAGCTCTAGATGCACAGCTATTTCCCTGACAATGAGGGCTAAAAAGGTAAGATGACCCACTTTTTGTTCTTCTTAGGCTAGACAATGAAGTACCATGTCGGAGGCATACCACTGATTAAAGTCTGAACACATTCAGAGCTTCTGAAACCTCTGTCTAGCAGCTGGGGGGCCTCCCGTCTGCTGTCTGAGTACACCGCCTCTAAAAGGGTCAAAGAAGTGAACCTGATCGTGTGAAGGGTTATTACACATGCTCCTGTTAAGCTCCACCAAAAAACAAAAACAAAAGTGGATAGAAGTGTGTGTGTGTGTGTGTGTGTGTGCGTGTGTGTGTGGGTGGGGGAAGAAAAAGCTAAATCACATTCAGCAGTGTTGTCAAGCCAAATGTGAAGACATATGACCAGCCCTGAGTGGGCTGGGCCCTCTGCACTAACTTAATATATCTTGAGTCAAGCTAGAAGTGAGATAACCGTTAGTTTCCTCAATCTTCAGACAGTCATCGAGGAGAGGGCTCTGTTCTCTGACATCCAGTCTTCAAATATGAAATGAGAAGAAATATTTAAGCAAATTCCCTCAGAGGCACCGTCTACAATCAGGTATGGTTTTGTTTTGTTCCCTCCTATTGATTCAAACAGTTTGAGCTGTGTTAAAAGTCCCACCTGCAGGCTTCAAAATGCTGTAACTACATCAGCGGCAGTGATAGTAGGTTTGATTGAAAAAGAGGGAGGACTTTGGGTGTAGCGGCTGAATTTTGAACAGTACCACTCTGCTGAGGGGGCTGTTTGGAGAAGATTCCCCGCACAATAGGCTCAGTGTTATCACTCCATGGACTCTGTAACCTGGGCCCAAAGACTCTGGGCTTTTCTGTGAGTGAATCAAAAAGAAAAAAAAAGTTGCATTATGTGTTACAGTATATTCTTGTGATTGTTTTTATAAGTTCGTTTTTTTCCATTTTTATGCTGTATATTTTCTGTGAGGTTACAAGAGAAGTGGATGGCTTCCAATAGCCACTAATCACTGCCTTACCTGTTTGTGCAGTTTGAAAGAGCTGTGAAACTTCTTAAAAGTGGTTTACCAAATGACTTCCTTCTGTTTTCTTCTTTATTTTGACATACTTTAACTTGTGGGCTTGTGAAATTGCCTTTTGTGTCATTGTGAATGCTCCTGTGTTAACACATTTTCCTCAAACACGACTACTTTTCAGAAATAGCATTTAGAAATAGCATTTCACAAGCAAACCTTTCCATTTGTTGCTGAAACCTGTTTGCTTATTTTTTTTCTCCAGTTTATTGGTTCACGTTGTGGGGTTCTGTCCTCATGTTTTAAGAAATTAGGTTTGTCTGCACACAACTAGGGAAGGGCGTCATCTTGGTGGTTATTGTGTGCAGCGGGGGAAAAGTAATATTAATAAGAATAAAGTATCTTGCGATTAAAGCCATACCCTCAATGTGAAGCCCCTGAACTGGTGGAATGATTGGGATCGGGACTTTTAATGGTGCAACTCTTTATCCCTTGTTGGTTTTATGTAAGGAGCAAAACACAGTTTTCTTTATGCTGCCAAGTTTGAAAGCATCAATGCTGACATGTTCGATAGCATCCCTATCTGGATGTGTCGAAGTTGTGAAAGGAGTTCCGTGTTTATTGTAGCCTTGAAGTATCTCATGCTGAAAAACATAGGAGAATCCAGCCTTTCATTTGAGTAACTTTTATCAGTGTGCCAAACAATGCATGCTGTAATGTTTCCAATACGTCTCACTTTCCTTGTTGTGGTTGTGCTTTAGGTTGTTTTTTAGGGTGACAAAGGGGCTAAGTACTATGGAGCAGAAGGTATCCGTGAGCTCCCCTCAGGACGTCCCGGTTCCTCCAAGCAGCCTGGGCTCCAGCTCAGGTCTACAATACGGCGCTCTCACCAACAGCGTTTCATCACTTGCACCGCTCACAGCAGACAAACCAGTCATTTCCCAGAGACGTGCCTATGTAGCCATAGCAGTGCTCTGCTACGTCAACCTGCTCAACTACATGGAGCGCTACACGATAGCAGGTGAGAGGATCTGTTGTGGTCAACTCTGGGTCACATCACGGTATCACACCTGCTATTTTGTCCCTTCTTACTTCCATTTTGTGCCTAAAATCAAACCTTTTCATACTTGTGCACTCAAAGCATTGCATATCAGCTTGGCTGCAGGTCTGTTTGCTAATTACTACCCCAGTTTTATAACCATGCATTGCAATTTCTTCCCCTCCTCCATTTCTTACCATTTTGTACCCATATGTATGTCATTTCCTACGGCTTGTTCTCACAAATTTACCAAGTCTTACTCATCTGCTTACCTTTTAACATACTTCTGTTTCTCTGAGCTGGTGTGATATAGAGAAGAATATTAGTAGAAATGAAAAAAACAGTTTTTGCCCCACATTTTTAACCACATTTCATGACTCTGGTCGATTGTTCTGGCTGACGATGCATATATGTACTGTAGTGAATGATAATAGTAGAATAGATTGTTTTTTCATTATTCTTACAAGCCACATAATATATTTGATGCCAGGAAGGCACGAAATGTCTGTCAGGAACTCTATGAATGCAGGTACAAGATGACTGCAATTTCAGTGGTACAAAATGGTGAAGAGGGGAAATAAGCAATCAGTTGAATTTCTTTTGTGGTATTTCATGATTTTCATAACATTATGGAAAACATGACAGTAAAATGTTAAAATCTCACCTACATATTTAAGTGTCAGTGCACATCTCTTGTATTTCCTTTGATTGTGGTTTGATACCCAAATAGACCTTTTATTAAAAATGACCAATTATGAGCCCTGATTTTACCTGACTAACTCTTAGTGACTATCTACAGGTTCTGTAGATATTATTGATTGGGGGTTTAAATCATTATTTAGTAAAGCACGCACAAAACAACAGAAGTTGCAAGGGTACAAAAGGGCAAAGGGACAAAATGATGTGATCACTTAACATTGTTTGCAGCCTCTGATCTGGTGAGTGCTGCGTGGACTTAATGTCTTTGTTGTCATGCAGGTGTCCTTTCTGAGCTCCAGAAGTTCTTTGATATCAGTGACAGTACGGCTGGACTGCTGCAAACAGGTATGAGAAGGCATTTCATGAGAACTAATGCAAATATACATTTAATTTTTTTATATGTAAAATGTGCTGAAGGAGAACTAAAGTATAGTGTTTGCATGCAAGATAAAATCAACCCCTGCCACAGACACTTACACACACGTAGGTTTGTATTTTAGTTTAGGGCTTTGTATTCACATTTATGCATTTTAGTTACTCCATCCCCCTTTCTAACACCCTAGCCTTACGCATTACCAGTATCAAGAGTCTTTGTTGTCATTATGTTGCTGTAATGACATTTTGGTGTTCACATTAACACACAGACACGTATCAAAGCCATCCATGGGAAAATGAGAAATGAGCATTATTTTTCAGAAGACCCTTTAAAAATGCAAAAAACACACTATGAAAAAAAGCTAAATTTAAACGTAAGCTGTACAGAAGAAGAGAGACTTATCAGAAGGGGGAAAGTATTGTACAATTTATATTAGATAAGGCATATTCAGATAGAAATTTTTTTTCAAGTTGAATATACCAAGCACGCTATTTGCGTGATAGTCTTTAGCATGTGCTAAAATTTAAATGTTTAAGATAAGTCAAACAAGACAGATAAGAGCATAATTATGTAAAATGCTGGGTAAGTGTGTAAATGTACCAGACAAACACTCCTTGAGAAGTTAAAAAATTTGCTAATAATCAGAAAAAAACTGAAAATTTAAATCTTAAAGTACAAAAAAAATTGCAATTTGCATGAATATACCAGACAAACACCGCCACACGAGAAGCCCAAAGTGTGCGGATAGACATTAGCTTGAGAGAGACTGTGTGAATAATTTCTCAGTCGGATCTAGAACCTGTGGAACCAGCAGCATGCTTGTAAACATGTAACTGACCATGAACTGGGCCGGTGGTTTAATTGATTCTGCCAGGGGACAATAGTGCTTTACATGATTAAAACATAGGAAATAAAACAGAATAAAAGCAAGTTGGAATAAAGTGAAGAAACCAAATAAAACATGGGAAAATAGAAATTAAAAGCAAACATTAAAAACAGTTGGACTACAAAGTTAAACTAATGATGTTTCAGTAATGTAATTTAAACTTAAAATTTCAGTCACTGTTCTGTATTTGTGAATCCTATTTTGTTTGCTTTAAGGATTGAATATAATTAATTATTTCTACAGGGTTGTATTTATTAAAACAGTTTAACTAGAACAGTCGAAGGCAATCCTAAACAAATGTGTTTTTAATCTTGATTTAAAAAGTCTTCTAGTCTTTGATTTAATGTTGCTGAATGGTTTACCTGATTTAAATGGGACAGACTGAGTGGGTGTAATCTGTGGCTATATATCTGGCCCTTTTCTGGACTCTAGCATAAACCATGTCCAGATCCTGTAGACCAGGGGTCACCAACATGGTGTCTGCGAGCACCAGGTAGCCCCCAGGACCATCTGTGGTGCCCTCAAGCCCGCACAACCCTCCAGTGAGCTGCATGTAAAACATTATTCTATCCAGTTTCTCTTCCTTTTTAATCATACGTGTATTTAGCCTCTTGAGACCATCCTGATCTCGCGAGCTTTCAAGGTTTCACTCGCAGATCAGTCTGGCTACTCTCCGTTAAAGAAAATTTGGAGCCGTTCACCAAACGAACGTCCAATCAGCGTTGGCTTTGAGGCGGGTTGAGGTGTGACGCAACGGGAAGCGCGTCAGTTCAGTCTAAACAACATGGCGGCTTCAGCCGATGAAGCTAGCGTTAGCGTGGCTATCGAGCAAGTTTTATCGGAATTACAGAGTATTTCTTTGCTGAGCTAACGAGCCTTTACCTGCAGCAGCAAGAGTAGCTTGGCTTGTGGTTGTGTTTTCGTCAACAGAGCGACGACGAGGCATGTTGACGAGTACGTCAAATGCTTCGTTGATCTGATTGGTTTATTTGGCTTGTCTATCACCAACATAAGCCAATCAGCTAACCAGTATTTTCGCCCCTTCCCAAAATTACTTCAACGGAAGGTTTCCAGATGGATATGCGAAGCAAATCTATCTGGCGGCGTCAGGTTAACGTGTATTTACATAGATATAAAAATAAGAAAAGCATTAAAAACTTGTTTATATAACATAAGGTTATGTTGAGCTCTAGTTCTTCTAGTTCAACGGTCAGTACAGGGGGCCCTTCGTATGGCACAATACCAATGAAGTAGCTCTCAGTTTCAAAAAGGTTGGTGATCCCTGTTGTAGACGGTATCCCACAATCCCCTTTGCTGTCCTCGCCACCCATGCTACATCCTTCCTCTCCTGTGCCATGCAGCTTCCACAGCACACTGTCACGCTGAGACACAAGACGCTTTCATCCTGTATATTCCCAACACTAACCTTACCTAAATTCAATTTACACCACAGCTGTAAGGTAAGCGTAAAACCATTTCATTAGGACTGAGTTTTGGTTCCCATAAAGTGTGTCAGGTCTTCAGAATATAAGTGCACTTACCAGAAAAGGTCCTAAATACTGAGTAACAACAAGCCAACAGACACAGAAACACATATTTGTTGAACCTCTTTTCAAAACTAGCCAAGATCAATGCTTTGATGTGACTTTTTTCCCCCCAGGAAGTTTCCTTCATTCACTGGGAATTAACGCGTGTTGTGTCGATGCATTTCCAGTTTTCATCTGTAGTTTCTTACTCCTGGCTCCCCTCTTTGGGTACCTCGGGGACCGCTACAATCGCAAATACATCATGCTGTGCGGCTTGAGCGTATGGCTTCTGACTGCAGCTGGTAGCTCTTTTGTCTCCAAGTCGGTAAGTGAGAAGCTGATAAGCTTGCACGCAAAAAAAAAACAAGAGATAAGAATCGGTCAGAAGGGCGTCACTTCCTGATACTCCTTCCTCTAACATTAACCTTCGCAGTATTTTCTCTCTTACCACTGCAAATGGCATTTTTAATTTTTACCATAGAAGTCTAGGGTTTTGGTCAGAGTTTGTGCCTGCAGGAGTGGGTATTATGCATTGCGCTGGCGCTGGGCGAGGAATGAGCCAAATGTCGACAGACCGGATTAAGATGTTTGAAATCTTACCTCACCTTACATTAATTTCATTTTCAGGGTTGTTAAAAGAAGAAGTTCCTTCCTAAATACGATGAGTGTTTTAGCTTAATTTAGAGCAAGAAAACAGGAACTAATATTTGCAGAAGCTGTGAATCAGGCTTCAGTTGCAGCAATTTCTGCCTGATCCTCTTAACAAAGTAATAAACATAACGGTAACCTTTTTAATGAATCACTAATAAAATAGAAGTTTCACACTTGTAATGCTACTCCATATCTATGTTGTGTTTCTCTGTTCAAAATCATTATTCTTAGCAACATCAGCTAGATTTCAGAGGAATTTTATCAGTCAGATGCCTGCCAAACTGTATCCTGCTCATATTCATAAGACATAATCATAACCCTAAACTTTTTCACATTTTGTCTCAACACAATTTTTTATCTGATACGCCAAAACAACATGTAGTGCATTATTATGAAGTAGAAGAAAAATAATGTAAGGGTTTTTGTCCTTTTTAAAAACAGAAATCAAGAGTGCAGGTTCAGCAGCCACATCTCACTGCAAAGACAGCTGCAGGCATCTGACTCCTTGTTTCTGACATTCTTACCCGCTGTTCTCGGGGATGCTGTGTGTCGGTGAAAAGTCATCGTCAAGTCTTGGATCAATTGGATTTACATCTAGGCTTTAACCATTTTAATGCATTATTACTGTTTGATCTAAACAGTTCTATGGCAGCTATGGCTGTATGTTTTTGGTCACTGTCCTGCTGGAAGGTGTCGCTCCGCTCCAGTCTCAACTTTTCAGGCTCCAACAGGTTTTCTTCCTGTATCACCTTGCATTTACCTCCACCCATCATCCATCTTCCTCTGGACCAGCTTTAACATCCCTGATGCAGAAAAACATCTCGTAACCGCCATGTTTTGTGGCTGCTGTTTTTAGGGGTGATGTGCGGCATTAGTTTTTTTTGCCATACATTGTGTTTTGTGGGTAGACCAAAAATTTAAATTGTGTCTCATCTGATCAGAGCACCTTTCCTCCAAGCCCTACATGGCTTGTTGTAAACAACCAACAGGAATTATCATGGCTCTCTTTCAACAATAGCTTCATCTTGTCACTCTCTCACAGAAGTCACTTTGTGGGGTTGATAACTTATACAGTAGTTTTCCTGCCGACAGATTCCCCCATCTAAGATCTGAATCTCTGCAGCTCCTCCAGAGTTACCACGCACCTCTTGACTGCTTCTCTGATTAATATTCTCCTTGACCAGCTCGCCGATTTTGCGAACACCCATGCTTGCAAGGTTTAAAGCTGGACAGTACAATTGATAGATTAAAAAGTGCTCAATGACATTTTTAGATCTTTGGATATGGTTTTAGGACCTAACCCTGATTTAAGCTCCTCCACATCTTGCATGGTGTGCTGTTAGCCTGCATGGTGCTGTTTGCTCACTGATGTCCTCTAGGTTGCTTCTAAAGGCAAGGGGTTGCACTGGATTTTATTTGGCGGTATCAGAGAGAAGGCAGCTGAAAATAAAATAAATTATACTTTATAGGTTTCCAAACACCAAAATAAAAATTCAAAGGCATTTATCACATTCCCTACATTTCACAATTCTGAACTATTTTGTCTTGGTCCATTACATAAAATCCCAATAAAATTCATTTAAGTTTTTGATAATATATTTAAGGCACCATAAAAACAGCTGACCTCGGTTACTTGTCTACACAGCGAGAATGGCCTACGCACGCCTGCAATGGGATGTCTGTGGTTTTCAGAATGGAATAATGTTTGAAATGCTTGTGTGCTCTCTGGCTTGCTTTGTTTAGCAATTCTGGCTTCTTCTTCTGTTGCGAGCACTCGTCGGTGTGGGGGAGGCCAGCTACTCAACCGTTGCTCCCACCATCATTGGAGATCTCTTCTCAGGGGGTCGGCGGAGCGTCATGATCTGCATCTTCTACATCTTCATACCTGTAGGAAGGTTAGAAGCTCCTTCCATAGCCCTGTGCTTGGTTGTTTTTTTTCTGCCTTTTTATCACTCTCTTCACTGATTAATCAAAATATAACGCTGCACTGCTGTGTTCAGATTTCTTTGATCGTTCTGTTTTACCGCAGAGCGTTGCAACTGACAGGATATGCTCTGCTTACATTTTTTTGGGTTTGTACGTGCACTGCAACCATCATGTTGGATTTGATCTTTTGTGGTTTTAGCTTTTTTTGCTCTGTTTTGTTTGTTCCATGTGAGTAAAACATTTTGGTTACAAAAAGGACAAGTTAAAAGGCATTTCCCAAAATGTCTTTTTTGATTGTGTTCAGGCGCTTATCTGATTGAAAGTTATATTAGATTCCATGTTTGACACAATAAGGAAGTGAGCACAAAGCATATTAAAGTGGGCGAAGAGTAATAAAATCATCCTCTACCAAATGACTGGCTGTGACAACAAATTCTAATAAAAAAAAAGATCTTAAGTAGACAACTGCTGCTGCTTTTCTGATCTCAAATGCGCAGAGGCAATCTCATTTCTCTTGACAAATATGTCACCAGCATACTTACACTGCAAAAAAGGAAACTAAAAGTAGATAAAACTTTCTCAAAAGAAGTGCACTTGTCTTTGATTTGAGCAGGTAAGTTTAAATGATCCGCCAATGGAATACGAATAGTGGTACAACTCATCTCCATCATCTTATTTCAAGCGCAGTTTATTTAATTATCTTATTTTAGGGGTCAAATACTCAATCCATTGGCCGATCATTTTATTTACATGCTCAAATCGAGGACAAATAGATGCATTTTAAGAAAATGTGACTTATTTTTAGTTCAGTTTTTGCAGTGTAGTAACAGCAAGCCAATGCAGCGGTAGGGTGAAACAGCAGCAGTGAATGGAAGCAGCAAAAAGTCCCACTCTCCACACTTAATTTGTTGTTCTGTTCATTGAGATTTGACTGCACAGCAGTAAAGTAGTTGGCAAACCATTATTCCTGGTACACCATGTGCCACAGCTTTTAAACCCAGTGAATCCATGAACAGTCAATTTTCTCTAAGCATGTCATTTGGTCCTTAAAACTGACTTCGAGCTAATGTTGGTGGGTAGGAAAGTTACCAATGGTAATATATAATCAAAAAACATCTCTAGGCAAACACTCTTTCAATAATTTGGCTCAGTGAGCGAAAAAATGGCTCACCACAGATATTTTGCACTGATAGAGAAATCAAACAGGAAAAAACAAAAAAACAAAAATGTTTCCTAACCTGATAGATTTTATGCTCAGAATACTAACAGGGTCACACTCATGGTTCAGCTGCTGGCTTTGGTAAAAGTTGTCTTCGTTACATGAACTGTTGTCTCCTCGATTACATTTGTTTCATAAACAGAAAAGCTATTTTTGAATGATTTACTGTATTAAGAGGGGGAAGAGAAGTTTGTCCTTGTCACCCATTTACTTTCACAAAGCTCAGCCATGTTTGTTACTCAGAAGGATCAGAGTGCTCACTCCGTCCTTTTCTGACGTGCCAAAAAGCAGCTGCTCATCTAGTCAACTTATTCCTGTTAGAAAGGTATTTTTTGTCAAGATGGCAGTCTGTTTTGTGGTTAAAACAGCTGCCAGTGGCCCTGTGTGGTTCCAGTTATGTGTGCTAAGCCGTTACAGAGAGGCGCGGATCCAAAACTTCTTTCTGTCTCAGAAAACTGCTTTTAAAGATAATAACTGATGTGTTACAATGTGATCTGCTCGGCCTCTTTCTAAGCTGACAACATCATTTTGTGCTTTCAGTGGTCTTGGATACATCACAGGGGCAGGGAGTGCTAGTCTCACGGGGGACTGGCGTTGGGCTCTCAGGGTACTACATTCCTTAATGCAACACACCAGTCTGCAGCTCATCCAAACACCATCATTCTTTATGGTATAATAGAGAATAATGGAGAAACCTTTTGTGTTTTTATCAGATCACTCCCATCATGGGTGTCGTGGGACTCATCCTGATGGTGTTTCTGTGCCCTAACCCGCCCCGAGGGGCTGCAGAAACCCACGGAGACGGCGTGACGGCTCACAGCTCTTACAAGGAGGACGTGAAGTATCTTCTGAAAAAGTATTATGCGGACGAGAAAAACTGCCTTTGTTTTGCAAATTGCTATAATGAAATAATATTTTCTAAACAGACTTTATTATATTTTAGTAGAATTTTGCTGAGTAATTCTTTCTGTATTTCTGCAATACCTGTCTTATAATAAGCCAGTAATCTAGCAGTTTTCTTTTTAAATTGGCACATGCAGTTCTCTAATGTTATGTTTGCGTGTTCTTATCTCAGTAAAAGTTATGTGTGGTCATCGCTCGGCGTGACGGCTCTGGCCTTCCTCACCGGGGCCTTGGCTTTCTGGATGCCCACTTTCCTGGCCAGGGCACACATCACCCAGGGTCTCCGACCTCCTTGCACTGGGGAAACCTGCAACTCCACAGACAGGTTGCTTCTCTAGCTTTGACCTGCATTTGTATCTCACCTCAAAATCCCTAAAGATACAAACAGTCTGTGCCTTTTCACCCCGCAGTTTTATATTTGGTGCTGTGACGGTGGTGACGGGCATTCTGGGAGGAGCTCTGGGCACCACCTTATCCAGATATTTCAGGGATAAAGTTACACATGCGGACCCTCTCATCTGTGCTGTGGGCATGCTCGGATCAGTCCCTTGCCTCTTCATCACCATTTTTGTGGCATCCTCAAGCATTCCAGCCACCTATGTAAGAGACAACCAATGCAGGTTTTCTACTTGTGGGTATAATGCAAAGTTCTGTTGAATTAAGTTCAGAGTTTAAAAGAAGTCAGCTCTTAAATGGGACATCAGCCATTACAAACTAATTCAGACATTCTGTAACAATAACACGCAGAGAGAATAAGCTCAAGGAAACTAGCCTTTCTTGTTTTATCATTCTAATGTTTCTGGTGTGAAAAACATTCTAAAAAAGGGATAAAATTGTTAATTAATTAATTAATTAATTAATTAATTGATTGATTAATAATTATTTAACTAATCCTTTCTACATGCATGCAATTATTGTATAGGCTCTTTTGGCCTTAGATCTTACCTTTGCTTTACCCTTTGTGTGTTTTTGTTTATGAAGAGTCACCCAAAAAATTAATGTTTTCCCCCACAATTTTGTCCTCACATGATTTTTTTTTTTCGTGGTTCCTCCTGCAGTGGTATCATATTTACAATCATTTTTATAGCATGTTTAGCTGAGAATAAAATCAGCGTAATTTTCTTTTTTTTAATTCGTAATTGGCTTGAATCGGCCTGTTCTATGAGTAGACCCAACATAAAGGACTCAAACCTTTATTTTACCTTTACCTTTATTTTATTTTACCTATTATTTTTTTTTTTATGAAAAAGTAAGCATTACAGTTTTTTTTAAACATTTTATTTACCATCTCTGTTTTATTTCCTCACTTTTTGACTGGAATGTTTCCCTCCAGGTGTTTATTTTCTTTGGTGAGTTACTGCTCTCTCTGAACTGGGCCGTCCTGGCTGACATCCTGCTGGTGAGTTCAAACGTTGCTGAGCGGTAGTGAAATGGGAAGCATCCGGCAGGCTCCCTGTGTCAAGAGGCTGTTTTGTGGTTTCTGATTTCCCGCAGTATGTCGTCGTACCAACCAGAAGGGCAACAGCAGAGGCTCTACAGATCACCTTTGGCCATCTTCTTGGTGATGCTGGGAGTCCGTACCTGTTGGGAGTGGTGAGAAATCGCTCCCCTCTCTTTCAGCTGTGTGCCACCCCTTTGGGTTTTAGCTTCTTCTCTGCAACACTCTTCTCACATGTCACAGATCTCTGATGCTATACGCTCCTCCAATCCTAAAACCCACGACTGGAACTTCCGCAGCCTGATGTACAGCCTCCTCCTGTGTCCGTTTGTTGGGATCCTGGGCGGAGTCTTTTTCTTGATCACCACCATGTATATTAATAAAGACAGGAAAGCAGTCCAGCAACTGGTTGAAGGTAAGACTTTTTTTTTAAACTTTTGTGCTCGCCCTCTTGAAAAGTCTATGCTTTTACTTTCAGAGGTGAGTAGAGTAGCAAAAGATTGTACTCAAGAAAGGATAGCACTACTTTAACGTATTTTTACTCGAGTAAAAGTAAAAAGTTGTCAGCCAAGAAAGTACTCAATTAAGGGTAAAAAAGTATTCAGTAAGAAGGCTACTTAAGCTAATGATGTAATATTTAAATAATATGCAAACGGGGGCATGCTCCGCTGGCCTTGTTCCTCGACGCGGCTGACCCGGGTTCGATTCCGGCCTGAGGTCCTTTGCTGCATGTCTTCCCTCCTCTCTCTCAAACCCCCTTTCCTTTGAGCCTATTGTGAAAAAAAAAACCCAGAGTCACTGTTGTCACAAAAACACAGAAAAAAATTTAATCAGATGGACAAAAATACGAGGTTATGTGCAAATTCTGGTATTTTAAAGACAAAAGAAACACTTTTCTAAATCATTGTTTCAACATTAGACTTGAAAGCATTACTTACAGCAGTTAATGCAGTATGATGGAATTAGTACTTCCAGTGACAATATGTACTGTTGACTGTACGTTCATTTGACCTCCAAATGGCTCAATGTGCTCAGCAGATAGAAAATAACATTAAAATAACAAAGGTTGTGTGTAAATAAGAAGTCTCACTATACCTAACCTCTCAGTTTTTGTCTCTCTGGTTAAAACACGTCAGTTCCTTATTCATGACGTTACCCCCAGTAGGTAGAGTAGCCAGAATAGTTCTTTAAGAGTGGCAATACTTTAAAGTAAAAGTAAAAAAGTACAGTGCAGTAAAGCTACTCCTAAAAGTGCATTTTGCTGCTAAAGTTACTCAAGTAAATGTAACCGAGTAAATGTAACTAGTTACTACCCACCTCTGCTTACTCTCAACGCCTGTGTCACACACACGCTGGAGAAGCTAGGCCTTCCTGAATAATAGTCCTTTATCCAAGGCACACACTGGCTCGCTTGCTTATTGCCATGAGGGACAAATTCTCCATAACTGCATACATACCTAAATAACTCGGTGGCACTTAGGTTTTCTGGCAGCTCAGAGGTAGAGAATGTCATTATTGTCCTTATGACTTGGATTTGCCTTAAATTACCTTTTTCCTTCCATTTTTGGGGACTAGTAATTGATGTACAGCAAATCTGTGCCAACAGCACCATGCACAGCACCTAGAACTCCACATCTTGTAGTGTACCAGCTACAAAAAACTTTAATACATTATATCTGGATTTTCTATTATAGACCAACACAAAACAGTGCATAACTGTGATGTGGATGGACATTTTTACATGGTTTATTTTTCCCCTCCACAACATTAGACAAATCAGAAAAGCGTGGTACGCACTTCAAAGCCTTTTGCCCTAATACCACAAAACAAAATCTACTGCAACCGATTGCTTTCAGAATGCAGCTGTTTTGTTGCTGGCCTCAGAGGTTTGTTGGAGAACTTTAGAGTGCAAACAGCGTTTTTTAGGCAAAGGAACACAGTAGACAGGTCAGGGAGAAAGCTGAGGAGATGTTTAAACATCTGAGACCCTAATCAGGGGACGACTATTACTTGTTCACTCCACAAATCTGACAATTATGGAAGACTGGTAGGAAGAAAGCCGTTGGGGAGAGAAAATGATAAGAGGTCCTGTTTGTAATTTGACATGAGCCATATTAGGAACACACCAAACCTGTGGTTAGAGAAGAACACAGCTAAACTCACTGCACGTCCTCCTAAGCACAACACTCCCACCATAAAACATGGTGGTGGCAGAATAATGATGTGGGGAGGGTTTTCTTCAGGTGGCAGAGCACAGCTTGTCAGAGTTGGTGGGAATAATACAGGGTGATGTTAAGGGGGCAAAGGACTTTAGACTGGGGAGGAGATTCACTGTCCAGCAGGACAGAGGCCCTAAACATACAGCCTGAGCTGCAGTGAAATGGTTTGGATCAAAACAGGTTATTTTATTACAGTGATCCGTCGAAAGGTCAGCCTTAAATCCATGTACAAACAACAGAGAAAATCTTGAAGATTGGTCTTTATTGATATTGTGTATCCAATGATTGAGCCTGAGCTTCAAAGAAGAATGAGCAGGAATGTCAGTCTTTGACTGTGCAAAAGTGGTGGGCGACATCTTCCAAAATGATGTGCAGCTGTAACCGCAGCCAAACGCAGTTCTACGAGGTGTTTACTCATGCAGCAGAATAGAACAGTGCTGGTCTACATAAAACAATGCAGTGAAGAAATGTGAACTCAAATACAAGGAGTGGACTGAAAATGATTCAAGAAACATGCTTCTAAAGAAAAACAGAAAGTTCAGAGGAAATGGTGCACAACGAGGAGTGGTGGACTAGTGGATAGAGCAGCGCTCTTGCACTCTCAGAAGGTTATAGGTACTGTGTTCGATCCCGGCAGACTGCCACTGTGGGTCCCTGAGCGGGACCCTTAGCTCCAGATTGCTCCCCGGGCGCTGTAAGATGCCCCCTGCTCCCTGCTCCCTACTCCCTAAGGGAGGGGTTAAATGCAGAAGACTAATTTCATTGGAATGTACAATTGCAATGACAAATAAAGAGTTATTTTCTTCTTTTTTTTTTAAAACAACACCCATTGCAACATTGCAAGAAAATTAGTTTTTTATGAAAGCATATCTAAAAAAAAAAAAAAAAAAAAAAAAAGAAGGCTGGCTTAATACACTGTCACCATACTATGAATGCACGTCTCTAACCCCAAACCAAGAATGATTCTGCTTTAAAATTGTGTGTTTTTGTGTTATCAGAAGATCTACACCCAAGGCAAGGCTCCACACCTGATTCCTCCATGGAGCTGAGCAACAAGAGGACTGTGTGAAAACAAAACAATTAAATAAATTAGTCTATTAATGTATAGTTGATGGTAATGTGTGTGTGTGTGTGTGTGTGTGTGTGTGTGTGTGTGTGTGTGTGTGCGTGTGTGTGTGTGAAACCCAGTTACAATCTCACAACGGAGTGCCTGCTACCCACAGCAATACCTCAAAGTGGCAAATCTGGTGCTTTCAGATCTGATCATCCCAGTATTACCACCCATTTTGAAGCATTGGCCAGGATACTTGAAAAATAAGTATAGCTATTTCTATGTAAATACTGTTTTTGTGTTTTAAAAAAATAATAAAACAATTCTTTAACCCTTGAAGAAGGGTTATTTTCTTCTTTTAAGTTTTACGTATTAAGTCAATATATATACAGCAGGTAAAATGAGTATTGAACACCCCAATGATTATTGTAGCATCTTTTTTCATTGACCCGAATCTCACAGCAGATGTCAGCAACAACCTCAGTAATCTGCTCATACAAAATCAAGGCAAATTAGTTCACCAATGAAGTTATTGGTAAAAAGTTGGATTGATAATGGGAATAAGTTTATAGAACACTTTGTGGAAAATGCTTTTTCGGTAATAACAACTTGAAGATGTCTCCTGAATGGAGAAACCAGTCATATGCATCGCTCAGGAGTCATTTCGACTCATTCTTCCCTCAAACTGTCTTCAAATCTTGAATTTTCTGGAAGTCCTTTCTATGCACTCTGATCTTCAGTTCTTTCTATAGATTTCTATTGGATGCAAGTCCCGTGACTGACTGGACCACTCTAGTACTTTCTTCCTCTGGTACCAGATAAGAGTTTCTCTGGCTGTGTGTTTGGGACTATTCTCTTCCTCAGAAATCTCCACTCGTCCCGATACATTTCTCCATTCATCCTTCCTTCATTTCTACAAAGTCTGTCTACAAATTAAATGCATGAGCACCTCTTTAAAAGGTACTAAGGTTTTGCTATCCTGCCCCTCTGGGACATTCGTGGGTGTGGTAACACAATGCTCAAAAGGAAAATCATCAGTAATGTCCTGTTGCCATTTTTCTGGAATGGAACATGATCAAGTTTACCCTCTAACAAGTCCACATAAAGCCTGAGGTGCAACTGTAGTAACATTAGAGCTGCACCTCAGGCTTCACAAGAAAGTTACCGTGTTAAATGCTCCTGTTAACTATAGTATAGTAAGAAAAGACAGTACCGTTATCACTTTCTGTAAGTGAAAGCCGTCATCATGCAAATCAACACTAACACCTCACATTAACTGTCAAACGTGGGTGGTGGACCGGGGCTGATGCCTTTAATATGCCTTATATCAATCAGTACTGCAGTTTGTCAGGCAAAAGGATTTGTTAAGTTTATACTTTAACCTGACTGAAAATGCTGTGGAGGGATTTTGGCTGAGTATCTCATATTGGGGCTGCATGATAGAACACCATTAGCACCATCATCTTGCAGAAGTGGGCCGTTGGTTCAATTCCCAGCCTGGGTTGTTTCTACATGGAATTTGCTTGTTTGAGCCCTCCATGCATCAGTTCTCCCTGGGTAATTTCCCACAGACCAAATAACACAGCTCTTAGGTTGACTGGTCACTCTAAATTGCTTTCTAAATTGTGTATGTGTGTTTGCGATGGTGTCCTATCCATGGCATACTCTGCCTCTCACCTAGTGACCTAGTATATCCCATCTAGTAATTGGGATATACGTAGGCACCACCCAGGCAATCCTGCTAGCATAATGAACAATGGATGGATCTCATTTTGATACTAACTGAAAGAAATCTGGCAATTTTTTCCCCCCTATCAGCTACAAACAACAACAGAAGAAATATAAATCAGATTTGATGATTTAGAATCATAACATTAAGAAATATCATGTATTTCCCCCAGGTAAATCTCTTTTCGTGAAACATTGCAGGAGTAAGTAGAGGAGTTGAAAGTAAAAATTTTGATTTTGATAAAAGCATCAAGTTCTTCAGAGTTCAACATCATTCTGAAATGTTATGCATTCCTTGCTGGTTTTTCCTTTTCCTGTGATCCCTCTGACCTTCGCTGAGGTACCTTCATGCTGATGAAACCCATTTGTGCTCCACACTTCACTTTGCCAACTCAATAACAAAAGAAAAAAATAAATAAATACAATGCTTATCATTGTGCGCTTAGTATTTTCTCCGTCGATGACAGAGATGCACTACTTCTATTGCCTCAAACTGAGGGGTGGGCCAGATGCACAGCTTAACTTAAAGATGGAGGAAACTTTTCCCATTTATTTATTGTTGCTGGACAAGTCAAGTCTATACTTTAGTCTATACTGATTTTATTCATGTCTGTTTTTCAGGAGAAGGTCCCCAGCAATAGCTAAAAAAAATCTGGTAAACTGGTAAAATACTAAAACTAATATTTAAAAATAGTCACCTGTACACTGTGATCGCACACTGTCTCTTTTTCCTGCATTGTTTACATTTCAGTTGTTTACTTTTAAATCACTGCTGCACCTTATACTGTAATTTACTGTAATTTACAAGCTGTATGCAACGGAATATCATTCTATACGCACTCTGTGCATACAAAATGACAAATAAAATTGTCTAAGTCTAAAATCAGCACTAATCGTTTCGGCCACTAGATGGCTGCTTTTGAGTAGAAATTAAGGTTCAGTCTTTTTTCCCCAGCTGACCCGGGGTCCGTTCTTCGTACGTTGCTTAAAACATCCGAGATCAAATGAGACATCCAAGATGATTTCATCCGGCTAATCATGATCCGGCTAATTGGGTTCTTTGAACACACCTGTTGTTTATGATTAGTATGGCTGGATTGAGTTATCTGAGACAACTGCGCGTTCATGCGTTTGTTTAAAAGGGGAAATGTATCGATAGTAGAAACATTGATCAGCAGCGCTGCTATTGACTGTTCAGCAAAGAACGCCCACAGTTTTTCTCTCAAGCAGAACACGAGCTTTTAATGGAAGGTTATGCCGAATTTGAGTCATTAATTAAAACACCTCAAAATCTGTTAAAGCCAGGAGAGAGGGCCGGCAAAAAAGCAGCAGACAAATTAATGCAATACTGTCCATGGTAGATGTTTCTATCACTTTCTACAATATGAATTTTTGCATTTTAATAATTTGATATTATTTGTTCTTTTAAATCAGAGCCTCCACGGGACCCACTAGAACATGGGGACAAGTAAAAGTGAAATACAAGAATATTCTACAAAATGGTAGCCTTTAATTATTACACTTTATTTTAAAAAGGCACTTTTTATGTCAAGAGATCCAAATTTCAGTGTCATTTCTTAGACACGGGAAGTAAAGGACACGTGCAAACTGGGAATTTTAACAAAAAAAATCTTTATCCATAAAAAATGAAAATCTTCCTTTTCCAAGTCATCCACAGTTTACACAGTAAAACTGTATTGCTCCGTGTCTAGATAATCCATCCATAGTTTTTTCTAATACAATATACGGCTCGACAGGAAGCAAGCCTTTCAAAGTAAAACTAAACTTCACAATAAAATGGCCCGAACAAATCTTCTTACTGAATATGATAAAAATAAAAAGCAAACTATCATACAAATAACTTAAATATTTTAGATTTATGGCTCCAACACCACTTATTCCTCTTTAAAAGCCAATGTTAAATGATGTGTGTGTCTGTTTATAACAGCCACCAAGAGAAATCTCTCTACAATTACACTGTCGCGCTGCGCTAAAGGATCCTGTCTATTGCGCAATACGTGATTAATTCGAAAAACTCTGCAAATTATTCTTGCAGACGTTCTGTATGTTGCTTGCTTTAATATTTTGATGTGCAGGACAGCTCTGCGGTGAGAAAACAACACGAGGAGAAGAATCCAAGTCTGCTTGATGTTGCACGAAAAACAATACGAGTAGTAACATAAACAGAACCCTGAACCAACGAAACGAACAGCAATATGCAATACATCATAGTACATTGAGATTTACCATGTAGTAAATCTCAATGTACTAGACCAGGGGTGTCAAACTCATTTTGGTTGAGGGGCCGCATACAGCTTAATCTGATCTCAAGAGGGCCACACGAGTTAACTCATTGCAAGATTAAATAGAACTAATAAATGTGGACTTGTTGTTGATTTTTATATTAAATGAATTCCACTCTTACACAATATATTATGAATAACCTCAGCGTTTTTAAGAAAAGTATGTGCAATTTCAACAATACTTTTACTCAGTTAAACATTTACTTGTGCATTATGCATAAGAACTGATCACAGTGATTGTACAATGTTGAAAAACATTTATTGACATTTTCTGGAACTTAAAAACACTGTCCTACATGACAAAATACATCAAACAGATAGAAGTTAAGAAATTATTTAAATTTTTCCACACCTGAAGCTTAATCTGCTAATTAAAACACAACGCCCCTAGTGGAGAATATAGGAACTGCAGATTTTCAATTTTTCTTCTTGTTCTTCCTTTCCTCTCCTACTTTCCCACTGTAGTGTCTATATCATTTGAGATATTCCCCGCATGAATCATAATAAAACTATTCACATTCATAAATCAAGCGAAGCCCTATGGCAAAAGCAGTACTGCTCCACTTGTGAAAGTCAAATCTGATGAGCTCTTTTTGGCATTAAGACAACAATTCTTATTGTCACATTGCCAGACAGGACACTGTAAAAAAAAAAAAACAACAAAAAAAAAAAAAACATTTATTTATTTATTTTTTTTTTATAATGATAATGCATTTAGCCACCGGGCCCGCGGGCCGTATGTTTGACACCCCTGTACTAGACAAAACCAAATTTTCACCCATTCCTGCTTGGCCTGAACTTTCTGACTCAGAGATGCTGGTCAGTCCACGTGTAGAAGGCTGAGCACTGGGGGGCCTCAGGGTTATGTGCTCAGCCTACTGCTGTTCAAACTGTTAACAGACAACTGTGCATCCACACATGAGGAAAAGCAGATCTAGTGGGACTAATGGTGATGGCTGCCTACAGCCAGAGGTCACGACCTGAGCATACGCCCCTCAGAGAGAGTGGACAATGTATAATTCATTGGAATGAGGATCTCTGATGACCTCATCTAGTGAAAGATCACGGAATGGCAAAAAACTTTCTCCCCACCTGCATCCTAAAACATTGAGGAGTGCTCTGGTTGAGAGTGTTCGGACATGCACCATCCAGCATGGTTTTCCAGCTGCAACATGGCAGAGAAGAGGGCCCTGGAGAGGAAGGTGATTGACAGGCCTCTACTCTTAGTCCAGGCTCTGTTTCAGAGCTGCTGCGGGAACACGGCGCTGAACATTGTCAGAGACTCACACCATCTCCATGCTGCTACTACCATCAGTGTCTGCAGACTGCAATGCAACTCTTTGCCTCAAGATGTTAAAATACTGAACTGCTGGTAGAATTATACACTTTACACAAACACAAACACACTTAATCCATGTGTCTTGTATTTTTTAAATCTCTATACTCTTATATTTAGATCCCAGAGATGCACTGTGTTGTTTTGTTGAATGCTACTTAGGACATAATTAAATGGCCTTAAATGTATCAAGGGCCCAAACTGCCACAGTACGACATACTTTATCTATATGATAAGTTATAAAAAACTGTAATATATACTTTGAATAATGATATATGAGCATTTATATAAATGTGTGAAGAATTTAGTAAATCCACAATTAAAAAAGGAATGTGTAAATCAAAACATTAATTGAAATTTTAATTAATAAGATTTGGAAATAGAAAACAGTTATTTCAGTATTCATTGAATTCTTTCATATTCACCGTGCCATGGCTATTCACTGAATAATTCAATAATTAAACTGACACTAACATCTGGTTGGTTAACCTGCACAGCAGTCTACCAGCAGACCAATCACCTTGTTAATTACAGAAATTTCAATTGATAAAATGCATGAGGAAATACTTACATATGCTTTTATTATATAATTTAATATGTTACTTAAATATGTCCACACTTAATTCTTACATTACCTACTATATAAAATATTGAAATTGTTATGTATAAATATATTTCATATAAATATATAGTGTTATTTAGGTACTTACACATATATTTGTGTTTATTTAATGACCTATTTATTCAAATGTGGTACTTTGGCTCTCGATATTCCTAAACTACACATTTGTTCCAATGTTAAACAAGCGGTCCAACATTTTATAACTCTTAAACGCTACATCCTGGCCGTAATTCTGAGCTGAGATCCATCGTCTTAGGCTTGGCTGCTCTTGTTATAGTCTCACACAGATCAGGCAGAGAGCATGTTTCCATACATTGGTGTGACAGCTGCTTGTCAATCAGTAAACGTGTCCTGGCATGCTCCAACGACTGCATGTCCATACTTCTCCTCATTGTTGTGCACTTGAGCGAAATAACCGAAGAGGTCAAAGGTTATTGTCCCTATTGCTCTCAGCCAAAAGTTGATTGCGTGACAGCACCACTTTGTCAGGGTGGCGTATGTTGATTTTAAAACTTATGTGCTCAAGGGGGGAACTCGTGCCAACTAATTTATGATCTTTCCATCCAAACACTTCCGATTAAAGCACTTGACTAAACCTGATGGGTCTTTTTCTTGTTATTGTGGCACTCCAAACTATTTCCCTTTGTTTTTAGGCCTCTCAACCTGGAGCTTGTAATTTTCCATGAAGTTATGTGTTTGCTCAGTACACTGAGGGAAATAATCGGGCACTGCATTTTGGACAACAAGCAAGAACACACACGCACCCTGAAAGGTATGTGGAAAAATATTGTGGAGGTTACAGATTGACCTGCTTCTAAAACACAATGGCTATTGTGATCCATGTTTCGGGGCACTTTATCTGCATACCTCTCCGTTTCCGTCACGTTGAGCCCAGCTTTACAGGAAACTGTCACAATGGCTAATAAACTGCACAGGCTGAGCAACTGAGGGAGCTGATCCTGTCCTGTCGCTATTTACTCAGGGATGAGGACACAATCACATGAAGGAGCTACAAGGGAGTAGTCCTCAATCAGAATGCAGTGATGATATCATTAATAACCAGAAATGCCTTGTGTACAAAGCACAAATTTGCTGTCAGAGAAAAGACAACATATCTACACCATGTTTGCACTGCTCTCACCCTTCCACAGAACAGTGATAAGAGGAGTTAAACCACAGTTGTGGTAGATGTGAAGCTGTTCACGGTCCTTATCGTTGGCAAACTGCTGCGGATTCTGACGTCACATGGACTAAGTGTGCCCCTCCGACATCTGTGCTGTCACTCGTATGGACAATTACATCATGTGGCATTTCCATTTAAAAAAGACAATAATAACACTAAAACTGTGTGTTACAAGTAAGTCATAGCCAAAAAAAGCCAAAAAAACAACAAGATGTTTCCCTTAAGTTAAATAAAAGTTGCCCATGGAGGGCGGGTGGGAGTTTGAGAGAGCACTCAGTTTGTGTGTAGGCTGTCACATAAAAATTTGAAGAAATGTGTAAGTGACAACTTGGGCAGTATCTTAATTTGACGTTTAGAAATCATTAGCGTTAATCAAAACAAGGATCTATAAGTTTTATTTATTTATTTATTTATTTTTCAGCTAAACACACAACAGTGGAGGATTATTTAAGGTCACCATGCTGACATCATACATACGGGTATCAGCTCAAATGTTTTTATGTGTGTGTGTGTGTGTTTGTTTGTGTGTGTGTGTGTTATGTGCACAGTGCCTTGCCAAGATGTCAACACCTCTTCAAACTAACCACATTTTGTCATTTACATACACAAAGTGAGTCAAGGGGTCCGTTTTTCGTACGTCGCTAACTCAGTTAGCTGGATTTGATTGTTGACGATTTGGCATGATCTTGGATCGTTTGGTTCTTCGAAACTCATCTTGCACTTGCTGTCATAGCAACATGTGCGCAAGCTTGTTCGCGAGCAGGCTTATTTCATGTAAACAGGATTAGATCGCAGCTGTATAAGCGGAGGAGGTAGGGAAGTCTGCCGTAGCCATGTCCATTTTTACGACTGCAACCTGTTGCGGAAGGTGCAAGAATAATTTTAGAGTTTTTCGAATGAATCGCGTATTGCGCAATAGACAGGATCCTTTAGCGCAGCAGTGTAATTGTAGAGAGATTTTTCTTGGTGGCTGTTATAAACAGACAAGCACATCATTTAACAGTGGCTTTTAAAGAGGAAAAGGTGGTGTTAGAGACATAAATAGAAAATATTTAAGTTATTTGTATGATGGTTTGCTTTTTATTTTTTTTATCATATTTAGTAAGACGATTTGTTCAGGCCATTTTATTGTGAAGTTTAGTTTTACTTTGAAAGGCTTGCTTCCTTGTCGAGCCGTATATTGTATTAGAAAAAAACTATGGATGGATTATCTAGACATGGAGCAATACAGTTTTACCGTGTAAACTGTGGATGACTTGGAAAAGGAAGAACTTTTTTTTTTTAGTTTTTTTAGTTAAAATTCCCGGTTTGCACGCGTCATTTACTTCCAGTGTCTAAGGAATGACACCGAAATTTGGATCTCTTGACATAACAAGTGGCTTTTTAAAATAAAGTATAATAATTAAAGGCTACCATTTTGTAGAATATTCTTGTATTTCACTTTTACTTGTCCCCATGTTCTAGTGGGTCCTGTGGAGGCTCTGATATAAAAGAACAAACAAAATATGAGATTATTAAAATGCAAATACATTCTGTATAAAGTGATAGAAACATCTAACATGGACAGTATTTACGCATCTAATTTGTCTGCTGCTTTTTGCCAGCCCTCTCTCCTGCCTTTAGCAGACTTTGAGGGGTTCCCTGACGTTTATTTTTTTAATGACTCAAATTCAGCATAACCTTCCATTAAAAGCTCTTGTTCTGCTTGGGAGAAAAACTATGGGCGTTCTTTGGCCATGCTAAACAGCCAATAGCAGCGTTGCTGATCATTGTTTCTACTATCGATACATTCCCCCTTTTAAACAAACGCATGAACGCGCAGTTATCTCAGATAACTCAATCCAGCCATACTAATCATAAACAACAGGTGTGTTCGAAGAACCCAATTAGCCGGATCATGATTAGCCGGATGAAATCATCTTGGATGTGTCATTTGATCTCGGATGTTTTAAGCAACATACGAAGAACGGGCCCAAGGTTGTAAGCATTGAAAAATAAAAAATAAAAACATATCTGAAAAGTGCGGCATGCATTTGTTATCAGCCTGCCTGTGTCAAAGCTTCATAGAACCACCTTTCCTTGCATTTACAGCTACAAGTGTTTTAGGATTTGTCTCTCTAAGCACTGCCCATCAAGACAAAGAATTTTCTGCCCTATTTGCAAATAGCTCAAGGTCAGTCAGATAAAACGGAAAGCATCTTTGAATGTCAACATTTAAGTATGCCACAGCTTCCTAACAGCGTTCAGGTCTGGGCTATACCCAGGCCTTACCACCATCCAAATATGCTTTTATGGAAACCATTCCATTGTAGCTCTGGCTGTACGTTTAGAGTCATTGTCTTGTTAGTAGGTCAACAAATGCCTCGTTCTCTAGTCTTTTACCAATTCTAAAATTATTCTTTCCAGGATTACACTGAATTTGGCTTCATCCATCCTCCTATCAACTCTGTTGAGCTTCCCCACAGCATGAAGCTGCCACTACCATTTTCCACTGTACTGATGGTGGGCGATGTACCGCACCTACACCAAACCTCTGAGGCCTTCGCAGCACAGCTGTGTTCATACTGAGATTACGTTACACAGTGTTGGACTAACAAACTAATAAGGTGATGTCCGAAGGCAGATGATAGGACTGGATTTTATTTAGGGCTATTACAGCATACCTTTTTCAGATTTAAATGGTAAATGGACTGTACTTATATAGTGCTTTTCCAGTCATGCTGACCACCCAAAGCGCTGTAGCCACATTCACCCAGTCGCTCACACTAATGCACACACATTCATACACCTAGACGCAGCTCAGTAGGCAACTTGGGGTTAAGTGCCTTGCCCAGGGGCACATTAACATATGTCAAGGGGAAGCTGGAATCGAACCCACAACCTTCCGATTGCCGTCGCCATTTAATGTCTATCAAATGTGAAAGACAATGTTGAGAGTCACGTATCGTTTTCCTTTCACTTCAAAATAATGTGTCACCCCGTTTTTGGTCAGACACACCAGAAAAAAAACCTCATTAAAATACATTGAGAGTTGGGGTTGGATTGTGACAAGATGTAAACAATTTCAAAAGGTATGAATACTTTGACAAGGTGCAATATGTTGACTTGTGTGTTTAGCATTCCAGCTGCAAAGGTTTGCTGGAACCAGCCTGAAGAGAGCTGACTCATTGTGCAGCGGCCATGACAGTTCAGTATTTACATGAACCTATATGTAGCCCCTGGTCTACAGATTAAAGGATTATGGGAAAATAAAAGAGCCCCTCCGAATCAGACTTCCAAGGAGGGGAGACATCTCCCCACATCTGTTCCAAACCTCAGCTGCTTGGCAGCCAAACACTCAAGCGGCTGCACGCATGCAGCTGCTCCTGAAACTTACAGGCAGTCTCAGACAGTCAGGAGGTCACAATGAACACGGAGAGGTCGAAGTAGTTGGTCCTTCACCTTAAGGCTGGGCCGGGCCTAGACGGCTTCGGCTCCAAAAACAAATGTATGCGAGGGGGAGCAGACATAAGGCTGCTGCTGTAAAGACCACACATCAGGGAAGGTTGGACGCTCTTACTATGTGCCCCATGTACGTGAAGATAACAGCTGAGTCATGGGACGAGCTGAAGGCCTCTAGATGGGAGGCAGAACATTCATTTAGCTTTCTGTTTCCCCTTTGGGAACATAAACACACAGAGGAACATGTTCAGGTGAGAGAGGTGCATCAACTGCAGAACAAAGGTGAAAGACCAAGTGAGGGCACTGGCTGAAGCAGATAGGAGTGGTGTTATCCACAGCAAATTCAATTCTACTCAATGTTAAATTACATCATTAATCCCAAACATATTCTATAATACTGCATCATCAAGGACTGAATGGACACTCAGAGAGGATGAAGCTATCACACCAAACGCAACGTAAAAACACAGATTACAGTTTGCACTTGTCATAATCAATAAATTAGAAAATTAATTTCTAAGAGGCTTGTTTGTCACATTAAAAGTACCTTTTTTTTAAAAAAAACTCTTTAAGCCAGTCTTAAAGATACTTTTCATAAAGTCCTTATTTCTTCATGAAAAATTTGCTTTTTTTATCGGTCTGATGCAATTTTCTAATCTTAAATGCTGTGTTTTTGTTAGCTGGAGGTGGAAAAAATAATCATAACTAACAGAACTAAAGGCCTTTAAAACATCATCAGTCTGTGTTAATCTGTTAAATGTGTTTCCCCATATTGAATCAGGTTACTAAAATAAATGACTTTCTAACAAAAACACCCTAAGTGTAGGAGACACATCCTGTGGTCTGATGAAGCTAAAAGTTCAAGATTGGGTGCAAATGGGTCTTCCGAAAGGACAGTAACCCTAAACATATAACCATGTTAGGTGTAAATGGGCTTGAGGACAGCAATGTCAATATTTTGGATCGGCCATCACATAGGTAATACCATTCTAGTACAATGGAGGGTTTGCTGGCAGAGCTGAAAAGGTGTGCGAGAGTAAAGGTGGCTCACAAACTGGATCAGTTAGACCAGTTCTGTCTGGGCCAAAATTCCAGAAAACTATTGTGAGAAGCCTGTGAAAGAAATCGTCTGACCCTGGTCATACTGTTTAAAAGGCCAGTGCCAAACACTGAGAAAGTGTACTTCAGAACTTGAAGAAAGTTAAAGAGACGTTTTGACAGAAGATAAGATCAGGCAGTGAGAAAAGGTCCTGTGTCTTTTTTTTATACAACGTATACCGTAGAAACGTGGCTGCTGATTTATGACACAAGGTTTTCTTTAGGTCCCTCGGCAGCTCGCGGCTGAATCAGGTGGTTCTCAGCTGAACGTAAAGAAATGTCCGATGCTTAAATACAAACTCTGACGTGTTACATAATCATGCAGTGACAAACAGAAAAACCCCAAAACACAGTATGAATATGACATCGTCATCCAGCAGCCGTGGCCGGCGTGTCCTCTGGGTCCACTGAACATGACCCAATCACGTGACAGAGGCAGATTTTGAGGAAATATAATGTGACCTAAAGCTTCCCTGTTCCTTTATTGCATTGCATTAGGAATGCTATATTGCATTCCTAAAGCGATGGGATGCTGCTGGTCCAACTGGTGGGGATTTTCCAACGTTGAGGGTGGAGATGGAGCACTCAGATCCCTCCTTATTGAGCTCTAATGTACACAGTGTTCCAAGAGAATGCTGCTTCTTGGCACAGGAAGCAAAAGTTTAGGCTGCAATGCTCATAAACACGGCTGACGGAGACAATAGAAGGGCCACATATGTCAGGTTGCCCTTAATGACACTGGAGATTTTATCCTCTCACTCCACTTGATTTTTACAGATGTATGATCCAAAATATAATCCGGAAATAATTTATTACAACTTAAGCATCCTTATAGTGTCTTTTGAATGCGTTAAGTGGGACTGGAGGTTCTGTTTTTGTTTGAACTACTATTTGTTCCTCAAGAAGAGCCTGGATGTTTCTGTGGTGTGGAAGTGGTAAAGACCAGAGGAACAGCTGATAGACACACAGCTGACAGACACACGTGGCAAAGGGACATTTAAACTTTCCTGGAAGAAGACGCCAGACCTTATCGTGCTGCAGGCACTGCACCAAGCCAGCGATTAGCAGGTTATCTCCCATCCTGCACCACAGGCCTGGCCCCGCACAGAGACAGGAAGGAAGGCTGGCGCTGTGACTCGGTGCCTCTAAACGGCAGACAAGAACACAGAGAGAGATAGCCACGGATCCACCAAGCCATTCTACTCCGCGGAAAAGCAAACAGGATCCCACCGACACAAGCAGCATATCAAACACAAGCCAAAGAAAGTGTTAGGGGGAGAAGCAGGGATCTCCACAGAAGGGAGACAGACCCCCACTCTGCTGACGCTCCCTTCTATAAGCCACAGACCACTTTAACCCTGTCTACCCCCTTTCTGCACGTTTTCTGGGTTCAGTCACCAGGATTGTTGTCTGGATGGCTTCATCTGTTTCAGGCTGAGCTTTTTGCAATATAATTTACAGAACCGACGGCGAGAGATTTCAGGTGCCGATGTCTTTGTGTTACAAGCACATGATTGCTTTGGAGGTACCTTATTGAAATAAAGGAACTGTACAGGTTCTATTGAAAGAGGTTTCTCCTTTTAATCTAAATCAAACGATGCAGGTCCCATCCAGTGCATGTTAATGTGTTCCTAATTCAAGCCTGATATCCTCTGAATGCCAAGTTTCTGCAGCCAGGCAGAGGCACCCAGCCGTCTTTCTTTCTGAAGCCAGCATTCAGCCTCCCTTTTCTTTCTCTATTTTTCCTCACATCTTTCTCTTCGTCATGTTTCCATTGGAGTTTCACCGGCTAAGCTAATTGAGCAAGGCTAATTTTTTTGGGGAAGTAACTACCTCAGGATAAATGTCACAAAGTTATTTGTTCACTGGCCAACATACCCTCTGCTTTTCAGCAAAATCAAACAAGACTTAATAGAAATCTGTCTCTCTCTCAGTCCGCCCACCTCTCACTGATACAACCAACTCTACTCATTTGGCTAAAAATCAACAGCATTTTGTGTTCTTTCTTTCATTCACATCTCCCTGTTCGACATCATGAGTTGGGTTTTATGCTATGCTGCACTGCTTTCTTGGCCAACTATTTGGTGCTGGGAACGATTTCAGGGATTCCTATCTCGGAGAGGAGATGATTTGGCTCCATCCCAGTGCAACACATGGGGCCTGAAACATTGTTCTGTGCACTATAAGAAGAAAATGACAATGGTACTAAATATTATATATATATATTAATATTAAGGACCATTTTACTTAGTATAACAAAAGTGTTTCTGAACAGGATTGTCAACTATAGCTTTGAGACTGCAATTTTTTAGGGTTTAAAGTGTTTGAAATGCAGTCTAGGGAAGATCATTCTTGGTTGAGAAATTATATATGCAATTTAATATCCTGTTGGTTGTGTGCTGTACAGAAAATTCCACAGACAACCAGGATATTGAAGTTGATAAGCAGTTCTGATTCGATTAGTAATTCTTTGGATGTGGAAAATGCACACGGGTGTACTGTTTTTGACCCTGGATTCATACTCTGATTCCACCTGTGAATGTTGGAAACAATACAAAAATTGGGTGGGTTCTTGCACGTTTTATTTCACTTAGACAATAATTGCAGGGTTAGATAACAAAACAGTAACAGAGTGTAAGTAACTAAGACTTTACTCAGATTATGGTGAATGTCTCTGGAAAGGTCTGAAAGCATCTCCCAGAATGGGTTTAAAAATAATCCTTGTGATACTGAGTGCAGCGATGGCACAGGGCACAGAGTACAGGACTTATTTTTGGAGGCCTCAGTTTTCAAAGTGGCTATCCTGGGTTTAAGTCCCAGCCCTTGGACCTTTGCCACACGTCTTTCCCCTCTTTCTCAAAACCTCTACGTCATGTTTTGTATGTCAAGAGTAGGACTAAAATGTAGAAAGGAACTAGGGATGAGCATGATGGAGGTTTAATAATATAAACAGAAAACCTGGGGACCTTTTACACGAAGAGCAGGACATGGAGAGCGGGCAGAGTAACGGGAGAACCCAGCAAAAAATAATGAAAATCAGCGAGCCTATTAACTGAGGGAAGAGTGGAGAATGACACTGGCTCCAGTTGTGCTAATCAGGGGAAAAGTAACAGATGTGGAGGAGAGCAAAATAGGCCAACCGAGGGAAGGTGAATAATTAACACAAAGAAAGCTGAACTAGACACAGTGGAGCTCCCAGTTCAAACTAACATTTCAGGCAGCCTTTTAATGTGTATTAGAGCTCATTCATACATGTCAGACCAGTTTTAGCTCCCAGCTTTCAAAGAAAACAAAACAGTATAAAAAATAACCACAATAACTGTATTATAAAATTCTTTTTATGATTTTGGCTATGACCTACATGAAGCCACTGTGTGACTCAGCAGCGACGTTAAGAGCTTAATGTGGGATGATCTCATCTCCTATCAGCTCTCACTCCCAGGAGGATCCAATCCCTTTTTTGTGCTGCTAATCTGATCACTTCTGGTGCTCCTTGAAGTTCTGTTAATTTGTGCTTTGTGCAAGACTCCTTGCAAAAACATAATTCAGACATGGATGTCTAACCAAAACACTTTCATGCATCTTGAACACCTTGCCTGGTAATTTTTATTAGCTATTTGGAAAAAAGCATTTTCCCAATTTTCTACACTTATGCTCTGCCTTTTGAACCTGGTGTGATCTTTAAGGAACATCTAATTTGTAATCCATGACTTTCTGTATCCCTGTATTATAAATATGACATGACCCAGTAGATAAGCTTTTTTAGCCGTTGGTTTCTTGGCTGGACGAGGATCTATATTTATCTTGCCACCTTGTGTAATGAGCAGGATAGTAACAAAGCTCACGGTCATGGACATCCAGCTGGGATTCACCATGTCTTCATTACGGCTTCAGATCCTATCTACACACCAATGAGCGTTTTGTATGTCAGGAAAAAAGCCTTTTCTGTCCTATTGTCTCAACTGTTAATGCTGTTTGCTCAACTCTATTGACTTTAACTGGAACTGTGGGCTTTGGTTTTGATGTATGATGAAGAAGGAGCAGGGTGGTGGTACGGGGTTAACATGTAAGGAGGACTCTGTCCTGGCCACGACTGTCCCAGGTTCGAGTCCCAGCCCGTAGTCCTTTTCCGAATGATTTTCCACCCAACTTTCTCAACCCTATTTCCTGTCAGCGTAGTTCCAACTAAACGCCACTAGAGGCACAAAACCCCAAAAGTAAAAAAGATAAATGAAGAATTGGTGATGCTGGGGCTCTGTTTCTGTTCCTTAGGTCCTGGCAACCTTGTTGGAGTTGGAGTGCACTTGACTTGGCTTCGTGAAGTCTTTATAAAACAGTTTTTTGTAAAAAAATATATAAATTCAGTTTTTTACACCACTGAATAAAGTTCTCAGGTTATTTTTTTCTTCAGTGAAGGATGACGCTACAGCAGTAAAAGAGGAATTTATTTTGAAGGGTTTTTACAGTCTTTTCCAGTGATGCCGACAAATGATGCTGGCTCCATGTTTTAGATGGATAGAAAGAAAGCAAATTTTCACCAGCCCCAGTGACCCTTCATGGATAAAGAAGGTAGAGGAAAAGAAAGGATGGATGGCTTAGCTTTAATAATCAGCAAATTTCATAAGTAAATGCTTGAAATGTCTCACTCCTCTGTAATTAATCAATATATTACAATGCTGTGATTTTTTTCATTGTGCAGATTAGTTAAACTTTTTATTTGTTATGTTTATTTGCAGTCATTAAGTTTTGTTTTTTTTTGTTGGTCACAATTAAATGTTTGAATAAAGAAACTAAGTTTGATATCAGTCAAAGATAATATGAGTAAAAAAGATGGAATTTTAAAATTATTATTTATTTTATTAAATAATTATTTTAGCCCACATCATATTGGGTTTAACTTCACTAGCCACATGCATGCCAGATTATTACCTGACATATAATTTTATCAAAAGTAAACCACCCCCAAGAAAAAAAAAAAAACGAAGTTTGCTCTCTAACAGAGCACCTTGAAAGAGAAGAACCATCCTTCAGTTCATCACCAGAAACTCAAGCAAAGTTATGTAACAAGACAACAATCCAGAATACCAGCAAAATCCACTTGTGAATGGCTCAGAATAACGTAAAATAAAGGTTTTGGCCTAGTCAAAGTTTGGACTCATATTTGTTTTTAATGCTGTGACACGACCTTAACCAGGCAGTTCATGTTAAGCTAAATAAAAAGATAAAAGACAAAAAAAACAAGCAAATTAAAAAAAAGTGTTTTCGAGTGGCCTAGTCAAAGTTCTTACTTAAATCTAGTTCAGATGCTGTGAAATGAAATCTGCATTCGAAAACTGCATTTTAAAGTTCCTGGTTACCGATGGCCGATGAAATAAGACATAAGAGATTAGCAAATACGGGAACGAGTTTGACTTTTAAAATGACACTGTTGAAATAGCCTATAGGGAAGAGTTTTTGAGTCGCACCTTTAGCTTTGTGACCGACTTAGATTGCCCCAGTTATTCAGGAGCCTAATAATAAAAAGCATCATTGAATCCCTAAACAGCCTTTTAATTGTACAAAAGGCTGTGATGTAAATGCCTAATAGATAACAAAAAGGAAATGACGCCCGGTCGTTAATACTGTGATCTGCCCGCTGAAAAACCGCACACAGTCATGCTGATCTCCCAGCATCTCCAAGAATCAGGTGCAAGAATCAGACTGACCGGGGGGAGGAGTTAGAGCCACGTCACGCCCCCTCACTACAGTGGAAAGAGAGAGAGAGCAGCTAAGGAGCGCTCAGCCGTCCGTCACCGTCCACAACTAGCAGAAATATGATTCGGAGAAGATCCTGCGCCTCTCCAAAGAAGACAACATCTGATCTCAGCCAAACCCAGTGACCGCAGCTCTACGTTTGCTCCCCCCTCCCCCTGAACTGTTTTCTTCTCCCGAGCTCTCTCCCACACCTTTTCTCTCCCTCACTCTTCTGCGCTGGATCTTCCGTGCCAGAAAATCATGTGCGTGGAAAGCGATGGATGCGAGATCGAAGGCTGCAGCAGTTCGGACGAGGTGCGCACGCTGTCGGGCAGCATGAGCCCCGGACTAATGCCCAGCCCGGACCTTCACCCCTGCAAACCCGGCCAGAAATTCCGCGCGGCGCTGCTCCGGTGCCGCTCACCGGCTGCCGCTGCGGGGATCCTCAGCTTTGGGAATGTCCTCAACTACATGGACAGATACACAGTGGCTGGTAAGAGATGTGATTTATTACTTCTTTAAAAAAAAAAAAAAATAGGATGTGAGATTGATTCATCCGCATCAGGTTTCCCCCGTGGAAGCAATGGAACAGCTTTATTTAGTTTATTGGCTGGAGTGATTGCGCTCTAATTGGCCAGCGAGCGGCTCCGTGCGCAACCAGCTCACCTCAGCTGAGACGGGCGGAACAATGGACCGTCCGCTGTTTCTGGTGCTTGTCTTGTAGCTGCATGCAGAGCGGTTGATTGAATCAGATATGCGCCCTCCTTATCGCTCACTAAAATCCCCGAGTATAAAGATTTTTTTTTGTTTTTTTAATGTGACGCCCGGATGTTAAGATGATTGAAAATCGATCAATTAAGGCGAGTAGCTCTCCGACCGCCCACGAACCTGACTGCATGCTTTCACACACCGTGAGGAGCCACTGTGTGTGTGTGTGTGTGTGTGTGTGTGTGTGTGTGTGTGTCTGTATGTGTGTGTGTGTGTGGGCTCATCTTTCATCCGCTGGCAACATGACAGTATAGCCATGATTCCCTGCTTGTTTCCTGGAGCCCTGGATGGTGGTTTGATGCGTCTATAAAGGCTGCCAGTCCCACTCAAGTGAAGTAGATTCTCTGACTTTAGTTGCACCCTTGAGGCAGAGAACAAAGCTCTCAAGCGTCACCTGTTAGATGCATTTCGAAGAATTAAGTGTTTGACCTTTTATACAATAAATTAAAACTGATTTTTCATTTGATCCTTGCTTGCGGCATTGACAAACAGCTGGTGTTTGGTGGATTTAATGTTTATGCTTCTGATCAGTGAACCGTGGTGCTGAATGGGTTAAAAATACTGCTGCAGCATCAGTACAGAGGGAATTTGCCAGGCTCTTCGGTGGAAAGGCATGCCATCCTGGTTAATGTGCAAACATGATATAATGTTGCCACCAATGACTTATTAACTGGAACTGGATCTTACACAAGTAGGGTGTACATGAATGTAACCTCATACATGTCACATTTAGGCATGCCTTTCACTGCATCACAAATTTCTTAGTTTACACCCACAGCCTTATTTATTAGGATTTTATGTGATAGACCTCATACGTCTCAAAACTAGACATTAAGTCAATTTGTCTTTACAAAATTGTTCAATTTATCTTCATGAGCAGCAGTTTTCCTGGTGTCGCCACAGACTCTCAATTGAAGTGAGGTCAGAACTTTGACTGGACCTTTGTAACATGTGAATATGGTTTGGTGTTCACTCCCTTCCATCATTGCTCCGCTCACATGTTTAAGGTTGTACTGTTTTAAGGACAACCCCAGTCTTCTCAAGTCCTGTGCAGCCTCTAATCGTTCATCATGTTTTTAAGTCCACTCCCTTTCTGGAATAATTACATTCCCACAGTATTGTGCTGCCAGCACCCTGCTTTAACGTGGGGATGGTGTATTTAGGGTGATGTGTAATGTTACTTTCCAGCACATAACTGGATTTACTAATGAAATTCCTTCATAAGAGTTATTTTAGGGTATCAGCGCAAAGAAGGCTGAATGCACTTTTTTCACATTTTTATTGTTTTAAAACTGTGAGAACCGTGTATTCCTTTTCTTAATATAATTTCCAAATAAAATTAGAATCAGTTGACAAAAATGTGGAAAAGTTCAAACCGTATCCACACCACTGTAGGGCCACAGTAATTTCCTATTTTCAATTAATGCTGTAATCGGAGGTTTTCTCCATTGCAAGTTCTGGCAGAAAGAAGGAGTGTCAATCAGACACCGAGAAGGCGTTTAAAAGCTGCATGCCATCGGCCTCATCATCCTGAAGGTTTCAGGTCCAGTCGGTCATCCGTAGAAAGCCTGAGCGAACAGTCATTAGAGCAGGATGGCTTCAGCTGAACGGCCACGCCATGAATGTGTGCACATATGCACTATCTAATCTTAGCATCCCTGAGCACACCTCAGTCAGATGATAGTTTGAGGGAAAAGGAGAACAAAACCATCCACAGTGGAGGATGAGTCAGTCGCCGCTCTTAAGGGCCATTTGTCCTCCTGTTTTCTCACACCACCTCATGCTTTGATCAGAGGAAAGCTCTCATTAAGCTCAAAAGCCACTGGCATTTCCATCACAAGCCCGATTCTGCTCTTTTAGAGTATCCAGCGAGAAGTGGAGGGGAATTTTCCCGGACATCCATGGGACGAGAGCATGAAGAGGGATGAGAGAGAAGTGGGAGCAGGCAGGTCTAAAGAGTGCGGAGGGGTCACAAATAGGTGGGCATGGAAGGTGGTGGTGGGGGGTTGCGATGGACTGCAACTTGTCCATCGCAGTGGAGGGGGGGTCTCCTCCCGACGCTGCCACCTGAACGCTGCTGGACCGTTCTGCATTATGTATGGCCAGCATGTGCATCAGGGCAGCGATTCCCATCAGCCATGTGCATCCAACAGCAGCTAATACACACAAAACATCATCTGCAGCGTCTCTGCCATCCCCCCCCCCCTCCTCTTTAAGCTTTTCTGTCCTGCAGTGCAAGCTGTGTTGCAGCAGTAATTAGCCAGTGGGAGCAGTGCATCTGCTGGTAACAAGCTCCGAATGTGCAAGTGTGGCCTCGGTTCCTTTTGTTTTTCTGCCCGCTCTGCCTCCTCCTTCCTCTCTCCTGCTTTCAGGGGCAGGTACCCAAAGTACCTCCCCGACTCATAGATCTTAATGTCAATTAAGCAGGGATGGGCGCACGAACACAAACACTGAAAGCACACACACACACACAGACACACACACGCATTAGGAAGGACTCTCTGGAGCATTTCAAGAGTGGCTGAATACACGATGGGACGTTTGAGGGGAGTGGTCGACTGCTGCAGTGGCAGGCAGTCAGAGGCAAGTGGACGCTGAATGCTGGCAGAGCTGAACCAGAGCTGTGCCTCCCCTACTCCCCCTTACAACATCAGTGTAAAAGGGTCTTTGTACCAGCAGCCTTTGCTGTAGTGTGCGGGGATCACTGAGGCATTGTCACAGGGACACTCGGTGACCATTCTGGAGAGCACAGCTATTCTGATCCGTAACAATGACTGGGAAAATTGCACCTGGCAGTGTGCGGCAGCCGCCTCATGACTTGGAGCTTTATGTTAAAGCTGCCATCCGGACTTTTCCGTGCACCCAGTCAAACTCACCTCACATGTAGCCTTTCAGCTGCACCGCCACACATCACGATCTGTTTTGCTATTTCTTTTGCGTTTTGTTGTGAATCGTTAGTTAATCAATAGGTAATCTACCTGCCTAAAAAAACATGCTGGCATGCAGGGCGACTCTGGTGACATCATTAGAGGCACAAGGCAACCTATCAAAGCGCTTTATTCACATGTTTATAATCTGATTCCTTCTTCAAAGGTGTGTGCTTGGATTATGTATAAAAACGTTTGAGCTGCACGGGAAAATGCTGTATGAAATTCCCATGAAGATTTGGCAACCGTGGATTAGCGTGAAGCAGAATGGCCAGATTTCATGATCAAAAATAACCTGCGATAGCGCCGGGCAAAGTTGTAAAAAACCAAATAGTCTGGTTGATCCATTTTATTAAGACTCTTCTTAGGTCCAAGAACTGCCACATTACCAAGTGTTTCTGCTAAAGGTTAGCACCAGGCGACCATATTTCTAGGGACCAACGTGATGCAAAATTCTCATCAGGATATTAAAGTTCTGAAAACCATCATCCGTCATGGCCCGGGGATGATCGGACTCAAATTCTGGCTCAAGCAGATGAAGCTGAACTCGCTCGTCCTCCATGATATTTACTAATGCATGCTGATCTGCTTGATGCTTGTGCCTCTTGTGATATCATCCACTCAAACACAAACAGAGCAGTATTAGCGGCTAGTTAGTTTTCCAGTGCACTTTGTAAAAACATTTTTATTTTTATTTCGAAATCCAGCTGTGGAAATCTGTTCCTCCTTACCCAGCTGTGTTTTTTATTGTCAGCAAGCAAATTGTTATGAGGCAAAAAACACACAACTGGATTTTGTCCTTAATCCCTCATGACAGAGATGAATGATGCAACACACACATGCACACACTGCAGATACTCTGCGATTCAAGTACGTCACTTACCCAAGATAATGGTTTCAGAGCCACAAAAGAGCGAAGTCACAATGCCTTTTTTTAATTTTAAAACTGGAGGTTGTTTTGATCTGGTTCTGGATATATTTACTGCCAATATGCTTTGTGTCAGACTTTGTGACACGCTTTTATGAGATGGGGCAGCAGCTTCAAAATGCTGTAATTATATGAGAGCTAAGCTGCTGCTTACTGAGGCTGCTGAATCTGAGCGTGCTGCTAGTCAAGAGAGAAACGAAATCTGCGTCGCATTTGATCAGAATGTCGGACAAATTACACATTCCTGTAAATCTAATGGCTTTCCGTTATACAATGTGACCGAATTATGCATATGTTTCTAAAATGTTCCATCATTTCATCTGCTCATCCAGCGTCTTTTTAACACGCCTTTTTTTTTTTAAAAAAAGAAGAAAAATCTGCTTTCCTGCTGTAGTGCTGCGTGCTAAACTACGGTCATCAACAGGGTGTAAAGGCTTCAGATTTCCTCACTTTCCTCTGAGTTCTTCTGTATCGCGGAGTTGGCGTTAGACAGCGATCTGGTTTTACTCAGACACACTTACTGTAATGGGCCAAATCCAAAGTGTGGACAGCTGCAAAAGAGACCACTGTTGGGTTTCAAGGGAGCTGCAGCAGCAGCAGCATACAGTGAAGGAGGCCGTGAACGTAAGCGGCGCGCTGCAAACTCTCAGCGCCAAGTTTGACTTCTGGCTCAGCTGTTCGAGAGACAGGTCGGGGCGATCGGGCGCTCCGGGTCGAGTCCAACCTGCCTGATGGCCGTCTGTGATGTAGATGAGGTTTTAAACAGGGAGTGTCTGGGACGTCCAAGGTCAAGCGCTCCCTTCTTGCCTCGTTCTCAAAATGCAAATGTGGAGGGAAAGAAAAACAAAAACACAGATGGAGATCTGACTGAGCAGGACTTATGCTGGGGGCGGGTGGGTGATTAGGGGGGGGCGGTGTGGAGTCACTGCAGCTTGATGAGTTATGGTCGTCCGGCCTGGTCACTGGAAGAAGACATTTCAGCCCATGGCCACTTATATTCCTGTTGTCTACGCTCTCAGAGATTTAGAGGGACCACTGTGTTTAATTTAATTTGAGGTAGCTTTGAAACCTTAAATCCTGGTGTTGGTCCCTAGTAGACAGTCCAAGCTCCTCGACAGCTTATCATAAGGCGGGGATTAGCTGCTTTTTTTCTCCTTCCAGAGAATATGAGGATATGCGAGACAGACACGCTGCACTTAAAGTTATTTGCTGCTTAAGTAAATAAGCCATGATGCGCGTTAAATCTGGCCGCCTCCCTCGTGTGCAGGCCGAGAGGCAATTTGTGGGGTACGCAGCGCTGCCCAATCAGTGCTGAGAATAAACATCGGTGAGCAGTAGATTAACACTAGTGTAGGCCTGTTAAGACAAATTGTCTCAGTCAAGCGGTCATGTTAGGAATACCTCCAAACCACAGTCACGCTCTGTTGGCTGAGTGCAGGGCATTGCATGTGAACCTTTGGTGTCTTGCGTTTAGACACAGATGAGCCTGTGGTCATAATCCTCTTGAGACAAGCTCTTTTGATGCAGCTATCTGTCCTGTCTGACCAGCCAGTCAGATTAATTCCCATCACCTTCGTCCAGTTTAGTTTGTGCCTGCTCATCTTCCCTGTCCACACTGGCCTGGGGCCTTCCTCCACATTAGCATCTGTACAGAGAAACCCTATTAGCATCTTGTCTACCTGGATTGTCCTGTACTTAGCTCCATCCATCTTCCTGTCAACTCGGATTGGCTTCCCAGTCACTGCTGGCGAAAAGTGTCCCACACAGCACCATGCTGCCACCACGCTGTCTTACGGTGGTGTTTTACTGGCTTATTACCACCCAATGAAACAATAATATTCTATTTTGGTCTCATCTGACCAGAGCACCTTCTTTCACCTGTTGCCTGATGCCTCCTCTACATGAAAAGGGGGGTTTCACTGACGTCACTGGCCAACTTTCGGTCCGCCATATTGGGTGGCACACTTCCTTATCTCTAGTTGTCGTACACGTATTTTCGTATCGCGAATGGATAAGTACGCCAGCACGCTAGAGCGACCAGATAAGGACGTATATCTGAGGAAATGTTCCGTGATCGACCATATGGACCCCTATGCCCTCCACGGTGCCTTGTTTAGCCGTAATCCAGATGATTGGCCAAATGTAGAGCACGCCGACATAGTGCATTACCTGGTGTTCGGTGAAAACCCTCTGCACACTCTTGAGGAAATGAGAGCTTACAAGGGTCTAGAGGCTCACAACCAGTTCACATCTGGTTATGTACATCAAGGAAATCGCCATCATACGTGGACGGGTGAGTTTTAATAAGATGGTAAAAATGTAAACAATCCGACGCAAATGCGTCGCATGCTTCTGCGGTGGCTGACGGCCGGCGGCCGGCGGTGCGCGAAGGCGCTTGGCTGCAGGGCCGATCGACGCCGCTCGCGGCTTTAATTATTTAAGCAGAACAATGACCAGTGCAAAATTAAGTTGTATTTACCGTATTGGCGCCGGTAGGAGCTGCAGATCATAAAGCCAGCAAACAGTGGGAACACAGCAACTCGTTCAAAGGTAAGCTGTGCTCAGACGGGCTCTGGCACATGCTAACCGTTAGTGCTAACAACCACTCACGCATGTAATGTACTTTTAACTAGCTGCTATGTGTTTCAAAGGTTTAGAACACACTCTCATTGACATCGGGATACTGTGGAAAGTTATGTTCGGTCGACTTACAGCCGCGATCCAAGCGAGCCGACAACTCTTTGTTATCTCTAACAGTTGTTCTCCGTGGTTGCGCCTCCAGCCAGGAAAGCGGTGGAAAGTTAACCCATTTTCTATCTTTTTCCCACGGCGATCATGTGTTGTGCTGTTACAGCCCACAATACAGCAACGGTTTACCATGGTTGAAATCAAGTTAAGGTGAAATAAATCAAATTAAAACACGGCTGAGAGGGATTACAGTACGCGGTAGTCATAGGCAGTAGAGGCGGCGGAGGCAGTCAACATGACGCCCAAGCCCTATTATTAATATATTCTTCTTACATGTTTTAAATACTTAACAGTTAATTACCTGTGACAAAGTGAGCACCGCAGACTCTGGCGTATTCCAGCTTAACACCGTCCAAATCGGACCTGGATATCCGTGTCAGCCATAGGTGACGGCGTTGTTCAGACAGCTGTTTTTTTTTTTCACACTGATTCACTATTACGGCTGGTAGGCGATAGAAAGAGCGTTGATCTCCACCTCCACGGGCCGTGCAACCAACCATTAAACACGTTTTCCCCATTGTTCACTTCCAATACTGCCTAAGGCGTCATACAATGCAGGTCAACGGTGCGAAACGACTGCCACCCAATATGGCGGACGCGCTGAGTAGTCACGTGAGCGTGACGTCAGCTGAAAACCCCCTATTGTGATCCTATGCAATTCCTGTGGGTTTCTTTTTGGCTGATTGGTGGAGGGGGAGCGAAAAATAGATGTTGACAGGTTCCCCCACCTGAGCTATGGATCTCTGCTGCTCCTCCAGAGTTACCATGGATTCATTTGGCAGTTCGTTAGTTTGCATGAACTGTTTAAGTTGATGGCCGTCCAGTTCTCCAGCTGTCCCATACTCTTCATTTTCAGATGGTGGAGTAAATGATGCTTTGTGAGATGTTAAAAGCCTTGAATGTTATTTAATAGCTCTGCGTTAAACATCTCCACAGCTTTCTTCATAACCTGTCTGCTGAGACCTCTGAGACCTTCACAGAACAGCTGGATTTAGACTGTTGAAATAATACACAGATGGGCTTCATTTACTTATTAATTGGCATTTAAAGACTGTTGTACTGAATTTTGTTTAGGAGCATCAGTGTAAAGTGGGTTAAATTCAAATGCAAACCACACGTTTAAAGTTTTTATGTAAGAACACACACATATATACATAGATATAAAATGCCAATAAAATGTATGGATGTTTCTAGGTGTAATTTGACAAAATGTGGAACGATTCTTTGGCCGGGCAGTGCGTGTGCTTTTCTTGACTGCAGTCATAGACTCCTCTGCTTACTCTGGCGTAGAAGAGCTTCCCTAAGCTAGACACATCCTCCGCTTTCGGTTCCTCAGAGACCAGAGAAGAAGAGAAGTTAACACAGCGTAGGTGTTCTGTTGGGGGAAATTTGTGAATAAATCAGGATCTGCTGTGATACAAATGTAGACAATGATGCTACTCTGTGACAGCCCCAAATAGAAACTCCGCTGCTAGAGACATGACACATCAGATCGTCTTGGTAACATGAAGCTCTGAATGTAACAGAAGGTTGGAAAAGTGCTTTCCGGCTACTTGGCGGCCCTGCTGGAGCTGCTTTGGGGTTTACCTCCCGCTAGTTTCACCCTTCACTCTTTTCCCTCATTTTACCCTCTCTTGTTTTATAGCATTCACATTAAAAGCCCCCCAACAACAGCTGAGCCCTTTAAAAGATGGAGGGAGCGTCTAGTGATTTTACTTTATAAGGTTGCCGAGCCTCTTTTTTTTCCATTTGCTGTTTGATAAAAGCTCTGCGTCTCTTTTCAAAGAGGTTTGGTCTCTTCAGCTAATTTCTACTCTACTTCAGTGCCTATTATTTCACTACTCACAGCAGAAAATATTGCCACGATCCAACATTTGTTAAAACAGAGTCTTTAAAACTTACACGACTTCCTAGCAAGCAGACTTTTCCAGACTGGTTTCCCACAGATATCCCACTAATCTCTTTATATCCATAACCTAGCGTGCTGTCGCTGTGAGAAAACAGTCTGTGTGTTCTTTAGGCTCCCATTTAGTAGACGCCTGTAATAGTAACCGGTGGAATTAGGCAGAACTTCTTCCTGGGCCAGTGGAGGCCCTTTCATGTGGCTGCGCTGGACTTTGCCATCAAGCAGAGGCGCGTCCATCGCAGCGGCTCTTCACCTCGTGACCCCAGCTGCCATAAAAGCCCGGTTTCCCTCACTTTAGGACCACTCCGCTGCTGCTGTCGTTATGGCTCTTGTTCCTGACTTTAAACTTGTCGCTGCTGCGATGCATCTGCATGTTGCATTGTGTTGAAGGATATTTTTACGCAGTGTTGCTTGTGCAACACACAGGAGACTGACTGAGGGCAAATGGGGCAAAAGCCCATTTCAGCACACAAAAAAGATGCCACTGTTCCTGTTTGGTAATTTTTTAAAGTGCCACCAGAGATGTTGACAGAGCTATATTAGCTTGTGCTAACACACCACATACCAACAGCATGGATTCATCAAGATGACTGCAGTGTTGTTGGTAACTGCAGGGCATTGCACATGCCGGCTTTGCTCTTTGACTACTTTTTTTTTTTCAAACCAGCTTAGACGCATTTTAATACCAGATCTGCTTCACATCACAAACAACAGTATATGAGGGCACCTCCTCTGTTTGCACATGTTTTCACTGCCGCATCCATTTATTAAATAATAAGATGATATACTATTGTTAATATTTCAGCTTTTTGCATTAGCTACATTATCAGCCAATCTCTACCAAAAAAAAAAAAAATTAGCTGTGATTGAGTCAAACTGTATCGGGGCTTTACGGAGGCTCATGGTGCCAGGAGACCAACAAAGAACTCAGATCAAAAGGAAAAACATAAAAACATATTGTTTTTAAGGTGTGTGCTGTACCTTACACTTTATAGCATGTTGATTATAGCACAATAAAGTTTAAAGGAAAATCCAACGTCAGGCAATAATTTGTCAGGCTATACTGGAAGCGCTATTCATTATTCAAATTTGATTGAATTTGACTTTGTTAAAGTGCCTTGAGATGGCGTGTTGTGAATTGGTGCTATATAGATAAAACTGAATTGAATCATTTATGTTAAATAAGGCAGATATGATTAAGCTTGTACTTCCTTTTTTGATGAGTCACTTGTCAACAATGCTTACTCAAGTCCTCTAATGATCTTTGACATGGGTGGTAAGTGGTAGTCTGATAATCAATGACCTCCCCTTTGTCATCACAGGAGTGTGTGTGTGTGTGTGTGTGTGTGTGTGTGCGTGTGCGTGTGTGTGTGTGTGTGTTTGTGTGGACATAAAAAGAGGGAGGATGTGTTTCCTTTACTTTAAAGCGTTTGGTTTAGGGTTACAGTGTCCTAGATGAAAACAGCGTATCCCAAGATCAATCCATTAGGTTTTCTTTTTCTTTTTAAAACACATGATTAGGGTGACATGACAAGTGGAGGCTGAAGGATTGTCCCGACACCCATGTTCCAAGTGTACCCTCTGCCCCTCCCTTCCTGGGCCATTATCTGCAAAGATTAGAGTGTTTACCTGCAGAAAATGTCGAAATTGGTCTCTTAGTGCTGATGGGAAGATCGCAGGAAGGAAATAGAGATTTGCTGGGCAGTTTGTTGACTTTGACATGCTCTCGTAAATCAGTGGCTCATCCCTTCCTTAAATAAATTGCGATAAGGAAATGTTCTCTCTCCCTGCATTCCATCGCCAGTCAACGGCATGGCAAATTTCGCAGTGCTGATAACATAAAAAGATACTTGATATCTTTTGAATATTTGATGTAAGAAGACATTGTTATAAATAACAGTATTGCAGCTTTATTTTCGAGCTGCTGATTTTTTTCTTTTCACCGCCCGCCGTTCGTATTCCTTTCCTCCGGCTACCCCAAGCACTCTTTGACATTCACATCTATTTCGACACAACAAGAGAACCTCTCTGCGCTGTGAAGGTCAGACTCAGTGGTTCCCCTGAGCCCAGGGGTTCGGCCCAGACGGCTGATATATGCGATGGAGGAATGGAAAGGAAGGCTCCGCAATCCGTTTTTGTATCCATGGGAACCCACATAGTGAATATCGATCCACAGAACATCAGGTCAGGATCCACCCGGTCCCCGAGATGAGCTGAAATCGAGTTTTTCTGGAAGATTTCCCGTTTTTGTTTCTCTGTCGGGGTTTTGGACTCTGATGTCGACCTTCCTTGCAATGAAATTCACACCCAGCGGCTGTGAAGGCAGACCCACACAGCTTGGAGCAACACCGCCTCTCAGCTCCTGCGCTTTCTGACCGCAGCCAGAATAATATTTTTAAGTGTGTAACTCACAGCAGCTCCTATATTTGAGGAAGCCTTCCTCTCTCGAAGCAAAATTTAATCTTTTCTTCAATTAGAGCTAATGCTGGAGCTCAGCTGTAAATCCTTTGATATAGCCATCAGTCAAAGCAGGAATAATCTTCTGTTTGTTTTTCTGCCTCCTCGTATATTTCATCACTAGCTACTGTTTTGGCTTGATGCGCGTTTATCTGTCACGTTGTCAGCGTCAGATGAGACCTGCAGGATTTTCGATAACCCCGTTTAGCGCATGTGTCGGTTGGAAGAAGTGGGTCTGAATGAGGCTGCTGACCCCTGCCTGAGTCTTAGATCCTCCCGTTAATGACCCGGGTCAAAGGTGGGCTCACACTCTCACAAATGCACTTAAAGCACCGGCTCTGTTTTTCTTTCTTCTATGAGAACGTGTCATTGATTTTGGCTCCCAAGACGCTTGAGATGTCACGGTAAAAAAAAACCCGACTGATTTTCAAAGAGATGCTGTGTGGTGTTGTCCTGCCGCACACATCAAAGAACCTTTTGACTGCTCAGCGCCACAAATGTAGCAATCCAAAGTACAGAGAAGCTCATATGTCTTGCATTGTTGTTGCATCCCTCCCTTTGACAGAGATACATTTTAAATATTTAATGAAGCCTCAGTTGATAACAACAGGATGAGCAGAAATGCAGGTTGTTGCTGGATGCATCTTTGTTCCAGAGTTTCTTGTGTTTCATTCTTAATCCCCTTGATTGACGCCTGCTAACTAACTGTGGATTACCTGAGGCTGCAGTAGCAATCGGTGCTATTCTTGAGAGGAGCAGATGTGGTATGTGGAGGAAGTTCTTGAGAGGAACAAAAAGAAAGGAAAACAGTTACCTTTAGGTGTTTTCCCACGCCAGGAGGAATTTAAATTCACCTGATTTACACGCCCTGTTTTAGCGTTTAACTAAGACAGAAATGTCAGCTTTGGAAAGCACTGCATTCCTTTCAGTGATCAGAGAAGTCTATGATACAATGTGTCGGGTGACACTTGAAAAATTACATCAGTAGAGATGTACAGATCAGAGACTTGACTGGCATCTTTTCTGATCTTGTTTTTATATAATTGACAGCTTTCCAAATATTTTTTAGCCTTCCTGCTCTAATTGAGTGATATTAGAAGTGGAAGCAACCTCACTCCTCGTGTGAGAAAGCAGTGGCTGCAAAACTGGGCTTAACTTATAAGTAGTTAGTATTTAAAACTCCCTTCAGCATTTTCCGTCAGCGATTATCATGTTCAGCACGGCTAAAATTATTTACTGTAAACAGCAGTCACCCTTTGTATTCCCTTTAGCACGAAAACCCTTAAAGTTAAGCTTAGGATCTCCAAAGAAGGCTTTTTTAAATGTAACAGGTTCCACAACTGACAGAGCATGAGAGCTAAAAAGGATAAAACTGAGCTATTATTATGTTAACATGTTTAGCCTGTTATCTGCTGAGGTCGGCTCTGAGTCCATTCACCTTTTGACAATTTGGGAAAAGGTTCTCAAGATGGCTACACATTGACTTCTTGTTACAGATGACACCTTAATAGATCTGCATAATAAAAAGCAAAGACAAACCAAAACTACAAAAGAAAAATAAAATAAAGTATTATTTAAACTACTATGCCCACTTCACTTATACTGAAAACAGCTACACCAGAAAAAAGTTTAGTTGCCGCGTCGTGGCAAAAGATTATATTTTTGAGATTCCAACTGCTTGTCATTGGTCATGCTGGTCAGGCCAAGCAGAAAATAGTCAGATTCTCAACTTCTAAAATCTTCATATAAAACACACGTTTCATCAGTTTTGTCAGCTCAGACTAAACAATTTGGTATCAAATCAGCTGCATAAAGGTTTACTGAAAGCCTAGTTCTACAGTCCAGAAATCCTAACCCCTAAAGACTGACTGGTGGTGTTAGAGTTGAACGCTGGTCCGGTCCCTTAAAGTAAAAATAGAAAAAGAAAAATTCCCTTCAAGTTCACACTATAAAAAGTTTTTTGTTTAGATAAAATAAAATAAAATAAAAAACATGCGCTTGATTTCACTCGCTTGGAACCAGCTGGGTCCCTTTAGTCTCTTCATCCGTCATTTGTGAAGCCCAAGCATAGCAATTATCCTGAGAAAATAACCGCTTTCTGCCACTTTGAAGCTTAATTGAGCTTGAAAAACTGAACCCGGTTTTAAGAGTTCCTTTGAGCTTTGCAGCCCCCTGCAAATCATCAAAATAGGCAGTGTTATATTTTGGTTAAACCAAGTGGAGAAGAGCTAAAGAGTTGAGTCAGGTGTTATAAGTGAATACACAGAGGACTCTACAGACCTCTCAGCTGCTTTGCACGCATCTAAAACTTGTAGAAGACGTTCCAATCAGACTTAGCACACCGCCGATAACACGGACTGACAGCAGTTCTGAAATGGTGCCTGCGTTTAGCCGGCTATTATTCAAACAACCAAGTCTATCTTCTTTATTGCATATAGAGCCGTGCATCTCACCATAATTAAGCCTGCCTCATGCAAGTGGATGGCATTAACTTGTGAAAGACGGCCTCTGTGCCGTGCGTACGACTGTTTCAATGGCGGCTATAAACCTACAGCGAAACCAGGGGAGAAAGTAATAGTGGAGAAATAAAATCTCATTAAAAACACTACATAATGACTTTAATCCTCTGTACTGTTATGTAAAAAGCAGCGGGATTACTGACAAATACATGTGCTCACGCTGGCTGTGTGCTCAGACGCCTTTAACCGAGGCAGCTGCTCGTCCTGACACAGGTTAAACCGACAGGTTCACTCCAGTTAACATTTAAGAAACAACTGGTGGATAGATGATTATTCTGGTTTGGAGTTTGTTAATTTACAGATGTTGGCACATCCCTCATCCCAAGCCAGCATTTCATGGTGCATACTAAGTTGTTTTGTTTTTAGTTTTTATTTTGCTCTATATGCTCCTAAATGAGTCTGTGAAGGATGAGGCTTCAGTTTATTCTTGTCTGAGCTGAATAAAAATCCAGTTTCTTTCTGGGCGCTGACGCAAGCTCGACCGAGTTGTTGCTTTTCTGATGTGTCGGTCCGCACACCGTTTGGGCTTCCCTCCCAGTGATTATCTCTGGTTAATGTGTCCAGGCCGGAGAAATCCTCCCTAAATACCTCTCCTTCAGATCCACGTTTACGATCGAGTTCAGCCATCGCTCGGTATTCCTGGGAGACGGCGGTGCTAAAGAGTGCAGCTCATGGATAGCCCCGCAGCAATCAGATAGTCCCATCACATCTCAAATACCTTTGCTTCGCTTCACCGCGTCTCTATCCAAAACATCTAATGCATTATCTCATCCGAACAAGCTGGCTAGCCCTGGATGTATTATTGATGAGCTATAGGTTTGGTCTGCTGCTACGACGCTTCACTATGCATTCACAACAGTGCTATTAAATATTTACCATGGATTGGCAGGGACTAATGCAATACTACCCCTGAGCTGAATTCAAGCTTTTGATTAGTGATGGAAAATGACTTGAATGAAAGAAAAGAGCTATTAATTGAGCTGGTAAGGCTGGTAAAAGAATCGATTTAGCTTGACAAGTTCTTCCAAAGGTCAAGTTGGTATGTTTGCTGAAATAACCCCTCATGCATCTTTGTTCTTTGGAAGAGTTTTCTGGTAAATATGTTTAATATGGGTTGATTTCTGTAGGTGTAGGTGTAGTTTTCATTGATGAATTAAAAGGATGAAAGAATGACTCAAACAAGAAGTGCAACTCTAATAACAGATCGATTGTAAAGAGACCTAGAAGAGGATCAGAGTCCAGTTTGCAATTTTAGCCCTAGAAATTAAATACATGTGCACTTTCAGGAGTTGTCAGAGCTAATACAGCCTTCAAATATCCTCTCTAGCTTACAAAAGATAAGTAAAAAAAAAAAGAGGAAAACTCTGTTTTGACGTTGATTGCTGACAGTGATATTAAGATTAACTTTTAAAACAGATCTTAAATCCCAGTGATTTGTCTCTTACATCTGCAGCGTCACTAGCTGGTCCAGTCTGGCTCAGGTGAAGCAAATATTTAGTCCAATAAAGAAGACCGGCACCAACCTTTGGATTACCAGATCCATAGGAAACTGCAATAATGTTTAAGATTATTGGTAATCGGGAATGCGGCATGATCTGTTGGAAAAATCTGTTGGAAAAATCCTGAAATAAGAGGAAAAGGTGACAGGAGTTAAAGCACCATCTCAAAGCAAAACAAAAATACTTTACAGGCTTTACAGAGGCAGCCTTTTCATTACAGGCCTTGGCTGAATTATGGTGTGATTTATTGATATTCAAACACCGCAGTTGTTAGCACCAACAGCTGCACCACAATGCTGCCAGAAAACGACTTTGTTGAGTAAAATATTGATTAGTGTGTCTTTAAGTGTCCATACAGTTCTTGTCTTGTTCATGTAGCTTTCATGACGTTTGACAGTTTTTGGTCTCGTTCCATGTGTACATTATTCTCCGCACTTTTTGAACACATCAATCTATACAATCAACAAAGACCAGAATGTACAGCAACACCCTCACTTTAGGCAACGACGCCTGCTAAATACTCCGTATTAGTCATCAAAGCAAGAGAAACTTGAATGTGCACGGCCCTAGGCATGGACTGCGATGGGTTTGATTTCAGTTTATCACAGCATTGGCACACAGAAAATAAAAAAATAAAAAATGTATTTAAAGCCAAAATGCAACACATTTTTGCACACCTCCTGAAAGGTTGCTGATCATTTCCTCCTGTCAATAGATGAATTTGCTTTCCTGTAAAAAAAAAAAAAAAAAAAAAAAAAAAAAAAAAAAAGGGAAGGGGAGTTTTTGATAGCCTTATTTAAGCCAGTTTCAGCCAGCAGTGTGCAGCAAGAGGGAGGGGAGGACAGAGTGTTGGGAAAACTCTGGTCTCTTCTGCATTTTCTCCAACATCTCAAGAAAAGAGCTTTAAACCTTGGGATACATCTAACTATGCTTGCTTGTCCTTTAATGTTTTCAATACATGAATTTGTGCATGAGACGGTTGCTCAGCAACTAGCGTGTAAATAATGTAATCCCTTTGTTTTCCGTCCTCCACATTAACTTTCCAGCGTGTTATGAGACCTGCTGCTTCCAGAGGGGAATCCACCTCTTGCATGAACTCTGAAGTCCTCCCATACAGGCGGCTGTGCACGCTGTTTCCCAGACATCTGCTGCACGTTTCCTTTCTGTGCGGCAGGCGAAGGAAGTGGAATGGAAAAACTGCTCCCCCGCTCACTATAGCCACATGGCAAGGGAGGAGAGCAGTCGGTCAGGAGCCCGCCGGCCGCAGTCGGGCATATTTGTGGTCGGCTTTCTCCTCGGCTTCAGTCTGCAGCTCGCCTTGCCTCTGCTCGCTCCTTCTCACACGCTCAAATCCTCCGAACACCCCCCCCCCCCCCCCCCCCCAAAAAAAAAAGTTTCGGTCAGAATTACAATCAGAAAGGGGAGCACTTTCTCCTCACTCATTATCTTCTCCTGCCGACTTCCCTCCCAGACTATTTATACTGACCGGGGCGACACATGAAAAAGGGAGCACCTCCTTCTCGCAGGAGCGGCGGGAAAAGGATTTGGCCCACATCAGCAGGAGCGGTTCACCGCTGCTCTTCGCACTCTGGCCAGAATGAATGACTTCCATCCATTGGCTTGTGAGACCAGGGAAAAGGGGAACAATCAGACATATATACCGAACAATGGAAACAAAACGCTCCCAGAAAAACAAACCCAGCCCTGATGTAGCCACCAAGTATTCTTTGCATCATGACTCCTCTCCCGAGTCTCAGGGTCTCACCAGCTCATAAGCGCTAAACTGGATTCTCCTCGTCCTCTTAGCCTAGTTTCTCTGAACAGAAATAGAAGCAGCAGGGCTGCAGATCCGCAAGTCTCTGTTGGGGATTGGAAATGAAATCTGCCCTCTGCAAGCTTACGGAGGCCTGTCTGTGTATGTCTGGGTAGGCTGTGTTTGTCTCATGCCTTCGTTTGGATTTATTTCGCTCCTACAGTGAGTCAACAGTTGGGTCGCGGGATACAAAAAGTACTATTCATATCTCAGAATAATCAGTGACCATTCATGGCTCTGAATGTGCCATTTGTGGCACGGTAACGCTCACCGATTTGAGTCATTTCTTCTCCTGCTCTGCCGCTCATAAAGGCAGACTTTATGAGCGGGTGGAAGAAGTGTGAGCCCGGCGCTGTGGCCGACCTGCTCTGTTTTTAACTGCAACGTGTGAGCGTCGCGCACAGATGAACGCTCAGTTCGCCGTCACGATCCATTCATGAAAGAGTTCTTTAAGTTTTAAAGGAGACATAAACCCGACGTCACAAAGCAGGTCAAGGGGTGTAGTTTTCAAGCCTTGTCAAAGCTGTTTTTTTGCCGTGTTTGGATAAACCGGTGGAGTGGGAGGTATGAGGGAGTGTCCTGCTACTGTGCAGAATGGAGGTGGCGGTAGCAGGTGTTCCTGTGTGTGCCGTCAGGACGAGCCACATTCCTGGGATGTTTGCCTCCTTGGCATCACTTCCGTCAGAACAATTTGACGGTTGAGACTTGAGGAACTTAATGATGTTGTTCAGTTACAGTACATTGCAAAACGATTTGTTGGACCTTTTCCCATTTCATCACGTCCGAGCCACAAACCTCAATGTGTTTTATTGGAATTTTCTGTGATTAAACCAACACAAGGTGCACAGGAAGACGGTTTATTGTTCTTGAAACATCTTCTAAATTAAAATCTGAAAGGTGCAACGTGTTTTTTTGCATTCAACCGCCTTTACTCTGGCACCCCTAAATAAAATCCAGAGCAAGCAGTTGACTTTAAAAGTAATCAAATGAATGGAGTCCATCTATGTGTGATTCAAGCTCTGCAATGCAGACGTTCTGTAGGGGTTTCCTGCAGAATATTTGTGAGCCAGCAGTAGCCTGAGGACCAAGGAGCACAACAGACAGAAAGCTGTGGAGATGTTTAAAGCAGGGTTTGGTTGTGAAAACAATATCCCGAGAGCTGAACATCTCACAGAACACAGCTGAAGTGTGCTCTGCACTATTCAATCCATCATCAGGAAATAGAAAATGGAAAGAGATGTTACAACTGGAAGTCTACCAAGATGTAGCCAAACACACGAGCTGAGGGGCCGGCCAAAGAAAGCGTTCATCAGAGGAGCAGCCAAGAGTTCCCTTGGTGACTCTGGAGGAGGTTCAAGGGTCATCTTGTTCTTATGTGCTCCATACATCTGGTCTTCATGGCAGTGTGAAAATAAGGAAGCCTTTATGAATAAGAAGTCCTGTTTTTAACATTTGCTGCAAGACATGTGGGGGACATGGCATTTGATTTGAAAGCTGACGTGCACAGATTCATAACTGTTTATTATGCATTAATTAAGGGGGAGCAAGAGACAGGCAGAACAAGGTAGTAACTTAGTCTGCGATGTTTAATCTAAGCAACTCTAAATGAAAATGTATAGTTGAACAGATTAGGCTCACTAATTGGCAAGTCACCGGTCAGTTTAGTCTCTTGAGCGCCCTTAATGGATGCATAATAAGCACTTTTGAATGAGTTATAAAGTGTTTACAAATGAATTGATAACATATCTATAAACTATTTATTAGCCATCTATAAGGGGAGCCTTATTGTAAAGTGGATGTTTGGGGGACCGGCTGCATCACCAGAAACATCTCTTTTCACTGCTAATCTTCCACAAGGCATTTGTTGAATTGCTCTGTGATTTTTGCGTATCTGACGGATTTCCGCTTTGTTCGGATTTAGTTAGAATAAACTCGGTCTGAATGTTTCAAAAACCGCCTTCCTTTCGCTTGACCTTTATCTCTTTCTGCTCACATACACCATCGCCATGGCAACTGCAGAAGTGCTGCTAGGCTCCAACAAAGGTTGAAGCATCGAATAAAGATCAAGATTCACTGAAAGGCTGAAGGGGGGTTTATGTAGGGGAGGCAGAAACCGATCATCAGGGGGAGATATCAGAAGAACCGTTTGAATGTGAACTAATGAAAGGCGGCAGAAAGAATTGAGATGCCGGTCTCGCTAGAGTGCTACGCACGCTCTTTGCTTCTTCTCTGTAATCCCCCACAGATTAATTTAGTTCATTGCACGGCTCATTGCATTCGAAACTCATAAAACACACGACAGCTTTAATCTGACTCCTATCTACTATTTAAATATATCTGCCGTAACGCAGCATGCTGCGTTTATGCTGTAATTGCTCTGCAGTTATTGTCACGTTTTCTTTTTATCTAGCCATCGCTGCATTTCTGCTCAGCGGCCATCGCTCTCAGACTAGCTAACGATTCCAGATCTACGCTCGGAGTCCGGAGGAATAGGATTTTTAGTAATTGTCGGGTAATTGTGCTGGCGGAGTAGCCGGGTGTGGCTCAGACGAAGCCACACCGTGTCCAGGAGGGACGCTCCACCATCTGGTGTAGGAATCCTCCTCGCAGCAGATGTGTATATATATGTGTCTGTGTGTTGTTGAGTGTATAGTAGGGTGGGGAGGTGGGCGAGCGGTCAGGGCTAATTACGGTACAGCTGCAGTTTTACACTTTTGCTGCTGTTTGACAGGCTCGACAGGGTGGACAGAGTCCTTATTACAGCTACTGAGTCTGCAGAGGGCATGTAGGGAAGACAGCCTAATGTGTTTGAGTTTCAAAGGCGGGATCACCGTCTATCATTTACTCCCTGTAACATCCCCCCCTAACATCTAAGAATTTACTTAAGTTAGTATGATTTAATTCAAATGCAACTCAACGTACGATTATAGTCTCAGATCAAATGTTTAACTGCAAATGAGATTTTAAAAATAAATGATTCTTCTAAACATTTAGTTGGAGGAATGCTTTTTCGTATTTATTCATCTTCATGTTGTAATTGAAGCCAGGCAGAAATGTGTTTGTAAATACGGTCTGGTTGATAACTTTTAGCCCTGGCTTATTATTTCATTATATAATTCTTTTAAAGTCAAACCACAATGTCAGGAATCGTGAGTATTAATCTGGGGCGTACATGTTAGGGTTACCCTCCTCTTTGCCATGCCAAGGCTCATGTGTGGCCTAATACGTAAGTTTGGTCATTGAGTACGAGACAGATGTGGAAAAAAATAAAATACAAAGGGCTCCGCTGTTGTGGTTTCTGGCACAAAATATATTACCTACAACACAAACAGAATCTTTAATCTACACTTCTGATTTTTTCTTTTTTAAATCTCAGTTTTTATTTAAAAAACAAAACTAGAACAAAACAAAGAATGTACTTCGCATGTGAGCGGCAATCTCTGATCACTAAATATTTGTGTCAGTGCAGACAGGGCCTACAGGTGTCGTAAAACTAGAACCGGGCTTTAAAGAGTCTTTGTTTAGCGCAGAATGATCCAGTCCAACATTTTAGGTTTTACACCAGATGTGACCAAATACAGTCCAGATTTCCTTCAGGTTACTCTCAGTAGCAGTGTCTTTAGCTGCTAACGACTACTCAGGGCTTACGAATCATTTGTATCACAGCCATCACTTTTTGACTCCTTTGTGAGAACTTGGTGGGGGCTTTTTCAACATTTTTGAAGCGAGTGTTTTGAGGTAGCCTTGACGAGCTGGCTATTTGGGTCAACTGTGTCAACAACACAACAGGCCTTTTCTTACTTACTACAAAATAAGAGTCTAAAACACAGGCACAGCAGAATGTAAAGCCTCAGGCACACATCCTTATAATAAGAGCTTAAAGATACTTCACCAGAAAAAATCCCATATTGACAGTAACTAAGTAGCGTTCTGCTTGACAGATTGAAATCACAGTGGCAGAAAAAAATATATAATAAATAAATAAATAAATAAATAAATAAATATATATATATACTCTTGTTTAGAAAAGAAAAAAATCAAACACAAAACTGAGCCCTTGATGTGTGCATGGCACATTGTAGTTGATCCTTGACGCAACTTGACTTCCTTTCATTCATTCATCTTTAGTCGTTGTTCTTGAAAGCCATTAAAGTCTTTCAAAAGATTCTCTGCATTAATTGTGAATGACGTTTTGCTGAAACCAAACGGTCAGTTGCATGCAAGCACACACGAGACAAGTTCTTATGATGGAGAAACAACGGAAAGAGTTCTTACTGTAAACTTGAAATATGCTTCCTGCACGGCAGGAATTTGAGTCGGTGGTTTGACTCAGCTGAGCGGTATGTGCACCTGCACCTGCTTTGCGCTGCCTTGCTCCGTTGTTGGCGACGCAGAGCAGGTCATAGTCGCTGGAATTATGTTCCAGCTGATAGCGTGGAGTTTCTCTCCCTCTTTGTCCCTGAGATGACTGAGAGTCGTGAGCCTTTTACTGAAACTCAGGTGGACTGTAGTATCCAGGCTTTGCTTGGTGATGGTGTGCACGGGGGGCAAACAGTTCAGACGCAGCCAGTTTCCTAGCATGTTGCTCGTGTTTCTGCTCCATTTTCATGAGCTGTGTTGCAATCCCATATCCAGCTTGCCAGCTGCACTGCCAAGCACATCACTCTCTGTTTGAACTGCCAGAATTTCTAGCATAGATGATGTTCCCTTTCTTCTTTCCTGATATAAAGTAAAACTTTCAAGCTGGTGCTCTCAGAAGCAGCAGCATTTGTTTGACTTGCTGCTTCTCGTTTGCTGATGCTTTAAACTTAGCTGGCGCCATAAAGGGAGCTCTGATCTTCATCCCCATCGCAATCTTCTGATGTTTATGGCATGTTAAAAACTTGATGAGTTTTCTTCCACGCGCCTGTAATCAACACAAACAAGCCATAATGCTGTGATGAGCAGATATTCGGGACTTTGCATCATATCCTGCCCTGAGATTAGCCAGACCCAGGGTGCCATTCACTTCTTTGGGATATTAATGCAGCCCTCGCTGTTGTAATTTCTTTCACTCCAGACTTGTTGATCGCGGCTTACACTAACAGGACTGAAATGTCTTCAAAGGCGCAATGGTTTCTCCCATGCCAGTGCAAGGTTTAATTACTTCTGCTTGTCTCTCTCACTGATGAGGGCCACCAGACCCACCGACCACATGCAATCTATTTCAGTGCCATCCAATAAAATGAAAATATTTTCAACAGTTTTTTGCCATTGCTGCTCTCATGAGTTGTTCACACGAGTGAGAGATAGAGAGGGTGTGCATTTCTATGTCTTCGCTATAGTACACATAATCTGATTACAAGTTTAGCAAGGCTGCGCTGAAATTCTTGGGTAGGTGGATAAATGGGTGCACTGACCCGATAATATTACTTAGATAAGCTCATCAGAAAGACCAGCTCTGTCCTTGCATGGCCCAAAGTTAAAGACAAACCACTGGTTTGTCTTTAACAAAACCAGCGGATACGGACGTTCTTTTGGTACGATTGCAATTGTGGAGTAAATGGGACTTGTTCTGTATTTTGACGGTGAACGACGGAGAGCGTATCCACTGACGGTGATGTTCAGAGTAGTCATGGAGAATGTGGAACAGTTCTCATTAATTAAAGTGACAACATAGTTGATCCGTCTGTCAGACGTATACATACATGAACACAACGGAGCGGTCATGGAGGATGTGGAATCTGGAGATTAGCCTCTTTTGACCAACTGTCAAATTTTTTCACTGAACATGGCTTTGGTTAATTGTACCTTAATTCACAACTCGTTTATTATAAAATCTGAATTTCCATGCAAACATTTATGCATGGGTAGGGCAATGTTACCGATTTTTTTGTAAAGCTAAATGAAGTATTTAGTTTTAATTTTATTCTAATAGCAATAGCTAACCATATGTAGGGTTTTCTCCAGTTTAGAGGTGCAGTTACTACAGCAACTTGTGAAAATTTTTTCCTACAGTGAATAGGGGCAGTGACAGCTTTTTACACTACAAACCTGAGCTGCTCACTGAATATCTGAGATATTTACATATCCTTTTGAGTTGGTTATTAATTCACCCAGATAAATGTCCTTAAGCACAGAAAAGTGAAGATATCCATGTTGGGTCAATCTTTAAGCTCTTTAACAGGACAAAAATAAAATCCCTTCTCTGTTCTTTGATCATACCTGAATGACAGCCTCCTGGTACTGTCTTTAGCTTTCAAAAGCCACAAAAGATTTCATAAAGACAGAAAGGATTGGGCTGTTAGTTTGATAGACTTCATTGGTTGTGATTAAGTGTCTTATTATGCCTTGAAACCACATTTATGTTTTCTGCTTATTCCTGTCTGCAGGTGTCCTGCTCGACATCCAGCGGCACTACGATGTGACGGACAGTAACCTCGGCTTGTTGCAAACAGGTAATTCTCTTTTAATCCCTTCGTCACACATGTGAAATGTTTTTTTTTTGTTAGCTCAGCTCCTGAACACATCTCTCTGTGATGACTGTAGTTACTGTAAACGTGTAATTTTAAAATAATGGAAGAGGGAACATTTGTTAAACTCCAGATCTGCTGTTTTGGTCTCAGCTTCTAAAAACGGAATCCCTCTTAACACGGATTTACCAGCTATGTTTTACACCTTTTATACAGAAATTCCAGAAGAAACATATCGCTTGCTTTACAGACGTTTTTAAAGAAAGACATTTTATTAGAGATGCAAACAACGAAACGTTTTGTGACCGATTTCCTATCTCTGTTTTTTGTAAAACTTTGACCTGCCGACATCGGTTTTAGTCATTTTAGGTTTCTCTTCAAGAGCTATGATAAACATGGAGCGAAGATAACAGAGGGACAGAGTTGGCATCTTATATTAGCAGTTAGCACGGCCAGCATGGCTGATACAGCAAATCCAATATGTATTGAATAAAGATGGTATGATTTCCAAAAGAAGCCAACATTTCCGAATCTATTTTCGTTCCTTGGTCCATGAGAGACAGAGGCTGTAAACTCAGCTTGATAAAATAGAGCATATTTTTCCTCTTTTCAGCCACCCTGTTATTTGCTGAAAGTTAGTCAGGTCTGAAAGTGTTATAAAAATTCAATTCCTTTTACATAGCTTCTTTCTTCCCTATAGTTGCCCTGATATCATTTTTAAATCGCTCACTGATAGTAAAGGTAGCTAACTTCTGCAGTAAGAAGCAACTTCCAGTCTGAGGAGTTGTGTTGACCTGTTAGCATTCAGTATGAGGCATTCACTGTTTGAGAAAAGGGTGGATTTTTTTCAATTCTGTCTGTGACAATTGGATTTCTCATTACATCTGTAAATTTGACTCATTGAGATGTTTAAAGGGTCAAATTTTACAATGAAATTAGAACCTATTTTAAGATTTCTTAAATGCAATCACATACGCTTAGCGGAACACATGAAAGACTAAAACTAATAAAGGTTTTAAAACAGGTCAGCCTCAACTGACCTTGAGAAATGGATAAATGAATGAAAATGAAGCTTTTTGTCTTTGACTCCATGCCGCTGGATCCCAGGCTGACTTGTGGGAGAAGCATTTCCTCTTTGCAGCGTCAGTGCGGCCGGGCAACAGAAAGGAAAACACAGCTCCTGTATGCGCGCCTCCAGAGAGTCTGACGACTCTGGTTTGGGGCAGGGTTTCCTGCGCCGTTCAGTACCCCAGAATAAATTCATCTTTTTAAGGAGATACCATCCAAAGCCTCCTTATTGCTGGACAGGACCTCGTCTTGTCTCTGCTGTGTACTCAGTCGTTCAAACACCAACAAACTCACACAAAGTGGCATTGAGGACAAGCAGGCAGATTTGGGTCAGATCAGTGTTTTTCTACCCTTCACTTGGTGTTACTAAGCTAACGTTGGTTGAATTATGGCTTAAGGACAAAAATATCCAGCAGGAAAAAAAAAAAAAAAAAGTTTTTTCACTGAATGAGCCACTTCTTTACCTCTAAATGTAATTTACACCTATGATCCAGTATATACTGTGTACCTTAGACTCTTGATGAGAATTTCGTATAGCCGGGGTACTCGCCCTAATCTGTAGCAGGAGTTTTTAAATCAGCAGTGGGCCTGCTCCAACCTCTTCCTTTGTATGTAAGTCTTCATTGGAAACCAGAAAACGTGAAGGGTGTTTGACTCTTAATTTTGTTTTCTTTGGCTTGTTATGTCTGCTGTGCACAGAACCACATTGACACACACACACACACACACACACACACACACACACACACACACACACACACACACACACACACACACACACACACACACACACACACTTCTGTGTTTGTTGACTCGCAGAGACAGCTGATTTCCCCCATACATCTGCATTTGCTAGTCTACGATAGACCCCCCACCCTCCCTTATAGTTTTGGTCCCAGCCTGCTAGGCTTTGTCTGTCTGCTCTGGACTCCGCTCGGCCCCTGATATCCAGGTGACCCGAGTCTCCCACCGGAATGAGGAATTTTGCTTGTCGGGGACTTGAGCTGCGAGACTGAGTGGCTGCAGACCCCGAACTTAGGTGTGAAGAAGAGGTTTGGAGGGTGATGTAATGGTACTGGTCCTGGAAGAGACTCTCAGCTCAGTGTGTACACATGCATGTTTACAGTTTGCACATCCCGTGTCCCCACCCCCAACTTCCTTCTCTAGAGGGAACAATCCCCACCTCTGTGAGCACCTGGCTGGTCCTGCCTTTCCTCCATCCTCTCTACCCTGGCAGCTCGGGTCCACCTGGGAGCACAAACTGCAGACGTAGGAGTTTTACAGCCAGTGGGTGTTGTCTGCAATGAGGGTGCCACTCATTCTTTGCTGCCAGGTCAAACTGACCACACACTGCAAGTCATAGAATAAACCCACAGCTGAGTCAGAATCACTTGAAGTGCTTTTTGCTATTTTTCTTGACTTTTGAACATACAGGATAAATATTCCCATATCTTGAGGCTGGTTGTTTGATTTAAGGAAATACCATCTTTAACAAGCAATGGAATAACTTCCTAGAGCTGCAAAAGTTTTGTTCCTACATCAAATTTTCCCCCAAAAGACAAAATCCTAACTCTCGAAACATGTTACCGTTTTGTAACGCTACAGGCACAAGTACAAGGCTATTTTATTTGAACTTTATTTGGGAGACTGACCCAATGTAGCGCATGAAGATGAACATTCTGTTACTTATTCTTTGCAGCTCAAGCTCATCCAGATAAGATAGGAGTTTTTAGGCAGAACTTTTACAGTCTCACCACAGACTGTCACTTGGATTTAGGTCTGGACTTGGACTGGGCCATAATAGCAAATGAATACGCTCTGATAAAAAGCATTTCATTGTAGTTCTGGCTGTATGTTTTGGCAAACATAAACCGTCTCAACTTGGACATCTTTTGTAGCTTTTAATTATTTTTTTCAGGATTTCTCTGTATTTAGTTCCATCTATCTTCTAACCAATTCTGGCCAACAAGAACATTTGATTGTTTAGGGATATAATAGTAAAGAAACATGCATTTCCATTTCATAACTGTGCCACTCTTTGTTGGGTCATTACATGGAATTCACTGAAGTCTGTGGTTCAAGGGGTGTAAAACCCTAAAAGCTCTTCAACAAGCTCCCTCTAACAGCGCTGACCTGAACGTTTTTTAATTATTGTTTGCCGTCTTGTGTTGTGTTAAGCAGTGTTTACGCGCTCAGGAACATCACAAAGAAAATACCCTGTGATGAGCTCAGCTTCTGCATTGCTGTATGGTAACAGATGCTTCCAAAAGCAGCTTACACAACACAAATTGACAAGGTATGTGCTCACCTCTACTGAGCATGTGTTTGTTTCTGCACGTGTCTTTACTTCCCGAAGAACCGAGTTCATAGCTATCTTTCAAGTCAGAGAAGACGTGATTGTTAAGCCTGGAGGGTTGTGGCCCCGACCAGCCGATCGGGCTTTTCAGAGCACATGGACAGACTTAAACTGACTCTGATGTTAAAATATGGTGTGGTGTGTGTGTACTTAGGTTTAGGGTTAATGTTAGCCCATAGAAATGGTTGAAATGAATGGAAGTTAAGTCACGGTCCTCAGTAGGTATCTAAAATAAGGACGTATGTGTGTGTGTGTATACTTGTACTTGCAGCTGAGTGAGAACTTATTCATTGTATTTTACCACTAAAGTGAGGACTTTAATTTAAAGTGAGGACCTTTTTTTTATGTCCTCATTTTTTTGGGGGTGTGTGGGGGTGTGTGGTTAGGTTTAAGACTAAGGTGTGTGTGTGTGTGTGTGTGTGTGTGTGTGTGTGTCTCCGGCAGAGGCTAGCTGAAGTAACTGTGTCTCACACGGCTGTGAAGAGGACAGGCCCTAGGGTGCAGAGGCCATGGAAGGTTAATGGAAGAAAGGGCTGGGAAAGGGGGTTCACCTGGATGGTATTACTTTGTATAGAGGTGTAGTTTGGCTTCCTTTGTTGAGTAGACGGAGAAATCTGAGAGAACATTTTCCCTCCTTGTAGCCTACTACGGATATTGTGTCCAAGCGCTTTGAGGCAAACTAGAAAAGTTAATAAGTTGAATTATCTCTCATAATGGAAGCTGGCATTATAAATGTGCATCCTTTGTTTATTATGGAGGCAGAGCTAGGGGTCAGTACAGCTAGATATGAAGTGGGGAGGCAGCTTAATAAGGCACCTGGGCTGAGAACAGCTCACAGGCCGAGTGCGCTGTCTCCTCAGTGTGGCTCCTCACCTTGTCTGAAACACGATATCAACGCACACACAGAGACACACAAACACAGACTGACACTGCCCTGATCTTGACAGGGTGTCAGTCTGCTGCAGCCAGCTAGAGACCTGTGAGAAATGAGGCCACAGTTACTGTGTGAGACTAATGGCCTGAGCTGTGCTCACACATCCTAACATGTCACAGTTGTACGAGTGCAGGATCCAGCTGCATGCTACAAGCTGGAGGAGGTGGAGCACACTATTGTTCAATAAAGCAAAGAACAAAGGGTGTTTGTTTAAGAAACACAGTGCAAATGGTTTAAAAAAGTAAAATCAACAGGACGCAGCGCTGAATATTTTCCACATAATAACTAGAAAGCAGCGATCATTTTACATAAAATATCACAAGAAGATCCTGTAGTTAGTGCAAAAATACCTGCAAACTCTCAATACCTCTCTAAGGCCCCACATTCTGAAACCCTTTCCATTACCCAACATTATTTCCAAACGGGCAGATGAAAACCAGTTCTTGTTCTCATCGCAGTTGTACATAGGATTAAAAAATTATTTATTTAAAATTTTACTCAACTCAATAGCCACGCATATTTTTTTTATTGTTTTTAAGCACAGAGACAATGTGATACACAGAAATAAAATACCGTGGTTGTGTTAGGCGTATTTCTAATTTGATGTTGCATAAATAAACACCAGTAGAATGCGCGCCAAAAAATGTGATAAATGAGAATATAACAAAAACGAAGTTGCAAACCTGAATAGTCGCAGCTCTAAAATCAGTATCCAATATGGCTGCTAAGCATATAAAACCTTGTAAAAATTCCCAGCATAAACTATGTATGAGTGCTTTTGAGAACTTGAACATCATTAAAGAAGTGGTACAATACAATATTGTATAACTTCCATTTGTGAACATTTGTTAGTATTTGAACAGAGAGAAATATATTGTTCCATCCATCCATTTTCTGACCTGCTTAATCCCTCAAAAGATATTGTTTTCATCTTATATTGCTACTTGTAGCGCCACAACAAATACCACTGGTTTTCCGACTTGCAAATAGCTACTAACTTGGATTTCTTATCATTCCTAGTTCCATCTTCCATCTTCCGAAAAAATCCAAAGCAGGAATATCCCCAGCAGGCTAATCATCGGATTAGCATGCAGAGTCGGTTCAGGCTCTTGCGCTCCTTTGGCCAAAACTAATGAAAAATTAAATAAATAATTTCCTTCCTTCTTTCCTTCATAGTCCCACAGATGGGAAAGTTGTCTCTGTGTTTAACACATCCCTTAGGGAGCAGTGTACTACCTAAACTGAGTGGTGCATGGGGAACAATATGTTGTCAAAGATTTTGCTCAGGGACCCAGAGTGACAGACTGAGTTTCGGACCGGTGACCTTTGCAGCCTCACCAAAACACAAATGCCCGGCTCCCTAATCACTAGGCCACCACTTAGAGTTCCAGATGCCTTTCCAAAATGATCAATTCACCTTACAATGGACTGTTAGTGGACAATGTGTGCACGGTTCAAGTTAGAGAAATAAACCAGAAACACGGTCAAGAAAATAGAAGAATATGTTTACAAGACACCAATAATTAACAACCCAACAAAAAACAAACATAGTTTAACAAGAAGTGATTGAGAACAGAGGCAGCCAAGAAAGAACTAAAAGCACACAACACATCAAGAACCTGACAGAAGACACCAAAAAGGCTGCATTAGTCTCAGCATTGCTCTGATGCATGACGTGACCAACAGTTTAAGTGATATGTGTCAGTCAGAAATGTTTAGTATAACACAGAGGACGGCCGGATTTCCTTGTACAGTTGGAAGTTGAGAGATCATTACTTGATCAGCTGTTTTGGCCGGTCAAGGACGCTCTTTTTTTGTCTCTTGGCCTCAACAGTATCCCTCGTTCCCTCCCTGCTCTCTCTCTCTCTCTCTCTCTCTCTCTCTCTCTCTCTCTCTCTCTCTCTCTCTCTCTCTCTCTCTCTCTCTCTCTCTATCTCTCTGTCTCTCTCTCTCTGTCTCTCTCTCTGTCTCTCTCTCTCTGTCTGTCTGTCTGTCTGTCTCTCTCTCTCTCTCTCTCTCTCTCTCTCTCTCTCTCTCTCTCTCTCTCTCTCAGCAGCTTGGCAGCTGTTGTTGCCTTGCTGTCACTTACAGAAGCAGAGGCCGAATGTGACATGAGAGGAAACGATAGAAGAGAGAGCCACCTATGACTTCCTCCTTTTTCCTCATGCCCGACATCGAGGTTTAATCTTCTCCAGTATTGATTCCCAAGGCCAAGTAATTCCATTGCAATATTGTTCAACGGCCCTTACCCCCCCCCCCTCCCCAGCCCCCTTCACCTCCTCCTCTGCTGTGATAAGAATAGAGCGATGACCCAATAATGGATCAGTACCACAACAGTGTGTGTGTTTTATTAGGCCACGTTTCTAAAAGGGGGCAGCTGTTGGGTGATGATTGGCACCGTGCTTTAGCTGTTGTCCTCCCCTTCGCTTCTTGTTGGTGAACCTGTGTCCTGCAGATGAAGGAATGCAAATGCTGTCAAACAAAAGAGGACGGCAGCAATGCAAATTTGAAACAAATGTTAGTGACCAAGCATTTCGGGACATCAACTGATTCTCTTCTTCTCTGAGTGCCGATTGATTGTTGCTACGTCTGTCCGCCGCTCTCCCGCAGCCATGTCCCGTCAACGGATCAATTGGGCACATACAGGCCTCGTGCATCGCTCCCAGTGTGTCAGCTTTAGTTTTCATATTCCATCTATCCCATTAAAAGGCTGGCATGCGAGAACAAAAACACAGGCTAACAGAACACACGTCTTGGGCTTGCCATTAAGTCTTCCAACCCTGCAGTTGCTATAGAAAATGGCAGGAAATAATTATTCTTCTCTCTCCACTCAAGTGCTCTGAGACTGAAAACGAATCCTGAAAAACAAAACTAAAATAAAAAATCAGCCTCGCTGGTGTTCTCAGCGGAATCTGCATTGTTCTTTTTTGTTTGTTTATGGTCGGATAAACCAAGCAGCTCTCTTCGTTCTTACCAGATTGCTTGCAATATTGGGCTGTAATTCGCAAAAAGACTAGGCTTTAGTGGGCTGCTGCCAGTCGGGCCGTGTAATTCTCCCCAGCTGCAGCTCTTGTGACGACCAGGTATAGTGGAAACATTTGCTGCAGCTGCAGAGACAAGCGATCAGCTCTCAGAGTGGCTTTAAAACTCAATCAAATAAAAGGCGGTTTAATGTGCCGCTCGGGTGAGGGGAACCCAATGCTGCATTTTCCAAGGCTGCATATGGGATTTATCAAATGGGAGCCAACAAGCTGGTAATGCAACGTTGTTGAAATGTGATCTGAAGGGATGCCTGGAGAATAACAGGGGGATCAAAAAATGTCTGGAATGCAGAAATGTTTTGGGCTCCGATATGAACGGGGAATCCACAAGAGGGAAACGCAATGCACGGGAACGTGCGAGAAGTTTCAGTCTGACACAGTGGCTCAGGTGTCCTACTCACACCAAAGTTATGTGTTACACCCTCCAAGGCCAGTCCTTCTTAACCATTAGAGGGAGAAACCACTCCTTTTCCACCCTTGACAGGAAACACAGTGAGTAAACCCGCTGGAAACTACCTGCTAAAGGTTTTCTCCATCCAGGTTCTTGCCGTCATGATTCAGCTGATTGGGTCAGGCCTTTGTAGAGATTACTGAGATAAATAGCACATTTCAAACAGGTTTTCTGCTCTACAAGCTGGGGATGAGAAAAATGTAAAACCTGAAAGGCAGGGATGGGGAAACCCACAATCTGTTTATTACAATAAATAGATCACGATTAAATAGATCGACAAATAGGTGTGATTGTGCCTCCTGAGGCTAAAGGAACCCTTTCAGGTCTCCAGTCTGAGTGAAAAAGACTGCTGATCAGTTCTGTTTACATGTGCTTACATGCCTCTCTAAATGGTTTACAGTGAACACTATTGAGTAAAGAAACCTTTGGATGTCTTGGCTTGAACATGCATACATTTTGGCTTTTTATTAGCTTTGTTAACCCCTTTAAATTTCAACAGCTTTGCTATGTGTACAATAAGCATTGGCTGCTATAGGATTGATATGATAACCGTTATTAAAATAGCAGTTTCATGGTATTTATGCAAAAGCAAATTAAGAAAAATACGTAGAGGCCGACCAAAGAGGCTCTACATATAGCACCTTCTCTTGAGTTTGGTTGCTGCACAAATCAACAGTTTAAAAAAAATATCAAAGCGAGCAGAACAGCTAAATGTTAAGGAAAATATAACTGGTGTTGTTCCAAACAGAAAATATTGTCCCGTATATCAGTCCAAGTCCTTTGCTGATACACAGTGTGACACTTTATTCAAATCAATACACAAAATGTGCAGTAAAGTAGCGGATTACATCTCATCAGTATTACATTATCTACATCAGTATTATAGTTGTGTCCCACTTAACTAACTAGCGATGTTCCGGATAGCTTTAGCTTTATTACTTTGTTCTAAGGATATATCTGACTTAATCTTTAATAAACATGCCTACTGCTCTTGCTGGTGTTGTTTCCATGCTGGTTTTTTTTTTTTTTTTTTTTTTTGGAAGCACCAGACTAACCCTTCTATGTACATTCTCTGTTTTGTTGATAGCCTTGTTGATAATTTGCCTCAAAATATATCTTAATGTGGTTTCAGTCAATCATATGTTTATAAAACTTACAGAAGTAAAAAGTTCTTCTACTTTGTATACTTTGAAAGTTGTACGGTTTAAAGACGAGTGTTTCAGGTGCACATCTCTCTGGGGTGACAGCTGGGGATGTCAAAGCAGTAGCAGCAGTGAATATAGTCTCTTACACACTGTGAAAGTCATTTTAAAGGGTTTTACAAAGCACTTCAAACAAGGATTAAGGTGTCTTTCTGCCATATCCGTGTGTTTTGTATAAGGACCGATGTGGTGAGGGAGCTCTGTCATGCCAAGTGATTTAGTCACACGACTGTATCTGCTGGCATGCAGAAGAGCAGGTTTCCATGCCGCGGGAGGGATGTTGTGACGAGGCTTGGTTTGTGCGACCATCAAACTACCAGATTTATATGTGTCAACAAGACCCAGAAATTGTTTTTGAGAAGAAGTAAGAAGGCGAGACATATCATTTCAATTTAAACAAAATGATCTCTTCTCTTGGTTCATCCACAACTGTTGCTGTGAAATAAATACCATGGTGAGACCTTGGACGCAGATTTTATGCGTAGTGCCGACATCGACGCCACATGACACTCCGCGTCGACCCCACTGCTAACTTATGTCTTGGAAACTGACAGCGGTCTGGGTTATGGCAGACTTTTACCTGTGATTCATGAATGGCTCTAACTTGGCTCGTCTGTGTGGGTTTATGATGGAATGCTTCAAACAAAGCCGAGATTGTTTGAACAACAAAATGATGTGCGTGGTCTATAGTAGTTCTGTTAGTCCCTTAAATCAAAATTCTTATAAGTGATCCACGTCAAATGTGTGAAAGTCCGTCTGAGATAGTCCTAGACAGTTTACCAGTAAGAGGCACCTGCTCATGATCATTTGTGACAACAGCTGAATCTGGATTAGAACATTTAAGAATAAAGCTATAATAACAGTAATATCATCATCTATGTATTATTAATGATGTTGTTCAGACTGCATAAACCTATGCTGTAGATTCAACCCTTTTCTTAATGTAATTATCTTTTAGGCATACTTTTTTATTAGAACTAATACCATGCTGACACAGGATTAACTCTAAATAAGACACTCTGCACACAGAGAAAATAGGTTTTAATTAAAGAGATTTGCCATTCAGAGGTTTGCTGATGCTGCTAATTAACTGTCATACTGTTTCATTCCTTCCTGAAAATAATGAGGCTTCTTCCTTGTAAATTCGCTGAGAAATGAAAAGTGTTTCCTCACACATGTCTTTGTGTACTTGAATGGGCACAGCTGTCTTAAATGCGAAGCTCTTTAAAGACAGCAAGCTGGCTCCTCTGACTAAAAACACCTTATTTCATCTATGTTTGATTGCGGGTCATTTTGTGTGATCACGCCTTCAGTCGGGGGCCCAGTTTGTTAAAACAAAATCGCCTCGGAAACATCCCGAATGATCGGTTTCAGTTCTGACACAGGTTAAGTGTGGCTGGAGTGTCCAGTACAGTAAATTCTTTGTGTGATGACATCCCTGGTATGCAGGGTTGGGTTACCTGTTGTGTTTCCACAGCAAAGCCCGCACCCTTGACACAATCTACGCGACATGATCGCGTTGGTTTTGTGTTACGTGTAAATAACTGCAGGGTTTTCTCCCTAGTAAGAATCAAATCACTAGTTTCCTATCGATGTGACCCAACATTATTAACGGCTTGATCTCTTGTCGTGTTGGAGTGAAGAATTTCAACTCTGACTCAAGATCTTCAGGAGTCCCTCCGACACACGCTACACAGAAACCAGCAGTCATAGAAGGTGGTTTAAGGATGACACATGCAGGGCACAAAGGCGAAGGAGAGCAAGCGCACATTGAAGATCCATGGTGTATTTATAGAAGCCGAGTGTTTGCGCTGACACCTCAGCACACACCCCGTCCACAGCGGACGGGTCAAACCGACACTCGGCAGTGTTTTTTTTTGCCGCTGACTGGCCACTCCTTGGCTGCAGACATGTACAGACTTGCAGAAAGGATATGTTTCTCCTGCTCCTGTAATTCAGTCTCTGGCAGCTGATGGACTTGCAAATTCATCAAACTGGAGTTTCTCACTTAGACAGCTGTGAGGGCCACAGGCCCTTCAGACAAGTGTGGGAAACGCCCAAATAACTGACCGATTTGGGGCAGCAAATCCAAAAATGATAGAATTTATCCCAACATGATTGCAGTAGAACACGGCCTCAGTGACAATTAATCATCTGTTTTTGTTATTTCCCACATTTTGCCTCTGTTCTGGCAGCATAAAGGTGCACACTGCTTTATTTCTATATTTAAAGCACAAAAGCAGGGATACCTTGTGTTATCTGCTAAATCTCTGAGGAAGTGAATATTTGAGGCTGCCTAACATCCTGCAGAATCATTTTCAGGTAACACCTTTACTCGTGAGAGAAGAAGCTGTGCTGTATTTTTAAGAATAAAAGTATTGCTGGCATCCCACAGCCGGATGCGGAGGTGCTCACAGGTGCTCTCCGGGTGGGGTGTCGTCCTGCACTTTATAGGGAAATCTCTCCTCACGGCGTCAAGGAATATCAATTAGACACACACACACGTCTCTGCATCTCTTCCTGATGCAGTGGCACTGAATCACAGAGTGACTCACACGAGAGCTATTGTTGAGGCTGGCCAATCAAAGCGAGGGCTGGACGTCTCCGTGTGTGTGGAACGGAAAGCTGCGATGTGTGTGTTCAGGCGGGGTGTTCTGTTGGCACAGCTTGCTTAATTGTTTTGGTTTTCCTGGTTGTATTTACTTCCCAAACCCGTGAAGACGAGGCATAATTAGATGCTGATTAAAAATCGACCCTTTAATTTAGGAAGCACTGTAGGCCCTGAATCTTATCCCATCTACAGGTTCATAGGGGGCCACACATAATGATGGATGATAAATGATGATTAGTAATTATAATTATGGATGATATATCCTATTCTAATTGACTTCTTGTAGCGTCTTTTAGCTGCTTCTGCATATCAGTATGAGATTAACTACATACATAATGTCCTCATTCTTCTGTCTTGTCTCTCCCAGAGCTGACAAGTGTACTACAAGACAATTAAGCTACGACTAATGGTGCTATAAGTGCAAAGTAATGCTATACCTGAATACCTGACTGCAGTGTACCTGACGATTGTCTCTGGCTTCAGACTTCTCGAACTTCCTGCGTCCTCTCCCTGGAATGTCCTCACACCGAGGTTAATTGGCCCGCATGGAGGCCGTGAGAAAAATGCGCAGCATCTCGTTTGGAATTTGAAGAACATTAGAATAGGTTGGGCACTCCTGCTCAAGGTAAATGTGAAACTGGAAAAGAAAACCAAAAAAATAAAAACCCTGTGTTTCTTTGTCAGGATATCTGCTCTTGCAGCTAGCCTGCAGACCGCTGCTTACCAAACAAGCCACTCATAACTTACCAACTGCAGCTTTAAAATAGAGATTCCTTAAAAAGAGTGATATGTAGAGCTCCTTCGTTTCTACACCACAAATGTCCGTGTTTCTTGTGACCACAAATGTTGCTAATTTGTTTTCTTTTGGTGTAAATGAAGGAAAGGTGACTGGGAGCTGACCGGAGGTGCATGGCATGAAGTCAGAGATGAGCTGACACTTTTTTTTGGCATCCTATTAAAACAATTTAAACGATGTGGCAAATTTCTCTGGTGATTTTTGAGACCACAAGTTTTTAACACCTAAGGTATACCTTTATACTGCTAACTGACCCTATCTTAGTCACAAATATCCAGCCAAGGGAGGGGGAGTTGAGCACTTATCACTAACAGATAGTAAAATCAAAAACCAGTCCTACAGAAGCTTTAAATTTTTAAACCATGAAACAAAATTGTCCTGAAAGTTTTGCACGACTGTCAGATGTTATAGTGAATCCTCTTTAAATTTACCACCTGATCACCTACAGGATTATTTCACCCCATAATTCACGTCCCAACACTCTTTCGAGTCACAGTTGAGGAATTTTCAATTCGTCACGACCAGTAAACAACGGCTTTTATGAGGCAGGGATATGTGTTTATCAGGCTAATAGCGAGACTGACGTTACATAAGCTTAAGGATAATAGCAGGATGTGAGGCCGAACTGATACCGTAGGACTTGTTTGCGTTGCAGCGTACGGTAGAGTCAGTTTACTCAGAGGTCGATGCCGTCATTGTCGCTGGTCTTGACTATCACGGCAGTATCACAGAAAAACATCCTAACTAAAACTCAGTCCATGGATCTGAGACTACAGGCAGGCAGGATTATATTCTGCCAATACATTTTGAAATAAATGAATCAGCCTTGTTTATGCTAACTCAAGAAACTGCACCTTTATGTGATACAGAAATCTCAATGTCCTCTTTGTTTCACTGTTGCGATAATACACAACCATGCATGCTGCGATGATCAAAAATAATTATATAATAATATCTCTTAACAAACTAGAACATAAAACCATTTCTTTATGAAGAACACTGCAGCTGTCTTACTGTAATCCAGGTATCGGCCCTTAACTGTTGCAGTGTTCCTGCTCTGCATTGGTGACATTTTTGTTTTGCGTTTATAAGATTAGGATCATGACTGGTTTGTCGGGGATTGTATTTTGAAGTGCAATTTTGATCACAGGAGGATGTATTTGTTGTCATTTACTGCTGAAATTATAAAGGAACCTTATAAAGGAACCGCGGGACGATGACAGTTGACAGAGGAATGTATCATTTAAAACCAGCCAGGTACCTTTTTCCATAAAATGCATGCTCTCTTCTAAAGACTTTAAATGAACATTTCAGATTTTATTAGGCTCTGATGAAAGGCTTATATATCTAAATAAGATCATAAAACTAATTTTAATAATGTATTTTTTTGTCAAATGATTTTAATACCTGACAAAGATAACAGGCGTGAATACAAAATGCCAATTTCATTTACTGATTTTTAAAAAAAATGTTATTAATTTTTTTTTATCACAGGGGAAAAATCTATTAAACCACACTGGCCTAATGTGTAAAAGTAATCTCCCTCCTTGTTAAATCAGGAATTAACTGTGATCACCCACATGTATTTTGGAGAGATGAGTCGCGTTTTACCAGCCATGCCTGAGCCTGACTACTACCTGACCTGTAAACTTGTCTGACAGCATGAAGTAGGCAAAAAGATCTCAAACAAGCAGCACATCTTCCCTCTACCTAAACACCTTCAAGAACACATGAGGAAAACAAGACATTGACATCTATCGGTCTGGAAAGGATTGCAAAGCCATTTCTAATATTTGGTGTGAATTATTTATCACCCCGTTTATTTGGTACAAATCCATATCAGTTGTCGCTGGAAGCTAAAGCAAACATCCCATCCAACATAGTCCTATAGACTGATGCCAAAAGATTTAAGTATCTTTTTAAGATTCATTAGCTAAGAAAGTTATTTTAAAGTATGACAGATGTAATCGTTTAGGCCGCTTTAGGTCTGAGGCCCCCTGTGTTGACTGACAGGAGACAAGTAATACTGTTTTCTACAGAGTCTGTATTATGAAAGGACATTTCCTGGTGGTAGACAAACTCCTCCAAGGTCTATGAGTGACAGTAATGTGTATCTTGTCCTAGTGAGAACATGTGTTTTGGATCGCTGAGACAGCTCCATGTAGGAAAACCTAAAACTGTGGACTTGAGGAAAAAGAAGAGCGTTGGTGTCTTTTTGTGATTTGCCACCCACATATTAACCATGCTTGCATTTTCATTCAGAGCACATGATTCATTGTCACTCTGAGCAAAGACTCATCTCAAAGGCTTTGGAATGAGATCAATGACGGCAACCTCAATAGTGATCAACCTTTGGGTTGGGTTCATGCAGCAGGAATCCGAGGAGAGATAGCGCTCTTCAGAAACAGTCATGCTTTGGAAGGGTGTGTTTACTTCATTTCAATTTTGACATCCCAACAAAACCTATGAATTCTCATGACACATAGTGAAAACTTCTGCTGGTAAATCAAGGGTGACATTTTTTTCATTGTCACTTGAGTTCAAGTCTTTTCTTTAGAAAAGAACCTTGTGGTGGTTGTAACTCTACTTTCATACCATCACCACAAATTGGTATTTTAGATATTTGTTTTGTCTTGGGTTTGGCATCCTGGTACCAAGTGGCCTTATTTCTTTCCCATTAGGTCTGTTCTTCTTTATAAAGAAAGATGGTCATGACTAGCTTGTCAAAGCCTGACTTCATTAGTGTGAGCTGACATTGTTAAGAGGTGATAATGGGGCTCAGAAGGATGCCAGAACTAATCAACAAATTACAGGAAATAAGACACAAACACACACACACACACACACACACACACACACACACACACACACACACACACACACACACACACACACACACACACACACACACACTCCTAGAGACGGACGTGGATGGTGAGATTTGTCATCATTCACGTCCGTCTCTGGGAGTGACTTCCAATAGGCCACTTAGCAAAATTCAGAATCTGTATTTGTTTCTACTTGTTAAACAATGATATTAGGCAGCTCTGTAAAACCCACGTGGACCAGCTGGTGGTGGATGATTGTGGTCCTCACCCACATCTTATCTCCAGTGTTCACTACAGAATGTGTGTGTGTGTGTGTGTGTGTGTGTGTGTGTGTGTGTGTGTGTGTGTGTGTGTTGAACTGGTAAAGATCATCTTTGACCATCATAGTCATTTAGCAGTGCACTGCAGAAGCCGCTTACTGTGTTTTGATTAAGGTTCACGATGGAACCTGAAAAATGGTTCGGGAGAGCACATAAAACCTATTGTTCTTTTATATATTGGTCATTTGGTGGTAGTTGGTCAATTTTCCCTTTAAGGTTTGGCAGGTCAGATGCTGAAATAAATTTTTTTCCTGTTCAATCAAATCTTTCTAAAGATATTTTGGTATAAAGTTTTTTATTTATTTATTTTTTTTTTTACAATAAAAAAATCTGAAAAGGTTTAGTGTAAATAGGTTGAATCTCGTGATTCCTTCCTTTCCTGTTTCCTGACTTAAACTACTCTCACAATCAAATAATAAGCTATATATATGTATATTTTTAGGAAACTAAAATGCGGTGTATGTTGACATACATCGCAGTATGTATACTGTGGTTTCAAATATAGTCCATTATATACATGGTATTAAAAAGGTTCAGAGTATAATCACAGTGTTCTAAATCTAAAAAATATAAACATAACATTCACTGTGTGCTTGATGCTGCATCTTTTTGTAGACTTAAAGAAAAGCATAAGACAGAATTTGTACAAAAATAAGTTTTTCAACATATTTTTTAGGAGAAATTATGACGCCACATAACTTTTTATGCCCTCAAGTGTGTGAATACTATTAGAATTATAATGATGTGCTGTAAATATACAGAATCACGTGTTACACAGGGTTGCCTGTTTAATGGTATTCCATTTAAATACCTGTAACTATCTTATGTAAAAAAGATTTTATTACATTAAGTAACTCTTCTTCTAAAAATAGATTTTCAAACGGACATCTATCTCTTTTTGTGTGCATTACACCAGAATATGACATGTTGAAAACTACAGCTTCTATAATCTGATTATTGTCCCTTATCCTGTGGGTTGGCCTCAGCAGCTGTGGGACTGAGATGCCTCTATCTTATGTAACAAACTCCCCCTCCTCATCTCGCTCTCTCGTCTGCGCTCCTCCTCTGTATGTTTGTGCTGATGATGTGACAAAACACTCCATCCTGCTTCACCAGTTTACCTCACTGTGGTCAAGGGCAACGTTTCTGCCCTTTCTCTCCTCTGCGTACACAAAAAAACACGAAACCCCGCTTTATAGGGGATTAAAATGTCATGTCTGTTTGGATCTTCCTCGTGCATGTTGCCTGAAAGCCTCAACAGCAGGGCGTAGTTGTCCAGTAGCCAGTGGGGAAATTAGAGGAGCATGTTTTAAAGCACTTGTGTTCATTTTACTGAGAGGTTCACTTGCTCGAAATTAAGACAGGAATTATTTATGGTGCTCAGCCACAGAGGTCCTGTTCATCCACAGTGCCTCTGTGGGATGCATTGCTTTAAACGGCTGTGGATCTGTGGGTTTAATTCCAGCTGTGCATTAAAACATGACATGACCCCCCCCCCCCCCCCCCCCTCCCCCCAGCCTTTATTCAGCTTGATGACACTTGCAGCCTAATTCTGTCACTTTTTTCACTCTCTGACTCTTCGAGGGGCTGCTGTAGGAGGCTGCGTTCCCAAATGAAGCCCTCGCAGCTCTGGAACACTTCATGTTTATCTCCAGTCTGTCTTCATAAATCTAATCACCCACAAATGGTCTTATCAGTGCTCTGCATTTAATGCTCCTATGCTGCGGCACTTGTAATAAGTGTAGGTGAAGTATAATATGATCCCTGCTGGAGGTGTCCTCTGGCAGTCCTTCTCAAGTGTCTCTGGCACACCGCTGTCTCACAGCTGATCCAAACTGGACAGGTCCTGATTTAATAAGTCGAACAGGGAGCCGAGAGAGTGTGCTCAACTCAGCTGGGCTCTTTCAAAGCAAAGTGCAACGAAGCAACAAAGCAACAATGCACACAAGGTATAAGCCAGTATGAGATTATCAGGGTATAATAACCTTGAGTAGAAATACCACAAATTCACAGCAACAGAGACAAAGGTTTGACATCCTCAATTCACTTTTACTTAAAATTACAAATCACAGAGAGTTACAATTACAATAATGCTATCTATGGCATTTTTCTGAATATTTTGATGCATTACCTTGAGCAAAATTATAGAAGAAACTCCAATCCAAATTTAGAACTAGCGTTAAGGTATTCATTGCACAGAAAACTCTATTTTTGTGTGTTTTTTCTCTTTATAAAGTTAATATTAGCTGTTACCTTAAAAAGAGTAATGGATGGTGTCGTCCTTTAATAAGCCTGTCTGTATTAGTTGCGACCAGAATACTCTCAAAATGCCAAATATATCTTCCTTGTAAGCCAGGGAAATGTGTAATGGCCTTCTTAGGCAGCAGTGCACAGCAACAGGTGTGTTAGTCTATGCTCCATACAGCCACAGAAATCTCTCGCTCAGGAGCTTTAAATTTTTTCAAATACTGGTATATGTTCAAACTGGTAATTGGCCCATGCCTTTTGCAGACCAACAAATCTGCCAATAGTAAATAATAGATGCCGTTTCCAGTCGTTTTCCGTTTATATACTGTTACCAAAGTAATGTTTCCTCTCCTTCCCTCCACAGTCTTCATATGCAGCTTCATGGTGGCTGCTCCCATCTTCGGTTACCTGGGCGACCGCTTCAACAGAAAGGTCATCCTGAGCTGTGGCATTTTCTTCTGGTCTATTGTGACCTTGTCCAGCTCGTTCATCAGCAAAGAGGTACGGCATAGCTCCTGCTCTCAAGGAAACTGCCGGACAATGGCAGCTGGAGATCACCGGCATTGCTCTATTTGACTTCTTCCCTCGACAGTTATGAGCTAATTAGCCCGTGATCTGGATATGCTCGATGCTAAGGCAAGCAAAATGAAATGACACGCTCGTTAAATCAGACAGCAGCTTTGCCTTTGAAGACATTCTTTATGTCTGCACACTCCCCTCACTTTTTTACTCTCTCTATCTCCCTGGCTGCCAGCCAATCAACTAATGAAGGACCACCTCTCACAGTTGTCTCAATTACAATCCTTTAGAAGATAAGACTGTGTCGTTTCATTGCCTATAAACGTGTATTTAGATTTGATATCTCTAAAAGCCGCTTTGTCCTTTGGGGTGCTGGGTGCATTGAACATTATTCTAGGCCATTTCGTGTGGGGGAAGGTGAACACCTCTAAGGGCAGGCACCACATTACAGTGAAAGCCTCTGTTTATAGACATGCAAATGTTGGGTGGTCTGGTTAGGTAGGCCTGATGGACATCCCCGATAAAACTGCAGGAGAAACTGACACTTGAACATGTTGAAATGGGCATGTGCCATTAAAGGCAGAGTAAGTTACATTTATGCAGCACACAAAACGTCTGCAAAGCAGCATTATGGAGTCCTACAACGTTGTGTCTCTGGTGAGTAATCCGGTTCCCCGCCATAGCTCTTCAGAGCTGTGGACAAAAGTGACAGCTCAGAGAGGTTGATGGTCTCGGGGGGGTATAGTTTGATGGAAATCCTCTTCAGACTCATCCGCTTGGAGCTAAAATTGCAGACTCATCCTTGGGAAGTAGAATAAGAAATAAGCCCCAGCTGTTTAAGTCAAGGGTCTCTTCCCCTCTGACAAATGCCAGAAAGGATGTGGGCGGTGGACGTGCTACCGATTGTGCCAGTCAAAAAGGACAAGTCCCTCTTACGTAACAGCACCAAGCCACTGTCGCCATGAGAGATGAAAGATATGTCATGTAATGAAATGTTAACAACCACTTATAACTGATTCCTATCATTACGCATTTAGGACACTGCGGGCCATTTTCTATTTGAATTTGTAGCAGATTTGGAATCTGGATCTTATGTAACAGAAATCCATGAAAGGCAGACAATTTCTGCATGAATGCAATGGATTACTATTAAAATGATCCCTTTTCTGTAGTGTGAAACACACTGATGACTGTCTGCGGCATAATGCTCCTGACTGTTATGTATGCAGCAAAACAACCTACACCTCTTCAATTTACTCTGTATTCAATTACATGTTATTCTTTGTCTTTCCTCTGTAGAAACCACAACTTATTTCATTCACTCATATCCCAAAAACATGATATGAAATGTGAGAATGAGAATTCCTGCACAGCACACAGGCACAACATATTCTCTAATTTCTCTTTAGTCGAGCTAACAGCATTTTCCTCCCTAAGATTTTGTACATAGTTGAATACCCTACAGTTTAATTGCTAAAATCTGCCATGAGACTTGTTGTAATTCAAAGTATTTATTATTTTTTCCCTTAACAGTCATGTTTATTATACAAATGTGCAAATTAAAAACGGTCCAGGAGAAGTCAATAAGAAGGCTGTAATGGATGAGGGTGATGCAAGTTAGTAGAGGTGCAATGAAATTTAAGTGACGTAACCAGCAGTAAATCAGGATAGGTAGAAGCAGTTCAGAGAAGGATGCAGAGGGACACAAAGGTACAGTACATGAGTACAACTTTCAATTGAAAATAACAGAAAACATGTTTTTTCATAAAATTTAAGAACCTATGTTGTGACCGGTGAGACAAAATACAAGGGTCATTTCTGTTAAGAAAACATATAGAATACTATATACATCAGGTAATTGATTTTTAATAATTACAGCCAGTTACATACTTCACCCATGACCTTTGAAAAATCATTGCTCGGCAATCCAGATCCATACTTATTGAAGTTAGCATTAGTGCCAAGTAACCGCTTCAGTTAAAAGAATGAGAAGAAACAGGATGAAACATGAATCTGAATAAAACATTTTTGGGCAAGCAATAGATTTGACCTTTTTATTTAAGCCTCTTTAGCTTGTAAGTAGTCCAATTACTCAATCAATTAAGTCAGGTCGTCTTAAAGGGGTATTAAAACAAAATATATAATAATAATAATAATAATAATAATAATAATAATAATAATAATAATAATAATAATAATAATAATAATAATAATAATAATAATAATAACTGTATTTATAAACCACTTTCATTTAAAGTGCTGAATAGTAGGTGATGAAAATAGTAAAACAAGAAATAAAACAATATAATTTAAAAACAGGTAAAAGCAGGTAAAAACATAAAAACTAAAAGAAACACCAATATTAAAACAATATACTTTAGGCATCAAATTAGGCTGCATAAGATAAGTACTTCACACAGCCTTGCAAATATGGTTTCAAAAAGAGTATCCTGGTAAAATAAAGATTAAATAATAATAATATCTTTATTTTTACATCAAAATAACAAAGAACTCTTGTAGCCTATCTACTAAACCTTCTCACAGTAGCACATATTTGCTTTTATTTTGTAGTAGTATAAAGATTATATTAAAATGGATATTAGTTGTGTAAATCTGCTTTTTCTAAACTGGTTTTACCCCATTGTAGTCTTCAATAGACAAGCTAAATTCTTTGGTGTTTTCTTGTTGTCACTACTGGAAGTACTTTGCTGTTAACAGCTCTACTTGGATTTTTGGTTAAAAAAAAAATTAATATAGACCAAGTATGAGTCATTTATTTGTGTAAGGGTTGTATTAGGTAAAATAAATTCTAGTGATAAACCAGTTGCTTTTCTGCTGGACCTCTGTCAGAATATTAGCAAGTAGCTAATATTACCATTTAGTCGATAACAAGCTAGCCTGAGACTGAAAGTAGATTTCAAATAGTTACTTAAAACAGCTTTTGTAGTCTTCAAGGCCACTTTCACAATTTCTAAGCTAAATGTTTGGATTGGCATTGGTACTTGGACCATTTTGGTCTTTGAAACACTGCTGTTTTGACACACATAAAACATCTGCTATTATCATTTCCCTAAACACTGAAGCACAAAGGAAAGACAATACAGAGTGTGGACACCTTATCGTCTCAATTGATTAAAGAACTCTAGTGACTGTAAACCAGTAGACATTCGGCAAACATTTGCACAATAAGAATTCTCAAATTAGCATTTCATGTTAGCATTTAGTTTATTAGAACTTAGCTAAGTTTAAGCTTATAAAAAATAGGCTACCTGTAAACGGTTTTTAATTCCCCCACCCCCTCCCCCCACACACCTAAACTTCGCCTTCATCTCTTTGTAGTCAAACCACAGATCACCACAAATACAAAGCCAAATACTTGTGGTGTTTTCTTGCCATCACGTTGACTTCTTTGCTGTCTGCTGCACCACTAGCATTTTTGGTCCAAACCCCGATGATATAGTCTGGCTGCAACCACACAAAGACGCAGCCACCATGATTCTACTAAACAATGGACCGCTAAAGGATGAAAATAGACAGTGAATGAATCTTTTGAAGTGGGGAGACAAAGATGTAGCCACCGCAGTTAGACCTCAGTGGGTTATTGCTTATAATCACAGTAGTTGAAACGAAGCATTACAAAACTAAATGGTAAAAAATCAACCCTGGGAACCTGTGCACATTTATCATTGAAAACAACTTGGTGAACTACAGCAGCAGAGGGTTGTAGAGGGGAATCGTTTGAGCGTGATTTTACAACGGGGTGTGTATGGTGTAGTCTCCAGAGAATGTTTGTAGTCTCCTTGTGAGTGACCTCATGACACCGTGCCCCGGCCTTCAACCGGCACAAAGCCTGAGGTGTCAGCTGGGAGCTTAGGTCAGCCCTGAGGTCACGATCTGAGCTTCTTTTTCCGTTGCCACCTTTAGCCCTTTTTACAGAGTGATCCCCTAGTCATCTACCACCTATCCCACCCAGTGTCTGTATGTGTCTGAGGAGGACATGCAATATCCATTGCACTGAATTTGGAAGGTAGGGAAAGTTAATCCGACAGAATTCACAGGACACGAGGCACTACAGTAACAGTGTCAAAAACTGACTTCCCCTTCAGGTTTTGTCTTTGATGTAAAAGACAGATATCTGCTTTGTGGCCAATGTGTGAGGCTTGCGTCACTTCACTGTGTGGGGGGGACTAGATTTCTTCGCAGCTTCACAGGCAGACATCGAAGCCTATATCCTGTGAATCGTGGTTGCTATGGAAACAGCTGACAATCCAGCTGCCTACACAGGTGCCTCTGAATAAAAAAGCCTTTAAAAATGTTCACCTTTTCATTTTTCACTTTGTGACATCTGATAGAAGATAATGAGTCATAATTAGCCAATGAGTCAAACTGCATTGTATCAGGCATGTCTTTTGTCGAGGCAATACTTATACTATACATTCACTAAAACATGTTTGCATTTTTTCAAATACGATGTTCAATTAAGCTGATCAAAAGTGATTTTAAAAGTTTTAAATTGAACAAATATTGGTGTGCTTTCAGTTGCCTTCATTGTTGAGTCTATACATTCATTTTTGCTGTTATCTATCTCAGAAATGTCCTGTCTATGACTAATCTATCCCTGTTGATATATATAAATTAGTGGATTTAGTGTTATAATTATAACACTGATTTCTAAACAAAAGGTTTTTTCTCTATACAGAATTTGTATAAGATGAAAGTTTTGGGAAGAAAAAGACTCCTTAAATGCGATGAAAAACGTGTTTTGTTTGACATTGTGTTCTAGGACAGATGCTGTGCTCTACAGAGCCTATTGATTATTTTTTCTTTCTGCACCTTTTCTGTTTTCTCTGCAGTACTACTGGCTATTTGTGCTCTCCAGAGGACTGGTGGGTATCGGTGAGTCCAGCTACACCTCCATCTCTCCCACCATCATAGGAGACCTGTACACAAACAACAGCCGCACCATGATGCTCTCCATCTTCTACCTGGCCATCCCCCTGGGAAGGTAAGAGGCAGGCAGGTCTGGCTGAGATACATGTACATCTCAATGAATTAGAATATTAAATTGTTTCAATTAAATGTTAGTTAAATTAAATTGATTTAATTTGTTTCATTAATGCAACTCAACAAGTGAAACTCATCATTACACACAGAGTAATAGCTGTTATTTCTGTTGGTGTTGACGAGCAAGACTTACACCCTGGGAAAACTCAAAACTCAGTTTCTTGAAGAAAAAAAGATTATTCCAGGACACCAACAAAAATGGATGTTCTTTATACATCCGTATGTGGTGGCCCTCAAAGCTATCACCCCCTAAAACCTATTCTTCTCTCAATATTCCGTTAAGATTCTTGGATAAAGAACTCAACCTTTTGTTGACATTTCAAATCATCGAGATGCACCTACAGTATCATTTGTACTGGGATCTAGATGTTGTAAAAACAAAGAGACAAAAAAACAACACTGTAACTTCTGGGCTGGCATTTGTAATCATCTCATCATTTATTGAACTCACTTTCAGGACAAAAAAAATCTAATCCTGACTGTGCTGTCCTCCAAAAGGGTGGGCTTTGGGGGAAGCTATTTTCTCAGATGTGGTGTGAAGGTGTGGAAGTGTGGCCTATTATCAAGCACAAACCAGGAGCCTTTTCAGTTCAGAAAAACATGTCCATGGGGAGAAACCAAATGAACCCAAATGATAAAAGGTGCATGTTGTGCTGGATCACGGGAATCAGTTAATGCTAACGGAGCTCAACAACATGAGCCCCAGCTGCAAATGAGGCTGTTTACCTTCCTCTGCATGCATAGTCACTTACAAGGAAGGATGGAGGTGGGAAGGATTTGCTGCAGTCTCTCTAACATCATGATATATTCTGAAATTATATAACATGTCACTTTATGTTATTTCCGGTTAGAATGCAGAGGTGAGCTGTTACATAACCAATTTGCTCCATCACAAATATCGGTTCTTAATTTCATATACGAGAGAATTAGACAGAAAAGACAACTGGCCTCCGAGTGGTCACGTTGTCACTGTCTGAAACAGTTTCTGGTCACTGCAAACTGCCCAGCAACACTAACAATCGAAGGCTAGAGGTTTGGCTTCTGAAATCAGCCATCAAACCTCCCATCCAGTCTCCTACTTGTTTGTTTTTACTAATAGTGTTCGGGCCATTTCCAGGAAATAACCTAAGGAATTAGATCAGATTTAAAGGAAATTGTGTTTACTGCCGTTTTCCTTGTTTTTCTTTGGAACTTGGCTTCTCTCGCATATTTGTGTGCCAAGGTGCTGATTTATGGGAGTGTGTGTTTTTTAAGGCCTTAGTTTTACTGATGATGTTGAGCTTTTCAAGCATGCACTCTGAATGGATTCTGATAAGACACTCACTGGAAATATGGCACGCTGTTGGGATAAAGTTTATAATACACTGTTGATTTTGGAGGACTAACCATCGAAGCACAAGCATAAACAGTTTCTCTATTTTGCTGTGAGTTTGTACAAAGCCAGTGAAGGATGATCAGCAGCTATTCTTGATAAGAATGCAGTGCTAAGGTCTTGGCTGTGTTTAAACACTAATCTGTTGTCTTGTTATTGCAGTAATACACAGCAAACCCTGTTCAGAGACGCTGCACTAGCAGTGGAATAAGATTAAAGAATTCACTTGAATCAAGCAGACAGATTTTTTTGTAAAATAAGTTAAACCGCATACTATTGGAAAACTGCAGTGAAGTTGCATCTTCGAGGTCAACGGGTTTCCATGTTAGATGCCATGTAGTGCCAGCAGGCTTTTTTTGGATGCGTGCCGGGGGAAGAAATCCATCCAAGTATGCAATAAAACAAACAAACAAAACACATAGTGTTGGATCAACTCCATTGGGAATTAAACAGATGAGATTAGGAGTGAGAGTATTTTCAACAGACCCTCTACAATCCAAGTGAAGGACAGATGTAAGGGACAGGCCCCTCAATAAGGAATGGCAACAAATGTGTCCTAGTCTGTCATATAGACAAAAGTAAAGGCTGCTTGTGGCCAGAAATCCTTGTTAATGTTCAATTCTGTAGTGCAGAGGCAGTGTTGCACCTGCAGTTTCTGAATGCGTGCCCTGATCGCAGAGCTGCAAATAGACTAGTAAGTCCACTGACTACCCCTGCTTTGATCACTCACACATCATATCCTACAGCTTTAGTCAGACAACTGACAGGAAGAGAGCAGCGTATGCATATGTTTAAGTGGTGGTACTGACAGACTCAGGTCAACTCATTGCTCTTTGTATGTTAATTGCAATAAGTGGAGGGGATTTTTTGGTTGCTAATGTGCAATGTTTTTTTTTCCCTCGGTAGTGGCTTGGGGTACATTCTGGGCTCTGGTGCCAAGGAGGCTGCTGAGGACTGGCACTGTGCATTAAGGGTAAGTTTATTGTTATCCTTGTTATAGCCAGCAGTCCTGTAAAAAAATAAAAAATGCATGGCCATGAATACAGATGAAGAGTCCCTGATTGGCTGTGGGGCTTGTTATGGATCTGGGGTCAGCGGGGACAGAAGCACTCGGGCGATATGTCTGGATCCACGGCCATCCTGGCTGTGCCTTTGCAGAGAACTGACACAACAGAAAGTTAGAGGCTGAACAACTGTCACAATCATCAGTGATAGTGCACCCTCCTGCAGAAACACTTCCAAACATTTTACCATCAAATATGTTTAGCATTTTCAAATGTGTTTAAACCAAATAATTTTCTGTTTAGTTATTACCATAACAGTCGGACATAATGTAATGATGTTTTCACAAAACACATAACCAACATTTGTCCTTTTTATTTTGCCTTTCTCGTCACTGGATGAGCGATTACTATCTATGGATTACTATCTTTGGATTACTATTTATATTTAATTATATCAGTGAGATGTATTTTTTTGTGTGTGTAAGCTTAAACTTCCAGAGTATATTTAGATCAATCAATATTGATCTAAAGCAAAATAGGACCATGTCATCTAGATTGGTGGCTAAGCCTATCCAAGAGTTAAGCCAGTATCGGGTCCAACGACATCTAAACTGATCGGGCCCATCTCAAAAAGATAACTCCTATAAAGCACAAGTAGTTAAATAAGACATAATAAAATGTACTGGATCAGTTCCCCAACCTTCTGTGGTGAGCAACAGTTTATTTGAAAGTGATGTTTTGTCAGTTCAGCCTCCCATTTGTTACATCATCCCTGGTTCCAGAATGCCTCAAATGTGGAAAATCTCGAAATTAAAAGGTGATAACTTATTGCATAAACAAAATGAATACTAGTGGTAAGTTAGTAGCATACATCACTGTCATAGCTTTTTTTTTATATCTATCCTTTTTCTGGGTTTTTTGTAGCACTAGTGGCTAGTTTTTTAGGAAAGGGGGTTTGAGAGAGGGAGAAGACAGGCAGCAAAGGCCTGAATCGAACACAGGTCAAGCGCGTCCAGGACTAAGGCCTCCATATGTGGGTTGTGCGCACTACCCCTGCACCATTGGAGCACGCCCACAGCTCGTTTCTACTGGGAATCTACTTGGTACTTGACACCAAAGTGCTCTAAAAGGAACACCAGCTATAATAGAAAAGACCAATGAAAGGTCTAACGGGCCTCCCCGGGAACGGTTGGCTTCAAGGTCGGCTTTTAAACTCGTTAAAACAAGTTATGACCTTGCTTTCTTGCGAACAGACCGTTGTTTAAAGGAAGGCCTTTACATTCCCAGAACATTGGAGGTGGAAATCAACCCTGGACATGACGACTTAGGGGACAGGAAGTACGTTTGTTTTGTTTTCTTTTCTTTTCTTTGTAAGACATTAAAAAATAACAAACATAGGACGGGGCAACGGTGGGGGAGTTTGTTCCGAAGCAGTCACGATGACATTCCAATAAAACAATCTCAAAGCCGATTAATCAGAAGTGTGGCATGCAGAGGAAGACAAATACCAAGACATGAAACGTTTTCTGTGCGGTCGCATCCTGTTTTAACAAGGATTTAAAAAAATAAAAAGGTAGCGGCACTTCCCGTTGTTTTTGTCCTGTGTGTTCCAGCTACCTTCCTGAAAATGTCAATGGAGTAAAATAGCCAGGGAGATTTAACAAAAAAATGTGTTGCGGGAGAGGGGGGATTTGCTAATTTGTGTGATTGCACTACGTTAAACAGGAAGTGTCTAATGGGTCCCGGAGGAGTGCGGGTCAAAGGTCACAGACTACTGGTGTCTCACTGATTAACTGTGAAGGCAAAAATATTAAAACAAATTGTAAACCACAAGCCTCATGCACATGCAATGCTTGCAAATATATTCACTCATCCTGTTACAACCAGAAATTTGGTATTTTATGTTGTAGACCATTGCAAAGTATCACGTCATTATGAAGGGGAAAAAGGAAAATAGCTGCTGTCTTTGGATGTATTGAAATGTTAATCAGCTGAAAATCCTTAAAGTGTGCCTGCATTGGGTGTTTAACTTCCCTGAGTCAACATTTTTTGCTGCAAATACAGCTGCAGGTTTCCACCAAGTTTCAATAGCTAGCTGCAGATCTAGAGATGGGAACGTTTGTCTTTGCAATGCTCAAGCTGAGCCAGATTGGACGGAGAGCAACTGAACTGAAACATCAATTTTCAAGTCTTGCCACATATTCCCATTGGGTTTAGATTTGAACTCTGCTGGGCCATTCTAACACATGAATAGGCTTCCATCTGAACCAGTCCATTGCAGCTCTGGCTGTATGCCTCCTGCACGTATTCAGGGAGATGTGCACTGTGCTTCAACACATGGCCATTTGCATGCAGGGCAAAAAGATACATTTTATAGAATGTCTGATCGGAGCACCTTTTTCCAACTTGTTTGCTGTGGGCTCTGCATGGCCTTTATCTCACCCCAAACATGCCTTCTCGTTGACTTCTACAGCAATGGGTTCCCTACAGTATGGCCACTCCCTCATGAAGTCACCATGGAAAACACTGATGTTTGTGACTGCAACCTGACAAAATATAAAACCATCCATGGGGCATGAACTCTTTTGCCAGTGTGCACAATGTGTGCATTTCACTTCGGCGAGATTAGATTCAATAAATGTGTTATTCTGAAAGCACGCCAAAAAAAAAAAAAAAAAAAAAAAAGATATTGATTCAGTTGAGCAAACAAAGCTGAGGTTATGATACTGGAGGTGATTTAATCCTTACACATCCACCCCTTTATACAAGCAGATTGTATGTTAAAAGTACCTTTTAAATATAACGGTCTTTAATGAGCTAATAAAGTGTTAAGGGTTAATTTATCGTGACACGTATTACCTTTGGTGTCGTAAGTAGCATGGATTACTCAGACAAATCCCCTCTCATACCTACCATCCTGCCTTGTTGTCTTTGTAACTCCCCCCCCCCCCCCCCCCCCCACACACACACACATTGCACCACCACCACCACCACCGCAACCATCCCACCAACAGATTCACACAGGTACAAACCTGCAACTACATGGGCCAGAAAGGATGTTAGTAAAGATCACAGCAGATGGGAGCCTGCGAGAATTAGTCCCACTCACAATACAAAGCCAAAAAGCTGATTTGCTCTCCTGCATACAGCCCACACCCACACAAGAACACACATACAGAGTCCCCATACATTGAGCGAAGGCAACATTTGTAGTTTTATAGGGCTTGTATAGGATGTGAGGCGTATCAGCAAACAGCGGCCTCAGGTTCAGTCCACAGACACAAGGTTCTTTGTCCCATATCACATGGTTTAACATGATCACAGCCCACATAGGGTCTCTGTGAACAGCACTGACCGATTGATTCCTTGTCTCCTCAGGTGTCCCCGTTCCTGGGGATCACTGTGAGCGCTCTGATCCTGCTCTTTGTGCCTGAGCCAAAGAGAGGCAGTGCAGATCAAATGGAAGGACGAAAGGCCTCCCCATCGTGGATCAGTGACATGAAGGCCCTCGCCAAGAAGTAAGGCTTTGTACCGTGGACTGGGTTTTTGCTACTTGACAAGAACTGCAATGATATCAATTTACAATGCACCAATTAGAGAGTTTTGCGGCCGATTCTGTAAAGCTGTGATCAGCCAACGCCCAATCAGTTTTCTTTTTTCCAACAGTGTACATTTTGTTTTTTCAAAACATACAACATGTAGGACTCCCGCCAGTCCCCTTACATTACCAAGAGGCAGACATGATGCACACGGCTCATATTCGCTTTAGATTTGTAATAAACTGGATAAATGTAACCGGGGAGATTTTTGTTGCTGCATTGTTCCCCAGGCAACAACATCACAGGTTCATACATTAATCTCTGCAGGAAAAAACAATGGCCAAATTATTTCTCCATACATGACGCCCAGTTGCCGTTAGAGCTGGGTTTAGGTTAATTATCCACTTGCACAGTCAGGGATGTTTCCTAGAACAACAAGTTTTGTGCCGTTATTATTATTGGAGCAATTAGGAAGCTTGATACTGTGTTATCATTTAACAGGAGCTTGTTGTATTTTGTGATGGTTTCTAAGCTGTGCTATCTTTGTGTTTCTTCTCTGCCAGCCGCAGCTACGTATTCTCCTCCGTGGCGTCGGCAACAGTGACCTTTGCCGTCGGTGCGTTTGGAATGTATATTCCCATCTACCTGTTCCGAGCGCAGGTGGTGCAGAAGGAAGTAGAAGCCTGCACATCCAAAGTTTGTAGCAGCAAAGACAGGTGAGACGTCTGTTTTGATTCATGCAATGAGCAAAATGCTTATAGGTGCTAAAGAAATATAGTCATTTAGCTAGGTCTGCAATAAGAGTTGGTGGGTTTTGTCTGGGTGGATGTGTGCATTAACGCTCACATTGTTGTTTCCTGCAGCCTCATCTTCGGGGCGATCACCTGCGTGACGGGGCTTCTGGGCGTGGTCATCGGGGCCGCCACCACGCGTTTCTGTCGCCGGAAGACGGAGCGGGCCGACCCGCTTGTGTGCGCCGTCAGCATGCTGGGCTCCGCCATCTTCATCTGCCTCATCTTCGTCGTGGCCAAAAACAGCATCACTGGAGCTTATGTAAGTTTATCCCTACTGTTTACTCTGACAGAAACACCTCCCTGTTAAAATGCACCGAGCATCCCCCTCACAGAGGGTGACACTGCAGTACGTGAGTCACGGCGTTTAACCTTAGGGCCCGAACGCTGAAAGTGACAGTTCTGTGAGCCGTCTAGCAGGTGAGGGCCTTTTTAAAGCTGACTGAGGAGGGGTTGATGTTTGAATAAAGCTGTAAGAGGACACCAAGAATGACAGCAGTTCTTCCCAGGCCCCCAGGGCAGTGAGCGGCTGTCGCTCCATATAATGATCGCCGTTAATCCCAGGTCAGATTTAAAGCGACCCCAGAAGCTGCTGCAGGTAACGGTGGTTAATAGTGAAATGATCAAATGAGCATGGCATTCTCAGTCTAACAGCCTCGTTTAGCAGGAAAGGGTGCAACTTCACAATCACAGTCTCAAAACAATACAGTCTGGAGCGAGCACACTTTTTTTGTTGTTCTTATCAGTTACAAAGGAATAGGAAATGACCCTCAAGGTGCTGGTTGGTATTAGTGCTGCATATCTGGAAAATATTTTCCCATGCCTGTCAGAGCGCATAACAGACGGACTTCCTAAAAGTAAGGCCATGGCCGACCTTAGAGAGTCTAGCCTCTCATTGTTTCACAACGGGGTTAGTGAAGAGCGTTTCATTTGAGGTCCCTTTGCTGGTGAAAAAGAATATTATTACATCAATTAAGAGCCTATGAAGACAGAACCTTTAATTTTCTAGTCATAAATTCTTATAATAATAAAAATGTAACAAACAGCTTTAGTGATTAAAAAATAAGTAGATTCACAAGGTTGTACTCATTATGAATTTATTAAATCCAATTTACTGGCTTAAATAAATGCATACACCACACGACTATTATTTGCACATATGTCCCTGCGCTTTTTGTATGAGCAAGGTTCTGACCTGGCTTTTCCTTATCAGGACAGGTAGACTTTATATAATTGGGTTGTTTGCTTTGCACAGACCTTGCTTTTAAGGAAATGCTATTATTCTTTAACAGTGTTGGAGTTTGAAACATTACTCAAACTCAAGGTTAAGGTGTTTTGTCCATTCTGAAACTAGTTTTGATGTGTTGAGGACCACTATCCAGTTGGAACCATATAAATCAAACAGGCCCCCTTAGAATGTACTTCCGACTTTGATCGTCATGAGAAAGTGTGGACTATGCTCAAAAGCCATGCCTGTAGTCTGAAACAAGCCAATTTGAATGAGCTCTGCTAATTCTGATAAGAAAAGTGGTCAAATATCCAGCCAGAGTGTTTTTCCAGAGGCTAATCTAACAGCTCTTTGAACCAGCATGTATAATTGTAACTCTGTGTGAATTAGAGAAAAGGTTGTGCATCCATTTCTCATCCAGTTGTTTGGTTTGCAATCATTGTTCTCTGAAAGAAGTTCTCAGCGGTACTGCAGTGATGTTCTGCTTGTGTGCACACATGGAATGGCTTCTGCTTGTAAAATAATGTTCTGGCGAAGATACAGCAGTCAACCTGCAACTTCTAATTTAGTTTGCAAATATCAAATAAGTGCCAAAATGGAGGACAATAAAACGTTTACTCCATTAAATCCAAATCAATTCCCATTAGGTCAAAGGTGGACATTTATCAGGTGTTTGACGGCGGCATGACTCAGCCAATTAGACTTTAGCTGCAGAAGTATCCACATTCATTTCACGGTCACATATCTGTCCAACTCAATTTAACACGAGTTCTACGTTGCAGAACTAGGTTGTACTTTACACTAATGAATGAGAATCAGAAATCAGGCGCAACAAAGGTGCAGTATGAAGATGATTATGCTGGGATCAATTAGCTGAAAAATAATGTTGCATCTTCATTAGCATAAATAGCTTGAAGCCTGGGGCTTGGCTTCTGCTGTCAGTGCTCTACTGTACCGTATTAAATCATCGTACACTGTTGCAGTTGTAAATGAGCGACTCAGGTTTCCCCGCAAAGAGCTGACAGATGTGTCATATTATCAGGCGTGACATGGCTGGACCCGCCGGTGCTGCTCTGTGGAAGCCAAGCGGGCCCTCGCAGCTGTTGCCTCCTCAGCGCGTAGCCAATCCGCGGCGAGACTCGGCTTCTCTCTTTCAGGAGGCAGCGTGTCGGTCCTGAGCCTGACGCCTGCTTCACGGCCCTTAGAGCAGACCTGCCTGACATCTCGGCTGTCAGACCCCTGCTGGAGCTCTCTCTGTGCTGTACTGTAGGTCTGGCATGCTGATGGGTGGGGTGGTGGTGCTATTCCCCAGCAGGAAACACACATCAGTCGGCCGTGCTAAAGTGGTTTAGATGAAACCAGCCGGTACAGATACATGAGATTCCACAGCAACCAAACCCCTCTAGGTGTGTTTACGATTCAAGCGGGCAGAAAGCAGCTGCCCCTGCTCGCTGCGGCGGCACATCCAGCCTCCTACATACACCAACGGCATGCTCTGTGAGGTTACCTGAAGAGTAACCGTCTCACTCCACCTATTCTGGAGGGATAGAAATTCACATCCTGAAACTTTGCATTTCCAGCGTGTTTTCCACATTGGCAATGTGACAAGAATAAACAGTTGTTGTCGTCCTGCGCTGGTTTTCTGCCCGTGGGGCGCAGCTCAGTGAAAGCCCGCATGTCGGCAGCGTCCACGGGGCCGCGGCGTAATAACATGTTTTTCAACCACTTTAACCCGAGCAGCTTTTTAAAAAAGCGGCGAGCTCTCACAGGATGAAAACATCTTCCAGCCCTTCTCTGCTTTTCCTGTCAAGTCAGTGGAAAGTGGAGCCTCTTTGTTTAAGTAAAATCGCGGTAAATAAAATCTCTCTTTCTTTACTTAGGTTTGCATCTTCATTGGAGAGACGCTGCTTTTCATGAACTGGGTCATCACAGCGGACATTTTAATGGTAAGTAGAATAAAGTGGCACAGTCCTTTGAGTTGGACTCTGTCATAAAGGCCTAACACTAAATTTAATAGGGTGACTTTCCAAAAATATCCATAGCTCTTTGCTTTTTGGTCACGCTGAGCCACACATTTAAATGCATCTTACTGTGGTTTTGTGCAGCCAACAAGAAGCTGCTCTTACCTTTTAAGGTGGAAGGGAAAGGATATATGTTTTCCTTTTTTTTCTTCTTCTTATTTTACAAATAAGAATCTGACAATTGTGGCAAGCTTTTGTGTTCATCCGCCTTTACTCTCATACCCATAAATACAATCCAGATTAACCAATCACAACGGCCAAATCCCTAAACTGACAAGATTATTTATCAGAGAAGAAACAATGAGGTCCAGGGTAATTCTGTCAGGAGAACCTGCACTCAACAAATCCCCAAAAAATGCCTTTAAAAAGGGTAGCAGGAAGGAAGCCATTGTTGAGAGAGAGCCATAAGGAACCGTGTCTGCAGCTTGCCACAGGCCGTAGATGTTCCACAGCAGACATGTGGAAGGAGTGCCTCTGTTCAGATAGACCACAGTTTAAGTCAACGCTCCTTCCTCGTGGTGTAGCATGGTGATGGCAGCATCATGGCGCTTGTTTGTCTTCAGCTGGGACAGTGAAGCTGGTCAGCGTTGACGGGAAGATGGATGGAGATAAATACAGAACAGTGCTGGAAGAAAAGCTGGAGAAGACGTCCGACTTTTATATGTGTTTAAAGTTTGTGTTGCAGTGTTTTGCATTTGTCTTTATCATAAAAACACAATAAATCCTATTAAAGTTTTAATTGTTGTAATATAAAAAAAAATTCAAAAGGGGGCCTTAGTATTTAATAATGCATTGTACGTCTGGGTCGAGTATGCACAAAGTAGACCACTGGCAGGTTTACCTGAACCTAGGTGGTTGTCTCAGCTGGGGTGACCTTCTTCTTCACCTTGACTAAAGTTGCTCATTTTCCCCTTTCCCTCTCTTTTCATCTCTCCGCAGTTTGTTGTTATTCCCACACGGAGAGCGACAGCAATTGCCTTTCAGACCTTCATCTCGCATGTCCTGGGTGATGCAATAAGCCCGTACCTGATAGGCCTGGTAAGACCCTGTACAATCTTGAACGGGAATGTGTGTTAAAATGTCCCCCAGGTTATAAAAGGTGGGGCACACCACTTCAGCAGCCCATTCACACATAAACACATGCATTTAGATAGCAGCTGAGCTCTCGCTTTAACTAGGCCAGTGGAAAAAAAAGTGTGCCGCAGGAGGCACTTTTAGCCCACGTCTCAGGAGAGCTGGTGATTTCACCACCGCTCTCCCAGCAATCAGTGGTATTTTCTAGTAAGCCTCATGGTTCCCTGGAGACGCCACGGTTTCTGTATGTGATTGGTTGTGAGATCAGCGAGTCCTTACCGGGCCTCTCAAGGTCACTGTCAGCCTGCCCACCCAATCTAATTCTCCCCGCCCTCCAAACACACCCAAAGAACAGCATTCAGGAAGCCTGAGTGAAAGTGCTGCTCGGCATTCAATGAAGTGTGAAACAGGATTCACATCAGACTGTCACAACACATTTCTCTGATTTTAAAGTGAGAACGAACACTTCCAAAGTTAAATAGTAACTCCATGGATACCCTCCACTCCGCTCAATCCATTCTGCATGCAGTACTGGATTGTGAATAAAGGTAGGGAGGAGTGTAGTTTTCTGCATGCCGCATCACGTGTCACACTCCATCCGCGTATTTAACATTTGAAATCAGTATTTATCGCACGGCTACAAATTGTATCAGGAGAGCAGAGGGCTTTGTCGTCACGTGTTTTATCACTCGTAGTCTGGCTCACAGTCTGAGTTGCATTAACAAAAGCAGCGGAAGTCTTTGATTAAGTGAATCAACTGATCCAAGATCTTCTGCCAGGACCTGACAGGCACAGCTGTCTGCTGAGTGGCATTGAAACTCTGCCGTTTCTCTTCTTTCTCGCCTGAATGAAAATCTTAAACTATTGTCGACAGCAGATGAAAGAAGCAGCACGTTTTCTCCACGAACAAGAAGAGCTGCTCAAAAGGGGGATCAGATGGAGCATGGGGCTGAAGTAAATTGTCCTTATTCTTGGAATCATTTTACAGTGGTGTTTCTGAGCTTAATGTTGCCAGTGAAGAGTTCACTTTGAGTTGTACTCAAACTATGTGGAAAAAAGTCGAATAAAACATGACAAGTGGGGCTGGGGCTTTATTGTATTGTTTTATCATTATCGTGAAAATTTTCTTATCATGATAAGAATTTGGGTTTATCTTTACAACAATAAATTCCAAGTAGTAATGTCAGAAATGTCCCCAAAAGGTGCCAGTATTGTCAGGATTGTTTGTTTAATTTTCTCCACTGTTGGTTTCTTCAGAGCATCAACAAACGTCAATAAATTCAAGAATATATTTAAATGCTGTTACTGTGTGCAGTTTAGTGATAAAAAAAATGTAGTGACTTGGGTCCTGATGAAATATATTTTGAATTTTGTTTTAAGATATTTTGCATTATTTAACTTTTTTTAAGGACAGTATTTGTATTTTTGGGGCAATAATAGACAATTGTGACCGTCACAGCCAAAAAGTTACCTATAAAGACTACAGAAAGCTCGTAACAGTCTTTTATCACCACTTTTATCACTATCACAATAGTACCACAATATATCGTGATAAAATTTAAAGTCCATATCGCCCACCCAGTGACAAGTAACACTTTAAATAACATTTCAGTTATTTGGCAACATAATTCTCAACTTCCTCAGTCTGAATTTGGTTTACACATTTTTTAGAGGTTTTAAGAGTTGGCCACAGAAAATAAAGGTGAAATTGTTCTTGTTGCTTTCCACCCGATCAAACCGAGCCTCCCAGAACATTCTGGTGTGAAAGCATTGTAAGATTTTCAGCTTTCGTTTTTTATTTATGCACAAATCTGACTAATGGACCTTGAACTGTTAGGAAAGTGGGAGTACTACAATGTTAACAGTGCTATTATGGAATGCCTTGCAAAAGTATTCATACCTCTTCAACTTTTCTATAGTTTGGCATGTTAGCAACACAAACTTCATTGCATTTAATTGGGACTTTATGTGATAGACGGTCGACACAAAATCTCAATAAACGACAAAGCTCAAGCTCAGTCAGATTGGATGGAGAGCATCTGTAAGTAGTTATGTTAAACCTTGCCACAGATTCTGAACTGAATTCCGACTGTACTTTGACCATTAGCCTCTAACGCATGAAAACGTTAACCTGTGGATCTGACTTTATGCTTAGGGCTATTGTCCATCTGGAAGGTGAACCCAACCCATTCTGGAGTCTACAGCCTCTAATGAGTTTTTATCGGGGATATTTACTAATTAGTTCCACCCAAATTCCCAATAATAGTTCATACTGAGGGAAAGCACCCCCACAGCACGATGCGGTCATCACCATGTATCACCGTGGTGATGGTGTGTTTAGACTTTTGAAGGCATCTGGCGTCAGAATAAAGAGAGCTAAATGCAAATACAGGCTAATCCTTTCAAATTTTTAATTTCCTTTTCCTTCCACAATAATGCATTACTTTTTGTTGGTCAATTACCTCAAATCCCAATAAGTATATTGGTATTTGTTGTGTTAACCTAAAAAAAATCTAGAAAAGTTTGAGCTGTATGAATACTTTGGCGAGGCACTATACGTTATCATTCTTAAATTTGCGGTCCAGTATCGTAAATCCACTTTTTCAACAGTGCAAGTGCCATCAGTCAGAGTAATGCACAGAGGCTGTGTCGCCCTGAATCAGTCCTGCATTGCCCCACAGTTCATCTGTCGCCCCCGTCTGGTCCACTCATTCTCCTGGGCGGTCATGACGCCCCTCCAAAGAGTGACACTCTGAATGCTTGGAGGTTTCCCGCTCCTCCGCAAAAGCGCGGCTGACAACGCGCAGAGCTCTGGAAGTGCGTCAGCGCTCAGTGTCTGCGTGCCTCGGTTCCTGAGCTGAGGTTTTAGCACACGAGTATGATGGACCAGTCGTGACGCACACTGAGTGGGGGCAGATATGCAGTCGCCCATGCATATTGGCAGGAATGCTGCGAATTGACTAAAATGGAATAGCAGGAAAAAGCAAGTGGTTATCACCAAGCAACCACAGGAGAAAGATAGGGAATGACTCTGTTATTTTGGTTCACAGTGGGGTTTTGGACTTGAGCACCAAGCAGACCTGAAGATGATGTATTGAGCTCAACAAACCAGATCCGGTGCAGCAAAGCTGCTTTTTAGTGGGAACGCCTCAGGAAAATTACCACCTTGGTGTAAAAATATATATAAAAAAACAGCTTTAGAATATTTTAAATTCTTACAAACATGAGTCGAGACTCATCTTCTTCTAGGACACACACTGTTGTCACTCAAGAATCCCTTTTGGAAACCCATCGCAGATCCTCCCCTTCTGTTCAAGGACTGGACCACATAGTTGGTAGCAAAGGAATGCCAGAAACAATCTCTCGACAATCATCCAAGAAATGCCTCCTGGCAGGATAATTAGACCAGCAGCAGTTCTCTGCTTATTTTTAGCTTTGCTGCTCTATGCAAGTTGCAGAGAATTTAGCGTACCTGCTGAAATGAGCCCTGCGCCGGCCACACACACAGCTGTCAGCTGGGTTTTTGAACGTTTCTTTGCTAAGCTGTGTGTGCATGCACACCTCGTCCCAAGCACGTATTCCTCGCATGGGTCCGCCTGCCTCGGTATCCTCCTGTCAGTGATTCTCCTGCTTTCCCTTAACATGAAATCAATGCGTCCTGAGCCACTGCAACGCTCGGACTCGCTCACACAGTTTGCTTAGTGTTACCATCAGGAGCCTCTGTTGCCGATGATTGTCAGTGCACTGCAAAAACGCAACTTGAAATAAGTAAAATGTTGTTAAATTACCTGTTCCTTGATTTGAGCAGTTAAATAAGATGATGGAATAAGATCATCATCATCATCCAATGGAATAAAATTTTTGCACTTAAAATAGGAGCAACTCATCTCCATCATCTTATTTCAAGTGCATGATGTCTAATTATCTTATTTTAGGGGTCAAAATACTCATTCCATTGGCAAATAATCCTATTTACCTGCTCAAATCAAGGACAAATACACTAACTTTAAGAACATTTTACTTATTTTTAGATCCGTTTTTGCAGTGTGGGAAGCGTTATGGGTGATACCGGGTGGCATAACAGGTCACTTGACACCCACTTTTGTTCAGCTGTAACACGTGACACACTGAATTCTAAGATGATCTATTAGTTGTCAAACTCTGCCCTGAGTCGGACAAAAGTGTATGCAAAAATGTGAAATCCATGTAGTGTACTAGAAAAGGGTTAGGGACGGGATATTTGCAAAACTTTGTTGAAATAAATTCTCTCTTCTCTGTGTATGTGTTTTGTGTGTGTGTGTGTGTGTGTGTGTGTGTGTGTGTGTGTGTGTGTGTGTGTGTGTGTGTGTGTTTACATGTCTGCTTCTGTGCAATGCGTGCACGTGTCTGGCTGCAGATCTCCGATGAGCTTCAGCAGAGCTACGCTTCATCTGAGCTATGGAAGTTCCTCAGTTTGGGCTATGCCCTCATGCTGTGTCCCTTCATCATCGTCCTGGGGGGCATGTTTTTCCTGGCCACGGCATTGTTTTTTCTGGACGACAAGGAAAAGGCCGAACAGTGAGTGAAGCACACAATGTTGGAATAACTTTATTATTTCATTATTCAGCAGTCCACTCTTAGGATATTTAGCACTTCCACGGGTTGTTTGTTGCAGATTTTCTTAGTAAGGGCAATGAGAAATCCAAAGAAATTTTCTTGATGTAGATAAAATTATAATTTTAAGATGTTGATCCTTTTTCTGTGCATTGCTGTCAACTTTTCTCCTGTTTCCGGGATGTTGGCGTGTTGCTCTAAACTCATATCCAAAGATGTACATCCAGAAATAAGGCCTCTTAGCCATCAGAAAGTCCCAGTCAGCTAAAAGTCCTCCACAGCCGACAGTCTGTTCCAGCCATCAGTTTGTTTAAGGGCGGCTTTTTAGACCTACATCAACTACTTCCCCTCTCATTCATGTACTCACATCTTCCTTTTTTATAAGCACCAAAGATGTGAATTAGTAGGAAACAAATGCTGGTCATGGCCTTAAAAGGCTAAAACAAGCTCTCCCGTCCTTTTCTATACGGCGAGACAAAACGTCTTCTTTCATTTCTATTTTTTATCACATTTGCTTGCTCCCCTGTTACCAGTGCTTACAGAAATGACTTCCTTCATGTGGAAGATGCGGAACATTTTTAGACAGGATGGCGATGTGATGTCTGACGTCCGTCTGCAGACGCCCTGTCTTTGCCCTCAGGAGTTTTTTAATCTTTTTTTCATTACCATGCCTAAAATTATTAGGGAAGGCTTTTGTTGCACAGCCTGGCATAAAACTAAAACTTTTCATCACCATACGAATTTTAAAATTTGCAAAAAGAGATTCCAGGACCGCTCAGGTCCCATTTCATTAGCTTTTCTACTTTCTATGATGACAAACTCCCACTATCAGATAAGCTGGGAATACTTCCTCTTTGATGTTGAAATGCCGTGCTGAAAAGGGTGCCCGCATAGACACACATCCACGGCTGCCACCGCCGAGCCTTGTTATGGTTTCTGTTTGGATTCTTCTAAGAAAAAAAGGGGTAGAAAAAACAAAAAGCAGAACAGTGACTAAAAGAGAACCTCTTCTGCCAAAAGGGTGCCAGTAATAGATATTAGCCTGTGGTCCAAAAAGTGGTTCAAACTATAACCGCACTCTCGGATGCTGCAGGCAGCTGGCGAATGTTCACTCAGACTGAAACTAACCACAACTCCTTGACTTTCACCCAACACTCTGCAGGACAAAGCCAATATTGCCACACAGGCTGATGAAGTGTCCGTAAACAGGGAAAAAACAGCTAAACACAGTCAGTCTTCATATTGATAGGAGTCCTGTTGTGCAGTTGTGGGTGCTGGCTTTAATTTAATTGTTTAACAGCTTTTAAAATTCCAGAAATGAGTGAATAAGATTTTTGATAAATTCATTTATAAGGTCTTTAATTAGTAGGTTGCCAAAATAAACCAATTATACAAGCTAATTTGGGTTGCCAGGTTGGAAAGTGTTTCATCTGAACCTGTGGAATTTTAAACAGCTTAGGACAACTTACAGGAGGAAAGAGCTGGACACCAGGTATGCAGCTATAGGGAAAAGTTACATATTTTTCTGTAGCCTCGTTGTTTCTGGCAATTTATGATATGTGAGTTTTGGAGCGTGCAGACACCTTGGTCCTGACATTCTCCAGGTGCTGCTTTAGAAAAGCGCTGTGCAAAAGACACCGTTTTTCTTCCAGCGAGCTGCAAACACAAATGACTGATTGCCAGGGAGTGCCTACTGTAACTACAGTAGTTTGCACAAACACACTCGGAGCCAATCTTTGTGTTTTGTTTGGAGTTCATTTGAGGTTAGCTATAGACTGGGGAGAGTTACACTGAGAGAGTCACAGTAAAGACCCTGAAAGATTAGTCATATTTTGTCTGAATTTTTTAATGTGACTTATAGTCTGGACTTACTAAAAAAATACACAATTCTGGCTGCGATGCATAACTGTCACTGTCACATGACCCGATAAAAAACACATGACCAACACCCTCCCTCTCCTGAAACACAGGCACAAAGGCCGACTACATGGAATAAACATATCGGCTCAGTTTTACTTATCAGACTGATACCAATATGTGATAAAATTGCTAACATTGGCCAATAACGATTTTAATGCAGATACATTGTGCATCCCTAAAATTAATCAAATAAAGAAATATAACATGGTCAAAAAATTTTAAGCAGAAATGCAATGCTTATTCATACTGATGGTCATATACAGGAAATAATATGCCATATAGCTTTTAGTTTAGTTAGAATAAGGCTTTTTATGACATTAATGTATTGTTTTTATACATATCACTCTTAAAGTAGTAGGGCAAGCTTATGGCGTACCTTAGTAGAGCTGTCTGCTCATGCAGCCCCTAGTCAGCAGCTTAACAGACATGACAATCCTCTCTTTAAACTGTACTTTTAAAAGCAGTGTTATCTTGACAGGACTGATGGGTTGCTCTCCTTTAATACCCATCCCATGACTGTTCAGGGTTTTGTGCACTCAGAAATTTCTCCAAATGTGTCTTTGCTGGTTTGGACACAGCCCTCCATCCCTATTCCTTTACTCTGTACTTCATATAGAAGGGGAAAAAGCTGTGGTCACACCAGCACATCCTCTGTCCTCTTATTAGAAGGGTATTGCACTTTTTTGTTTTGATTTTTCCCCTTTCCTCCCCAACAGATTTGCTTGTTTCTCAGATGATTGTTACAGGCTGAATGTAACATTATGTATAGAAAGCTCTAAGTTGTCAGCTTGCTTAACCTGGCATTTTCACAGGGCTCGTGCTTTCCTGGGCCACCGTGGTATGCACAATGCAATAATGTTGCATATTTAAAAAAGAATATGAATCCTTTGCAGATCTATGCCAAACTTTCCAATGAATAAAAAGCAGTAGCAAATGCAGTTTTATTTATTTATTTATTTTTGTAACCCAAGTCGCAAACAGCACCTCGGGGAGCAAGTAAAATGACAGGCACAACAGTGTACAGCAAGAGTTGTTCCATGGCACCGATGGGGATATTTATGTATTCCATTCATGCAATGAACCCTACAATTTAGAAATTCCCCATGACTGTACGGAGTGTTACTCTTTTTTTTCTTTTTCCCTCCCCTGAGTGTGTCCTTAGAAACTCGGTGCTATTAATAAAAAGGCATTGAGCCGAACAAGTAACTCACTGGAGCGCGTGTGCCTATTTCCAGCCTTCAAGAGTGCTTTTTTATTCCTAGCTTCTTAGCTTTTTTTAGCTGCTGGGTTGCCATTATTAGCTCGAGTGCAGTGCGATGCAGTGTATACCCACAGTGTATTCACACAGTCCTCAGTTCTGCCTGGTGATGTGCGAGAGCAGAACTGTCTCATCCAACGAGCTTTGACAGCACAGATCCAGTGTGTGCATCCGGGGAGGCTGAAGACGGCGAGAAAAAGAGAGCGATGAAGTGTGACTGACAGACGGAGGAGGACTTTCCTCACTATGAGACGATAAAATGAAGTTATCTACGCAGAGGCGCGAAGGGGGCTGGCGCCTATCTCCAGCGGTCATTGGGCGAGAGGTGGGGTACACCCTGGACAGGTCACCAGTCCGTTACAGGGCAACCATGCGCACACACTCCCACCAAAGGGCAATTAGGAGAGACCAACCAACCTAACAGTCATGTTTTGGTACTGTGAGAGGACGCCAGAGATGGCAAGGCAACAGTGCTACCACTGTGCAGCCATAGGGGGAAACTAATGGTAGAAAAAGAAAGAAATGAAACAAAAAAGGTATCAGATTACATGTGGTTTGAGAAATATAAGTGCTTCATTGATTGCTTTAACCAATTTTATCTTTTCAGGCTGAAGAAGCTGATGCAGCAGCCTCCACCTTCTTCAGTCAAGGTATGACCAGGTAAATTGCCTTCTATTACAAAGGCACTTTAGAGACGTTAGTGCTTTTCACATCGGTCAGGCAGTTTGAGGGGCTGATAAAACAGAGACTTCCCTTGGACATTAGCATTTAGAGAGCTCTCCTCTCTTTACCTGACACACACCTTGTGAAGACCCCCGTTTTATTAAAGCACAAACAAGATATTCCAGAACTTCGGAAAAAAAAAGACTTTGACCTGAGGTGGAATGCCTCACCATTGACGGTTATAAACACGACGAGGCAAAGATGATTGCTCCATGAGCCGTTTCCCAACGCATTATGCTCAGGAGGGTTCAAAGACTGGACCGACTGTATGGCATCTTATCAAGACCTGAGCTGTTTTCCTCCTTCCTGCCTTTATCAGAACCCCACACAAGCTCTGGAATTATTAACCCAGACGAAAAACACAATAATTGGCAGCACACCAGCTAGCTCTGTATACAATGGGGAGCTTCTGTAGTAGAGACTGAAGAATAACAAGCATAAACTTTGACTCCTGATAAGGAGGACAAGGAATCTGTTGTGACTTATTTGTAAAGGTTATCATGCTCAGAGCAAATGTCAAGGCTTTGCTGCTTTCTTTACAAACCTGTCAAAATGTATCTGTTGAAACACTGTAAGCACACAGAAGTGCATAGAAAAGCAGGTAGGTCATGTGTGCACTTCAGGGTTAGTCCCATTACCTTTCAGCAAAGCTCTGTTTGTACAGAGAGGGTGCACAAATGTATAATGACAGCAATGCATCTATTAGTTCCTGTTATTTGAATAAAAAGCAAAGCAGGAACCATTTCAACCCCATGTTCTTATCTCATCTTCTTTTTTACGCAATGAGATTACACAGACTGGTAAGAAACAGAAAACTGAAGTGAGAACTGGGACACTAGCAGGATGGGCAGAGCTCGGGTCAGGAAAGCAGAGTGATCATTTGCCAACATTGCATCTTCCTGTAATATACGAGAGAGACAGCCGACCGAGTGGAAAAACTCTGAGGAGGTGCGAGGTCACGCAGAGATCTTGCTGACTAGAGACACTAACTACATTTTGAAATATGCATCTCGCTTCCAGATACGTTGAATCCTTTGCTTTTACTTTGGAATCTTTATTAATTTGTCGTTTTCTTTTTCTCCACTGTCAATCCATCAAGCACAAACAACCATATTTCAAAAGTAAAACCGCAATTTCGGCATCGTTTGGAACACATAAAATCATATTAGGATAATAGAAAAAGTTCAACAAGATGTGTCTGGATGCGTCAGTGATGAAAGTGGTCTTTGGACACACATTTGGTCTTTGCAGATTTATCAAAAAACAAAATGAAGCCAATTTTGGGAAAAGAACAAATAAAAACAACAGTGATTTTCACCATTTTCTAAGTAATTCAGGAGGCAATTCAAGGTCCATTTGCATAAAATCATTCCAAACATGTTTGGAATGATTGGGCTGTCCTACCAGATGGAAAGTTGAGAACCTTGCATAAGTTGTCACACATCTTGAACCTTTTCATATTGACATGTTACAACCAACTTTTTAATGCTTAATTGTAAAGGGGAAGCCTTTTTTGAATATAGAAATCAAAATTTTCTAGGATGCATTTGTATTAAGCACCCTTAGTTAAAGTACAACATACAGCATCGTCAAGACCATTGAGACATATGAAATGACAATCAAAGCTTGACAAAGGAAAAGTTTGCAATTTGGAAAAGTTTAACAAATATGCATCGTAAATTTTGCGAGACATAGTCGCGATTCCGTTGTCGAACTTTAGGGAATTGTTGGTATGCCCATTTTCTGTCCGCTGCTACAATACATTTTAATCAGTAAAACCACAATTCAGGTATTAACTGTAAACCTTGACTTTTGTTTTTACAATGAACACAAAAAATGTTATGCAAGATGTACCTGAATGTGTCAGCAATCAGAGTGCCCAGCACATTTGCCATTTATTGCATTATTGTCAAATAAAATGGTCCCTCTTTTGCAAACTAACAAATAAAACAACAACTACTTTAGTCAAGCTGAGTGATCTGCTTTTAACACAGAAAGTCAGACTAAACATCTCAGTGGACTTTAGAACTTTAGGCTTAAAGCAGTGCGGTGTAACTTTTCCCCACTAGGGGTGCTAGACTTGTAACTCCCAGGGTTAGCACAAGATCCCCTTTTGTTTTTCCTATGGCGCGATCTCTGTCTTGCTTTCTCCTTTTAACTCGAGGATGAGAAAAGTAGAAGCATGTAAGGTTAGCTGTCGTGTTTAAGGGGAGCTCAGACTGCCATAAAGCGCCGCTCTAAGTCACATAACCCATGGCCCACACGGAGCATCAATATGCGCTAAGAGCTGCTTACTAATATATCCCAAATTAAGCTGATACTTGGCTTAATTAAGCCAAGTAAGCAAAAATAGCAAAAAGTGTCTAAACGAGTGGTCTCATTACTACTGACAGGTTGATATTAGCAGGCAAAAGCTAAAGACAGGTGACATGAAAAGCTGGCACATGTATCATGTTTCAGAGGCTGGCTCCATCAGTTCCTTGTCTCTGTTTCTCTCTCTCACACACACACACATACACACACACACACACACACACAAACACACAGCAGCCTGAGCATGTGTTTCCCACTGTCAAAGGTTGCTAATTATAGAGAGCACTGATCATTGCTACTCCGGGTCAGAGCTGCTCTTTTCTCTCCTGTGGAAGAATCACAGAGACACTCTGCAACAACTGAACTTCAGCTAATCTGGTCTCAAAATGCAAAGGATCAAAGCCGTAGAGTTTTTATCAGATGACATTGTTCACTGATGACAAGCACCTCATGATTTGCACTCACAGACTGTTTAAAGCGGAGCGGCCTGCTCTGTGACACAAGGAGGAGTAGCGGTCGGAGAGACAGAGAACGCGCTGAGTCTGCCGCCACCGTAACTTACTTTGAGGCTTTAAGGAGAGATACAAAACTAGCAATTATCTCTGACAAGAAGTCGAAGGGAATCAAGAGCATTTTGGCAGGGGAGAGAAAAGACATCACGGCTAAATAAATGAGGATGAGGAGAAGCAGTAATCGCTTAAGCTGTTATACATCGCGGGCTATTAATCTCCAGCGACGCAAACCCTGGCCCAGATCGACTACTCTGAGATCCAATTAGCTTCCTCTGTTCGCCTCTCCTGACCATGTCCACCCCCTCATGCTGTCCTCCTCCTGTACCGCAGGATTTACGGAAGGGCATCCCCAAGCTGGGCGCAATCAAAACATCAGCAGGAGCTCTGACAGCAGAGCTTCACACTCATTTATTCAGTAACCACTATCCCATATTGCCCCGTGAGGAAAATTCACATCACACGGCAAAACTTTTAGAAGTGTTTGCTACAAGTGTTTGCACAGCTGCAGGTGCATACTTTCCTGCTTTGCACTTTTATTCATTTAGGGAAAGCTCCGAGTCCTCTGTCAGCTGTGCTGAGTGGGTTCATGGTGCCACAGGCCACAGCGCTTCCTACTTAAACAGAGCCCCCCCCCCCCCCCCACACACACACACACACACACACACACACACACACAGTGTAGAGCCAGACTCAGAAAGGGCTCTTGAATACCTGATCATTATGCTTCACAATGTGATGAACATGAAAGGCACAAAAGAGCATGCCTTTTATTCTCCGCGTCCATTCTCAAAACCTGAAGCCAGACATGTTTAGTCATGATTTGGACCCTCTCTGCCAAAAAAGCACCACAATTTGGTTTGATTAGACGTTGCTGGGCTGCCAGGCCATTCAGCCCTCCCCTCAGCTCATGAAGCCAGCATTCCCCCAGCATATTGGCAAGGTAACTATTAGCAGGACGGCCCGTATTCGCGCAAATCAGAGCAACGTTTGAGGCTTCAGTCGTCTCAACGTCGCACGGGCAGCTTTCTTACGATTTAAAGCCTAGCTGCCAAACAATGCAGCCATAACTGAAGCTATTAACTGTGGAAAACCGTCCATCCCAAAACGAATTGGGTCTGCTCGCACTCAACCAAAACACACTGTTTTTGAATATCCACTAATCCCTCTGTTGAAACTAATTAACCCACTCTGATTACCACGGCCAGTGTCTGCCTAGATGTGCAAGTGTCTGCGAGGCCGTTGGTGGGTTTCTATGAGTAGCACAGAACATGGATCCGCTGAGCTGCCTTCGCTGATCCTTCCTTGGCAGTGCGTGCGCCAGAGCACCCAGGGCAACGTAATTACAGACTACAACAAGCGGCGTGTTCAGCACTCTCTCACGTCCACTCTGAAGAGATCACAGGCGTGGCTTTGCAAGCGCTGAACGTCGTAATCCCCACGCTAGGGTTTAGATTTCCCACGTTGGCTGTGTTTATGAGCGTCGAAGCAACTTCAGGAGATTTTGCAAACACGAGCAGGTCCATTTGCTCTGGGTCATCAGCAGATAAATCAACACGGAAAGGTTTCATTAGACGCAAAATCAACATTCTCCCACGCTCCTCTCAGTCTACAGGCCTAGAGTCTCTCGTGAAAGAAGAGGATTATTTAGAGAAGCGAGGTGTGCCCATAATTGTGGGCACTACCATCACAGATAATTAAAAACTTAAAATATGATTAAACAACAACAACAAAAAAAAATCTTTCAGAAGTTTTCTATTGTTTATGTTCAGTAAAGGAGAATAAAGTATAGCATCATGGAGTTCTACAGTCACGTTTAGCTCCATATGCCGGACACCTAGACGCAGTGCGTCGCTGTGATTTAACGCTTGTGCCGTACAGGCTGGAGAGTCTCGCCTTTAACACTTTGGTATGCTGTGTGCAGGAATATATTTAGGTCACAGTCTGGTCATAGTGTGCAGGCGTGTTCAGGAAGGTCCCACCAGATGGCCCGAGAACTGTCGACCTCAACATTAATTACATGAGAATGTCCTGTGGTGATCGCCAGGCTCCAAGAGGCTCAAGCCGCTCTCCTTTTCTCTCCCTCCCAGGTAATAAGCAGACGAGGACCTATCTGCACAGACGTTTAAAAGGATGACGAAACGGCCATGAAGAAGAGCCCTTGTGTCCTCCGTCCCTTAGTCACCGTTACAATCCTCCAGCTCCTCTTTGCTCCTGCTGCTCTTATGTTCTTTTGACACTCTTGAGGAGGCTACTCAAAACTGGAAATAGGGAGCGCCTTGCTCTCGCTCGAGCCCTCTGGTGAAACGTTGCTGAGAGCGGCTGTCTGACAGCGAGGGAGCTTCTCACCTGAGTCTGCGAGGATCCACTGAACCTTCCGGGCAAGGGACACCCGCAGCCCTTCTGACTTTGGATGCCATACTACTGAATGCTGACCATGAACCTGCCCTGTCTATCTGCCTGCCTGCTCGCCTGCCTGCCTGTACGTCTCCTGTTTGTATGTCTGCATCACCCATCGGCTGTTAGTCTGCACTAAGTGCCATAGCCTCATTACATTCCTTCCTGTAGACTTTGCACTGACCACCGACACCTCTCACGACTTCCTCACTGACTACGTTTACATGCACACTACACCTTTTTCCAGACAACATGCACGTTTTTCACTAATCATCCCAACCTTGTGTTCAATCCACTTTATTCGCAATGGGTCGTGCAACTGCAGCAAAACATGCAGCTATGCAGTTTATGCGGCTGAACATGGCCTCAATGTTATTTTAATCACAGTATTAACATTGCAATTACAGTTTACACAATAAATGCAGTGTTCTGCCGATTAATGACGCCGTGCATGTAAACATAACGGTCCGCTAAGAGCCAAAAAAGTGTTACTGTTTAAAGGTCAGTGAATCCGCCTTAAAACAGGAGCTTCTCCCAGCCACCGATGTTTCCTTTGACCCATCATACATGTTTCCCTTTTGAGCTTTTAGCACTTAAATGAGTGCAGACAGTGCCACAGAACGTGACGGAGCTTTCTGCACATTATCTTTTGTAATTTTTCATTTGTGTGTGTGTGCGTGTGTAATGTTTAATACTGGAAGTCGCTGCCAATGATTGTTTCAGAAGGATCATGATGCTGTTCAGGTGATCTGAAGCAGACACTGGATTTTTTTTTCTTTGTTTTGTAATTTATTATAAATATACTTATATATGCTTTTCCCAAAAGAAAATAGAATGCTACTCTTTGGACTTGAAAAGAGTGACACCTGTGTTTCATCTATATGAAAAGCAATACAAAAAAAATATTTTCTTTCCTTCTTTTGAGAAAACCAACTGTTTTGTATCCCTACTGCCTTATCAGTAAGCTGCTTTCCCTTTAGACGGGTGGCTTTCTGATGGTTGGTTTTGAGTTTCTGGACACAAAAAGGGCCACACATAGACAGAGGGGCTTTTAATGAAGGGTACCCGTCCAGTCCTGGAGGGTTACAATAACAGGCATTGTGAAGAGAGACCTGTCCCCCATGCAGCTGTAGATATCTGATCCCCCCCCTATGTAGAGAGAGAGCCATTTCCTGGAGACACTGTCATCAGTAAATTAGTGATCGGAATCAAAACGCCAAGACAGGAAGAGGAAAGCCTTTTGCATCAGGTTAGAATGATGTCCAGCAATGTGTTTGGAGGCTTCCAATGATCAGATGTCTGTCCAGGAGCTACAAAGCAGTCCAGCTCCACCCTCACTCTGCAGAATGATAGACATGTTTTAGAAAATTACAACAACAGTCGGAGAGGTTTTTGGAGAGAGAGCAAGACTTTATCAGATAACAGGAAGGCTGGGTGTATTGGTCTGTTTTTTCCTTTTGAGCTTTAATCTCTTTGTAATGCAAAATGCTGGATTAGAAAATGTTAGCCTTTTAAAGCTCTCAGAGTTAAGGTGTAGGTCTACATTCTTGTGGAAATGAACTCGGAGAAAGCTGATTAGAATTTGCTAACTGCGCTAACCACGCTAGGTGAGGGGGAAAAAAATTACCAAAAAAAGAAAACCAATTCAATATTGTAAAATTATATATCACATTGATCCATTGTCTTGGCTAAAACTGTGATTGGAAGCCGGCCTGCAAAATTCTGATTGGTGCGTCTCTAACTGAAACAATTTATGCTGTTTTGGAAACATAATACAGTTTTCCCATTAAGCTTATCTAATTTTAACTCACCAAATACATCTGTGAGGAATATATATTTGGTTAGATGAAGTGCTACTATTTACCACGAAGGATTCTTTCTGTGGAAGATAACCTGATGAACGCTCACACCTTTAATGAAAGCTGGAAATAACCATGATGCTTGTAGGTTTCAAAACGTTTGTCTAAAGGGGAAGAAAGCACTTTCCAGACGTCTGAGAGAACACAGGAGAAAGTACGGGCCGCGGTTTCTGTGGTGATGTGTGTCTGACCCTGCGTGGGATGCCGTCTGGGCCAGATCAGTAGCTTTAGTTTCTCTCCAGCTGCATGGAGCTCTCTGAATGTGATTGTGTCCAACCTGCCGTGTTTACACACCTTCATCTTCTTAATGAACTAAGCTTCTTACCTTACGTTTATACATTTTCTTGTCTTTTTTATGTTACCAAATGAGTTTTTTTAAAACTACAACAGATATATATATATATATATATATATATATATATATATATATATATATATATATATATATATATATATATATATATATATATATATATATATATATATATATATATATATATATATATATATACATATATATATGAAACAGAGAAAGAGCTATATCATTCAGTATCTAATATATTGTATAAATGATGGCTTGAATGCAATGTATTTATTTGTTTGTTATCATAATGAAGAATATTCTATAAAGGGAAGTTTATTGTCTGAATATACAACACTTTTTTGTCATTTGGTTTTTAAATGCTTTTAAATGCCAAGTAGTTCACCTTATATGTATCACTAACACCGTACCTTTTACACGTCACTAAGAATCATCCTGTTAACTGTGATCATTTATCAGACATCTCATATATCAATGGAACAAAATGCAATATGATGATTTTTAAGTAGCCTGATGGAAGGCTGCAGTGCTTTTGCATTCGTATTTGTAGCTCTTGCTTTTTTTTTGGTTTTTTTTTTGTTTGTTTTTTTGTTAGAGTAACCGATCAAACCATTTTGCACACTTTAATGTTCAGGGAATCGTTTGAACCGCGTCCCGGCATCGTCTTTACAACCTCTGTCACAGAAGTATATGTCACTCCATACCCACAGTAAGTGCTGACTTTGAGCTGTCGTACTACACAGAGGACGGCTCAGGAGCTGAGTTTCACTTTGCCAAAACTGGGTTGATTTAGCACCAATTTTATAGCCTGTTACATTGACTTAAGCTATGTTAATAATCACTGGGGTGATATATTAAGTATGTGCTATTTCTTGTTATACAAGAATCCTGTACAAAGCAACTTATTTCTGATCTTGAGCAGAAAACAGATTTTATTTTTGTTTTTAGTCAGTAGAGCTACGTGTCAGAGAAATCAGGATTTAGTTTTAGACATGAACTGTGATGCTCCCGTCAGGGGACAGGATGGTGCGTATGTGGATTTGTTGATTAAAAAAAAATGTAAAGATGTCTGTAAATCAAAATAAACTTATTTAATCACTTCATGCTAGTGTGATCTCTGTGTTTTGTTCATTGCTTTGCGAGGAAAGAACCCATCCACCCATTTGTTCTCTATGCTTAATCCTTGCATGGTGCAAGAGAAGTAAAGCCAATTCTTATCTAATTAAAGGAACCAACGGTCATTTGGCGAAAGGCAGTATACACTCTGGACAAGTCCCCAGTTTCTTAATGACATATTTCCTGACATCATGCGGCCCTGTTTTCTGATGAATGTTGAGCCGAGCCGTCCCAAGTCTGTGTGGAGACTTTAAAATAACTTTATCTTGAGGCCTTCAAGCTATCAGCGTTCTCCAGAGCTCAACTAATACCCATTGTTCAAACAGGAAATTTATTTCTCAATCCAGACCTGATAGAATAAAAAAAAACACTTACCATAAATAGATTATATCTGACTACACTAATTAGGCTAAAGGGCTTAAGAATCAAACCTGTTATACTCCAACCTATAGAAATTTGACAATAGATTATAAATAATATCTCTCAGTCTATAAAAGTTTATAAAGTCATTTCTAAGGATTTGGGACACCAGTGAGCCACAGTGAGAGCCGTTTTCCTCAAACCGAGAGAGCATGGAATAGTGAGGAACCTTCCCAAAAATGGCAAACTGACTCCATTAACCAATCTAGGACTTATTCAAGAGATCCCAAAGAACCCAGAACAACATCTTAAACACTGCAGGTCTAATTTTCCTTAAGCAGAGTAAAATATTGCACGCGTCATAGAAAATACAAGTAGTACGTAAATAATGTGTATGACAGTGAACGAGATAAATTGTAATTTCAAATATTAATTTAGGTGTTTATGTATACTAGGTACATTAAATGTAGCTATGTAGCCACACATGCATATGTATGTGTACGCAACTATATAGCTGTGCATGTGTATTTATGTATATAATAAATTTATAGATTAGATTTGTATGTAAACTCAGGGACAAGACTGTTCACTTTTTGTTTGGTGTTACTTAATACATTGTTGAATATTTTAAGTTGTTACTTGTGTTTTTTTTCTCTGTCTTTGTTTTATTGAAAATTACTATTTTTATTATTAAAAAATAGGGCTTGATTTGATAACAAGGAGGAGAATTCTCTGGTGAAACACACTGCTCATCAAAAAGACCCACATTTGGCCAAAACATCTTGATGATCCCCAAGACTTTTGAGAAAATAATCTGTGGAGAGATGGGACAAAGGTGAAGATTTTTGGAAGGTCCCTATCCATTTATAACTTGCAAAACGTTTCAGATAATAAAAAAAGATAATACCAACAGTCAATCTTGGTGGCAGTGGTGTGATGGTCTGGGGCTGTTGTGCCTCTTCAGGGCATGGACAACACACTGGAATTGATGAAAGTATGAACTGTGTTCCAAAAAAATCCTGTGAAAAAAAAGGACCAGCCATCAATTAGTGACCTTAACTTTAAACACATTTTGGTCATGCAGCAGGAAAATAATGAATAGCTGCACGTTAAAAAAACACTTTTGGCTTGGCCTAGTCAAAGTCCAGACTTAACTCTGATTGAGACACTTAAGGTCTACATGGTCCCACCTTAAATTGCCTCTTCATGTTTGAGAATGTTCCAGTGTGGCTAAATTAAAATAGAAAACTTATCATGTCAGTCGTTTCAGCCCAGGAGGCACAGGCAGTTATTATGTTTAGTGGCTGATTACTCTTTTTTTTTCTTTTTTTTTGATAGGTTTGTTTCTCCAAATGACTGAAATCCTCATTTGAATACCTCTTTTTGTATTTATGCAGATTATGTTTTCTGATATTAAACATTCTTTGTTGATTTGAAACATTTACATGTTTCTGTAAATCTGTAAACGGACAAACAGACACCAGTCTTAACATTGATTGCTTTTGCAACTCTAATTAATTTCACAAGCATGCCTTAATTCACCGCACCTACAAAGTTTTTGTTGTAAAATGTAAACAGTTTTGACTCCGCTTCACCAAAGACATAGATAGGTGAGTCAGCTCAAAGCCATTCCAACTATTTTATTTGACATGAACACCATCTTTGAAAACAGGATCCAATTCACTTCCTCCAGCCCTCATCTTTGCAGAGGCTTACGAAAATGGGATTTTTATTTCAGTGAGAGAAAGCCGCCCTTTGTCTATGAATGAGCTACGGTATTGTTGGGAGTTCAGGCCTATGTTGGGCTCAGTTTGTAAAGCAATCTTAAAGCCCCCCCCCCCCCCCCCCCCCCCCTCGAGTGGTTTACAGGCGCACTGACACATCACAGACACAGGTCTCCATCAATGCTGAGGACCAAAGAAATAATATTTACCTTCACAGGAAGTTTGGAAGCCCTCCTACAAAAGGATCTTTGTGTACTGATGCTCATTAGAGAGAATATTGACTGGCATTTACAGCTAATACCACTAATGGATGTGTCAATGACAAGGCTGCGCAAACACAAATTTTAAGTGCATGCCGCATTTGTGCCAAAAGGTTTGAAATGTCGGCAGTGAGGCCTTTCATTTAGACAGACCCTCACTACCTTAGCCCTGTGTTCATCTTAATGAGGAGAAGATTACACATGAGTCAAAGGAAAGTGGAGGACCATTTGCTTGGCGGGCAAACATCCCAGTGAGTCCAACACTCTTTCCCACAGTCAGACAAATATACCCCAGAGTGTCAGATGCGCCAATCTTCAATCTTCAACAACACCTAGTCAGGCAGCGGGCAGGAAACACTGGGTGTGACAGGAAAAGGGGAGCCATTCTAGCAGGCACTGGAATTTCCATTTGCACTTTCCCGCTTTAAATCACAGAGGACAACATTTTTTACAACACGCAATCTAAATGATGGATAAAAAAATGGAACTACAAGAGGACATTAAGCTTCAAAATGTCAGGCTGATCAAAAGTTACAGCGGTGCATTGTTTAGGCTAACCCTCATTAATGTGCACATGTTCAGGCCCTGCTGTGGTCCTATTTATTCAGCTGATAAAGAAATAAAAACATGAAACTTTCAGAAGATTTAACTGTCCCACTTTCTATCATCAATGGAGACATCGATCTGTTTACCAGTAAAGAATTAGATTTTTAGAGTAGAGTTTGCTTTTAGAATGACCCAAAATTCCCACCTTTAGTTCATACAACAGAAAATCCTTCATAAAATTAAGCACATGGGACAAAGGATGTTCCAAATGGGTTTCTCCCTCACTAAGACATGTCCAAACTGCATGGGCAAACACATAGAGTGGGCCAGCGGTGAAAATGGGCTCTGGGCTTTCAGAAGGACTTGGTCTTTGCCTCTTTGGCCTATGTGCTGGTGCTTCTGTGCTTCACTGATGACCCACCTCTGTGCACGCCTACCCTGGGGTGACGCCTTTCGTCTGTCTGCCCTGGGCTGCTGCGGCTTTCTGGAGTCAGGTATGTGCTCCTGGGTGCTAGGTGTTGCAGGCCTTCTGCGTTTCTGCCCACTCAACCACATGGGCACCTCCAGGTGACTGACTCGCTCACTTACTCTACAGTACACCCAATCAACACAAACTTACTTCTGCACTTACACTCAACAACCTCTCTCCCACACAACATAAAATCCAAATGGTTCAAGGTCATACAAACGTAGGTCAATATTGCATCAGTGCAGCATGCCTCCTTTGATTCTGGATCCAGCTTTGATTTAATGAAATCATTAACACAATTAGGATTTCATCTTAAGAAATCCCTTTCATAGTGTAAGTCTGCTCTAGTATATGTAGGCAAACAGGTTCTCCATATGGTACTGAAATGCCCCGACCACACGTGAATAAACTGAACATTCCCCTTTGAGCTCATGTGACATGTTATTTTGATTTAAGCAAAGCTTAAACAATTAGACTGTCACACTAAGGTAACTTCTGGTTTTAAATTTATGAGCTCTCCTGACTGACAGTGCTTTGCAAAAGAAATCGTTTTGTCATATTGCAAGCACACATTTCAATCTTTAATGGAATAAACCAATCAAAAACACCCAAAACAAACAGTTCAATCTCAGTCAGACTGGATGGAGAGGCAATTTTCAAGTCTTCCCACAGATTTCAAATGAATTAGTTAGCTAGCATTAGCTAGCATTGTGGTAGACCAAGTAACACATGGCTGTGACGGGACATAATACAGGACAAATGCCTTTCATTTTACAAATGGCAATTGTGCCCTTGGATTTCTATTCTAAATCCTTTAATCTGGCACTCATACATTCAAGTCCAGTGAAAATTTAACATGAAAACTATTGTACAGAGATGCTCTCCATTGAATCTGACGAATCTGACTGAGACTTTTGCAAGTATGGGCAGATATTTCAGTGTAGATGTGCAAATCTGGTATGTATGTATGTATGTATATATATATATATATATATATATATATATATATATATATATATATATATATATATATATATATATATATATATATATATATATATTTATATATACATGTCAACATAAACTCATTATATTTTTACAACACTTCAACTCATGTTGAGGTAGAATGCACACAGCTGGCTTTTTTTATGTAAAGCTACATAAAGCTACATAAAAACATCAATGCTGTTTAGAGATATTCATTCAGAACATTTAAAGAAGGAAAACAGCACAACCAGACCCATCTCGCTTCTAATTCAGGATCAGAGAATCTATAGAAGAACACATGAAATCACACCTTCACTGTGGATCTCCCACCTCTGCTTCCAGCCAACCTCACACTGCAGAACCACAGTTACCTTTACCACAGCAATTAGGCGCTGCCGCTTGTATGAAATTAAAAAAACATCTTGTCTACTGGAAAACTGTTTGATTTTTTTAGAAGGTGCAAACAAATGTGGCATTCTGTCTCTGTGCTTAATTAAGTTAGCAATTACTTTTTTTGTAGCTGACAGACCTCGCATAAAATAATCCTCTAAAGCTTTACATGTATAGTTTTTTTTCTCCTTCTTACGACACATTATTAAAACTGTTTTAAAAGTAAGTGAAAGTGTGCCGCAGACTTACAGCTATCAACAAGATAGGCTCTCTTTTTAGTGGCTGGTTGTGGCAGGCCAAAACAAAATACAAGCGTGTTTTTAACCAAACAAAATGTCAAAATTATTTTGTTTTGGGGGCAAAGGCATATGTATATGATTTTAAGAAATTGAGAATTCATAACTATGTGAAATAAAGTGGCTAAAAACAGTAAAGTTTTTGCTTCTGTAAAGAATTACGCATCACTTGTGATTCAGTCTTGCAAATTTGACTAGAACAAAAAATTCATGTCGACACATTTTCAGGATACAAGTAAAATTTCAAATAGCTTTATTAAAATTCAGACTTTACAATGTTTCACGTGAGAGATCAAGAGGACAGAGTGGACTGGACCCCCACAGCTAACACTATCAGGGAGACAGGTAGGGAGAGCTTGAAGTTGATAAGGAGACTTAGCAGTGGAACGAAGAAGTACAGGAGAGTATTCAGAGAAAGACATCAGCCGAGAGGAAGAGGGATGCTGAGGACTGTGGAAAGTCACCAGGAATACAGAGAGATGCAACGTAGAGTGAAGGTAGAGGTAGCTAAGGCCAAAGGGCATTCAGTGGCTTATATGATATGTTGGACATTAAGGAGGGAGAGAAGGATTTATACAGGTTGATGAGGCAGAGAGACAGAGATGGTGAGGATGTTCAGCAGGTTAGAAACATTACGGATCGAGACAGAAATGTACTCACAGGTGTAGCAGGTGGGATAGGAAGATGAAAGGGAACTTTGAAATGTTGAGAAAGGCAGTAAGAGAAAACAAAGAGCAGAAGAAGTGACCATTGTGGATCTGGAGGCAGCAAACATTGGTGTAAGTTTATATGTGTACTGTACCCACAGTAAGCCTCTAACATCATGGCTGCTCCTCCAGTTCTTTTAACTTCTCCAAGCAGCTTGCAACTATAAACACCCTCTAAGGATGACTCAACTTCAGATTTTAGCTTAACCATTTGTTCTATTACGGCAAAGAAATCATCATAAGGTTACGTCCCGACTCAAAACCACGTGCTCTTTTTCTAAGCTTAAACACACCGCATTCCTTCTTCACTTGATGTCTGAAGAAAGAATGTGTTGTCGTGTTATCTTTTTTCCAGCATGTGTTAATTTGTGGGTGTCTTTGAGCTGACTAAATGAACGCGCGTCTCTAAATCACATGGAAAGGTGTTCCATCAAGAACTGCACACAGCCTATGTCTGATTACACTAGCTTTACCCTTTTATAGCAAAAGGTTACACAAATTAAACAAACCATAACACTAGTAAGTATGAAGTAATGGAGATACTGAAATCTCTGAAGAGTGGAAAGGCAGTTGGTCCTGATGGTCTAACTGTGGAGGTATGGATATGTCTAAGAGAGACAGCAGTAAAATGTCAGACCAGACTCTTAGAGCGAGAATATTATAATGTGAATATTATTTAATATTTCACATTAAATAATATTTTCACTTACCTAGAATCTGATGTTACATTTTTCTTTTTGGACATTTTTGCAATTCTTTAAAGGCACCTATGGGTTTGGTATGCAGAGACAGAGCAAGAATGTCATCGCCAGAGCTTTGTGTCCACGCTGCACCCTGTGAAGACGAGGACGTAAGCTGACATACCAGTCATGCTCTTGTCATATACTACAGGTTTTTTTTTTTTTTAACAAGAATGAACTTGAGTGGATTAGGTTTAATAAGAAAAACTGAAAAAAAACCCTAAAATCTCAAAGTCAGGGCTGTCAGTGCAATTGAGGGGAAAAAGCAAGAATAGTTAATTGTGTAGCCTGAGGTGTAGACATGCCCACCCATTCAAGCATTGCCATTAGAAGAGGTTATACAAAGGCAAACACAAAAGAGAATAAATCAAACATAGCTGTCATTAGATGAAGCACAAATACAATCCATTAAAGACTGACTGCACTGTAAAAAAAACACTCTGGGATGCCTAAAAGTGCCCTCAGAATGACGAGGGCATTTATTATTTATATATTTATGACAAGTGGTGGTGTCATCGTGAATGAGGAGCTGAGTTAAAAAGCTCTCACTTTAGTCCACACCCATGATAAGGGCACATGGGTCATGACAAGAAGAAGATTCTAGATACCTAGTAGATGAACTCAGCCACAGATATAGGACAAAGAGCCTCTCCTAAGGAAAGGAAAGGCAAGGCACATTTATTTGTATAGCACGTTTCAGTACAATGACAATGCAAAGTGCTTTACATGACTAAAATACAGGACAATAAAAACAGAATAAAAGCAAGTTGGAATAAAATTTAGAAAAAACTAAACAAAATAAAGGGCCATGGAGTGGAGTTCCTGCTCTGCCATATTGTAAGAAAGCAGTTGAGGAGATTCAAGTAGGACATATCTGCAAGGTTTTGCAGGCATGTCCTACTGAGAGGTCCCAGGGCTGACCCACTATGGATGGAAAGACGGTGCAAGGATGGATGGATCTGGTATTGGAAGGACAGGAACGCCAGGGTTTGAATATCAGTGAGCACCTCAGGCAGGAGAGCCATTCAATGAGTTGTAATATCATTGAAAAGTTCATTTATTTCAGTGTCTCCATGCACTAAGTGAAACACAATACATAGAATAATTCCAAACTGTCTGGTGTTTTCAAGCCTTTATTTCTGTTATTATTTTCCACTTACAGCTAATGAAAACATAGTAAAGATGAGAACATTACATCAGTTCAATAAAAATAGCTTCAATACAGAAATCTGGGCTTAATGAGAAGTCTGTTTGATGCCTACTTAAAGGCTATTGTTTTCAAAATGTATTTTAAAATGTAAATGTATTGTACTTTAATAATTACAAGTGAATATTGAAAAATTAGTTCAACTTTGTACACATTTACAAAATAACCCCCCCACCCTCACCCCACCCCCCATAAAAAAAAATCATAGATTGTGCATTTGAATTGGAATAACTGTATTTTGTGAGCCAGGCCTTAATTGTTAAATTGGTCTGTATGGGGCTCAGTGCATAGCTGTGTATGTGGGATTCTTAGTTTTACCACCCTTTTAGGTAAATAATTAGTCTCCACTGACTCCACTAGGAGTTTGCACGAGGCATGGCTTGTATAACCAGTTACTTTGCAAAAGAAAAAGGAAACCAAAAGGCAATTATTTATTGAGCCTTGAGAATTCCCCTAAAAAAACTATGAAATCAAAGTAACTGATTAGAGCAAAACAAGCAAAAAAACACAACACAATGAGAGACAATGGAGAGACCTTTCTCTTCTAGTTTCTGAGAATCCTTTCTTTTCTTGGAAGGTCGTCGCTTACATTTCATTCAAGGATTCTTCTGGGAGTCGACTAACCTCTGAGTGTGCACAAATGCATTTTTTAACAGTAATTGCTGAGAAATGTTATGCTTTCCTATTTCTGGGTGCTGTCTGTTTCGATGAAAGGAAAAAAGAGACTGGCTGAGCTAAGCAGGGTCATAGAAAGAGAAGACCAGCGACAAAACCAACCCTCCAAATGTTCAAGTCACATTAGGGGAGGCTGTCATCAACCTTCATCAAGTTATGATAGTGTCTTCTATGGAGCTCTAACACTATCAAAAAGTGTCTGCGAGGGATCAGTTTGATTTGCATCCTGACTAATAAGGATGTCCTGTAAATTGACTGCAGCAGTCTTGCAGCAGTGGGCTTGTTTTGTGCCACGGTAGGCTCAGGGCCGTAGGCAAAGCAGGCTAGAGTTATGAATAGCATTGTTTTCTGAATTAACCATGAGCGAATGCCTGAGTTAGCAAAGACTGAATGGTGCTGGTTGGTTGTAGGAGCTATTTTTAGCTCAAAAGCTTCCATTTTTAGAACTGATGTTCCCACTGCAGCATATAGCAATCTGGGCAAGGCTCTAAAGGTTAGTTGAGCATTTGTCCACGCGTGCGTGACAGTAAGAGCTGCATTCACGTGAAGCAGAGCCCCAGAAGAACCTTTGTGAATGACTGCAGTATAAAGACAAAAAGACAGTGAAAGGCTCTCTAAATGGAGCCACAAAGGCAGGGAATGTATACATACAGCATGTCCCCTACATACATAGCAAATATGTATCTATTTCAAGGGGGTTTGCAGCAAAGAAGCCTGATTAAACAACCCACACCCAGAAAAGCACACAACAGCAACTCCAACCACGTCCTACAAGAGAGAGACCGATACAGACTGAACTCCATTCTGCTCCTGACAAGCTGAGGAGATATTTCACCACTGACAGTTTTAAGGAATCCCGACTAGTAGGTTTCCCATCCTACTCTGTCAGCATTCTCACCATTTTGTCGCTTTACAGCTCAGCCTTTAATATAAATTTGGCATATGTCTCATAGAATCACACCCATGAAGCTTTCTTCAAAATCCGAGGTTAACATAGACAACGATTACTTTGCCTTTAAACATCTCGCATTTAGACATTGAGGGTTCTGGGTAGTTGCTTGGAGGGGGGGCGCTGGCACCAGCTTCCTTCCGGAGGGGGGGTGGGCTGTGCCGTGCACCCCCTTCGGCGCTCCCAGTTTTTAAACACACCTGAGTTCAACATGCAACAACACAACATCTGAGCGGACGTAGGGAGGTCTTCTGCACACCCCCGTTCTCCTATGGTGGCAAGGAGTCTGGGGCCTGGAGGAGGTGCGGGCCACTGTGTCCGGGGTCTTGGCGGGGGGCTGCAACGGGTAGTCAGCGGCTTGCCAGGTCTGGGGCTGACGCCTCCGCTCCCCCCAGGAGGGGCGGGGGGCAGGGGTGGCTAGGGTAAGGTGGGGGAGGGAGGGGGTTTATTAGGCATTTAGGGGGTGAGGGGGGGTTCTGGCTGGGTGGCTCGTACAGGTCATGTTGGCCCGCCCTCTTTGGGGGGCCCGGTCCGGGGGGCGTCTGGTCTGGGGGCGGGGCCGGGGGTCGGGCACAAGCAGTCGTATAGTCGATTTGGGGTGCCCCCCCCCCCCTCTGGTCAGTGTTGGATGCGAGTGTTATGTGGGAATGTGTGTACAGCGTCTGTTTTTTTTTTTTAAATCTGTGTGTGGTGAGTGGGGCACAAGGGAGGTATGGTGTGAATGAGTTTTTTTTTTTTTTTTCCCCTGGTATGGGTGTGGTCCGCTCCCTCTCCCAAGAACATCTGAAGTCTCCGCTAGGTGCGGAGCCCATCCCCCCACGTCCTGCCCTCCTCCGCTGCGCTGGCTTGCGCCTTGGCCCTCTGGCGCATTGACAGTCCTCGGGTTTGGGGCGGGTTCCCGGGTGGGCGCCGGCCCATTCCCGGGGGCGGCTCCGCGGGGCCTGGCCCCCCGGGGGGCGGCCGGGGCCCCTGCCGCGGGGGCGGGGCGCCCCTGGGGCCTCTGGCCCCCAGGGCCCATGGCCAGGATCAACTTAGCGCGGCTGGCTGCCGGCGGAGCCCACGGGCTCGTCCCCGCAGCTCTTGGGGGCGTCGGCATTGCGGTGGCTGGGGGATTTCCTCGGGGACGTCTCTCCTCTTTCCTTGGGGGGGGGGGGGGGGGGGGTTGCAGATTTCCCGTGGTGGCCCCTCTTGGGCGCACTGCTTTGGGGGCCCCTTTGGGAGTCCGGGGTTATGGGTCCCCTGACCCCTGCCTCTGTGCTCGGGGAAGGCGGGTCTTTGTTTCTCCACAACCACTATCGAGCTATTTCCTTCTGTATAATTTTCACTTAAACTAGTGCTCTCTCACAAACTCCCACAGGTGCTGGGTCCCAGGTATTAAATGTTCACTTATATACAGAAAGCCTATAATTTATTTATTTATTTTCTTTCACTTTCTTTTTTAAGGTATCACATTACACATGTCAGCTTAAATAATAATACATTTAGCAATGGTATCAAGGTGTTACTCGATTGTATCTGTTGCTTTATGTCTGCTGGTTGTGCTGTTCTTTTTGCGTCTCTTTCCAGGTGATGGAGCAGACAGAGGACGTTTTATCATTCTCTTCCTTTTATCTCTTCTTTCTTTCACCTCTTCTCTTTCTTTTTTTTTCTCTTCTTGTTCTTCTTTTACTCTCCCACTTTCCCATTGTAGTGTCCATATAATTTGAAATTCTCCCTGCAGGAATCACAATAAAGGTATTTACATGCACAAATCAAGCGGAGCATTATGGCGAAAGCTGTTTGCTCTACTTGTGAAAGCAAAATCTGTCGAGCTCTGTTTGGCATTAAGACATCAATTCTTATTGCCACATTGCTAGACAGGACACTGGAAAAATGAAATAAATAAACAGCTTAGCAAAGTCCACGTGGCTTTGTGAGCTTCTGATGTCATCATTTGGTTAATTGAAGAAGTTAATTGTGTATTTCTAAGGCAGCACCTCAAACACACAGCTTCCTTATGTGATACCATGGAAGATTTTGACCAAAACAGTCAAGATATTAGAATAGATGTGGATTTCCACAAGTTGGCTTCATACTTGGCTTAGGTATAATTTCCTGATGCCTGAAGGTGGGAACATCCAGTCTCCACACTGCTCAGGAAGGAGAGGGGTTATGTGTCCCGGTAATGAGCGTGTTATGATGCAAAATGTGCAAATCAACCAAAGAACAAAAGCTAAGATCTCTTAGCCCCATTTGTGGCCTAGAAAGGCCACTCAGGAAGGATAAAGTCATTACTCCAAAAGCAACACAAAAGACAGAGTGTGATGTGCAAGTGCACTCAGAGACACAGACTTCGATTTATGAAGACAAGTCGTTGGGTCTGATGAGACTAAAACCAAAGTGTTAGGCCGCAAAGACCACTGTTATGATCATTTTGAGGGGGAGGTTTTAAAGCCTGAGAACACCTTGTCAGCTTTGAATTACAGGGGTGGAAACAGAACGTTATGTGTGTGAGTCGCTGCAGGAAGGGTTGGTGGTTTTTCACAAAATAGATGGCATCACGAGGAAAGAGGTAGGCAGAGAAATACTGAAGCACCATCTCAAAACATCAGCCATCAAATTAATGTTTGGGCACAAATGCATCTTTGAAATGGAATAAATATATTCTGATCTCAGTCCCATAGAATATTTTGGGGCAGCTTAAAAAGATGCGTGTGAGCAAGGCAGCCTAAAAGTGACCCCGTTACCCCAGTTCTCTCTGGAGGAATGGGCAAAAATTCTGGTACAATGCGAAAAGCTTGTGGAAGGATACCCAAAATGGAATTCTGCCAAGTACCAAGGAATTATATATAAACTTCTTATTTTGAAGAAATCATCTTAGAACCTTTTCCCAGTCGGTTGTCCTTCATTGCTGCTGATTGCCACCACATAGCAGTACCAGAGATTCTGGGGTTCCCTGAAATCTGCTGGTTTTCCACCACTCTAAACATTTTGCATGTCAGCCAAAAAGGTCAGTTTTTGAATATAGCCATGCTGAACCAACCCGTCTTTGACATCTGCACCCTGAAAAATGTTTGGCATCGCTGTTCCGATCTACTGAAAAAGCAACTGCTGCTAAAACCACATGTAGCTTTTCAAGCAGCTCAGCAGGGTGATTTCACATCTTTGATTCCAGCCTCTTCTCCACTTCACTCATCCAAATGTAAAGTACAGGGCCCACATCTTTCACAGCCCTGATGCTATAACACCGTTAACATCTGTCCACAGACAGCAGAGGCGTGGACTGGAGTCAGCGACTTAGAACCGAGTCAGACTCGAGTCACAGGTTTAATGACCTTAGACTCAACTCGAGAAAATCATGAAGGACTTTGGACCCGACTTTTATCTTTCACAGCAATGACTTTTTATTTCACTTCAACCTCTGACTTGAAAAGATTTGATCCCCGTATTTCCCTTAAACAAACTGAATGATTTCCTACAATTATAATTTTTCTTTGCTTTGAGCCTAAAATTGGGCATCTAAGCTGACAGATAGCAGCACCAGGCAGTCATATATTATAAAATGTACTTGATCCCAAATTCTTGACTTTGGACTTGACTTGGGACCATTGACTAATTGTCCTAAAGCAGATTCTATGGCTAGTTTAGCCGTTTTTTCCATATTCTGACCTCTGTTCTCTCTTCCCTCACCCACCAAACCTCCAGAGCAACAACAGAAATATACTGCATATCTTAACACAAAGAAGCAGATATCACTGAGTCAGAACTTTGATACCAGGTTATTTATGACAGCAGGGATCTTTTTTTACAGACACGGTGGGTTACTCATTAAGAAAAGTCAGTTGGAAGCAGGGTTACAACCCAACGCTGCAAAAAAATGAATTGTTCATAGGAATAAAAGGGAGGACTGAGTCACTTTCATTGGCCTCTGACTTGACCACGTAGACCACATATGGCAGTAAGATGGAGAAAGAAATAGCAAAGGTTTATATTTTTTTCCTCCCAGATAGAGGAGATAGACATCTCAGTCCAAATGGATCTAAAACCTTAAAAGCCCTTCTTAAAGAAGATGACCTCTAGGCTTGGATGCAGCAAGGCCGACACATAAATAAATATGTGCTGAGTAGACAGAAGAAATGTGAAAGCAAGAGATGAATCCTGGCACTATTTTCAGTCATCCTTGTTTTTCTTATTTTTAGTGTTTTGAAATAAACCATGTTGGCTTTCTGTTCCTTCTCATGGCATAAAGTTCATATCAATTTGGTCGGGGTCAAGTGGAGATCAGCGTGTAGGAGCTATAAATGAAAAGATAAATTTGATGTTCGTTTGTCTGGGTTTAGAGCTGTTTTGTTTTTGTTTGGTTGTTTGTTGTGGAGGTATGGGTAAACAGGATGTGGGTGGAGATTGGTAATTGGGCACATTACTCACCTGTTGTAGTGTCACTGAAAGAGAGTGGGTGAGTGGGCCGCTGTATTTTTTGTTGACCGCCATACAGATCGTTGTGATTAACGTTTGTCAAGTTATATTTTGGATATGTTATTCTACGTTGTTTATTTATTTATTTTCGTTAATAAAGTTCACCCATCAGCACCATTGGATCTCAGCGGATACTTTTTTCAACGAGCGTGTCAGACAAGGAACGGCCCGACCTCTCAGCAGCTTTGTTTGTTACCTGACGTTGCTGCAATACAGAGGAACAATGGCTTTAACAACGATCATTACTGACTCTCAACAGCCACAAGATCCAAATAACAAACACTTTGACGCTACTGTTAATTGAACCTTAGATGTTATTCCAACACTGTTTGAACCTTTTTATAGATCAGTGAAAATCAAAGCTTCCCTAAACCTGCTGAAAGACAGCATCCCCACGGCATAATGCTGGCACCATCGCATTCCCCAATGGGTAATATACATCTAGGATAATATCTGGCGTTATGTATTTATTTTTCTCCATTTAAGAGAGAAAATGTGGGGTCTCATTCGACCAGAGCAGCTTCTTCAACATGTTAGGCATGTCCCCTGCCCTGCAAGGCTTGTGGTAAACCGCAAACAGGATTTCCTAGGATTTAGAAATATAAATGCATAAAATTACAAATATACATTATATACATAAAACTATAAGATGGTACAGTTTTCTAATTCTCCTGTCAACAGATTATCAAACTTGGCCTGTGGATCTCTGCAACTCCTCCAAAGTTAAAATGAGCCTTTTGGCTGCTTCTGTGATTAATGTTCTCCTTGTCCAACAGGTAGGTGTGCCACTATTTTACTTTTCAGACCCTGAGACCATAAATACTCAGAGAGTTGTTCAGAGTTTCAGACAACGGAGTCAGTTTTATAACCTGACCCTGCTTTAAACTTCTCCTCAAATGGTCTTCATGATGTTGTGAGTCCCCTGGGGTTCTTTAACTAACCTCTGAGGCCTTCACACAACAGCTGCATTTAGAACAGAGATTAATGTCAAATCACAGGTGGACTCTGAAGTCCCAGCAAAAACACTGAGGTTTTCGGTTGGAACGTGTCCAAACATGGACCAGGCCTTGCTTTTACGGGGCGCCGTCTTTTCCAAATAAATCTCACTGTGGTCAAATCCAGGTTGAAGGCTGAACCAGTCAGCTTATCTGAACTTTAGCTGCCGATATTTCTAATCAATAACATTGATCAACAAGTCGATTCACTTCCTGAGCAGCGGTACTAGATCTGATCAGGCACTTTTAGCTAATGACATTTAAACTGAGAGGCCATAACTGTTAACTGAGCCCAGGCACAGTGCAGAGCACCTGGCTGCTAGTTTGCAAGCTTAGAAGCGATCATCAGGGCAACTGTCCTTCACGGATTTCTCTTATCTGCAGAACGTTTGTTGTTGATAACTTATGTCAGCGGGTTAAAGGGCCGCAGCGTGACAACGAAGTGAGCCTCTTCAGCCAGACTTGGACAGCAGGCCAAATGGCACCAAGGGTTAGTATGCTGTGCAGCCTTACAGCCTGCGGACAGTGTGCAGACAAACTGTGGGAGCCCTTCCAAGAAGGCCCGAGGGCCAGAGCTGAGTGCACAGTGGACATAATGATTTGGATTCACACGGACAATAAAGTAAAATGGTCCAATACAGAAGCTAATTTCGTTTAAGGCTGCTGAGGGACATGGGGCAACCCGTTTGTCCTTACCATATTCTAATTAGGATGTCTATATTTTACCAAACATGCAACAAATTTTAAATAAGCGTACTGGTAATGACTAAAGCCACAGCGAATCTGTCCTCACCACAAGACAGCCATCCTGGCAGAAATGCACGTGGTGAATCCATCAGAAGAGACAGGAACCAGCAGCCGGGTGCAGTCTTGTGGAGAATAACCGATGGAGGTTTATGGGATAGGATAAGTTATTATGTATGGTAATGCATCATATGGTGAAGTAAAAACTTGCTGCTACTAACAACTAAATAAAACAGCCTCTTATTAAACAGTGCAGCAGTTTATGGGAAAGCATAAAAATGTAATTGGTTATTAGAGAGATTAGAGATTTATTTGTTTTCAATTTGTGATTGTTTCAAGAATTGTGCTATTTTTTCTTGGCTTTCTCCCATTGAAACGTTGCTGGGGTTGGCGGCTATAAATTCTTTTAGCTCTAAGGGGTACAACCGCTTATCTGTAACAAGATGCACTGCATAGTGCACCTCGTCCAGTATTAAGTTAAGCTTTTCTAGATATGACTTTTATTCAGTTACTGTGATGTTCCTATGAGGCAAATTAGGATGGAACGCCAGACAGACGTCTAATGCAGCTCTGACAAAATGGCAAAGATGAGATCAACTAATTATGTAGATATGAATTACAAATTAATGTTGTATGTGTGAAAGATGAGTCGATGATAAAAATAATTCAGGGAGCAGATGCTTCAATAATGCTCATAATGCTATTTAAATGGCTTATTAGGATGCAATGGCACCAACCAGCCTGCTGTTTCACCTGTTTGGTGGAATCTCAACAAGTGATCCTAGAGCTCCCTCTTGTGGCAGAACGATTCTTAGAAAATTTGCAAACTAAACAATTACGTAATTTTTTAATTAATGATTAATACTACTTAAAGTGGATTGAAAGTGGCAAATTTACAGCAGTGTTGAAGTTTGAAGCTCAGGTATATTCATTTTATACAATCAAAATCGACAAATCCCAGATTTTCTGTTTCACACATAACAGTGAAACACTTGTGACCCCATTGATTATGCTAGCAAGTCAATTACACAAGGGTATAACAGCAGTATTATCGGCAAATGAGCTGCTTTGATCTACTTTAAGTATTTTCTTATTTTCAAAAATTCATTGTATAGATATGATTTACCATTATTCTTATCTGACCTCTTAAAGGGATCTCAATATCCCACACGTTTTTATTTGCAGCCCGAACATGTGATGTAATGATATCATCTGAATCTCTGCTTTGTAGTGGTTATAACAGACAGAAATTAGAAAAACTGATTATAAAAGCTTTTTAATTTTTTGTCAAAAAAACAAAACAAAAAACAACCAAAGACAGGGTTTGAATAACAAACAGAAAATTAATGGATAGGCATTAATGATCGACACATTTGTGGTATTCAGGTTATCCAAAATAAGGCCAAATTTCCACGTCCAATGTTCACATAAATTCAATTTACAACAGCTGTAACATTTAAGCAAAACTGAGAACATTCCTGAATTCATTTTCTGTTTTCATTGCAGACTTACATTAAAGTCCAATCTACGAACCAGAACTGAACAGACTTTAACTGTGAATGACAAAAAAACGGACAAAAACCAAACACTTCAGGGCGTTCTCCATTATGACGTGTCCATGGAAGCCGTTTCTGTAATGAAAAAATGAAAACACTTCACTTATTTGTTCACCTGTCTGAGGTTACAGTCACTTTTGGCTGAAAAATACACTGAATGTATTTTGCGACGAGATGTCTCAGAAATATCATGGTACAGCAAGAGCAGAGCAAATGGGCTGAGCTCTGCTGGAATCATTTTGATCTTATATCACTCGTTAATACATGTTCTTCTCATCTCAATCTGATTATTAACCAACAAATGATTATTTATCACTTCCTGATATATAAATCTTTAGTAACACCTGTGAACTTAGTTTTACGATTGCGCGCTTTCTTCTCTAATCTGAAGGGAAACTACAGTCCAATAAATACTATGTGAAACAGTTTTAGTGAGCACATTAACCCCAAAGCCCTCCTTCATGGCTGCTGGCTTTCCTCTGAATTTAAGCTGAATATAAAACATATGGGTGAACTGTTGAGTTGGGAACACACACACACACACACACACACACACACACACAGAAACTCACGTGTTTCATTGAAGAGGAAGGAATCCTGATACTCCTTCATGTACTGGGAGGACCTGGCCTCATCCAAGAAAAGAGAGTAAACCCTCTTAATGTCCTCCACCTGAACCTCTGTCCCCTGAGGAAAACCAAGGGCAGTCATGACCAAACGGCTCACATTTAAGTTAGAAACATCAGGGAACATTTGAGCTGATCTCAATGTCCAATATTAATAATGCCATTGTGGTTGATAACCCACATTTAAGGATATTATACACAGTTTTCTACATTTTCAAAGGAGTGACCACATCAGTGACATTGCTTCTCTGCTTCAGTTAAACAGCCCCATGCTGCGCTGCATCACCATCACTGCCTCATGCCCAAACTAACACCATATGCCCAACCCCACCTCTCCAGAGACACGTAACAAGTGGCAACAAGATGGAAATAAACATTGGTTATTAAAGTCGGCCTGATACCGATGCTGATGCAGATATAGGCGCATTCCACTGGGCCTACCTTGCGTTTACGACAGACCAGCCCCGCTGTGCTGATCAGCTGGATGGCGTAGCGTAGCGACGTCTCCATGCCGATCCGAGTGAGGACCGTGTGGGCCTCCTCGCTCAGCTCTACGTCCTCCTCTTCACACCTAAAACGTAAAGACGCAGATTTACTTCCCCGTTTGTGGCTGGGCAACCACAAGCGACCTTTGGAAGCGGATGGCGGGTAACGATGCTTACCGGATCTTTAGGATCTGCCTCGTCTCTTTCTCTGTGTAAGGAGAGGTGGCGATAATAAGCAAGCGATCCAGCAGGTCGATGGGGATGCCATGAGGGCTCTGGTAGTTTGTTCCACGGATTCTGCATGAACATTAAAGTCAGTAAATGACTCAAACAGTACCAGTAACACTAAGCCAACCTAACAGGTATACATAAACATATGAGATACATCAACGGCAATTTGGTCCTGTCTAGTTGCTCAGGTGTTACTAACGTTCACACAGCAGGGAAATGTCACCCAAATCCGTCTTTTTCATGGCAGTGTGAACGGCCCGATTCTGACATTTTCACCCAATAAAAGAAAGAAATTAAAACGATAAAATCGGCTTTGTGCCACTTCCATATGTGGTACTAACTCAGATACGTATCAGATGTTTTTCAAAGCGGTCATGTCACATTTTATCCGTCTTTAACGTCACTCTCCAACTAGGGCTGGGCGATAAATCGATTTAATCGATTATTTCGAATTTACAATTCTTTAAGATTTCATTTTTGGAAAATCTGGATTTTATTTTGCCAATACACTCATTGGGTTTCAATGAAGAGAACAGCATGTGATGCTGAATATATGTTTAGGCAAATGTATTGTCAAAATATTGTTAAGTAGAAACTGTTTTTTACTATAATACGAGGTACTTCATTTACTCATTTACTTTTTTTTAAACTTAGTTTAAAGTTCACAAGTGCAGTGAAGCCTGTTCTTAGCTCAATGTGTAATACCACTAGCAGCAAATGTTTTGTTATATTTTCATTGTTTATAATGGCACTGCTGCCATCTTGTTTTACAAGCCTGTTTCACAGGTTGTTTTTAGTTGCAATTTCAATTCAGGTCAACTCCCAGACGAAATGGTTGACATAAAAGCAAGGTTTTTAAATAATTTCTTTAATTTCTTTTTATGAAACAAAAAGGAGGAAAAAAATCGATTATTCGGATTTGGTATGATAAAATCGGAGATTTATTTTTTTAATCCATATCGCCCAGCCCTATCTACAACCTCCAGCTACACATCCACACACAGCAGCAGGCATTAGTGCTCCATTGTTAACAGCTGTGCTACTTTCTTCTTCCCTTACTTGGTCTTGTTATAATATGGTCTTAATATTGTCGGCGCTCATTGCTCAACAGCTTTCTAATAACAAGAAGAGATGCCGGCCAGCATCTGTTTTTCTCCCCAAGGTTTTTCTTTTAAAGAAACCTTTACTGAACACTTCTAGAAACAATTACATTCACCATAACCTCCGTAAGCAGCACGCTGCTGTGAGACGTGTTTTATCTGCGCATGCGGGTCGCTTTGCAGTATTGAACCGTCGCATTTGATAATAGTATGAACGGCCACTTCAAACAAATGTGATTTCAGCAAAAAGGTCGGAATTGAGCATCAGAGCCTGCAGTGTGAATGTAACCTATTATCCATTATGAACACAGAGGTCGATTACCACATAACATCATGATGCATCAACTATGGTGACGCACTTGTAAGTAAGTATTATCCAAGTGTACACAGTTCTATGAATTAGAGTTCTGGTGGATCCCATTCCCGTTTGGGTCCCAAACTGATAAAGGAAAGAAAGCATTCAGTGTGTTGTCTCCTACAGCGTGGAATCAGCTCCAGTCTGAGCTCAAGATGTCGGAAACGATTTCATTGGACTTATTTTGAGCGGTTCTTAAAGATAGACAAAAAGCTTCTATGAAACAGTGTCACTGCTTTTAAATTGTTTTTATTGTTTTATGTTTGTGCATATGTATTAATTGGTTTTATTTTTGTAACCAGGTTGTAGTGTTTTGCAGATTTCTGCCCAGGTCCCCCTTGAAAATGAGATCCAGATCTCAACGGGGTTTACCTGGTTAAATAAAGGAAATAAAAAAAAATTTAAATAATAATAATCATTTATAGGATCCACTAGAACTCTAATTCATAGAACTGTCTTTGTGTAGCTACAATTTGAGTATGGAACCTGGACATTTTCATAAACAGATGTATGAAGATATTAAACTGTACAGTGATGAGTGTTGTTCTCGATTAGCATTAATTGTACCGTGTGATGCCTCTGTTGGTGGCCATGATGAGAACGGGGGACAGGTCACTCTCCAGCGCGCGGTTCAGGAAGGAGAAACACTCCATGTCCAGCATATGGACCTCGTCGATAAATAACACCTGGACGCACAGACATGACATCTGGTTAAACTCTACCAGGTGTGAGCAGAAGAAAACAGTTCAAGGGACACAGTCATACATACCCCAGGAATAATCTCTGCCTTTCCCTCTTCCCTCCACTCACACACTTTGGCGTTTATCTGCTCGCGGACTTCAGACTTGATCTCTCCGGTGTCTCCAGAGAAGAGAGCCAGGAAGCCTTGTGTACGGCTGTTGATGACGTCGATCTCATGGAGCGACACGGTGTGTACCACCTCTTTCCTCTTCTGCAGCTCTCCCTCAGGACACTGGACAAACTTTGTCTACAAAAAACAAAACCATTAAGCATCACGCTGAGCCTTATAGTGGTGTTGGGCATTTATAGCCCAACACCAGAGGAACCACCTCCTATTGCCATTTTACCTGAAAGTTTTGTTCAGAGACCAACAATTTTGCCCATTCTTGTCAAATAGCTCAGTTTCAATCAGATTGAATGGAGTGTCTTTAAACAACATTTTCAAGTCCCATCACAGACTCCCAGATGGATTTAGGGTTGAATCTTGACTAGGCTGTTGTTCTGACTGAGCTTTTGGGTTCTTGTCCTGCTGGAAGGTGAACCTCTGCCCCAGTCTCAAGTATTTTACCAGCCTCTAACAGCTTTTCCTCCAGGATTGTGACGTATCTGGCTCCATCCATCCATCTTCAAATCAGCTCTGACCAGCTTCACCGTCTTTGCTACTGAAAACCACGTTTCATCATGGAGATGGTGTTTTCAGGGTGAAGCATTGATGCTTCTGATAACAATTAACAGCTCAGGTCCAGTAGTTTAATATGTACACTTCACCAAACGTTCCATGTGCAAAATGCTCCAAGTTTGGATGATATTTAATGGTCTAATGATGCTTTAATCTTTCCCACATTCTACCTCTGACTTTTCTGGTGTGCTGCCTGGTCTTCATGATGCCGTTTATTCACTAATCTCCAACAAACCTCTGGAGCAATTAGTTGCACTGGATTTTATCCAGGGTCATCAGGTGAATACAAATGTGCGCAACAATAGATTTTTATGTTTAAAACGTGTTTCCCACTTCGCATTACTTTGTGCTGGTTGGAGCGTTGCCACAGGGAGGAAGGGGAGAAGCTGTGCACAGCCAGGCTGAATCGCTTTGTCATGACATCGCCACGTGGAAAACGTCTTCACTGCATCTGACTCCAAGTTGTATTGCATTATGGGATATGTAGTGTGATTAGTGTGTGGGCTACACTGCCGGGCAACTAATAATAAGATATTTAGCTTGAAAAGCATGAACTAAGGTTTCATTGTACACAGGAAAGGCAGCAGAAGAGCCTGATGTGAGAGGCTTTAGTAAAGTGAAGCATACCTGAGCCCCCATAGCATCGTAGTCTCTGGCTCTAGTGAAGGAGCGTCCCAGCTTGGTGATCTTCCCGGTGGCTTTGTCAATGGTGATGACATCTCTTAAGAGGAGAAGGGAACAGAAACAGACAGGAGATTGGTGAGGTTTAGCTCAGTATCTGTTATAATAAAAACCTGGGAGAAACTAAAAGGAGACAAACTCACCCAGCTTGTACCTTCTCTTTGCTAAGACTGTCAATCATCTTGTTACCCAAATCATATATTGTCTCCATTTCAGTGGTCTTTAGGGTCAGCTTGCCCACTTTTGCCCCCTAATCAAACCAGGTCAATCTTCAGTCAATCTTTGCATTTCAGTTGTCCTTAGACATATAATGCATGTCTTCTAACACCATGAATGCAGTGCAGGGGTAAAGAAACATCAACAGTTAAAGCAGCTCACCGTTCCAGTGGCAGGTCTATCAATCTGGATCTCCACCACCTCTCCTTCTATGATCTCAGTTTCCTCCCTGTGAATAAAGAACATACAAATTCATTTATTGCATGCAAACACGGGAGTTTACAGTCCTGTCGTAACAAATCTCTTACTTGATTGTCACTCCAATGGCTTTTCTAAAAGCTTGGCTCAGTGCCTCAGTTTTGCTCATTTCCAAAGAGAAGATCTCACTCCCAGCCAGAGCTGTGAAGGGCGTGTCGGGGCCCAGTGACTGTGCTATCCCTGCAGGAGGACAAAGCCAGCAAATATGGAACATCGAGCAGGAACTCTTGTCTCAACAAAAATGTAAAATAGGTCAAAGTGAGCAGAAAATACCATGTTTAATCAAGGGAAATACTGTGTGCTGGAAAGCTGCCAATGTAGTTCTTACCCATTGCGATGGCAGTTTTTCCTGTGCCAGGCTGGCCGGCGATCAGTACCGCCCTGCCAGCAATGTGACCGTCTTTAATCATTTCCAAGATGACCCCTGCTGCACGACGGGAGGCCAGCTGGCCGACCATCCCCTGAGACACCTGCAGGTGAACAGGATCAGGTCACCTTCAGCACAAACTGAACACATTCTAATTCACTCCTCTACTACTAGCAAAGTAAACTGCACTTATCTAGCAACAGAAACAAGCTTGGATATATTTTCATGTTTTCATTAGAAAAAAAATTATTGCTGGCTAGTGCTGCATCAGGTCCCAAAACGCAAACAAACGCAATTTCCAAATAGCAGAGGTCTGTAATTTTTGGCTTCGTAACAATTAATGGATCAGACAAGTCCTTTAGGTGTCAGTAATATGTTTAAAGTGGGTTTGCTCCACATGGAAGGGTAGAGAGCTGCAGCAGTGAGATAATCTAGTTTTATTACTTGTTTTAGAGTTTATATAATTAAAAGTCCTTGTCTTAAATAGTCCTTGTATACAGATATCTTTATCTAGAGGCCATTCTTGTTGCTTGTGGCTAATGCAGAGAAAAGTCTAAATCAAATTGCAGTTTTGGTTGAAATGTATCGTAGGCAGAACGCAATCATTTCTGCTACAGGTTGAGATGCAGCGGCTCTTTTAGCACCTGATCTGCACAGCGACATTAACTTTTTTTAACTGCTCTTTTTTAATATAATACGAAATAACACATACGGCTTCTTGTCTTAATGCTAGAGGAAAGAAATTAGGTTTCTTTACCCAATATTAGTACTTTTAGAACACTGTATCAAGTGCAGTGCATGCATCATAGGTATGACAGGCCAATTAAAAATATCCCATATTCATCCAGCAAAAGTGTCATGTTTTAGGGACCAATGGCCCAAATCTCATTCTACCTACCTGTCTTGGCTCCAAAGCATCATCCAGACCAAGTCCACGAATGTGAGAGTGTGCCCCTAAAGCACAAGGTGACAAGAGAGAAAAAATTAGCTGCATTTGGAAGAGAAGATCAGATTAAGGATCCAAAGTAAACGTGGATTCCTACCAATTCTCTCAATCCGTGTGATGTCACGAACCTCTGGAACCTTTGTTGCCGCCATCTGTACCAGGGGTAGAAAAACCTCAAATATGGCAAAGTTTAAAATAATGACATTTAGACCTATAGAGCAATAATCACGTTGCTCTACAGGTCTAAATTTTAAACATTCCATCATTTGTCATCCATCCTATATTTTAATGCACTAGCATTTATCCAACCCAGGGAAAAAAGGATGGGTTTTAATATACTAGTTACCTTAGCGGTACTGATCCTTACCAGCAGCCACTGTGCTTCTTATACACACACAGCTTACAGTATTTAGCTACCAAGCTTTCCGGCAATCAAAATCACCACAAAAAGATTTCTAAGTTGGTTGGCTATTTAGGGATGCGTTAGAGAGGTCTTGGCCATCCAGTTGGTTGTCATAGTGACAACTGCAACAACGCAAGAGGGACATACCATTAGCGGGCAGGAAGGGCCTTTTTAATAAAAATACATTTAATTCTTAAAGTAGCCAAAGCTGTGTTACCAAAACAGAATTAGCTTGCCCATTTCTTCACAAAATAGCTTGAATTCAGTCAGACTGGATGGAGTGTCTGTGAACATCAGCTTTCAGGTTTTGCCAGATTCTCCATGGGATTTAGGTCCAGAATTTGACAGGGCCATTCCAATACATTGGTATGAATGTATAAGTATATCCATTCCATTACAGATCATCTGGCCTTATGACTACACCTCTTATCTTTCTGAATGATAAACCCATATCCCAGTCTTAAACCCTTGACAAAATTCAATTCCTGGACTGGCCTGTATTTAGGTAAATCCGTTTTGCCTGTCCCTGCTGACAAAAGCAATCTGCTGCAATCAGGGAGTACTGTTCTAGCTGACAAATGTTACAATAACCGAAGTTATTTCAACGGGATAAAACTAATGGCAGAGAGAAAAAACTGCTATTTAACTTGCAAAGTCTCTCTTAGTGGTCCTCACCAGGCAGCCACGATGATATTTATAATCACAGCAGGTTCTGTGACAATAATAACACCACTTTACCACTTAAAAGGATAGCAAGCTGCCTGGCTTGTTAGGAGTTCAGTTTGTTGTCATAGTGACCGCTGCAACTCGTGCCACAACAAGAGTGGCACACCGCTAGCAAGCAGGAAGTGTCTTTATATTTATTAGTGTTTTATTCGTTTATTCGTGTTAATGACCTAAGAATAAGTGAAGCAACAAAAATCGTAAAAGACTAACGGTATACCCAAGCGATACGTTCCCTCTGGTGGTGAATATTTAGGACAGGAATAAATACCTATGGCTAACGGTAGCTAATGATGTGCTAGCGCGTTAGCTTACTCCATTCATAGCTTTCTTTAAACCTGAAGCGCCACAACGTAACGTGATATAGACCCCATGCAGGCCAGCCTCACACACATTTCACTTTGAGCCCACAAGTAACTCTACCCGTGTGTAAAACAGTTAAACAACAAGGGGAATAGTCTACAGGTTTCACATTAAAACGTGCGCACTCACCTCCACAAGCACACTTAACGTGAAAAGGCAGCGGCGCTTCTTTCTGAAAAGGGTCCGCCTTATTGTGTCCGGAGAGAAACAACAATCGGTTTTCTTTTCCGGTACGTTTTCTCTATAGGCGTGCTGAGGGGCGAAAGTGAGCACAACGAATGTTTTTTTCTTTCTTTTCTTATTGAAAACTTCTCATTAAGGTAGGTCCTCAGCAAATGCTGATTTCTATACATTTATAACGCCATAAACGATGACTTGGACTCGGACCATTATAACGCTGCCGGAATCCTAGATTTCAAAGATTTCTCTTCACGTCGACGCTTATTAAAACAAAAACAAAAAACAGCTACCGCTGACAATATTATTATGCTTCATCATGCATCAGTTTTGTACAGCGTGGTGCAGGTTGCTTCGGTTTATTATATATATATATATATATATATATATATATATATATATATATATATATATATATATATATATATATATATATATATATATATATGTATATATATATGTATATATATATATATATATATATATATATATATATATATATATATATATATATATATATGTGTTTTCAAATTCATTAGATCACGTCATGTAAAAATTGCCATACCCATTTAAAACGAGCAGTGTTGTTTTTTTCTTTCAAATCTCATCAGTTTAGCTGTTCCGTACAATGTAACTACATTATAATTCCACATTTCTATTTTATTATCTGGAGTGGTTAAAGTTATTTGTTTTTAATCTGATTATGTAATGGAGATTACACGTTCCCCTCTACCACCCAACCGTGGATATTAGAAAACAAATATTTCTGTACGGAGTGATGGGGGTGGAAGGGATTGGTTCAGGGAGGGATATTGCTACAGGGAAAATTAGTGCAGCTTGATGATAAATATTCCTTTACTTTTGTCCAGAGAATCTTGAGCATGATGGGGGAAAAACTCTCTGCAGGCAGTGCTGTAAACATTTCTCCACCAGAGGTTGCAAGAATCATGTATTAAATATGTAAGAATGGAGCCATGTATTCCCTTAAGAAGTCGGACACTGAACGTCTGCCTACTGAGTTTGACATTACCAAACAATGCTTTAGTGCGGGGAAAAGCCATGTAGATTTGACCAATGCAGTAAAATGCTATCTAACCAATGGGCAGAAGTTGAGCCCTTAAGACACAGCCCTCCTGATTTGCATAATGAGGCAGAAATGCATACAGAAATGTAAAAAGGACAGGCAGAAATGTAAAAATGACAGGCAGAAATAAATAGCATCACAGAAATATATTGGGTAAAAAAATACAAAGGAAGAATAAAACATTATAACATTATTATAATATGTTATAATATAATAAAATATTATAACACATAAATAAATACCTAAATAAACAAGTAATTAATAAATAAAGTTGAAGATTATAACGGACAATAAATAAATAAGGTAATTATTACAAAGGCGAATAAATAAAGAAGCTAATTAAAATAGATATATACATTTATGTCTCACTGTATAATTTAATTTCTACCTACATTTATTAATTTGGTGGCAATTAATTGTATGCTTATTTATTTATTGAGCATTTATTTATTTCTATATTTATATTAAATATGGAAGACTTGGTCCTCCATAGCAAACACCCTCATCACTTGTGGCTGTAAATACAGTAAACGGTTGTTCTATAAAGTATTGATTCAGGGGCCCTGAATACAAGGCCACGTCACACATTCCATTTTTTTCAACATAAAAAATGCTGCAAACCATGCATCCACCTTCAATCTGCATGCCTTCAGTTTGATATATGAAAAAATTAAATAGTTAAACGACAGTTAATGCTCTGTAGCTAATTACATATGGTTTGCTTTAAACTGATGGCTGCTAAAATCAGAGACAGTTGAAATCACGGTTCTCAAACTCCAGTCCTTGACAGTTGTTGTCCTGATGCATGTAGACGCAACCCTGTTCCAATCCGCCTGAACCAGAATGTTGAAAATGATTGCTGGGTGCAAAGGTGGGAGGTGGGAGAACTAAGGCAAGGCAGCTGTTAATCACTTTTGCATCTCTCTGTTTGAAGACGATTTTATTGATTAACTGGAATGTACGAAAGCCCAGTTGTTGTGATCTGAACTGGCTGAAAGACTTCATAGTATAAATAATAATGGAACATGCAGCTTTATTACTACAGGACTCATAAAGAGATGGCTTTGATCAACAAATATTACCTCTTCAGCATGTCTACAGAGCTCTTATGACCTAATATCCATGCCGGACTATCAGAATCAGACATACTTTAATAATCCCAGAGGAAATTACTTTAGTTACACGCTCCAGATATCCAAACATTTTTATATATATATATTTACAACATTCCACACAAAGTAATATAAATATATACATATATAAGTCAATATATATATACGTATATATATATATATATATATATATATATATATATATATATATATATATATATACGTATATGGATGGATGGATGGATGGATGGATGGATATACATATATATACATATATATATATATATATATATATATATATATATATATATATATATATATATATATATATATATATATATATATATATATATATATATATATATATGTACAACTATAGATCCAAATAAAGTGATGGTACATACCTAAAAGTTGCAGGACACTGCCTCTCGAGGATCGACGAGTCTTGCTTCAAATGAGTCTGAGTTGACAAGACTGTTGTTGTCATGCATGTCCGCTGGGGTTCAGAAGTCTCTTATGTGCACTCAATCTGTATTGTGCAACTTTTAAGCCAATTTTTAAGCCCTCACAAAAAAAATGGAAAATCCTAATTTTAGGATGCATATAAACTGACCCTGCAACATTAATTTTCATGTTAACATTAACTTACAGTAGTTTTCATGTCTTTTACTATAATGTTTTTTCAGTCCCCCTTCAGGCAGAAGTTGCAGGATTCCACAATAACCTTGTTTTTACCTATGATGCCAAGAGGATGCAGAACTTTACATAGAAAAATGGTTGTGAAATACTAAATTAATAAGAGATTTAATGAAAATCATGTTGGCCACTAACTTATAAAACAAGAGAAAAATGAGTCCAAGTCATGCGTTCATTTCAGAGCCTCTCAGTTACTCATCACCTGTTTCTGTACAGTCCTCCACAAACCTCTCAGAGCGCTACAAAACCAACACTGCTGTTCAGACAGAAGCCTGTTACGTTCATGTATTGTGCTTCCTGGCATGAGTCTACAAAAATCAGTTTGTTTTCTTGGTAATCTTCTAGTTTTGTTGGGAATGATGGAAATGTTGATGCTGCAAGTAAGTGTTTAGTATTAAGACAGGTTGTGTATGGTTTGCTATCTTGTTGAACAACAAAGCAAACTTCAGAAGCATGAAGCGTAATAAAGTAATGGGGTAAAGTGAGACAATGACATCACACCTTTGGTATTACATCAAGTGTTTACTGCTAAAAATAACTTTAATATCAAATGATCATAACATACATCAATCACTGACAGTTTACAATGTCTGGAGTTCCTCTATAAATGCTTTCCCCCTAATATTGGTTCATATTAAGTCAAAGAAAATTCACATCCAACATAAGCTTCCCTTTGATCAGCACACATTTTCAATGTAAAAACAGCAAAAATATTCTGGTAACATGCATTTATATGTATAAAAAGTAATCACAGGTGGTTGTACTGTGATCATTAGACGAATGTTGTTTGATTAAAGCTGGTTGAGGGTGATGGCAGAGTCGTACCAAATCCAGAAGCCTGGATAGACGGGCTCGGTAAAGGAGGCCTTGAAGCGGTGGAGGAGGGACATGGTATCTCCTACGGCGTAGAATGCGAGAGTGCCCCCATCGTAGTCCAGGAAGACCCCGATGCGGGAGGAGTAAGGCGCGTTGATTTCTATCTGATCTTTGTTATGGCGGGCTGAGTAGCTGGAGTCGGAGCAGAACAGGCTCCACGATTTGCGGTTGTAGCCAATGCGGCAGCCATCTCCGTAGCCCGTCCTCTTGATGCCTTTGTAGGTGACTCCGATGGCAGCCCCTTCCCCACTCCAGTCTACCTCCCAGTAGTAGGCGCCTGCAGCAAGGTTCTCTTTACATAGGACCTGGGGCAGGGAGTCGAACCTGGCTGGGTTGTCGCTATAAGATTGGGGGTCTCTCTTGAGGGTGGCCTTTCTATTCCCTCGAGACAAGTAGAGCTGTCGGTAGGCTGTGTTTGGGTCCAGAGTGAGTTGGCAAGCATCTAAAGGATTTAAAAAACATTCACTCAGCATCAGGAATCGTTTAACATAAATTACTTGGGGTTAAATATAAACGAGTAAACGAAAGAAGGCAGAGGAACCCCTCACCAGGGCACCAATAACTGCAAGGTTACTGATGCAGAATCTAATTAGCATTTCCACCTCTGTTAGATTTTTAACTAATTTCTGCAAGGGCATGCTTTGCAGGGGGAAAGCGGGAGACCCTCTGGCTGGACACACACACATAATCAGAAAAATCCCAGCGGTAAGATGTCACCTGCCTGCTGTGTATCTCCACCTCTGCAGGTCACAGTTGGTGGGACACCCGGTGGCCTCGTCTAGTTCGGTCCGGCCTTTGATCTGGAATGCCAGAAGCATTGACACTGTTTGTGAATTTGACCACAAACAAAGTTCACCAAACAAAGACCATCTAAGAGGTCAGACCAAGGACCAGTGAGACTCCATCTCAGTCTTAAACCAGCTGGGCTTTTTTCAAGCTTCTGGATGCCACGCTTCTAACTTGTTTCCCTTTTCCATTGGCGTCTACCCAGCACAACATGGCTCATTCCTACTTGACTCGACGCGGTTGGGTTGTTTTCTATTACAACCAGGTACCACATCAAGCAAGGTAACATGATGTGTTTGCATGAGACAAATAGAAAACGCAACAATGGAGGGCATGGTAGCGATGTTGAACGTGCTGCTCAGTCTACCAGGTTCATCTCTATCTTCTCCTCAGCCACCACACCCAAAAACGCTTGCACTTTGTCATTGGTCCTCAGAGATTTCAGAGCTTCCATTTTCTTTCAGTAGAATATACTCCGTCACTTTAATACACTCAGGCGCTCTTGTGAGCTTTTACATATGGCTGGTCAAATTCTCGTGAATCACATGAGTGACACTACCAGTGACGCCACCGCCTAACCAAACAGTGGCCGACAGTCTTCTGACATTGCATCCCCACCCTGACTCGGCTTGCTTGGAACCCCTGCTGATAAGGTACTAAAAAGGGTCCGAAACTCTGGAAATGATACTATTGGAAACCCCTAATAACCAGGAAGAGCCATGCTGTGCCAAGCTGGCTTTGTGATATTGGAAGAGGGCCATTAGATGCAGATAAAAAGAAGCAACATTGAACATTGAGAGGCTCTCAGACTGAAATCAGGTGTAAATCAGTAACCTCCTAGTGTGCCAGCATACAAATATATTTGCAAAGAATATGCCCCTGTGTCTGTCACCCCTGTAGGACTTGTAGTTGTTTCTGATATCAGATTTTGTGGTCAGCCACAGGGTCTGACAAAGAGCCATTATTAGCATCTAGTTTGCATCATGCAGCGGGCTGAGCAGAAGGAAAGGAAGCAGTGAAGTGTGCCCCAGAAGGAACAAGAGACTCACATCTCATGAAGTCATCCCTGTAGTGAGGTTCCTGGACGGGGACGGACTTGTACATTGCAGCCTCTTCAGCTGCAGAAGCACATGTAGAAAAGGATCAGAAAACATCTGGCATAGTCTGTGGTGTAACACCGGCAGCCTGACACTCCTCGTCACAGTTAAACATTTAACCAGACTGCAACTCAATGGCCCCTGAATGACCTCTGATTAAAATCATGGGCAAATAAATAGTACTGAAAAGAGTCCAAAAGCTTTTGACTTTCAAATAGTTCTTAGTATGTTATCTGGTTATTGGGTCAACAGTAAAATTTTTACTAACATGGTTTTTATCATCCATTACATCAGGTAGGACATTTTCCTGGCTCACCTTTAATGGAGTGTTTCTTTTTGGGCTCGTCCAGCTGACAGAAGGCCATTTTGTTCACTGCAAATGGAAAAAAATAAGAAGTTGGACTTAGGTGTTGAGCTTTCACAATTTTCATGGTTGTTGAGAGGAACCGAGACCAACGGTTTTTGTCTCTGCCTCAGCACTCACCTGTTTTGGCGACCTTCACCAGCTCATCATTGCTAAATTCGTTCAGATGCTGCTTCATCTCGGACACGGCCTTGGTAACGGAGCCGAAGGTGAAGTAGGGATTCACGGTCACTGAAGGCAACTCCTCAGCCTCTGTCTGGGCTATCAACATGTGGTAACTCTGAAAAACAAAATCACTATCAATTAACTTTGGGTTTCGTCGACTAGGGTTAGGGATAAAGTAGAGGGTTTCTATGGGTGTGGGGCGTCTGTTGTTTTACCTGGATGAAGTGGATGTGGTCCTCAGTGCGGGACAGCTGAGTGATCTCATTGTCTCTCTTCTTCAAGTCAGCAATTTCGTGACTCAGACGCTCCATGTGGCCCTCTGCGTTGTTGAGGGCAGCTCTCTTGTTTGTCGATATCAGCTTGGCCATCTCCGTCTGCATCCTCTCTATGGAGCGCATCATGTCGCTAAACATTTTCTCGCATTCCTGCAGCGCTCTATGGGCCGAGTTCTACAGCGGGAGACAGGAGGTGTTTGTCATATAAATCAAGTGGTTGACGCCCCAGTTTTTTTCTTCTTACTAGTACACTTAAAGGAGCTGTCATCACTCTTTTGACATGGAATGTTGTCAGGGGTGGCTGATTTAACTTTCCCGTCAATGTTTAGTGGTTAGTCTGGTCTTATCTGTCTGATGGATGATGAGGGTTACGAACCTTGAGCGAGTCCACAGCTTGTTTCAGCTCCTCCATCTGCTTGAGACGGTCATGAATCCTTTCCTGGATCTCAGCCTGGGTGGCACCCAAACGTTGCTAAAATTGAAACATGAGAAAACGATAATTATGACAGCAGTGCCACATATTGGCTGCTAAATCATCTTGTTTTTTTGGGGGTTTTTTTGTTCCTTAAATGTTAAACATGTTGAGCTGACTTGGGAAGCTGTCCATACTGTGACAAATAGATATGTTCAATACTCTATCTGTCCCTGTCTTTCTGACATTGTTTTATCTGATTCATATCTAACTCAGCCTTGCGTCTACAGTGAACCATGGTGTAGATTTGCACAAGTCTATATTTTTTAAATGCTATGTATTTAGTCAAGTATATTGTAGAGTTATCGACACATAAAAGTGTGAGTCAGCCACCAGTTTGACATGTGTGTCTTAGTGGTTTGTAAAGTGTTATTTACCTGCTCCTCTGCTCTCTCCTGCTCTGCTGACACCATGTCGTGTCCCTTATGTTCTTTCACCGTACACAGCACACAGATACACATCTGATCTGTGCGGCAGTACAGCTCCAGGCCTTTCTGATGCTGTGGACAGATCTGCCTGTCCAGGTGGCCGATCTCATCAACCAGCTTGTGCCTTTTGAAAGTGGCCGACTCAAAGTGGGGTTTCAGATGCTTCTCGCAGTAGGAGGCCAGGCACATCAGGCAGGTCTTGATGGCTTTGTGCTTTTTGCCAACGCAAATGTCACAACCAACATCTTGGGGTCCGGCATAGTTGTAGTCCGGGGACGGAGGTGGCGGCGGAAAGGACTCCGAGTTGCGGGGCATGGTGGAGTACCGAGAGCCTCCCATGCGCCTCGGAGTGGGCCTCTTGTTGTAAGTTACCCTGCACTGCGGGCAGAGGTACGAGCCGGTGTGGTCAGCATGATCCCAGTAGGTCTTCAGGCAGATGGAGCAGAAGATGTGGCCGCACGGGATGGACACAGGGTCCCTCAGATATTCCTTACAGAGGAAGCAGCTGTCCTGGTCAGAAGACATGGTGAAGTAAACCCTCAATGCAGAGAAGAGCCTTCGGAGAGAGAAGCTGACTTGTGTCAGCACAGTGGCAAAGTGATCCTACAGGTAGTGCAGGCGCAAGTTTTATAGAGTAAACAGAGGGAAGCTAAACTGGTTAAGCCGAAACCAGTAAAACATGGGCGGGGTAAGAACAGGTCGCAGTGAATGTGTCCAACTCTTACAGAGTACAGAGAGAATGAATGAAATGTGATCAAAAGATACAAGTGTTTTTCTTGAGCAATAGAAAGCAAAAAATGGAGTCCTTTTATTTATTCCATTATTACAAAAAAGACAAACAGGTGTTTAGGAATTTTTAAGAAAGTAAGAGTGGTCAGAGTCAGAAATGGGGAATTCAATTGAATTTAATTGAATTTTCTTGTTACAAAAAGATTGGCAAGATGAAAAAAGGAGCATATACATGTAACCGAGATAAGGTGCTAAGAAATCCCAGGTGACTTAAGTGGACTTTAATTATTTACTACCTGGAAAAGTCTGCTTCCTCTCAGTATGTACCGATATTTACTATAATCAGAGTGCAAACAAGCTGACCTCTTGCTTGAGAGCAGATTTTCTGTTCTTCAGTGGATAATGTTAAGTCTTCTTATCAACAGTAAAAATCAACTTTGTTGTCTCAAATAATTTAAATAATACCACACCTCTGATGGCTGTAGCTAACTGGTTCTAAACCTTATTATAACAAGTAGCACTTTGTGATAGAAAATTTAAAGTGAGTACAACGATATTTAGATTTGCAAGTTTCTTTAAAAAATGAGCTGACCCATCCCCCTGATGTCAGAAACCCAAGTGAGAAAGTGAGAGGTTTCTCTCCATCTCTGGCCTTGAAATCCAATATGCCTGTCTGGCATAGAGAAGCTAGTAATAATTAAAAACTGTTTGTTTCCATTTTTGACCATCTGTGTTCCCTTAAGTCCATCACGCACTTAACTGAATGGTTTTACTACAGTGTTTGATGGGACAGCATGCACAGAAATCCATGCATTGTTCGTAGATTGTGTTGCTAATAGTAGTTAGCATGGTCACTGAGCTCATTAAACAGTGAATCCCACTGTTTCTGATACTTAGAACTGGGACAAGGTTAGGTTTGGTTTGATGTCATTCTCAGCATTATTTGCCACGAGCACAACCAAAATTAGTATAATAATGAGTCAAGCTTGAACTTCACATTTCATGTTCCATTGACAGACCTCAGTGTACTTTTTGGTTATAGATTGCCAGGAAGCAGTGCATAGCTGTGAAGTGGAAGAAATATGATCTGTGATTTATGGCATGCATTGTTGCATTGTTTAATATATATATGGACATATATGGACATCACATTTTGGGTTGTCCAGACCACAATACTAAAGATTGCTCTTTAGAGGCCAGCTGAAATGAACAGTTTAGAAGATTTACAATACAAACGGTTTGGGGTGTTTTTTTACTTTGTTGATCTCCCACCAATTATTGGCAGCAATTCAAAGAGCCATATGGTTCAAAGTGGCATTGTTGTTTTTTCTTTTGTTTCTTTGCACTCAGGAAAAGTGTTTAGGCACTGCATAAAGAGTTTTGAATGGCATTACTCAACTGTGACTTCATTGTAATATATTGAATCCACATATATGAATAATCTGATTGAATTTGAATTTGGAAAGTGCCTTGAGATGTATCATAAATTGGCGCTATATAAATAAAATTTAATTGAATTAAATATGTGGTCATTACTTTTCTCAGAAACTACATCATGTAAAAAGACAATTCTTTGTTTTTATACTTATCAGGTTCCATTTAGCCCTAATAGCACAGAGAAATTAAAAATGCATGTCATACAAGAGATCGGGTCTAAAAATACCTTTGGAAACTGTGGATCGTTTTCCTTTCAATACCCACATGTGCTACTTTGTGAACGTCTGTCACATAAAATCCAGATAAAAGATAAAGCTTTTGGTTACAAAGTGATTAAATGTTCAACTGGTATAAATCCATCTGGGAGGCCCTGTTGTCTTCTCCAGTCAGTGTGATGCTGACCTTCACCCCACCTGAAACCAGTTAATCATCAACTCTTTCAGCACTGATTTCCTTTGACAGGAAGCCCCTAGTTTCTATTAGTCACTAACCATGTGCCTTTTTAGTTTAAAACCAATTTAAATAAAGACATTTTCTTGTAAATAAGCGATTCAAAAGAGCCCGAACTCCTGAGTTCAACACTTTGTGTATAATTAATCTCACAGAGTGAGCACACCTCTCAGCTAGAATGGAGTTTCAGTGCCGTTGAGATGGAGTTAGGAATGCAACTACACTTGATAGCCCAGATAACAGGAGGGCCAGGAAAGCTTGCTTAAAAGATTCCATTGTGTTTGGGCCAGCGGGGCCCGAGCAGAGTGCCAAGCATTATATAGGCTCTGTTGTGTGTCAACAGCAGGAGCTACAGCTGACATCCAAGACCGAATGTAGCCTATTATTTCACTGAATCTCTATGTGGAGGTTTGATGTTGTGCACCATAAAAATGAAAATTATTTTCTTTCGTGAAATTCAAATTGTGTCTTTTATTTGGAACGATAGTTTACCCACTGAATTATGTCTTCGACAACTAACCCCTGATAATATTAGCTGTATAAGAGGGCTTGTTAATATTATTTAGATGAAATGGTTTTATAGCAGTGTTTTTTAGTCTGTTGTAATCGCATGCACTCCACATGTAAATTAGTTTTGCTAAAGTCGCAAATTGCAAACTGACTTTTAATGTATCTGATTTAAACTGACATCTTCTAGGGATCAGCTGCACACGGTCAGGGAGTGCCGGTAGGAGTGGTGGATGTTATTGTTCTGCTGCATTATTTGGTTTGGTCAACCCGGACTTTCAGAGCAAAACAGTTTACCCTTTCTGATCAGGATATTCACACCTAAAATTTTCTGTTTGCCTTTCACTCAACAGGTTTTAAACAAACCGTGGACTTTGTTCTCATAAAGCAAAACAGATATTTTTATAGAGCAGAAATAACTCATTGAGCTTCCTTCATGTCTCAGCCATGGGAAATATTTTATCTTACTTTTGCACTTTTTGTCTCAGCTGGAAGCTGTCTCATAGCAGACAAAAGTATGTAAATGAAAAAAAAAACATAGTTTCTATGTACTTGCTTACGTAAGGCCTTCTCTGTGCTGACATGGGCGTGTCCCAGGAGACACAGGGTTGCTTCCCTTCAGTTGTTTTCAGACAAAGGCTCAGAGGTGGCCTTCCTTTGAAGCTTTTACTCTGGCTGTTTAATATCTGACCAAATCAATATTTATATTGTTTCATAATCAATTTAGTTGCAGAAAGACTAACACAAAACATACACTCATGCATACTAAGACTAACACATACTTTGTAACTTTGCTTCATTAATCCTGTGTGTGAATTTGGAATTATGGGATTGGTCTAGTTTCCTCAAGCAAGTCTCACTCATACCAGGACCCAGTTTTTAGACTAATCTCTGCACCCAAACCCATTTCTGTCTACGCTCTACATGCGGAGCAAAATCCGAAAGTGCATCCTCTGCCTTCAGTTTTTCTTGCTCGTCTTCGGTGAAGTGGATCCTTGTTGTTCCTTTGATCAAACACCACTTGTCCTCCCCTGCTGCAGAAGACAAACACGCTGCACACCCTAGCTAAGGCGGACCCTTCACACTGAACTTGGAATGAACTCAAGTTAACTAGAAACTTTCTGTCTCATTCAACAAAAAAGAACTCCTACATCCTTTCTATGGATTGTTCAAATCAACGTAAATCTTTCTACAAGCCTAGTAAAAAACTAGTTGCTAACATGCACAGCATACAACAGAAAATGTTTGATTACTTTCTTCAAATTCAGACGTTTTCGTGCAATAGGTGTTTAAAAAGTTTGGGACTGCCCAGATGACCATGTTATTGCCCTGTGAGCTTCTGTTTAGTAAATTTACAATATTTAAGTTTATAATGGAACAATATTTAAATGTATAATATTTAATATTCAATTGAAGAATTTACTTTTGAATGTTTTTAAGCGACACCTCAATCAGACTCTTTCAGTGTATGACATCATGGAAAAATCAACATAAACCCACTGAGACATTGGGAGAATAATTGTGGGCCTCCACAAATCTGGTTGATACTTGGGTGCAATGTCCAGAAAATGCCTGAAGGTGCCACGTTCAAACAATTATATGTAACTATAACCAGCATAAGAATATCCCAGAGACATGTTTGATTTGGTGCAAGATATGCAGATCAACCAGAGAATAAAAGTGAAAGATCTATTTAAGGTTTTGGCAGAAACTGGTTAGAAGATCTTTAATTTCCACACCACAACGGGCCCTTCATGGACTGAGCAGCCACGCAGTAAGGAAGAAGCCATTACAACAAAAGCAACATAAAAATTAAATTACATTCTGAAAAGGGACTGATAAAGAGTTACAGGGGTGGCAGCGACATGTTGTGTGCATGCCATATTGCAGGAGGGACGAAAGAAGATTATGTGGAAATTCTGGAGCAACACCTCAAGAAAGCATCCAAGAAGTTAGAACTAGGGTGCAAATAGGTATTCCGAATGGAAAGAGACCCTAAGCATGCAGACATATTTGTTAGAAAGTGACATCAAAGTCAGTGTTTTAGAGTGTCCATGACGAAGCCCTGATCTCAGTCCCATGGAAAAGTTGTGGGCAGATCTGCAAAGGTGTGTCTGAGAAAGGCGGCCTACAAACCCAACTTACTTAGACCAGCTCTGTCAGGAGGAAGGGGCCAAAATGACTGCTAACTACTGTGAGAAACCCAGGGGAGGATAGCCAAAATGTTTCACCAAAGTCCTGTTTTCAACAGCAGTTCTACAATATATTAATGAAATATGTATATGTATGTAAACTTCTGAATTTAAAGGCATTTTTGAAATACTCTATAAAAGAAATCTCGCTTATGATTCTGGCTTTTAATTAATAGAATAATTTGGTGAAACCCTAGCTGACCTAAAAACATGACGATTTTAATCTGGGTACATTTTTAAACGAGGCTGTTTGTTGCTTCCAGTCCTCTGGTTTGTACTGTGTGTGCCTAAAGAGGGTCCCCTCTCTGCGAGGCTCCTTTCTGTGGATCTGCAGCGGTTCCCTCCCCAGCTGGCCTGTTAATCTGTGAGCACCGAACATTTGCTTTCCTCGAGAGGAAGGAAGGAAAACTGGCTTATCAGAAACCTGGCCAAATATGGAGTGGGCGAAACTACCAAGTGGATGACATAAAGCGAGATAATAGTGGTGAGGACATTTTACTTTAGCTAACCCTATATTCAGTGTTGGATCGCTACGAATCAGTTAGAAAATTTGGAATACCAAAAAGAACTTGAAATTGTGTGTGTTTTGCATTAATGCTGTGAGAGTAAACACTTTGAATGGCGCGTCAGTATGGGGGGGTGGAGGGGGGGGGGGGGGGGTTGTTCCTAGATTTATTAAAAACTAATGATGCATTGTTATCAGACACTTTATACTCAAAGTCATGCAGTATCTCCCGCTGCATTTTTATCACCATCTTGCATTAAGTAATGTGGAGTCAGGGTGACGGGGAGTGTTTTTTTTGTTTTACCACTACGAAAATGTGACATAGCATGCAGAGTAATACAGAAACCATTCATTGCAACACACTTGGACGTGACAGGAATGCTGTTTGTGTTTGTTCAGGCATACCTGTGCGTTTCCACTGGCCATGTCAGCCACGACCGCCCGGCACACATCTACTGTTACACATGGCTCGTCAGAGCCAACCGACGGGTCCGACCGGTCACCGAGTCAATACTGCAACTCTGACGTGCCCAACAAGTTACGGGGTTTGTTTTAAACAAGGCTAGAAATTATTAGACTTTATCTGAGCTCGGCACGTCTGTTTGTTTTTATCCCCCCTCCCCCGATGAAATTCCTACAGTACTCCAGGCTGCTTTAATGTTTGTCGAACTATAACCGGTTTAAGACAATGGCAATTCTGTGTGACAACAATAGGTGGAAACGCAGCTGCCGGGACGTGTGTGCGCAATCCAGCCACAGATGAGCCTCATGAGGAATTCAGGAAGAGAGGAAGCTGCTGGGAGAAAGGAAACGCTTTTCTTCCACACTAAATCACGCTGAATTTATTTATTTATTTTTTTCACGTTTCATTCATTCTCCTTCTTTCACTTTCTTCTCTCTAATCTCCTTCTACCTTGTTCTCTCTTGCTTCTTGCTAAACCTGCTTATCTAAGCAGGGCAGGGCTCGACGCGCTCACGGCACAGGGGGAGGGGCCTCTCTTGCTTTCAATCAATAACCTCTGGAATTTAGAAATACAAGTAGATCCTGTCCCTGGCAGGCTGTACCACACGGCCGAGGGCGGGCTCTCTCTCACACACTGCGCGAACTCCCTATCCACTTCTGGCACTCGCTCTGTCTGTTTCTGCAGGTCTGACCGGCTCTGGAGCCCATCACAATGGCCGATCACACTTCTCCAGATTATTTCAGCTGCTCACTGTGCCAGAATCTCCTCAAGGACCCTGTGGCCATCCCCTGCGGCCACAGCTTCTGCATGGACTGCATAAGTGGCTACTGGAACGAAGCGGACTACACGGGGATTTACATTTGTCCCCAGTGCAAGATCACGTTCACCCAGAGGCCTGTGCTGCGACCCAATGCCACCCTCAGCATGGTGGCCGACAAGATCAAGAAGAGTGGCCTGAACCTCAACCTGAGCACATCCCAGGGAAACGTCTACGCCGGGGCGAGCGACGTGCCCTGCGACTTCTGCATGGGGAGGAAGCTCAAGGCGGTGAAGTCCTGCCTGAACTGTCTGGCGTCTTACTGCGAGAAGCACTTGAGGCCGCACTACGAGTCGGCCACGTTCAAAAAGCACAAGCTGGTGGACGAGCTGGGCAACCTGGACAGGAAGATCTGCCCGCAGCACCAGAAGTCCCTGGAGCTCTTCTGCCGGACGGACCAGATGTGTATCTGTGCCATCTGCACCGTCAGTGAGCACAGGGGCCACGACATTGTGTCGGCCGAGGCGGAGAGGGGCGAGAAACAGGTAGGGCTGTCTGCTTTCATACAGCGCTTCTTGTGGTATTGTTCAGCTGTCTGCTTCTCAGGGGCTGCTGCTTCTGAAACTCTCCGTGCTGATTGATGAAGCCAAACTTTGCATGTACACACTCTCTCAGTAAACTTGAGTGAACGCAAGCAGGGTATCATTTTTTTCCCACCTTCTGCTGCCGCTCTGGGATTGCTGCTTGGACTTTGACCCATTTCTCCAACGTTATCAGCTTCCCTGGCAGGCATTCAGGGCCGCCAAAACAAACCCGGCTCTCTGATTAGCTGCCTGGAAGCTAAGGGGAAGTGGGGAGGGGGGGTGTCAATGGGAGTGTCTTACATTTACACACATACACCTTCCTAAAAGCTGCTTTCCAGAGAATATGGTGACCCAGCTGCGAGATAAAGACAGAGATACCGCAGCCTTCCCTTGCGCTGAGTGGGTTGCCACCTGTGGGAGTGGGGCCTGGGATGGGACTGGAATGTCAGGGAGTGAAGGCAGACAACACCTCGCTTCAATCTCTCTTTGGCAATGCGAGGTGAAATGACTCATGGACGACACAGCCCATAAAACAATGCGGGGCAGATAAGAGCGTCAGCAGATACTGCAGTGGGACTGATATACAGTAGGAGAGTCTTTATAGCTGCCAGGGATGATGACCGAAACACTTTTCAGCCCACGGTGGGGAAGCAATGCAACACGTACAACTCTGGCCGCCTGGTTTCCCTCATGCAAGGATTTATAACCCCATCCTCACATCCTTTACTCCATCCTCCCCCCTCCCCCCTTTCATGTTATCCCCCTGCCTTCCCAGATTCCCCGCATTCCTCAAGCTTATCTTGGAGAATGGCTTGGCGGGTTTGAGTAAAAGCCGAATTAGAAGCCTCCCATTCTGTCGCCACGCACCTTGAAATTTCTCTTGAACATGCAGGCAGCAGCCGTAGTTTCACATTCCTGCCGTGGCCGGAATTCCTCCATAGAGCTTTTTTTTCTTCCTGCCTCTGAGATAAAAGCGAGCCGCGTTTAAGAAGCGTCTTTGAGTGGGGTCTTGTTTGATGTGCCAAAGGGCCTCCCCAGATATTCTCTCATGAGAAGATTCCAGCCTTTATTTGTGTCCTGCACTATAAAAAAACACAATATTTGCCTATGCCTGTCCCGATCTGAGTTAACGGCACTTGTTTTAAACCTTTCTTCCAACATTGCATGATGCAATAGAGGAGGATAGTGCTGTTTATCTGTGTGGGAGTGAGTGCCTAAAAAAAGTGCAGAAAGGGATAGATTTGTAATCCTCCTTTTATTTCCAGAAACTGTTGGGAGTATCCCAAGCTGAGATTAGACAAAAATGCCAGGAAAGGGTGAAGGAGCTGGAGGAACTCAAGACTGCGGTGGATTCGCTCAAGGTAGGGTGTTCTCTTTTTTTTTTGTTCTTGCACAGCAATTTTACAATTTAAACCTAATCGGCTACGCTTTATCCATCGACTGCATTTCTTTGCAGAACTCGGCCCAGAGAGCCATGGTGGAGAGCCAGAAGATGTTCGAGGACATGATTCGCTCCATTGAGAGGATGCGGTCGGAGGTGACCAAGTTGATCGGCATCAACGAGAAGGCCGCTTTCAACCAGGCCGAGGCTTTGATCGAGCGACTGGAGCAGGAGATCGACGAGCTCAAGAAGAAGGAGTCCGGCCTCAAGCAGCTGCACAGCACCGAAGATCACATCCACTTCTTGCAAGTACGATGACTTTTTTACGATTTTCGCCAAGCACACGCCTGCCGTGTACAGGTGAGTTAGTTTAGACGCCCTCGCTGATTTTCCTCCCTTGCCTCTTCCCGGCAGAACTTTAACTACCTGTGCACCCCAACTGATGACGGCTTCATACCCAAGGTGACGGTCAACCCTGACTTCTCCTTCGCCACGGTCAGGAAAGCTGTGGCTGAGATTAAAGATCGCCTCGAGGAGTTTGGGAGAGAGGAGCTGCTCAAAATCTCCAAAACAGGTTGGATCTGAGTGGCAGAAAGGGTCATAAAAGAGGGTGAAAACCAGCTATTTTGTCTTAAACACCAGTATGCTCTGCTTTACAGTGAACGAGGTCCCAATCTACACTAAAGAGAGCCGGACGTTGGACAGGAGGAGCAGAGGTGAGCGCCATCACGTTCTTTACACCCTCATGGGTTAATTATTGTGAAGGTTGACGTTATCATATCTGCAAGCTATAGGAGGGCGCCTCATACGAGCTTATAGAGGCTTTGAAAAAGTATTCACGCCGTATGAACTGTTCCACACGTCTCTCATTGAATCCGCTATCTTGGATGTGTTTTATTTGGATATTATATGATAGACAAACAAAAAAACATAAATATGAAGTAGACAAGTAGACATTTTTCCTAAAAAAAATAAACCTGAAAAGTATGCCCCCCCCCCCCCCCCCCCCCCGATTGCTGTCAAACAAGTAAATCAGTCCTCCTGCATGCAATTTAGTCTGTTATACATCCAGCAGTTTGAAGTTTGTCGGAGAACATTAGGGAACAACCAGCCACATGAAGACCAAGGAACCCAGCAGAAAAGTCAGGGTGAAGGTTGTGGAGAAGTTTAAAGCAGAGTTATGTTATCAAAAAAAAAAAAAAAAACATTACCTCAGGCTTTGAACACCTCACAGAGCTCGGTTCAGTCCATTAACCCCAAACCTACCAAGACATGACTGTCCACCTAAACTGACGGGCACTGCAAGGAGAGTATTAATCAGAGAAGCAACTCCGAAAGAGATGCAGAGATCCACAGCTCAGGTTGGAGGATTTGTTGGCGTGGCAGCCATTAGTTGTGCACGCACACAAATCTGGCAAGAGTGGCTAGAAGGAAAGCCGTTGCTGAAGGCACACAGCCAGAACCACACTGGACATTTTTAGATCAAAGCTTATGCAAGGTTCAGAACGCCCAGTCAACCTCCAGGCTTAAAACTAGTTGATCATCTGTAACAAGACTTGAAAACTGATGTTTATACATGCTCTCCATCCAATCTGGCGGAGATTGAGCGATTCTTCCAAAGAGGGATGGGAACATTTCTAGTCTCGAAGGACTTGCAGCTGTAATTGCAGCAAGAGTTAGTTCTGTGGAGTACGGACTAAGGGCGCCATAGATCCAAAACGCACCTCATTCGTTAAAGCTATTTTCACAATTACGCACCACTGCCGGTGTATCACATCAAAAGGAGTTCAAGTGAGACTAATACCGTAAGGTACCTTGTCGTGTTAATGTCGCTATCACTGCACATCAGCAAAGCATTGGATGCGTCTTAGTGTGTCTTATCTGTGTTTTCTTGCTCCTCAGGCAAAGAGATGACGGTGGACAATACTCCTCCTCCAGAGCCAAAGGCCAGAGCAGATTTTATCAAATGTATGAAACTCTTACATTTTGTTCTGAAGCCACCAACCTGATTCCAGTGAGCAAACCTTTGAAAATGTTTGATTCTCTTCATTCAGACTTCTGCCAGCTGAAACTGGACCCAGTCACTGCCTACAAAGAGCTCTATATCTCCGAGGGCAGCAGGAAGGTCATCCGCACCAGAGACCTGCAGCCCTACAACGACAACCCTGAGCGGTTCGACAGCTTCGCCCAGGTGCTGTGCCGAGAGGCCCTGTCCGGAGGTCGCTTCTACTGGGAAATCGAGTGGAGCGGGGAGTTCTCCATCGGTGTGGCCTACCGAGGCATCAGCCGCAAAGGCAAAGGCTCGCTGTGCCTGCTGGGCTACAACGACAAATCCTGGAGCCTCCTCTGTTCTGACACGGGATACTCCGCCTGGCACAACCGGGTGGACAAAGCCGTGAGCGGGCCGCACTCGTCCAGGATAGGCGTGTACCTGGACCACGCGGCGGGCGTGCTGGCGTTCTACAGCATAGGCAGCACCATGACGCTCCTGCACAGGTTCCAGACCACCTTCGTGGAGCCCGTCTATCCGGGCTTCGGAGTCGGAACGTCTGTGAAGATCTGCAGCCTCAAGTGAAACCCTGATATATGAGCCTCCGTCTGAAAATATTCCAAAATTTTTTAATTTTTTTTATTTCATATAACACACAGCATTGAAATATATATTTTTGCAGAAATGTATAACTATATCAAACCACATTAATGGAGTTCCACTAATTATGGTTAAAGGAGAATGTGTGCATTTTTTTTAACTCAACACAGCCCATAACGTATTAGATTTTTTGCACTGTGCTGTTGAATCATATTTTAAACATGGTTTACTGAAATATTACTGAAATGTAAGATCAACGTGTGGAGCAGCTGACATCTTCTGTATAATGTACAATGGGTTAGTGTGGTGTAAATTAAACTACCAGTAACATTTATTACGCGCGATCCACTAAGTGTTTTTCCCTCACGTCTATTAAACATCATAATTTACATCATATTCAGCTCAAACTATTTAATCAAAACCGACGCGAAATCTTTCACATGTTCTGATTTTGTATGATTTATTTTTGTAATGAGATGTCCCAGTGTGATGCAATCTAACTGTAGTTGTTTATAACTCGCTCTCTTTAAGTGTACGCGTTTTATAGTGAGCGTTGTTTTGGTTGTGCGCTTTCCGTGCATTCAAGAAGAGCGCTTCATTGTCATTTCAGTTTGTTTTTTTCTTTGTTTTGTTTCATGTCATTCGATGGCTGTTGCATCTGTTGAGAGCCCTGAAAGTTTGCTTTCACTTGAACTAACTCTTATTTAATTTTATGGCTGTTTTCCAGCATAATTATATAATTCATATAAAAGCTTTGTTTTGTAAAAAAAAAAAAAAAAAATCAATTATGGTTCTAAATAAAGAACTAAATACATGACTTTGTTTTTGTCGTGATGCCAGATTGAACGCTACATAAAATGCAGAAGTATTCAATGTGGGGGTCATGGGACTTAGTTTCTTTTGTGTGAACGTCTCCTTTAATCTGCACTTTTTAAAATAATGTAATAGCTGGTAAATATGTCCACTTTAGTTTACCTTCAGTCCCCGTATAAAGGAAGGAGCAACATCCCCTGCAGCTGGCACGAGGAATCTTGTGTTTTGGTCCAAACCCGGACTAATGACAGCTGATTCTTGCTGAATTATTTCTCCCTTCTTTTCATGCCAGCCTGCCAAATTGTCCATTTTATGATTTTACACCACCTTTCCCATAATGTTTGCCTGAAAACATGCAGCTCATCACCTAATTTTCCCATTATATTTTGACTCCACTTTTCATTCATTGCAGTGTTCTCAGCAGCTTTGTAAAGAAGCACGAGAAGCTGCTCCAGCTCCACATATGAATTAGATCAGGAAGGATGCTTCACTGTTGCCGTCACAAAGACCTCAGTGGTGCTCCCCTTTTCCAGACAACTTATTTCCCAGAAGCTGTCTTACTCACACACGTTTTCAGCTCTGCACATTTTCTGTAGCACTGAAATACATTGACTTTGTTGACCTGAACCCACCTCCTAACCTTTGCTTAGTTAGTGGCCCATTGCTTGTTCCCAAGTTCAGACTTGCGTACTCATGCCTAGATCTTGCTTTAGAAGTTTTACATGATGTTTTGTTGCTCCTGATGCCCCCAGGTACCGACATAGAAGACAGTCCTCGCACAGCCTCGCCATTAGTCAAAGGGGTCCTGGACCCTAAATGGCTGGAGACCTTTGGTTAGGATACGGATTCACACTAAACGTAATGTGTGCATGCGTTAGAATTTTGCTTTAACAAGTGCAAAATGTAATGATTGCACTTTTATTGGAATTTGTTTAGAAGTGAACACGGTGGCACATAAACGCTGAATCCGTTTTCAGCACAAAACTAAGCCATCAAGGCTAGATTTACCTCCAACTCCACCTGCTGGCTGGCTGAAGAAAGTCTACTAAAATAGTACATTTGTTAAATGTTATGTCTGCTAAGGACCTTTACTTATTTGATGTGCCTTTATTGTTAACTATCTGATTTCAATATCTCTACATCACCTCTACTCTGATTAATTAGGTGCAAACAGTGAAATCAGGAGGAAAATCAGAGTGAGCTTTTAATTGTGGGGTTTTATCATAAAATGATCTGCTCTTTATCAGCTTCTACAATCTCCTTTATCTCAAGTGTAGGAAACTTAAAACAGATGCATACAGAGTAGCCATCGTTACTTATGATTTATAGCTTAGACCAAAATGGAAACGCTGTATGTGGAAAACCTAGGTAGGTTCAACCGTTCAACAGCTTGTAAATGCACATTTAGAACCGACTTAGAAGTGTCCAATCAACTTTATCCATAGATCAGCACACTTCACAAAGGACTGGTGACAACTGTTCCTTAATAGTGCATCCACCCCAGCATTTAAAACAAGTTCAAACCAGAACTTTCACTGGGCCACTGTAACACAATGGTTTGAATTTTGATTGGCTGCTGTTTGGGGGATTATTGTCCTCTTCCATCAGCCGGTTTGGGGCTAAGCTTCAGCTTTGGCTTTATATTTGAATCTAGATCATTTTGCTAGACAGAAACTAGTCGACTCAATCACTCCAAGGAACGAAGGTCCCTTGACTGCAAAACCAAGCACAAATCATCAATTCTCCACCGCCATGCTTCAGTTGGCTGCACATTACAAGCCCTATATTACCAAAATCACATCAATCTACTATAACACAATATCGCCACCTAGTTTTACTTAAGAGTGTGCTGTTAGCTAAATAACTCCAATGTATTTAAAGTGTTTTTTAGCTTTATAAATTTTAATTTAAATGCACAAGTTGTATATTAGGACTAGGGTTAAATTAGCCTGCAGGAAACAAAGCATCTCTACAACCAAAAAAGGCGACAAGACTGAAACAAACAATAGATTTCTGTTTATTGGTTCCCAGTATTCTTACAGAAGATTGAGCATAGAACGCTCTAAAGGAAAAAAGAAACATCCAAAACGTCCAAAAATATCAGACATCGTAGCCAATGAGACCGCCTTTGCCAATGCACTCTCCGATGTAGAACCACATCAGCACTTCGGTGGCCACCAACCCGTTCCTCACAGCATCCTGAAACAAAGAGATTTCATCAGCAAGGCAACTGTGCAGTCAATGTTTCACATCACATTAAATGTGTTTTTCAGTGAAGACGAGTCAGGTGGTCGTTTCCACTTCTAAAATTGAAGTTAGAGGAACCAAAACAGGATGTTCCTTTCGCTTGCTGCTTTTAAAGAGATAAGGGATGTCAGCAAATAACACAAAGCTAAATCAATCACAGCAACGTGCCTTTGTTTCAATATAAAGTCCAAGTGTGTCACCGCACATGCTGGATATCTCTCAGTTTGGGTTAAGGCTTAAGAAAAACTCTCAGGGGAACAGAAACAGACCCGAAGTTACTATAGTATAACAACCTAACACAAAACGGTAAATCAGAGCTTTTTGACATTTTACAGTTTATTTTTGAATAGATTTTGTAGAAAAAAAATATCAGTAGTTTAATATTTTGTGAAATTGAGCACACTTTCTGGTGTGCAAATAAAAAAAAAAAAAGAAAAAAAAAAAAGAGGAAGAGCTATACGCTGTTTAGTTAAAAGAGATATGCTGTAATTTAGCTGGGCCAATAAAACAGACCAATCCCATAACCTGGAGGATTTAACAGCGAAGCAAAAGGAGACAGCTTTGTAACTTTGCCCTGTTTGACAAACCACTTAGTTCATTCTAAACAGTGTTGACCTTTCAATCAACGCAAAGAGTAGCAACTAAAGAATAAACTTTTAGAAAAGGAATCCAGTGTTGGCCCTACCATTCTACAAGAGATGGGGTGTGCCCCACCCTGCCAACAAAATGGCCAGCCCCTACAAGAAGGTCATAGCATGTGATAAAGTATCAAACGTCTGTATGTGTTCACGGTTAATTTCATTTAAATGATCAGCCTCTCTAAGGCTCCCACATACATGGGTGTACCAGAGTGGAAAGGTAAGTGCAGAGCTCCATCTGACGAGTGCGTAGGCGGCGTCTCACTATTAACTGCTCGGCAGGAAGGAGTCATTGCACTGAACTGTGTGACACCGAGCTGACAAACTGACCTGCTCCAAGACAGCCGCGACTCACAAGCACCTGGCCGTCACAGCCACTCTGTGGCGTACTGACAGGTGGGGAATGTAGGAATTTATCACAAGAAATGAAGCCGAGAAGTGCGCTCGACTATCAAGGGTAAGACGTCCATGGAGCGTCTCACAGTTTGTGCACAGTACACCCAGCTGTGCTGGAGCCTTCAGTCATGAGTCGCCCCCCCCCCTTTTATTTTCAGCTCAGGTAACCTCACACTCCTGGCGGGAGTGTGAGGTTACCTGAAAAGCCCCTGGAAAGCTGTGGTAAAACATGGATTGAAAACAGAATATAGAACGGGTTAACGAATGGTCCAATAACCTGATGTTTTTTCCCCCATCACAAAAAATACCCTTGAGTTTCCTCTTTTAATAGGACTGTATAAATGTTTAAGCTAAACACGTGGTCTGGGAGTCATTAAAAAGTTGTTTACAGTTCCTTTAGAGAAGATGGGTGGTGTTGGTGCAGGCCCATCACTGCGGCCTCAGCCAGGGGTCCGTTTTTCGTACGTTGCTTAAAACATCCGAGATCAAATGACACATCCAAGATGATTTCATCGGCTAATCATGATCCGGCTAATTGGGTTCTTCGAACACACCTGTTGTTTATGATTAGTATGGCTGAATTAAGTTATCTGAGATAACTGCACGTTCATGCCTTTGTTTAAAAGGGGAAATGTATCGATAGTAGAAACAATGATCAGTAGCGCTGCTATTGGCTGTTCAGCATGGTCAAAGAACGCCCACAGTTTTTCTCCCAAGCAGAACACGAGCTTTTAATGGAAGGTTATGCTGAATTTGAGTCATTAATTAAAACACCTCAAAATCTGTTAAAGCCAGGAGAGAGGGCTGGCAAAAAGTAGCAGACAAATTAAATCGTAAATACTGTCCATTGTAGATGTTTCTATCACTTTCTACAGTATGAAATTTTACAGTTTAATAATTTCATATTTACTTTGTTCTTTTATATCAGAGCCTCCATGGGACCCACTAGAACATGGGGACAAGTAAAAGTGAAATACAAGAATATTCTACAAAATGGTAGCCTTTAATTATTATACTTTATTTTAAAAAGCCACTTGTTATGTCAAGAGATCCAAATTTCGGTGTCATTCCTTAGACACTGGAAGTAAAGGACACGTGCAAACTGGGAATTTTAACAAAACAAATTCTTTGTCTAGAAAAAATTAAGGTCTTCCTTTTCCAAGTCATACACATTTTACATGGTAAAACTGTATTGCTCTGTGTCTAGATAATCCGTCCATAGTTTTTTCTAATACAATATACGGCTCGACAGGAAGCAAGCCTTTCAAAGTAAAACTAAACTTCACAATAAAATGGCCTGAACAAATTTTCTTACTGAATATGATAAAAAAATAAAAAGCAAACCATCATACAAATAACTTAAATATTTTCTATTTATGGCTCTAACACTACTTTTTCCTCTTTAAAGGCCACTGTTAAATGATGTGCTTGTCTGTTTATAACAGCCACCAAGAAAAATCTCTCTACAATTATACTGATGTGCTAAAGGATCCTGTCTATTGCGCAATACGTGATTAATTCGAAAAACTCTGCAAATTATTCTTGCACCTTCCGCAACAGGTTGCAGTCGTAAAAATGGACATGGCTACGACAGACTTCCCTACCTCCTCCGCTTATACAGCTGCGATCTAATCCTGTTTACATGAAATAAGCCTGCTCGCGAGCTGGCGCACATGTTGCTATGACAGCAAGTCCAGGATGAGTTTCGAAGAACCGAACAATCCAAGATAATGCCAAATCGTCAACAATCAAATCCAGCTAACTGAGTTAGCGACGTACGAAGAACGGGCCCCAGGACCACTAAACGGGGTTTGTTGTTGTTGTTGTGGTGGGTGGAGCGCACCTTCATGGTGGTCTGGCCGAGGCGGCCCGCCTGGAAGGCCTTGACCAGATTGGAGGCTCCCTCGATGGCCTTGGGGATCTCAGCGGGGGTCGGGGGAACCAGCTCAACGCGAGCATAATACCAGAAGGTTGCTAGCCGAGGCTTGGAATAGGTGACAGCGGCTGCAGGGGGAGACACATATCACAGTCAGCCCAGGTGTCAACCTATAATACTTTACTTTAAGAGATCAAACCGGGCTGCAGCGCTGCTAAGTAGCATCAGTTGCACAGCTCCATGCCAGAGGAAGCAGCCAAGCTCCTTACGCGGGCAAAGCAACATTTACCGGGTTGCAACCACTGAGCTATATTATACACATTTTGCCGAAAAACTGAAGTCACTGGCCGCCATCTTGCTCCTCCCTACTCTCACAGAATCCAATAGGATTTGGTTGCAACAAAAAGCAGTTTTCTGGCTGTGTGAAATCGTTTCATAGGTAATTCTACAGTCAGTGGATGTACTAACACTTCACATCAACTACTAGGAAATTAGGTGCTGAAATATTTTACATGTTATTCATCTTAACTATACATATAAGTATATATAAATATTTGTACATGTATAATGTATATATATATGAATACATATATGTAAATATATGTTTTTGTATATTGTTATTTATATATTTATAAATGTTATATATGTATATTTAAATGAATAAAATGCAAAATATTTCAGCACATGACTTTCTCAGTACTTGATAGTTTTAGAACATAACATAAAAGTATATGGCATTTGACATTTTAAAAGTTTTAAGCCCCCCCTGAACATGAGAAAATCCTCGTTATTCGATGCTGTAGCGCACATATTACCTAGTTACTGGGGGGAAATAGGGAGTACCAATATGGCGGCTGGTGGCTTCAAAGCGACTCGTTCTAACAGCGGGCGATTAGCACTCCAGTGTATTATACAGTTCAGTGATTACAACAAAAAGCTCAACATTAAATTAGCGCGCAGTCATTTTAAGGCTAAATAGAAGCTTCCGCTTCATTCATCTGAAAGCTACGTCACCACCGATAGCATCCTCCTCCTCCTCCTCGATCTGTCGAAGTCTTACGTATAAAGATTGATCCTAGATAATAAAAACACAGAGCAAAAACAAAGGTAACTCACCCCCAACAAGAGTAGGTATTTTAGCAACCATTTTCTGCACAGCCTGTGCCATGGTGGAGCGTTTATAGATGCTGAGTTTCCCCCGGTTCTGCTAGCCCACTGAATGTCACCTCCAGCCGAAGGACCACTGACTCCAGCTGAGCTGACCACGCTACTGCCTGTGCACAAACCACCGGCGTCCCGTTGCTGCCATCTTCTGGACACAGACGGTCCCTACATATCAAGATTTGTCGCTCGCCAATATTACGTGCCAGTTTGATTTGCAGTTTTTACAGTTTTTATTGGTTGCGTTGACCTGTTTCAAGAAACTGGCAACCTCTCAATTTTCAGCATCTCCATCTCTGCAGAGCAAAGGACACCTCTTGCAAATGAGTTAACCCATTTTCATTGGTTTAACCCATTTTCCCCACCCTTTTGCAAAACAGTTAACGCAGATGTCATTCAAGCGGTCCAAACTCCATTGCTTTAGCTGTGGTAGCAAAACAGAAACCATTTGTTCCAAGCGCTTAGAAACTTCTTGATCAGAATGAAATCACTGGAGCACCTGATTGACACTTCTTTACACAATTTTTCAATTTGCAGTCAGTTTGCAGGCTTTATGTAAAAGATGCCATGTTGTGTGTTGTTCTTTGCAAGCATGGATGGTCTAAGGCAGATGAGAGTCAGAATAAGAGGTAGATGGTTTAGGGGAAGAAGATTATGAGAAAGAGGAATCCGTGTGCAAGGTGGCAGTGTAGCTGGAAGGGCTGACGTTACAGATGAAATTTGGGCAACTATGATTGATCATGTAGTAAATCATGGCCTTTCACTTAGAGGGGCGGGACAAAAAGTCCAACCTGTTCTCAACAGAAACACGGCTGCATCAATTGTAAAAATCCAATTGTCAAAATCCACATTTTTCAAAACAGTTAACGCAGACACCTAAACAGTGGCACCAACGGTCAAAATGACACATTTTGTTTGTGAAAGGCTCCAACTCAGCCAAAACATTTAAAATATGGAACAAAAGCACATTTTAACCTCAAACAACATAACTTGCACACAAATGTTTGAGCCCTTCCAATCACTCATTACACAAGGGGCAACCAAATACCGCACTCAATGTGAATCAGTGCAGCATTGCTGGTCATTGTAGCCAAAGACTGTACGCAGCTTACATGTCAGTATCATTTGTAGTCAAATTTGCCTTCTTGCAAAAAATGTATCCAGAATCAGATGTGCATTGATGCAAATTTTATTGATTAATCATTCTTTTTTTTTAAAGATTGTGGCTACAAATGAAATATTCCTACAGAAAATACTAGAGCTGTCTGTCTCTTCTAGTCTCTTCTCTCTTAACGAATAGGCCACATGGCCTCATCTTCATCACACTCAATATTTTCCCTTGCGATGCACCAAGGGAAACATCTTCTTGCATGACTGATCCATCCTTGACATGCCTCTGCATCTATATCATGGGCAGCAGCAGTCATTGCATTGAGCAAGGGCATCTGCTCATAGGGGAAGTGATCATATACCTTCCATCTCCATGCACTGAAGAATTCCTCTATAGCAATAGATAGAGATGTATATACTGTATAGCAGCAATACCTGCTCTCCCATCGAAAAACTCTTATAATGGATGCAACCGTGTTTCTATTGAGAACAGGTTGGACTCTTTGTCCTGCCTCTCTAAGTGAAAGGCCATGATTATTAAATCATGATCAATCATAGTTGCCTGAATTTCATCTGTAACTTGAGCCCTTCTAGCTACACTGCCACCTCGCACAGAGATTCCTCTTCCTCGGACTCCTCTTCCCCTGAGCCCTCTACCTCTTATTCTGACTCTTATCTGCCTTAGACCATCCATGCTTGCAAAGATCAACACACAGCATGGCACCTTTTAAGGCCTGCAGACTGACTGCAAATTGAAGAGTTGTGTAAAGAAGTTTCAATCAGATGCTTCAGTGATTTCATACCGATCAAGAAGTTTCTAAGAGCTTGGAACATATGGTTTCTGTTTTGCTACCACAGCTGAAGCAGTGGAGTTTGGACTGCTTGAATGACATCTGCGTGAACTGTTTTGCAAAAGGGCGGGGAAAATGTGTCAAACCAATGAGAATGGATTAATTCTAGCTACCTTATATTTTAAACAAGGAATGAGAGGCTTCACAGGTTTGTCATTCATTTCAGTTTTATTTCAATAGTGCCAATTGACATCACATGTCATCTCAAGGCACTTTACAAAGTTATTTGAATCAAATCATACAGACAGACTGGTAGAAAAGATTTTTATCTAAGGAAACCCAGCAGATTGCAACGAGTCATTGACTCTTAAGCTTTTATTTAAGAATCAACAATTCTGAAATAAATAATTATTGATACCCATCCTCAACAGTATCAGGAATTAAGTTATTCATAATCTTTCACTATCTTTTGATTAATCCAGGAGAACATAAAAGAACACAAACTCGGCATGAAACAATCCCTACAAAGAGACTTCAAAACAGTTTTGGGTCTCTTTCTAAAGTTGAAAGAAATTGTTCTCACCTAATGTTGAGTTATGCTATCTAAATTTAATCTGAGGTAAAAATGTTGTAGAGGGAAAACCAGGCAGGGAGGATCAGAAGGACCTTTTCTTCATCCGCTTCTCACATCAGAACCTGTCACAAGTATGAGGAGGGCTTGGCTTGGTCCCAATTTAGGTGCTGTCTGACCCTCAGAACTTTATTTTGATTGCAGCCCATATGGTTTGCTGATGGGAAATCTCTGAATAAACAGGGAAGTTTACTCCAACAGAGAGGTTGCAGGTTCATAGGACCCTTAGGATGTCTCGGTGGGTCCTCACTGAAAAACAAAGTGGCACCACAGTGTGTGTCTATGTAGAAGGAAAAAACACTCTGTTGGAACTAAAAAGACAGCCCGCTGTGCATAAAAACATTGAAACCAGGGGGTTAGGCCTACTTCTTTTTGTTTGTTTGTATGTCTGAGCTCACGACTCGCAACTTAACTGTGGAAGTTAGCCAAGTCAACTTTATTGTCAATTTTGCTATATCTACCCAACATACAGCTGAATTAAGACATTGATCTCATGGACTCACGGTGCAACAAGCAACCAAGATCTAAAATACAAACAATCACCAGATTAACAGGCAATAAAACAGGCAGAGGTAACAATGCAGTGAGGGACTTAGCAACTTGAGGCGGATAAGCCTGTCAACGAATCAGAGAGGAAATTTGGCAGATAGCCTAAATGGCCGCATCCCATTATGCATCCAATAAATAAAAAGGTACTTTTTCCTACCACCTTGTTTCAACTTGAGAGAATGCAAAACATTTGGTGCCGTACATACTGTAAAGCAGCCTGGAGCTGAGTTACCTCAAGGTTTCAAACATGTACTCTAAGGAATAGGAAAGCTGACCTGCATTTTGAAGAGTTACACATTATCCCCAATTTATAATAACGAATCAATTCAAGCTGGTTTGTTTTTGTATTCTGTGTCCTCTTCCCGAATTTTCAGCAAACTGCCTGTAATGGGGCAGTTCTGCTCCTCAAAAAGGATATTTCAAGATGGCACTCTGGCCTCGTCTATAAAATGGTAACTTGAATTTGTATGACCTTCAGCCACCACCACAGCAGAGACTGTGGTTAGGGACTTCCCTAAGGTTCTTGACACTGCCAAAGAAGAGCCTGAGCAAGGTGGCTGCCAGGGGGAAGTCAGTATGCGGTCTGGACCGACACCAGACCTAGCCAGGATTTGTAGTTTATTTTAAAAGGTTTCATGACTTCATAACTTCTAAACTATAGCAGAACAAGATAATTCTCTTTAAAAGGAAATCCAAACAAAAAGATCTCACATCAGCACAGCAAGGTCTGAGAAAAACTCACTTGAAGGTCTTGGGCCGTTGTCTGCTGGACAAGAGGTTAATTTGACCAGATCTAAAAGGCACAGGGACGGCACTTTGAAAAGCTGAATGGAAGTAGCTAAATGTGTGTAAGGAGTCAGATATGAGGCGTTTGTGTGCACTGCAGTAACTATGAGTGTGGGTGCTGTTCTAAGATGTGGATGTTCTGGTCCTAATGAGACAGCACTCAAGTGGATAATCCCAAATGATATTTTGATGACGGATCAAAAATCAGATGAAATCATTTAAAAATCCGCCTCTGGGCCAAATCCTACAGTGGCCCTGAAGTGCAAAGCACTACAACATTTAACAAAAGTGCTACAACATTACACAGTGATCAATTCTGTCACGTTTTAATGCAGGTGAACCCAATTTTCAGCCAGACACAGAGATACATTTTAAAGGGTTTATCGAAGGGGTGAATAATGGCAGATGAAGCAGGCAAACAGTCACAGTCTTGGCAGAGAATCCTGGTAGAAAGGGCTGGTTTACTGGGATGAGCAGAGAACCACCAGAACGGGTAAGCAAGCAGCTGAAACTCACGGAGGAACAGGCAGCAAAGCAGCATGGAGACTCGGGCAATGTCAACTAGGAGAGTTCAGCAGGCAGGGCACACAGGATCCGGTAGAGCAGGAAACAGGCTGAGCTGCAGCACGCAGACACTGGCGACCTTAGCAGGAGAGTCCAGCTGGCAGAGCACACATGAGCAGGTGAAGCAAAGGCAAATCTCACAGGAAGAGCAATGAAGAGAGTGAGCAATGAGGAGCAGGAAGAAGTGAGTGAGAGAGACGTTCTGGCAGAGGCAGGTATTAGTAGGCTGGTGAACAGGTGAGCTGAGTGACTAATTAGTGGGAACAAGTGCAGATAATCTAGAGTGGGATGGTGTCTGGAGGCAGACTGAGCTGGAAGGATAACTGCTGGTGGTTGAAACGGTGAACGAATGAACAATAAAGTCCTCATAAGTGTAATGTTAAACTAAACAGAACCATAACTATGACAGATTTGTGTTTTATTTGTGCTTTGAGTCCTGTTTCTGTCAGCTAGTGTTTGACAAGGCATTTCTTTTTGCGTTAACCACAGTGACTAACTGACCTGCTGCCACTGTGAAGCAAGTTCTACACTGGTGGCAACAAGACACAAAAACTGAAGCTGCAAAGTTATCTTGTGTCACTCCCATAACCCACTGGTTTATGATCCAGAGACAAAGTATATTTAGATGAATCTTTGGCAAAGAAATTGATTTCTTTATTGTAGTCTTACATAATGTACAGTCTGTCATACCAGCTGTTACATAACATACAGAGAATTTTATCAGACAAAGTTTAGTTAAAGATATATACATTTTAACAACAGCATGAAAAATATCTTTGTTATTTTCTACCATCTCAGAAAGTTTGGATTTCCTTTTAATCCCCGGTGTGTGATTGAGGTAACTTTGGTATAAAAATTTTTCATCAGTGATTCACCAATATGAACAGTATCAAGAATTACAGAAATGCAATTTTGTACTGAATAAAAACTATGCTAACGGAAATTTTTTAAATACGGGTTATACTCCAGACTTACAAACTGCTTATTTGAATCTCTGCTTCTTCTTCTTCTAAAAAAAACAAAACAATCCTGGCTGCGATGCATCCCTGTCACGTGACCGAACAAAAATCAAATGACCAACCTCCTTCCCCCTCTTCAAACACAGGCACAAAAGGCATCTAGATGGAAATAAACATTGGTGCATAATATCGTCCCAGTTTTAGTAATCGGGCCGATACCGATATGTTAAAAAATGACTAACATTGGCCAATACTGATGTTAATGCCGATATATCGTGCATCCCTAGTTTTTGTCTTCTTCAGCTCTTTTAATAAAATCTCCAAAAAGGTGCTGGGAAAAGTCTTCAAAATTGTTCATGCTCACAAAAATGAAATCTCAAAATCTTCCTTTTCCTGCTGACATAAAACCACAATAAGTAGTAAGGACAGTGCTCAAAGATGACTGTAAATGTTTGGTTATCAGAATTGATATTCCCTCACCTTTCTGTCTGTGACATTAGATGCTGGCCTCTCTTCCTCCTTCTTTTTGTTGTAGCTTATCTGATCCATAACCAATAAGGAAAGACTGTTCCCCCCACTTTTCACCAGTGTGATCACATCATCCAGACATTTCTCCTCCACATTTTTGCTGTTAACTTCCAATACAACATCTCCGGCAACCAGCCCTGCTCTTTGTGCAGGACCTCCAAAAACCACCTACAGCAGAAGAGAAATGTCAACAACTGAATGAACCCATCTCCCAAAATCTTTGTGCTGATGAGTGCAGGTAGTTGTGAGGTGCATGAGTGGCAGGTCCCACCTCACTGATGAAAGTCCCAGGTCTCTGTAGAAAAGAGTCCAGGTGAAAGCCATATCCAAGAGGACTTTTTTCGATTGTGTAGAGTTTAGAATTGCAAAAGTCATTGGCATCCTTTGGTAACAGCTGAACATCTTCAGTGTTCCTATTTTTTTTCTCAGCTTCCTCACCATCACAGAACAGAAGAGGAGACAAGCCCAGCTGCAGTAAAAAAAAAAAAAGACAACGAACAATAAAAGCAAAGTATGATACAAACATATGTTACAGGAGGCTTACCTCAGGATATGTGTTCTTGAAATATGTGCTACAATCTTAATTCGCCTATCGCTTCATTTCATTTTTAAGGAAAAAACCCTCTTCTTTAGCATTGTATAGTTGTCCTCAGTAACAGTTATTAACTACGTGGTTTGGCTGATTTTCACAAATTCTATACCCATCCCATTTTGCTGTTGCTTTGACCGCAGTTATCATGTAGTGCTCCGAGAAGTTCCACCTGAAGTACATTAAGGATGCCATCCCTGCTGGCCTGGACAGCCTGTAGTTTATCTACAGGGAGTATCGCTCAACAGAGGATGCTGTCTCGTTCACTTGGGACGGCTCTGACTCCTCTCCAGCATCCCAACACCTAGGTTAGGATGGACTTCATGGACTTCAGCTCAGCCTTCAACACCGTGCTCCCAGACATGCTGGATCTGAAACTGCACAGCCCGTGATTATCTCCATCTCTCTGGTCTTGGATCAGTGACTTCCTCACCAACAGGAAGGCTGAACACACTCTTCTATGCATACAGGGGAAGGTGGCGGAGCATGTAGACCACATTAGGTTCCTGGGCATTCACATCTCCTCTGACCGCTCCTAGACTGTGAACACCTCCCACCTGGTGAAGAAGGCCCAATGACGGCTCTTTTTTATCAAGAAACTGAAATGGACTGGACTTTCTACTCAGCTGCTAATAAACTTTTATAGAGCTGCAATCGAAAGCATCTTTTTGTCTAAGCTTAGCAGTGTGGTATGGGAGCTGCACAGCACAGGAGAGGAAGGATCTAGCATCTACAAGTTCTAGACAGGGTCCAGAAAAGGGCCAGACGTATAGCCACAGATCCCACCCACCAGAGCAATTCATTGTTTGTCTCGCTTCCATAAGGTAAACAATTCAGGGCCATTACATTGAAAACTAATAGACTTAAAATAGCTTCTTTTACAAAGATGTGAGGGCTATTGCGCCCTGCTGAGAATCAAAAAACCACCAGCCCAGTTCATAATGTGCTACATGTTTACAAACACGCTACTGGTTCCAAAGGTTCTTGATCCAATGAGAATTATTTACACTGTTTCACACATGCTAATGTCTATTTGCACACTTTAGTTTCTCAGGGAATGTTTGTTTGGACATCTATGCACATTGCACAGTTCTGTAACTTGAAGATTTAAATTAATCTCACAGAATTTTACATCATTCTGTAAACTGACTGCTACCTGTTTTTTTTTTTTTGTCTCAAGCATCATTTAACTTGAACATTTCGACATGAAATTTAAATTTTTGATAACGACAATTTGCACATTTTTAACTTCTCAGGGAGCGTAACTAATCTGATACACTGATCCAACAACAGTTATCTACATCGTCTTTAAAGGGACTACTATCTGTCTTCTTGACTCAAACATGAATCTTATCAGATGCTAAGGACTATTTTCATGCTTTAAGCTTCTCAGGAAGTCTTATTGGTGCATTGAACTAATTTCTTTTTGAAAAATATTATGTATTGTGTCTGTGTGTTATGTGTAATCTAAATGCATTCTGAGCTGGTGTCTCACCAAAATTGCATTATGATAACATGGTAACACACAATTGCAATAAAGATTTTTGATGCTTGATTGATTTTCTTACAATTGATTGTTTGATTGCCTGGATGATTATTGGATTTGTCTGTTGATTGAGCAGTTGATCAGTCAATAGTTTCTTTTTTTGGGGGGGGGGGGGGGGTCTATGAGCTGGCTTGTCAGCTGGCTTGTCTGTAGGTTGGTTAGTTTGTTGGTCTAGTGGTTTGTCAGTTTATTGTTAATTTATCTGGTTGGTTTGTTGGTTGGCAGATTGTTTTTATATCTTTTGGTGCTTTTGTTGTTAGTTTGGTTAGTTGATTGGTTGATAAGTTTGGCTGTTGGTTGGTCAGTCAGTTGTTTATTTATTTGGTTGATCTGTTGGCTGGCCTTTCTGTCATTCTAATAGTTGGTCAGTCAATTCTTTGTCTATTCAATTGGTTGGTTGGTGGGTTTGTTGGCTCGTTAGTTGGTCAGTTGATTGATTGTTCATTTGCCTGCTTTGTTGGTTGCTTACTTGATTAGTTGGTGGTTTTGCTGGCTGACAGGTCAGTTGGTTGTGTTGGGCTTTGATGGCTCGGTAAGCATTAACCAAGAGGGATAAATCCTCCGATCATAAAATTAGCAGGGCTTAATGCAAAGAATGAAACAATGTTTGTCTTTAGATGCATTTAGACAGATGACCTTCACAGGGTACATTCTGCTTCTCGCCCATTGCTGCAACCACCTTATAACCCTGAATGAGGTTGACTGGGTATAGAAATTGGATTGCTCTTTTGGCCCTTTGTTTTTGCCCATTTGCTACAAAAACTAATAAGTTATTCTCATTTGATTGGTTTTAGTAAAAAACATATAGTGTGATGGGCATAAAAGTAGTAGTTTTTTTAATCAACACAGAAATGATCAGATTGCTAATAGATGAAAACTTTGCATATAGACAAAATAAACATTGTAAAGAAAATGCAAAAGTGAAGAACAAATAAAGTCTAATTCCTACAATGGTATCTTAAGAAAAAGGAAGTAATAAAGTTCCTGAAAAAAACAAAAAAAAAAAAAAAAAAAACAAGTGGATAATGATCTGGCCCTGTACAGGAATTACAAGATGTATCACACTTCAACGTGCAAGTCCTCTTTTCCCAAGTTTCGGTATATATTTCTTTGAGCATCCTTGTGTTTTTCCAAAAATACAACCAGTTTTGTCTAACAGTATTATCTCTGGTATCTTTCATAGTTACTACCAAAGGAATGGGAATTTGTTTTTAACAATCCGCAAATAACAGAGCTACCGGAAAATTGTCATGCACAGGAAATATTCAATTTTAAATCTAAGCAGAATTTCTTCAACCCTGTTGAACTATTCCTTTAATCCAGTTTTATGGATTACAAGAAAGTCTAGCTCTGGGATTTTGGGATGGCAAATCCCTTCTACACAAGTGCTTAAGATAAAAAAAAACAAAAACTATGTTGAGTGAGACTTTAAGCGATTCCCACCTGGTTGTAATACCCTAACCCAGATTGTGTGATTGTGGTGAGGAAGACCTGCTTTCCACTTAGTCTCACTCTTTCCACAATCTCCTCGTGTCTGAGTGAATCCACTGATTCTCCATTGACCTCCAGCAGGATCTCTCCATCCTGCATACCTGCCTTCTCTGCTGGACTGCCACTGTCCACCTCACGCAGAACATGATCTGATAAATAAAATAAATTTAAACCAAAAAAGGCAAACAGGGTTCGCTTATATTTCCGTTTACACCATTTTCTTCTTCTCACATGTGTTTCCTGAAGGTGTCCTCTCCAGTCGGAGCAGAAACCCATACCCTTCTGGCCCAGAGATCAGGTGGAGCTTTCTGGCTCTGAAGGGCAGCTTGTGCGGCGCAGCCATGGCGGGCAAAATAGGCATCTTCCTTCGCATGTAGATCCTCTCACTTTCACCGTCTATCACCAGGATTGTGATGCTATTTCCACATTTTTTCATCTACAACAAAACCAGAAAAGATCATTGTTGAATTTAGATTTTGCATTCGTTCTGAAATACTATGCCATCCTAATGTGATAGTACAAACCATTCGACTGAGGGCAGAATGTGTAAGGTGGGACACCATTGCTCCGTTCATCCACACCAGGTGATCTCCCTTGCAGACTCCTGCCTTTTCAGCCGCACCGCCATTCACCATGTTCACCAAGAACCGGCCTTTCTCTCCTTGGATGCAGACACAGGAGGATCAGCCTAATATTGCTGTGCCTACATCAACAGAACAGCTATCTAATCTTGAACATTGGACCTTTTGGGATTGCCAGGAGTCAAGTTACCTTCCAAGGCTGTAAAGCTGATACCCAGACCTGAAGCAGGATCCTTGGTGATGTGGCAGAGCCTGGGAGGCTTGCATGGTTCTTCATCGAGGGTTCCTGATAACAGTCGGAGGTCCTGACCTCTTGCCACAGACTGCTCGTATTCCTCACCATCCAGCACCAACAAGCATAACTGCTGTCCACTAAGTTTAATCTTCCTAGCAACCTGGTGCACATATAATAGCTCAAGACAGAATTCATAATATGCCCCAAGTCAAGAGTGACATCTGGATAAAATGATCTTACCTCAGGATGGGGAACATCTTCAACATAGCAGTTGTTGACCTCTAGAAGCCTGTCTCCGTCTCGAAGGCCACTGCGTGCAGCGATGCCCCCTGGCACCACGTTTCTAATCACGTGTCCATGGCTACCTCTCTCCAATCTCAAGTTGAAGCCGTAGGTGTCCCCTTCTTCTCGTTTGAGAATGCATAGGCGTGGCCTGGGAGTCCACACAGAATCTGATTTAAAAGAGGAAAATAGGCTTTGTTTTAAAGAGTAGCTCGTCTTGGTGCTGTGTTGTACCGCACTTTGAAGAAAGTGCAAGCATGATACCTGTGCAGTCTGTGATGACCAAGGCAGGGTTGTCGATTCCCACTCTTGGATCAAATGTAAATTTCCTTTGGGACAAAAGTCAAATTTGTCATTAGCCAGAAAATATATGACTAGGTGAATTTAAGTGTCTTACAGTAGGATAAAGCTCGGAGTTTGTGAGATGCTGCTTAACTGCACAACCTCACCTTGAATTACAGCATTTATCTCTGCACAGCAGGAGAGGCCTTATGTGCAGCCTCAAAGTATTTCAGATTACTGCAGCCCTAAAAATCTTCACGCTAACCCAAGCGGTACATCACTTTAGAGAACATATCGAGACTGATACACTAATGGGGCACAAGAAAAATCTCCGTTCTGTTTAATGCTTTATCTGGTTGTTGTACTCTGTGACACAGAACCAGTCAAAATGTCAAACTAAGCACTTTCCATTCCAGTTAATAATAACCCAAATCAGTTAGAGTTTTTAATAATGGTTGAACAGGGAACAGGGTTTAAAAAACATGTTAGAATAAATACAACAAACAAGAAAGTGGACTTACTCTGTCAACATGATGACTTCCAGCACACCATTAAAAAAAACAAAGAAGACACGAGGTGAATATCTTTGGTTGCATAAAACTTTAATTATAAAAGTCCTTATCTGCTCATCTGCTGATGAGAGGATAAAAGACGTTTACATAATACAGTTTACCATTTAAAATTTTAAACCTCTGCTTTCAAAATATTGCTGCTTATAACACTGCACACACACTCATTACCTATCAGCCATTATGATATTATGACATCCTGATATAACTGGACCTTATAGCTCTGGTTATGTCTAACTGGTAGTAAAACCTCCTTTTTTACAGTAGGGGTCATATCTGAGCCCTCGCTGATATATCTGCTGACTTTAACTGACAAGTGAAACTCCATAAAACTGGGTTTGACTTTGTTTCATCATCTTTGGTCTTTGTCCCTTTTAACAAGCTGGAGAAATTGCAAAACATAAAATCTGTTAGAGGAGCAATGTCCTAAAGCATGCCTGAAAATATCTGGATTACGTTCTTGATGTGGTGAGCTTGGACACCAGAACGGATCTGCGTTTTTGCATTCAGGCGCAAGCAGCACTGGCTCATACATTCCAAGAGTACAGGGCGTTTTCTGCAGAAGCACATCTGAGCCAGAGTGCACCGAGCAAGGTCCTTTCATTGTGGAAAAAATGTAATCCCTGCAGGGTAATGCAGTGCCTGGCAAAGGCCTTTATTTTCTTTGGAGTTTTTCCACAAGTTGTTTCTTTACAACTACACGCTTCAGTGAGTACTTCAGTGAGTACCCCCCCCCCCCACCCCCCAAATAAAAATCTGAAAAGTGTGGCTTGCAGTTGTATCCAGCACCCCCTGGGGTCAGTACTTTATCAAAAAAAAAAAAACTTTCAGTACAATTACAGCTGTAAGTGTCTGTGGGTTTGTCTGTGCCAGGTGTGCACATCTCAGGACCAAATTTATTTTCTTATTTTTCTTTACAAAACAGCTCTAGCTCAGTCAGGTGGAATGGAGACTGTGTTTGAACATCTGTTTTCAGGTCTTGCCACAGGTTATCATTTGAATTTATATCTGGACGTTAACTGGACCATTTTAACACATGAAAATACTTAACTCTAAATCATTAATTTTAGCTGAAGTTGTTTGTTTGGTTATATTGCCCTGCCAAAAGTTTAATCTCAATTGTTGTTCCATCAAAAACCATTTGAACCACCTGAGCTGTGGCTTTCTGCAGCTCCTTCAGAGGTATTATGGTTTTCTTGGTTGCTTCTGGGATTAATGCTCTCCTTACCAGGCGATGGGTTCAGGTAGGTTTGCAGTTGGGTCGTATTCTTTCCATTTTTGGACGGTGGATTGAATAATGTTAATCAGTGAAACATTCAGGGCTTGGGATATTGTTTCATAACCCAACTCTCTTTTAAACTTCTTCCTTGGTCTTCATCGCCTCAGTGGCTTTTACAGAACAGCTGGATTTATGCTGAGATGAAAATACTCACATTTACTAGTTAGATGACTTTTGAAAGCAGTTGGTAGCAATGGATTTCACTCAGGAGTATTCAAATAAAGGGGGCTGAATACAAATGTCCACCACGCTTTGCAGATGATAATTTTCCAGAAAATGGAAAGCCATGTATCATTTTCCTTTCCCTTAACTATCATGTCTATTTTGAGTTTGTTTGCCATGTTTTTGTAAATTGACAAAACGTAAAAAAAAAAAAAAAGTTGTTTTGAATACTTTTGCAAGGTACTGCAGATAGTTGTATTTGCTCTTCCCTGTCTCCCATAGTAAATGAGGTGATATGAAAATGCCTGCAGCATCACACTGAGCTGCCGCTGTGCCCTTCTCTAACAGTGCTACACATTCTGCCATATTTCTGTCTCTCTGACAGGACCAGCGTTACGGATGCTTAAAAATGTGCTGCCGTCGGATATCCAGCTCTTACAACAGACCTGTGTCACTCCACTCAGGCACCTCTGGACAGCTAATGGGTCACTGTTTGCTTTTCCTCTCATAAACCGTCTCTTCAGTCTTCACGTAAGGTCCAAACAGAATGATTGACTTCAGCTGATATTGTCTTGTACAGCCAGCGCTTTTGTATTTAAAGTAGGTGTCTTTTAAAACACACTGAATGCGATCAAATTTAATTAACTTAAACTTCTAATTTTGTACTGTCTTTCACAGCATCGTTCACGTACAGCAGGATCAGAACAATGAGAAAACAAACACAGAAAGGGTACTGCATGGAGCATAAATGCACAGTTGTGTGAAATGTAGAAGCCAGATGGAAACGAGCAGGATTAAAGCTACTGTAAAGCCACAAAACACAAGCATGTTAAATGACAGAATAAATGCACGCCTTACCTTCACCTGAGCTCATGTTGAGCTGCTTTCAACATCAGGACAGCAGACCACACAGAGGGAAGGACCTTTGTGAACGTATGTGCAGAGACTCCTCCCTTTGAGGGGTTAATGTTTGATCAGAGTGGGATGTTTTGAGCACACATGTCTGTGTCGCATTGTTATGCAGACAAAATGCGCAGAACGCTCTGAGCGATTGTTCCTAAGTGGTCTGTCTCCAAAGGAATAGTCAATACACAGAGCTTTGGGGGAAACTTTCAGATCATTGTTCTGCCGGAGTTACAGAGTTGCGACCCAGACTGGCAGTCAGGGTCAGGGCCGAAGATTGTGCGAAAACTGATAAACAATCCAATAGAAATACAGACGAGTGAAAAGGAAAAAACACCAACATCAGAATAAGTGAGCATAGATCCCAACATGCACACTGTTTGGAAATGTGTTGAACATTTTCAGACTTTGGCACTTTATAGAAGCACAGATTTTGATGTGGACGGTAAAGGGTGGCTGATTTCCAAATGTTTTGCTAATACGAGTTTTTTACTCGACCTGAACCAAATCAATACTTTGTAGAGCCGCCTTTTACTGGGGGTAGAGCTGCAGGTATCTAGAAAATGTCTCTACAGGCAGAAAAGTTTCAAACAGTCTGGTTCCAGACACATTGTCTCGGGTAGTCTGTCTGTTGTAATTAACAACCAAGTCTTGCCACAAATTCTGGTTTGGGCTCCGGTTTGGACTTTGACTGGACCATTGCCCCTGTCTCATATCTTTAACAGGATTTCTTGCAGGAACGCCCTTTATTCTGCTCCACCCATCTTCCTATCGACTCTGACCAGCACAGTGTCCCAGGTAAAGAAAATACTCTTCAACACATGACGTGGGGATCGTGTGCTCAGGATCATGTACAGCATTTGTTACATAGTTCATGGTTCCTCCTTCATAGTTGCAATAATTTTCAGGTTCAAGTCAGCAAGCTTCAATTTTGGTATCTTTGCCCCCTACATGGCTGGTGACAAATTTAAATGGGGCAAAAAATAACTTTGTTCTCACCACAACTCCTAGCTTCTCCCATCTAAGCTGTGGATCTCTGCAGCTCCTCCAGAGTAACAAAGGGCCTGTTGGCTGCTTTTCTGGTTAATGTTTTCCACATCCAACCTGTCAGTTTAAGTGTGCAGCCATATCTTGGCAGGTCTGCAGATGTGCCATACTCTTTCCTTTTTCTGGACTGAACAGGACTCTGTGAGATGTTCAGAGGTCTTGATATTTTTTAAACCCTAACGCTGCTTAAACTGTATCTCCGAGCTGTCTGCTGTGTTCCTTGGTTTTTGTGATGCTGATTTTCCATTAATCTGCTCCAACAAACATCTGAAGCCCTGAGCAGGCCCAAAACTACTCAATGTCGGAATCACTGATTCCCGTTTTGTATCAAGCTATGTACAGGAACAAATCTAACAGGTCCTGAAGCAAACTCTTGGGTAGAGATGGCACATGGACACAATGCAACACAATAACCTTACTCTCCCTGAAGCTTGTTGAAAGACTTTTGACACTGATCTGGAAAAAAAATGAACAATATGTTGATTTATTATCAGCTTAAAAGGCAAAGCTTTGCCCAGAAACATGCAGCTTTCATGGTAACACTTTGAAGATAACATGATGCAGTCAGCAGAACCGACCTCCTCATTTCACTGCTACACTGTTACACGACCTGATCTCAAAGGAGTTTTTTCCCCCATTGCTGATCAAACACAGCAGCCTCAGACAATCCAACATGTAACCAAACCTGGACAGCACACCTTCACACGGGAATGACATGAACGCTGGAGAAGTAACATTGAAGTATATATATGTGTGTGTGTGTGTGTGTGTGTGTGTGTGTGTGTGTGTGTGTGTGTGTGTGTGTGTGTGTGTGTGTGTGTGTGTGTGTGTGTGTGTGTGTGTGTGTACTGTATATATCCATGAGAAGATGAATACACCCATGTAAATATGGGAATAACATTTTATCAATAAAACAATGCTTTTATGATACGTAATAAGAGAGGTTACGTTTATGAAATAATTACGTTGAAAAATTGTCACCCGACGGCCAATTTTACTCCCCTGCCACTAGATGGCAACAGACTCAACTTCATCATCAGCGACACAATTGCGCCTCCCTGTCCAAATTACGTCAATGTCTTTCAAGTTGACTAAACGGGGTTATTTCTTGGCTAAACTGCGACTTAACCAGTGGCAAGCAGCTAAAAACAGGGCATTTATTCTGCCCGGGCAAGCGGCTGTACCCTCATGCTAATAGTTTTCCAGCCTGTTTTTGTGCGATGACAGTAGCCTCACACTGACTAGTTTCTTATTTTATATCAGAATTTGCTGCTTTTTATTGGGACTCGTCGTCGCTGACGTTTATTCCCGCTTGCCAAATTGTACTTCTGCATGCTTCAGAGCAGCAAAGGGTCACGCACAGTCAATTAGTAACTTCTCCCCAGCCAGGGTTCAAAGGTTAAACTGTGTTAGGCTATTAGGCTACATGAGAATGAAGAGGAATGGTAAATATATGGGAGAAATACTGGAAGTCAAGAGATGCTCGCATGTTTGTGTTCCTTGCCTTAATATGCAATGTTTTGGGAGTGGCTAAAGTTTGCTGTTTTATAGTAGACTGTTTACCTGTTTCTTTAGTATACTGAAGAACAATTAGAATATTATTGCAAGGTTTAAAAACTGTTATCAGGAAAGGCATTTAATTTGAAATAATCGTCAATATTTACAGTGTAGATCCTGTTGCAGAATCGCATTTTGCTTTGATATGCTGGACATAAATGTTTAGACCAAAGCTTGACTGATGTTGAGCCATTCTTGTATTATGGACACGAGTTATTTGTTGTTGCTTTTTTTTGGCTTTTGTTTCTCTACCTTCCTTTGTTTTTTTTCTCAAGACACCTTCTTAGTGCTGCTCCTTTCATCATGGTTGAAAATGCACAGATTATCAACGATTACCTGCACTGCACTGTGTTCAGAGGTTGATATTGGAGGACATTTTGACCCCGATATTTTTTTTTCATAGAGGTCTTTGGGCAGATTATAAGCAAGCAAGCAAGTGTTGTGTGAGGATTAACTGTTGGTACAATCCAGAAATAAACGTATAATCTATTCTTTGAAAAACAATTAGAAGTAGGTGGGATCCTTTAGAGACCAGTCTTTTATTCTCCATCCTTTTAACCCTCTGCAAAATTGTACTTTGCCCTTGATGTTGATCACAATATTCTCCTACAAAGACTTGAACATACTGTAGGGATTAAGAGGGAAAGCATTAGGCTGGTTTAAATCTTATCTGTCAGACAGATTCCAATTTGTTCATGTTAATAATAAATCTTCCTCAAACTCTAGGGTCACCTGTGGAGTACCACAGGGTTCAGTCCTTGGACCAATTCTCTTTACTATATATATGCTTCCGATTGGCAAAATTATCAGACAGCATGGGATTAATTTCCACTGTTATGCTGATGATACTCAGCTATATTTATCCATAAATCCTGATGAATCCAATCAATTACTTCGACTGCAGTCATGTCTTGATGACATCAAAAGCTGGATGACTTTAAATTTCCTGCATCTAAATTCTGACAAGACCGAAGTTTTAATCTTTGGGCCAGAGTCCTCAAAAAATAAACTTCTTAACCAATCACTTAATCTGGGTGGCATTAACCTGGCCTCTGGTAATAAAGTAAAAAATCTTGGTGTTAATTTTGACCAAGACATGTCATTTAAATCCCATATTAAACAGGTTTCCAGAGTTTCCTTTTTTCACCTCCGGAATATCGCCAAAATTAGAAACATTCTGTCCAGGAGTGATGCTGAAAAACTGGTCCATGCATTTGTTACTTCAGGGCTGGACTATTGTAATTCTTTACTATCAGGAATTCCACAAAATGCAGTTCAAAGCCTTCAGCTGATCCAAAATGCTGCAGCAAGAGTTCTGATGAAAATCAACAAGAGGGATCATATTTCTCCAATTTTAGCTTCCCTTCATTGGCTTCCTGTTAAATCAAGAATAGAATTTAAAATTCTTCTTCTAACGTATAAAGCCCTTCATAATCAAACTCCATCATATATCAGAGCTCTGATTACCCCGTATGTTCCTAACAGAGCACTTCGCTCTCAGACTGCAGGTCTGCTGGTGGTTCCTAGAGTCTCTAAAAGTAGAATGGGAGGCAGATCCTTTAGCTATCAGGCTCCTCTCCTGTGGAACCAACTCCCAGTTTTGGTCCGTGAGGCAGACACCCTGTCTACTTTTAAGACTAGGCTTAAAACTTTTCTTTTTGACAAAAATTATAACTAGTGACTCATGTTACTCTCAGCTACCTTTATAGTTTTACTGCTATAGGCTTAGGTTACAGGAGTATATCAGGATCTAATTTTCTCACTATATTGAGTTCTACTGTTCTTCAATTATGCATTATGTGTTGTCATTTCAGCTTTTAACTTTTTGCTCTCTCTCTTTTTCTTCATAGTAGGTACACCTGGTCTGGCGTTCTGTTAACTGTGACATCATCCAGAGAAGACGGCTCACCCGCTACTACCATCTAATGTAGAACAGATTACTAGATCAATGTGTGCTTCTGTGCTTTTTTGTTTCTCTTGTTGTGTCTCTGTTCTGTCTTCTGTAACCCCAGTCGGTCGAGGCAGATGACCGTTCATACTGAGCCCGGTTCTGCCGGAGGTTTTTTTTCCCGTTAATGGGTGGTTTTTCTTCCCACTGTCGCTTCATGCTTGCTCAGTATGAGGGATTGCAGCAAAGCCATGTACAATGCAGATGACTCTTCCTGTGGCTCTACGGTTCCCCAGGAGTGAATGCTGCTTGTCGGGACTTTGATGCAATCAACTGGTTTCCTTATATAGGACATTTTTGACCAGTCTGTATAATCTGACCCAATCTGTATAATATGATTGAACTTGACTTTGTAAAGTGCCTTGAGATGACATGTTTCATGATTTGGCGCTATATAAATAAAATTGAATTGAATTGAATTGAATTGAATGTTTTATTGGACACAAATTACTTCTTTACTCTCCTTCTTGTCCCAAGGAAGCAGTCTAAAAGTCTTCAACATACTGTGCACGCAGGTACTGTCAGTGTTGAGCAATAGTACTAACACAACACGGTCGCATGCTAATTTTTTCATGTGTCATGTGTCCGGCATATCAGGTATACCATATGGAGAGGCTTGTTGCCTACAGGTGCTGTGGCAGCTTTGATCCACAAAAACATGTCTAAAGATTGTGTTTTGATTACTTGATTGTGCCTAAGAGTAGCAAGGGACAGTTGGCCTTGGCACCCTGAGGCAGCAGCAGCCCCAAGTTGGCAGATATCACACACCCCTACAGCCATTTGTAGCCATATGGCGCAGAGGCAGGTTGGCAGCCAAATGTAGAAGAAGAAGCCCCCAGGCCTGAGTGACACAGGGAGAGACACAGGGCACCAAATACCACCCCCGCCCACCCACCCCGCTCCCCTGTTCCCCAGTGCTGGTCAACAGTGCAAACTGGTCACTTTGGCGGCCAGGTGCCTGCAAAAACAGAACCTCCAAGCAACCAAGCAGGAGGAACCTTCTAAAGTCCCCAAAACTTACCTGTCAGGCATAGCCAATCCTCAACAGCTGAGACCAAACATGGGAGGGCACTGTGCCGTTCTACCAAATCAAACTGCGCCAAGAAGGTCAAGGGAGCAGGACCCTCACCAGGGCTAAGCCGGCTCAGAACATCCCAGAGAGCCACAGGCTGCAAGCCCCGGACCCACAGCTCTGTGACATGGCCTGAGACCGCAGGAACCAAAGAGGGCCATGTTGGATCCACGCCTCCCCATGCCCCCCACAACATAGGAACATGCGTTTTGACTCCGTCTCAGGCCAGTCAATGTGTGTGCTTAGCAAAATGACAGAAGTGTCAAGCTAAATTTGTAGTTATGGTCAGTGGAAAAAGCAGCTAACTCTCCCAGACCTTCTGAAAGCCAAGTAAACTGTTAATCAAGACAAATTAAAATTATTACATATATATCTGGCTTACTGAAAGAAATAAAGAAGTGTAGAGTGACTCATGGCCTCTGTTCAGCAGGCTATTAACATTCACACATAACAGGAGGGATGACAGACATTCCAAAATGGACTTGAATCTGCAAAGTGACAAAGAGACTGTAAAAGGTGGGCTTTTCCTTAATCGGAAACCAGATTAACGTGGAACAAAGTGATGTGAAAGAGAGAGAGCAAGGGGAAGAAACATAGAACAGAGGACCCATTGGGCCTGTTTTTTTCACTCTTGGCTCTGGATTCAAGTGTCAGTCTTACTCAGTCATCCCTGCTGGGATCCTCTTAGCCACAGGAAGATGCAGACCTCCTATTTGTGTTTTAATCCTGTCTGTAAGTCTGTAAGGTCACTACTGTATATGATTCACCCATTTGGTGTGTGTGCCTCAAATCCAAGCATGGATGCACGTTGACCTTGAGGGTAGAGACTGTATAACTTCGACTACACCCCTCGGTTTTATTAAACTTGATGCTAGAACCTATCAAAGGGAGCTGGAGTGGTTTCCTCGCAAAGAGACCGAAGGTGACACACATTGGTTCTCTGTGTGTGTCTGACACTTCCTTGGGCTGTGAAACCATGGCAACAGCAAAATGAGTAGGGCATTTGGAGCAGCCTTCATTAGACCCTGCCTCTGATTCGCACTCAGGTGACGATTGGGTGAATTGCTTTATTAGGGTTGGGTCGCAGTGAGTGAAGAAATCAAAAAGATTTGGTCATGACTTATTGTCTTAATTCAGGAGTTGATTGCCTAGTTTGGACAATGCAAAAACATCCTATTTTTATTTGCATTTATTCAGAAAATGTGGGTATTTTTATAGTTCTGCTGTAACATCAACTAAAACCTGTTTCACAATATACTTTTAGGAAAGAAAGGCTGGAACTGCCTGAAAATCCCAGTGTGCTGTTTCAGTTATGACGCCTCCATGAAACCTAAACATGATTTTAGGACCTTGACATTATCTGCATCACTGCGAATAAACAGTTTTCTATCATTTTTCAATTTTTTTTGTTTTTATTTGGGATATATATAATTAGCATTCTTTTCATGGCTGACACGTCTCTTTAATGTTCCACAAGAAACTAGATCTCCACCTGTGGAGGGGCAGACCAGATGTTAGTGTCTCCCCTATTTAAGAGAGTGTGTTCCAGCTGTTGAGGATTCCTACATCTCAGTCACCCTGAGATCTGATCAATTGTTGAACCCAGATTTAGAGGACGCTTTCGTCTTTGTGTGGGGGTGCCTCGGTTGTATTTAAAGGCTAGCACCCCCTTTTGTTTCAAAGCAAGAGCTGTGCACACAAAGTAGAGTTTATTTCCAGTGCGGGTTGGAGTCCAACAGGGCTGCTTCCTGTCACCTGCACTGTTTGCTGTTCTCACCGACTGAACATGAGGTTTGTCTGGTTTGGTAACTTTGGGGTCCCAATTTGCTCATCAAAATTGATTCTGTTAGCATCAGCATGCAAAGACCTTCAGCGACTATATGAAGCAGGATGGTAGTCCTTTAAGTCTCAGCTCATTGTTTCCACCCGGAAGAAGGGCCAGTCTTTGCCCAAAGTGGAGAAGCTCAAGGATCTTGGTTTCTTGTTCACAAGTGACCATATGATAGGCCTTATCTTTGTTAATACTGGCTTGTTAATACTCTGCTCCGTTGTGCTGAAGATAGAGCTGATGAAAACCCAGAAGCTTGCAATTAACTGGTCTCTCTGCAACACAGTCCTTACCTATGGACATGAGATTTAGATCATCTGCGAAATAATAAGATTATGGATACGAACTAATGAACTGAGCTTCTTCCATAGAATGGCTAGCCACAGCTTTACAGATAAGTTGAAGATGTCTGTTATCTGGGAGGAGCTTAAACTAGAGTCACTGCTGCTTCCCATCAAAGTATTCAGTTGAGGTGGTTCAGCCATCTGACCAAAGAGCCTTCCGGTTACTCCCTGGGAAAAGCAGACACTTTTGTTCAGTTGCAAGGCTGGGGGGGATAAATGTGTATTGAAATGTTAAGTGAGGACCAACTCACAGTTAGATGGGGTATATATGTAGAGTTTCTATTGGAGGCGAGCTCTTTTTAAGCACTTCACCTGTCAGCCATCTCCAAAAGTGGTTCAAAACGTTTAATTTGTTAGGATCACAAGCAACCCCCTAAAATTGCAATTATTCTTTGTGTTGCATTTACCAACAACCCCAACTTAATCACAAGCACTAATGTTTACAATGTACGTAGGCCAGATATTTACGATCTGACAAAAATATTGAAGCTGTTAAATATTAAAATTTTGCTGTCTTAAAATTGAAACACCAAATTCATTACCGCACTTATGCATGATTAACAAAGTAAAGAAAAACTTGAAATCTGTGCTCTTTGTGAAAATGAATAGACTCCATGCAGCTCCCTGACGGTTGGTGGCCCTAAGCAGTGGCATATATCCCTCCATCCTTCGGTGTGGCTCTGGTTTCAAGCAAAAATAAGATAGCAGTCAGGTGATCAATACAAATGCCAAGACTTTATTCAGTTATTATTTTGAAATTCAAAGGGTTGTTCTTTTGTTGACTTCTTGCATGCAAATGTTTGCTGAGCTTTCTGACGTCTGCAGGGTTATGTGCAGGAATACCATAAACTTACGGTAGTTTTCAACCACACACGGTTGACAAATACTCACTTTCCTGCAAGGTCTACTTTTTCACAAGCCACGATTGCTGGCTCATCAAAATATGATCTCCACGAATGGGTCTCAGCAGTCAGTTGTGGATTGAGTAATATTGTCACATCCTCTGCCAACAGAAATTGTGGATCTTAAAAGAGGAAATAAATGCTAGCATGTCTCGCTCCACCTTACAGATATTGGATGTTTGTGTTCAAACATTGAACATTATAGCATAATGTTTTTTTTTTTTTTATCAAGGCTAGATAAATTCACGTAAACCAAATGTTACAGCCCGAACATTTGAAAAACAAAATCTGATCACCTATTTTCTGCACAATAATCTATAATGATCTATTTGGACAGCGTGAGCAATTTCCACATTAAGTTTTCATTCAAGTAAACTTACAAAGTGGAGTAACACAAGAAACGTTTCGGAACGTGACGTATTGTCTAAATAATGTATCAACTTCAAAAAGAAATTGCCCAATACAGGTTTAGAAAAAAAAAGTTGAACATCTTGTTTGGGTTTGAGTGATCTGATTGGCTACAATCCCTTCACACCGCGTAGTAATGACGTTAATTTACAAAGACGAATGATGTGGCAAAAATCAAAGGGCGAATAGAAGGAAGTAGATCCACTTTTACATCTGTAATCGCTTTCTAAAGTAATAAAGTCATACGATTCTGTTTCGTATTTTAACACAAAGGTATTTTCTGGGGTGGAGTAAAAATAAATGTTCATATGTACATTTTCTTAGCACAATAGCATGCACTTTTTTAAAGAAGTGCGACGAGGTATTCATCCGCCTCGTTGACTGCACTTTCATTTCCGGGATGTTTTATGCGCTGACCAGCCTCCATCGCCATTGCAGGTCCAGGGAGTCGGTGAAGTGGCAGTCGGTAATTAGCCAGGGAAACACCTTAACCGAGCGCTGACGGGACGAATGAGAAGCACCATCACACCGACAACACGCTTTACGGAAGGTTTAGACACATTTGAGAAGTGGGCTTTAGAGTAGATGCTCCCTGGCTGTCCGGCTAGGACCTGTGAGAAGCAGCCTTTAGTTTGTTAGCAGTAGAAGAAACCGGAGGAGGGTGACAGGAGGAACCGCCATGGCTCAGATCCTGCCGATTCGCTTTCAGGAGCACCTGCAGGTACGTGGAGGGGCCAGTGAACCACAGGCTTTTTCAGTGAACTTTGTCTTTCTTTCTTTCTTTCTTGGAAATGACGCCATAAAGTGCAGTTTGGGAGACTTTCTGAACAGAAGTTTGAGCTCGCTAGCAGGCTAAGTTAGCTTTCAAGAGCTAGGCTAACTAGCTTGACAGGGTGGATGACGTTTATCTCAACTAGCATCGAGCCAGCTGGCTAGCACTTTGACAAGACGAAGTTGCTCTTGATTTAACCAGAAGCCTCTAATATAACGTCATATTTCCTAAAAAGGAAAAAAGAAAAAAAAAAAAGGTTGTGACAGAAACTTTTAGCAAAAAGTTTATTTTAAAACTTGCTCGTCCTTGATCGTATTGTTGGAAGGTAATAGATGTTAGTACTTAAAGCTATGCGTTTTTTTTTTTTTGCTTTCACTCGTAAATCGTTTGCAGATTTATAGACCGAGGTAGTTACATAATTGATGGTATTATGAGCTCAATTAACACAACTGAGCACACGTAATCACGTTAAAGGGAGAGAAGGTGAAGTCTATGGAACTTGCTCAGTAGTTTTGTTCTTTTTCTACTTTCGTGTTTCAGAAGCATATCATCATGGCCGGTTGTAGGAGTCATGTGGTGTGTCGGCTCGGGTAACCATTCAAGTCCTGATGTTGAATGACTTTTCCCATGTTGACCGAGACTCATGGACTCTCACAGCACAATGTCTTTTTGAACTAAAACTGTCTTAATCGATGAAACAAATTGCCATCTGGATTTGACACAAAATGAAACGTTGTTCCATTTTATTTGTTTTTGTCATTTAGTGTGGGTATAGGTAAGGTTACCTATAACCACCACCACCCGCCTTAAAAGGCCAAACTTTTACTGAGTAAAAGATACTTGTTGGTGATGTTAACAAATGAGGAAGGCTGCTGTTTTTTTTAGACATAAGAAAACCTAAGGATAGAATGTTTCAATTTAGATTATTAGGTAATGTCTTCTTGTCTGTGAGGTAATGCTACTGGTTTTCATAGACATACTTTTTCCCTCGTGGCTATACAGCAATCAGAACTGTGAGCTTTCAGCTGAAGTGTTATCTTGGAACTACAACACGCTGTTGATGATCGTGTGTAGCTAAGATATCAACCCTTGAAAAGATCAGGGTTGGTATATTCTGTGACTGTTGGGCACAGCCTTCTTTTTAAAACCTAAAGCTGATTGTCATGTGCCAGCTGTCCACAAACAGTGATCCAAGTCACACTTCCCAGGTGAATTTAAGGGTGCAGCATTGTATTGTCTCGTTTTAAGGCAGGTGGATGTGATGTTGTGCTCTACATCAGGTATTTGTTGCTGTGTACTAAAAAAAAAAGAAAGATCTGGTGCAGCTTTGTTAAAAACAAGTGGAAAGTACTCATCTGGGTTTTTACCACAGGGTTTTGATGAGTTAATTTGTGGACCTGTCACAAGAGGTTTGTATAGAGGCCTGGCCTCTCACGAAGTTGTGCAAACATCTTTTGTGTTGACAGTCACAATGAAATTATTATAGTTATCTATGTAAAAAAATCAACAACTTTTTGTTAAAACGCTTTGAATGCATGAGGGGGGTTGAGCTGAATTGAACACAGATGTACGTTGACTTTGCTTTTAAGTTAATATTCGATTGTGCCTCACTGCACTAATGTATCTTTCCTCATAAATTGTTTTTCACACTGGTTTCAATTTACTTCTATATTCAATTAGACAATATTTTATCATGAAAATAAAGTCTTAGTTTTTCATTTGACGCATAATTGGATCCCAAAAAGTTAATACATTAGCCGTGGTTGCGTCACTGCCAGTCTGATTTGCTTAGGCTTTCCCTGATGATTTTCTTGTGACAGATCAGCTCCCAGGAGACCTTTTGTAGTTTTCACTTATGCATTACATGCGTATGCTGTTTCGTACATCTTTCAGAACGTCCATCGGTTTAACTACTTGTGCTGGAAAGTGAAATGTACCCTTAAGTTTGCATTACACTTTTATTATTGTTTTATTTCCCAGCTCTATTTGAGAAAACTGAACTTGAGGAATTGGAAAACCTTTTGATTTGAAGGATTTTTTTTTTTTTTTTTTTTTTTTTTTTGCATCCTTATTGGTGGAGTCATTTGGTTTTGGAGAGACCTGTCAACCTATAACGGCAGTAACCTTCAGTTTCTATGCACTTTCACATGAAGAAGTGACTAAAATAAGCAACTCTTTACACTTCATGTTAAAATAAATCTAATTTAGTGGGTAGAAAGCTTGTTGGTATACTGAGGTGACGGTTGATGTCTTGGCTTTAGCGTGGAAAGACTCAGTCAGCAAAAAGTGATCTTTGGCTACTCTCTATCTCCCGTTTCCTGCCTTCTGTTGCTTTCCTTCAAGCTTTGCAAGCATGTGCCTTTTGTCATCCGGTCAACATGCATAGCTTGCATTTTTATACATCATCCATTTATATAGTATGTGGTAGATTGAAGTTTGAGACGTTTAATTGGCGGTGTAATTTTAATTGGTTCTATCTGAGCCGTGTGCTGCTCACAAGACTGTTTAGTTTGTCACAATTGTGGCCTATTTCAATTGTTGCTCATGTAGTGAGGTTATTTTAATGGGTAATACGTACACTATATTGCCAAAAGAATTTGCTCACCCTTCTAAATGATGGAAATCAGAGGTGCCAATCACTTTCATTTCCACAGTAAAATTAAGCACTGAGGCATGCCGACAGTTTCTACAAACATTTGTGAAAGAACGGGTCGCTGTCAGGAACTCGTGAGTTCCAGCATTGTACTGTGATAGGACGCCACCTTGGCAATAAGTTCTGTCGTGAAAATTCCTCGTTAAATATTCCTGTCCACTTCCATTAGCATTATAACAAACAGGAAGGGACAACAGCAACGCGGCCACAAAGTGGTAGGCCACGTAAGCTGACGGAGCGGAGGCAGCCGATGCTGCGCATAGTGCTTAAAGGTCGCCAACTTTCTGCAGAGTCAATTGCTGTAGACCTCTGAACTTCAGATTAGCTCGAGTGATGCATAGAGCTTCATTGAATGGGTTTCCATAGCCAATCACTGCATCCGAGCTGTACAACTAGTGCAAAGAATCAGATGCAGTGGTGAAAAGCACCGGGAGGGACCCGTCAGGCTTCAACATCTGCCGATCTGATGGACGAAAAGAGATTTGGGACATCCCATGCTCCCAACTTTGTGGGACCAGGATTGGAGCTGGCTCCTTCCTCTTCCAACACGACTGTGTGCATCAGTGCACCAACCACGGTCCATAAAGACATAGATGTTGGTGGATGTTGGGTAATGGTAGGGGAACAGGGTTCCCCCACAGCTCAGTCCTGTAGGGCACCTTTGGGATGAATCAGAGCCAGGCCTCCTCGTCCAACATCAGTGTCTGCATGTCCGTAAACGCTCCAAAACATGGTGGACGGCCTTCCCAGAAGAATAGAAGTAAACATGGGATTTTTTGAAGGTGGCCAGGTTGGGATAGGAAATTACCTAACATTATGATACTGTGGGTAAATGTTGAATGAGCGACTGAAGACATGTTAAGCTGTATTATAAATTTGGGACTGGTACGGTTATGCTTTCTAATCTTTCCAAACACTTGGTTCTATTTTATGTCATGGGAACCGAATGGCTGTTATCGAGATTATTCATGTTTACAGTTATTTACGAGTTGAGTTGTGTAAGAAAGGGCATTAATTCTGTTCAGTTCTCAGATAAAGAAACCCATAATTACAAGCTGCACTAACATTACTTGTCGGTGCTTAAATGTGGGTTTCTAAGCATACACAGTTATTTGTTATGTTTACAAAAGTTGCCTTTATTTACACAGGGAGAAAAGAGGAGTTCACAAAGGTTTGGAAATCTAAGCTGTTGCTTGGAGTAAACCCAGAGGAAGGACTGATAGTTTCCTAAACCCAGCTTTTATAATGTCTCATTGCAAAATGTCCTCATTGCACTCTGAACAATGCTTGTAAATGACCAGCTGATAACTCGTGACAGACTGGCAAGGATGCTGATTTGCTGAACACTCAACATTCAGCAGCGCTGCCTAAATCTGTTGGAGATAAAGGAATGTGCTGTGTTCAAAGCAGCCTGCTGCAGCTGACCTGTAGTGGAGGGTGAAGCAGGGCTTTTCCTTCCTACGCATCACCTGACTTCATCTGACACTACAGGCAGCTCCTCCCTCTGCTCCCTCTGGCCACATCCCCTCTGTGGATCAGGGTAGTGGAGGAGGCATTGCTGGAAAGGCCCTGTGCACAATGGCTCCCTAGTTTCCTGCTGTAGAACTGAACTTCTGCAAGCCTCAGCACATTGCATAGCATATCCTCTCCTGATAAATTAATTTTATTAACCGTATTTAGTTCACAATAAGGCACACTTAAAATTCTTACATTTTCTTAATTGATGGTGCACCTTATATACAATTCTTTATAAGCACTGTAGATCCCACGGTTATTGAAAGATGATCAGGTTTGTAAATTATTTGGGGTTGATTTGGGGGGGGGGTGGATTCGTTTTGGGTTAGAAATATAAGAACTGGATTTGAGTCAGCATTTTTTTTTTTTTGTAAAAAGACTTAATTTTTATTAAGTTAATTCAAAGCAGATTTTAATGCACAGTAGTCTGTATTGGAGTAAAGTAATTGGATAGATTGTTTACTAAAAAATTTGATGATGCAAAAAGTATAGTTGATGAAAGACATGCTTGGTGTTGTACCTAACATTTTTGAGTGGTAAGGTTTAAAATTGTAGTAATTTTGCCCCAAATAAAAACAGGAGCTGCAAATGGTCCCCGGGGCTGTGCTTTGGACATGCATGCTTTAAACCGGTCAGCTGGAGCTTTTCCTGCTGGAAAACGGTAACCAAGCTGTCAGGTGGAACTTGAAGCCACTTTCTGACCCCAGGGACAGGACCGGGTTTATTGGCTTCCCTCTGACTCTAAACCCTCAAACGGCTGACTGAGGGGCTGAATAAAAGACACATTTCCGGTGTCTACAAAAAGATTTCCTTTCAAAACAGAAATATATCAAAATGATTGTTTGTGAACATTTCTAGTATGTCAGCGTGGTAGACTGGAACAAAAATGTACGGATCTGAACTTATCTAAATAGACAGGAAGTGAGCGAATGTTATCGCCTCCGTACGCTCTACCACGTGAACACGCCAGTGGAAGTGACTTTATTCTAAGCTTTGCAGCTGTGGTGGAATAAAATGCACCTATTAAAAAAGAAGTAAGCTTTTTTTCACGTACGATACCATCCTCAGTTAAACGGTTAACCTGTTGTGGAGAGTAAAAAGATGAGAAACTGCAGCATCCTGCAATCAAATAAGATGCAAATATGTCATATTAATGTAAATTAATTTGATCCTGAATTCTGGTGGGAATCTGAAGTTTGGGGACAAAGAACGGTTCTTTTTTTATGAATCTGGTTATCTGGAATATTATGAGACAACGCTTTTTGGTTGTTAAGACACAAATTATTGTTATTTTTTTCCTAATATTGACCTTTTTGGTCATTCTGCCTAAAGAATTGTTTGCATAAAAATGCTTTTCATCACGCTCTGACATTGAGTTTAATCTTTGGGCATGTAACATGTTAAGAAGATGCAGAAGTGAGGTTTTAAGAGTCAGCAGGATGCTCTGTTATTCTGCAATGACTTAAAAAATAATTTAGTGAGTCACTCTTCTTGGAAATAATGTTAGCGACACGGTGCAAAATGATGTTGACTAGAAAGGCCACGAATAGCCTTAAATTATCTGATGGCTGAATAACTGCTAGCGCATGTAAGCCGAGAGGCATCAGGTGTCCTCCCCACCCCTGGTGGCTGTGTGCAGTTTTCAGTCCCTTTATTCCCATCCTTGATCCTACACTACTTGTCTTACTTGTTTACCTCAGGTTACCACTTGGCTGCATGTCAACATACCCCTAGTTGAAGCACAGATTTCATTTCTACTGAATTTTTATTTGATTTTTTTCTGTGCTTGCCAGATGTCATCAAGTCAAGATTATTTAAATATTGTCTAGAGGATGCTATTTCAGGTTCTTTGATCAAAAAATGTAAATGGAAAGCAATCTTTTTTTAAACTAGGTGTGTACAGAGTATTTCTGCACAAAAAGAGCGTAAAACAATCGCACAGGGATGCACCGATATCAAAATCTATATTAATATCGCTGTTATGTCCGATAACCAATATTTGATATGTTAAAAGAATGACTAACCTTGGCCACCCAGCAGTTGCCTGTGAGACAACGCTGAGGGAATAGGGAGACCCCACACAGCTCCAGCAGTTGTTGTGAGACCGTAATGGTAGACAGATTGCTGCTTTCACGTGAAGCTGCTAAATCAGCAAAAACACAGAGGGCTCTGAAACGTCCCCAAATCTGAGTGTCTACGTAGGAAACACTGGACTGCCGTCTCTGGTTTTCCTTCTCTACCAAGAGCAGAGCAGCTTCGTTCACCAGCAGCTTCACAGCGAGGCAGACAGGAGGTGGAGGAGTTGGCTTTTTAAAAGTAAATTTTAACATATTAACATTTTTTAAATAAATTTTTAACTCTTATTAGAATAAGTGCGCAAATATACTGTAGCTATGCTATATCCTATGCTTTACATTGTTTTAACATTTTTTTTAGTTGATTCTGAAGGTGTGGCGGTGCGCCACGATCAAATACATGTAGCGCAAACCCTTGGTAAAAAAAGTTTCTTCTTTAGTGTTTCCACAATATACTTTATTGCACACATATTCAATATTGCACGTTTTTACCAAAACAATTTCCCCTTTCAGGACTGATTTTTATCAAATTAAGGCCCTAGCTCAACACTCACAGCATGCAACAAAAACCAGATGCTAACAATACAGAGTAAATGTAGGATGGTAGCACAAAGTGTTGCTAATAGGGATGGGTACCTTTCCATTTGAACCGATACGGTACCTATGAATCACACCGGTACTTTACAGTACCTATTTTTGGTACTTTTGTGTTTTATCTAGTAATGTTAGTTTATTAGTACAATCTCTAAAATTTAACATATTCTCTATATGCACTTGTTTTGATCTACAAATTAACTTTATTAAATTTATTAATTTTAATACATTGCTTCAATCCACAGCAAATAATTTTAAGTTTTCTATTTTTTTTACCCAAAAACAACAGTTATCAGAGGCACAGAGTGAACGAGGTGAATAAGCGATTGAAGCTGTATGAATAAAATTCAGGGAATTGCTTTAGTGCAACAGTTTGAGAAGGAAAAGAACCCTATGCATATGAAGAACCTTATGTTCTTCTTTGGTCTTAAAGGTGAGATGCATTTGTGATGAGGGAACAGAGGCCCTGCTCTCTTTGCTCGGACTGCAGGCGATTAGGATAGTGATTGTGGGAAGGGGCTCACAGCAGCACTCGCCGCTCCCTCCAGACAATAACTGCAGAACGACTGACGCTTTGACGTGAAGTCACCAATAACGGAAGGTCGCCGGACTTTTCGCTAGTCGCCTTTTTGAAAAAAGGTTGCCAGATGGGTCTGGAAAGTCGTTAAATATAGTGAGAAATGAATTTAATTAATTGGCATCAGTGACCAGGTGCTTCCTTAGACTGGAAGTACTCTCTCTGCTGGGCTTGCACTTTGCCTCACAAATATTGCAGCGAGGGGAGTCAGCATGGCATTTTTAAAAAGCAGAGCCCAACTTTCAGCTGCTATCTGTCAGCCACGCTGTTGACTGGACCAGCGGCTACTGACGTCATCACGTTCTTGTGCGTGCAATGTTTTTATGTTCAGCATGGAAAATCACTCTCTTCCGCTCCCTTAGTGTCAGTGATGCGTTTAGGTACCGAAATATGGTACCGTTTGATTTTACGTGAATCGGGGCATCTAGTTCTAGTTGCTAATATGGGATGTTTCAAGGTATTGGCTTTTTAGAGCACTAGGAGGTTGGAAGCTATAAAGATGAATTAATAACTGTGGACAATATATTCACTTTACTTTTTTAGCTAATATCCAGAAAAAAATAGTTGGTGGGATCATTTAGTTATGCCATTTTTAACTTAGTCATTTCTTTTTATTGTACTTTTTTACGATTATGGCATCCCAGTCAAAGTTAATTTTCAGAGTTAAGCATTGCTTTGGGTCATCGGTAGCTTCTCGTAAACACTGGTGCAGCACTAGTTTTTCCATTACCCTTGTTAGTCCTTTTTTTTTTTTTTTTTTACCAAGCGACTCTTTCGTCAACGCTCCTCCTGATAACTTGCCTCACCTTGAGCTAAACACAACCATAGCAAAGCAGAGACGAGCTCGACTGGCTGGCCAAAGGATTTTCCACATCAGCTGCAGCTCCACAGGTCTGACCTGCTTTCACATGAACTCCTGCTTATTGGTGTCACCGTTGTTTTGGGTGAACCGCTGCAGTCTAGATGTTTTCAGAGGAGGCCAGTCCTCTAGAGTCTAGACTAAACGGTGGTCTTGTTAGCTTCCCCCTCTTTGTGATGTTGCTGTCCTGGCCTTTCCTGTCTTACAAGTGCATTTCATTGTGGATGAAAGGACTTCCTGCTGATCTCGGACCGGTAAAACAGGGTAAGCAAAAGGCAACGGAGACCAGGAAACCTTTTAATTCAAGGTTGACATAATTCTTGTTTCACAGAACTACCAGATGTATCCCAGTGTGGTTGACCTACTTCAGTGAAGTGATTCTCAGTCCAACAGAGCAGTCATGGACCTGGATCATGTTGGTGTTGCATGAGATGTGGATAGAAATGAGGTGCGCCCCTAGCTTGAATCAACATGGGATGGTTGCTCTAATGTCACGATTCGGCATTTCAGAGTAAACATTTCTGCTTCCCAATAGTAATCAGTTCCTAGCTGCTTTTAGCCCTGTAGGTTCCCCTCCCGCCGTGTCGTCGTGAGAGTAGAGGAGTAGGTTCCACTCTGCTGAAAGAATGTGGGTGGGGCAGGGCTGTGGGAAGGGCGTGTCTCCTCATTGATAAATGTTGCCACCGTTTCGTTGACTCCTTCTTGGAAAAGTGTCCGTCTGCTGATTAGGTTTGAACGATAGCAGTTTGTCTGCTGTGATGCAAACACTTGCCTGTTTAAATCTGATATTCAGCCTGAAGCCCCGCAGTCCACATAATAAAGGCAGCCTGCCGCCTTTTATAAATACTACAACCACACATGATATTTATCCAAATGCTGCAAAGACCTCAGACTGACCCATCCTGTAGTCTTATTGCAACATGCATCCATGGTCATAAAGTCATTATTTTTATTATTCTCACAGATGCATTGGAACATGTCGGCAGACTCTAGCTGTACGTGTTGCTCTAAGTGCATTAGGTGCTTTGAGGAGAAGTTGTACAGATGCGGTATGTTACTCATGAGTTGCAAAAGTAGAGGAAGTTGCTGCAACACAACATGATATATGGGAAGTGTCTTTTGCTACTTTCATTTCCTCCCAATTTGAAATCAAAATATCGGTCATGAACAGTCAGTTCATTGGAAAGGAAGAAAGTGTGTAGTGGTTGAACTTTTTGGCCATGTTTTTTTTTTTTTTTTGTGGTGCGTCGTAAGGCTGCGGTTGTAGACTTCCTTGTTGTTTGCAACATCCATGTGTGCATTATGACCACAATGAACTCGTAGCAATATGTTTCAGGGCCCACCCGTCTGTGGTCTCCCCCACAGGTGCTGCTCTGTTTCTGAGGCAGGCAGGAATGTTTCTATCAACGCTCAGTGGCGTTTTTTTTTCCATTTATTTTGACATCAAGAAAGCGCAGTTAACAGGGAATAGCTTCAGGCAAGTCTTAAGCGGCGTGCCAAGCATTAAAAGTTTGACCGTGAATATGTCAGGTGGTTCAAAATCTAGATTTCCATTGGCTTCAGTCCTTTTTTTCTTCCTACTCTCTGGGTTCTTCAGTATCCTGGTCTGTACTCAAATTAGCTTATAACATCGGGAATGGAAGAAAAAAGGTTTAATGTGTTGTAATATGTTGACTTGTGTACAAATGGGGAGCAGAGTTGTGCAGAGAGCTTTTCTAACTCGTAGTGTGTTTTTGTTCAGGCTGACATGTCTTCTGCCTTTTCCCTTCCTGCCCCAGCTCCAGAATTTGGGAATCAATCCGGCCAACATCGGCTTCAGCACCCTGACCATGGAGTCGGACAAATTCATCTGTGTCCGCGAGAAAGTGGGGGAGCAGGCTCAGGTTGTGATCATCGACATGGCTGACCCCAACACTCCGATCAGGAGGCCCATCTCAGCTGACAGCGCCATTATGAACCCCGCTAGCAAGGTCATCGCTCTTAAAGGTACGGCGCTGCACCGGCTCCACAGGAGCCCTTATGCATAGTTCCTGTTGCTTTAAGAGACATGTTCTGCCACAGTTTAAGGGTAAAGGTAGAACGTGGCTTACTTTTTTTTTTTTTTTTTTTTCTCTATACACAAACATGTGCGTTATGTGACGTTATTGGTTTGATATTTTAGGAACATGTTCAGTTTCATTCATTGATGTCTGTATACATGCAGCTACTTCAGTTTTCTGCCATTACGTATGTTTCTTTTTGAACTCATGAAGGCTAAAAATGGCATATTTTTATTTTTTGTCTAGCTTCTATGATTGCTTTGACTTTTTGTTGTTTTTTTGTCTTTTGTATGTTTTTTTCTTACCGCTTTCTTATGTTTGCAGACGGTGAGTTGAAATTTAAATACTTACTGTGGAAGGGAAATCCTGTTTGAAGACAAGTAATTCTGGGCAAACGAATCCTGTCTAAAATGTTACTACAGCTTTAAAGTAATGTACGAAAGCATACAGTTCATTGGAATACATTTATTTTATTCTTTAATCCTTTAACCTACGTTTGCTCAGTGTGTCTTTGACATTCACCAAAACATGTTTTCAAACCGGATTTTTCTATCACAGCCTTATAGCTTGCTGGCATTCCATCATTTTTATATGTAAAATGAATTGGAACATGTTCATGTGGTAATATTATGGGTAAACATAATTTTATTTTAATTTACTATTTGAAATTTGTGCTCATCCATCTGAAATTGAAATGACAAAAAGCTGCTTTCGCTCGTCTTCCAACAGCGCCTAATGAATGTTGGTTCATTAGGCCTAGAAGTTATTGTGTATTTAAGTTTCCTGTTAGCTGCGAGGGTGTTGAAATAAGAATCCTTTATCTGCTTTGGATGTCTGGTGGCCTTTGGGACTTTATTTGATTCCTTATGGAACTCGTCTTCAATATTGACTCAACTTTGCTCTTTGGTTTTTGAGCAGACCAGTTTAAAAAAAAAAAAAAAACAGAATGTAGAAGTTTACCTTGTGTACGTTGCTTGAACTTTTACAACCTACTGTTTTTTACTTATTAGCAATTATGAACAGTGAAGCTTTCCTGACATTTGAATCCATGTATAAAAAAAAAACACCAACCCCTTTATGTCAATCTGTGTTCAGATCTGGACATTTTCCCCACCTTAAATCCCAATATCCAAGCCAAAAAGCTTAAAATTTTAATTTAATCCTAGTAATGAAAATCTTTATTTGCTTTTCTTTTTGTTAATCTTTACTGTTTAAAGGAATGCACTTGTGGTTAATTTCTTCCATGAGTCCTTACTCCAGATGTTTCGGTGTTGTTGTGCTAAGAAAACCACCGAACACATAAAACGGGAAGCAATAAGCGCTGCAGACCTTGAGCCTGGACGTTTGGTCTTCCCAGGAAACTTCTGGAAGAATTCTGCTTCTGAAAGTGGCAAATATTGTATTTAGACAATTCAAAATGAGCATTCCTATTTTAATTGTCCACTACCAGCTCCTATCTGGGCTTGGCTTGTAAACCAGGACCTCAGTAGTTGGCTAAAACCTGTCAAGTTTTATGGAGTTTTGACTTTTATGGAGTAGAAGAGTATTGGCTAAGTCTTTGCTTATTTAACTGAATAATTTAACTTTGTTAATGGAAGAGTTCTAATTACAATATTTTAAGAAGTCTTAGATTTAATGTACTAAAACGTGCAGAGACCCTAACAAAACTCTCTTATGGTAAAAGCTGTCACCCTGGTATAGAAATGCTAAAGTTGCTTATCGTGTAGAGGGAAAACTGCTGCACATTTAATGCAGTCTGTCTGCTGGAGGCAATGCCTTAGCTCCAGTCATAAAGAGTTCTGTCCCCCATCTTTATACATCCTGGTATCAGTCTAGTCTAGACCCTTCTCTCTCCATATGTTGCCTTCTCTTCGGTGTATCATCATTTTTCATGCGCCGCCGGATGAGCCTTAACCTGTTCATTTAACTACACGTGAAAAATTAACACAATGTCCGTGCACAACTGCAACTACTGATTATGATCCAGTTAAATACTGTAATGCTTGCTCTCTAAAGTATGGCTGCCTAATCAAGTGGTCCGTTTGACAGACCGCTCATTGTATTGTGATTCTATGGCTTTGTGATGACAATCGTCTCAATGGCTGTGTCAGCGCTTTTGTGGATGAAGAATTAATAATTGGCAAACACAAAGTCACACCGCTTTTTCTTTTTAATAAAGCTTGAGCTCACTAAATTAATCCTAACTAATATATATAAAAAAAATACAGGTGAGTGAACCTTTTTATATACAATTTTAGTCTCTGGTTTTCCAGATTCCTTGAAGTACTTGCTCATCATCATCGTTGGGCATTTTTTTTTTTCTTTTTTTTTATCATCTTTTTAGTGTAAAATGAGCCAAACTTGACCGCCTTGGGTCCAAATATGAGCCGCTGTTTTTCTTATCGTTCCTTTCTGCTGCTGGATATTTTTTCTCCCTCAAACTTGTCTTTCTTGGTGAAGGCTGTTCTGTTTAAATGGTTATATCTTCCATTACCGAAAACAAGTCAGAGCTCTGGCCAGTTTAGTGAAGTATAGTCCTTTAAGTCATACAGTTTACACAAAAACTTTAAATATTTTGTTCCCTAATGTCAGAAATGTGTCATCCAACAGAGCTTATCTAGGCATTTGAAAAAACATGACTTTCTGGCTTTTCTGTTGGAGTCCTGGTGTGATAAATCCTACCAATTACAACTGGAACATGTATTTGCTTTTTAAGTATAAATTTGGTTTGCACGTTTACTTGTTGTGTAGCTCCTTTGGAACCCAAACACTTTTCATTTCCTCCTTTCAATGCTACTCCTTCTCGATCAGGCAGTTTCCTACTACAGCATGTCTGGTATCCCCTGTCTATCACTACTGGAATATTTCCTCAGTAATTGAGCAAGAATTCAAATTTCCTGCATCTGATAAAATTTGGTGTTTCTTTTGCAACAAATCAAGTGTGTATGGATAATGGGAAAGAAACTGTCAGAAACTATAAAATTCTCTTTTGGCCTGGTTCCTGCTTCTGTCCTCTTCTCTGTAGCGGCCAAAACCCTTCAGATCTTTAACATTGAGATGAAGAGCAAGATGAAGGCGCACACCATGACGGACGACGTGACTTTCTGGAAGTGGATCTCTCTGAACACTGTCGCACTTGTGACCGACACCGCTGTCTACCACTGGAGCATGGAGGGGGACTCTCAGCCTATCAAAGTCTTTGACCGCCACTCCAGCCTGGCAGGCTGCCAGATCATCAATTACCGCACTGACGCCAAGCAGAAATGGCTCCTTCTTATTGGCATCTCCGCTCAGGTAACTGCCCTGTACTGCCAATCCAAATGTAACATGTTTTCAGAAATATGGGGGGGGGGGGGGGTTGTATTAGTTCAGTCTGGGAATGTAAACCACTGGCAGCAACATTGGCTGATTCACTTTTTGTTTGAAAAGGTATTTTAAACCTTATGCCAGATTTGCAGTTTGGTAGATGTACAGTGCATATTTTTTCTTGAACTAGTAGAAAGCGATGCAGCCCAAAATCTTGACGGGATTTCCACACAAGGGACTGGTCAAGAATTTTAAAGTTAAAAATAATAAAAGGCCCGTTTACACTACACTTTTTTAACCGAGCCGAGACCAGTCCGAGCTCGGTAACCGAGATGACTCTTGTGTGTAAACGGTCAGCAGACTGAACCGGACCGCGCTAAACATAACCGGACCGCGCTAACTGCGGACCAGTTCCCTAGTAGGTCTCGGACTGTTTTTTTTTTTTTTATCCCGGTTACCTGATAACGAAGAGCGCATGAGCAGACCGCGTCATCCCCTTACAGTCAGCTGACTGTCCGCGGGTTTTCCGGCGTGTCTGGCTGCACGTCCCGATTCACAATCCATTCAGACAAATTTCAGACATTCATAATAATACTAGCTTCCCTACCGTGCCACACGGTTTCCAGAGATGATTCTGCTTAGCAGTGTGATGAACCTCATTGTCTGTTGTTGTTTCCTGCGTCTGTAACGTCTTATTAGACGTTTGTTTGTCTTATCCTCGTCCCAAAAGCCGACTGTCTAACCATAACATCCTGAATGTTACGGGCGCCGATATTTTGATTTGATCGGTCCTGCCTTCAATTCCAGAGAGCGGTAGTACCGCAGATCGCCACTAGGAGGCGAGGAGCAACCAAGGAACCGAGATAACTCTTGCGTGTAAACGGCCGTTTTTATCCCGGTTAACTGATCCAAGCTCGGACTGGTCTCGGCATGGCTCGGTGTAGTGTAAACGGGCCTAATGAAATTACTATGGGACTGGACTCATAAAACACATTTTGATTGGGCATCAATGAATGTGGGTGGGATTCCTCCGCTTGGTTAATAGGTGGTGCCAAAGACTTGAAGAGAAGAAGTTAGAAATCTTTGCTGAATACACCGCTTTTTTGAAGGAATGGCCATTTGGTAAACGAAGCCAAAAATGATGAGAAAACAAACTTCAGAAATGTTTGAAATGGCCATGGTGCCCTGAGGGTTTATATGGTACATTTTAAAACAGGCCTCTGGGTAAAAAAAGGTTAATGTAAGTTTTTGTTTTTCAGCAAAATCGGGTGGTGGGAGCCATGCAGCTCTACTCTGTGGACAGAAAGGTTTCTCAGCCCATCGAAGGCCACGCTGCCAGCTTCGCCCAGTTTAAGATCGACGGAAACGCAGAGGAATCCACTCTCTTCTGCTTTGCTGTCAGAGGCACGGCTGGAGGAAAGGTGAACTGCTTCACCAACAAGACGGATAATAAATGTCATTTTATGGGGCGACAGAATCAATAACCCAGCTTCTGTTTGGTTTCTGCTTGGCCTAGCTACACATCATTGAGGTGGGAACCCCACCAACTGGTAATCAGCCATTTGCAAAGAAAGCTGTGGATGTCTTCTTTCCTCCCGAAGCACAGAATGACTTTCCCGTGGCCATGCAGGTAGGATCACGTGAGAACACAAAATGTATAAATGGAAGTGAAGTGAAACCTGCTTCCCTTAGCAGAGCACTTTCTGCTATCAAGGTTTTAAAAAGCATTGGTTTCTAAAAAGCAATTATTTTAAGCTGTTGACTGTTTCAAGTGCTTCTGATGCCAGGGAAGATTGTGTTGCACAAGTGACCAGCCGTAAGAAGGCTACTACCCTTGTCTCAGGTCGTTAAAACCTTTGCATTGTATTTTTTATTTTTTTTTTTAAAGGAAATTTTTTTTTTGATGTCTCTTCCAGATAAGTTCTAAGAACAACGTGGTTTTCCTCATAACCAAATATGGCTACATCCACCTGTACGACCTGGAGACGGGAACCTGCATCTACATGAACCGCATCAGTGGAGAGACCATCTTTGTCACCGCTCCACATGAGGCTACTTCGGGCATCATTGGGGTCAACAGAAAGGGACAGGTAAGGTGACCCGCAGGCGTACGTCCAGACCGCGTGTCCTAATGTTGGTCCTGAACATGGAAATGATGTGACCGTAGAATTTTGCTGATGACTCCCGCTCTTCTTAATAGTCATCTGTCTAACGTTGTGTACCGCTCATTAGTGCCGACGAATGTTAGAAACCACGACATCAAACATGATGTTGCGGCATGGGCTGCTGAAAGAAGCATTTGGCTTGGTGTCATCAGGCAGAGCTCACTCTGCCAGGAGGCATTGTAAATAATCCATGGTGTGGTGTTTCACACGGGGAGCGCACAGGGTTGCATGTTACCGCGTGTGTAAAGCTGAACCAGAGAGGAGAACTGGATACAGCCAGCTGATTAATAATGTTCCATTCAGGCCACTCGCCGCATGAATAATTGAGTGGAGGGAGAAAAGTTGATCCGAGCCGAGACAGACGTGCCTGTATGCGGTGGCGGGCAAGTATGTGTGTGTGCGTACAACACACGGACGCAGACGTGCACAGTGGCTGTGATCTGAGAAGAACTAGGCCACTGGCTTGGCCTCTAGTGATAACAGAGACATTGGTTAGTTTAGCAACAAAATTTGGTAAGTTGATATGGTTAATGTACTACAGCGCTTCATACGATTTATTAAGACTCAGATGAGTTCATATTTAAGTATTTTACTCATGCTGTCTTATTAGAAGATGTAAAGGTAAAATGTTTGTACTGCTAGAAAAAGTACAGTCGTAGGTGGGGTGGGATTACATTGCTTTGCAGGTTAGAGTTAGAAATATTCATCAGGATTGTCCATATACTAAAATTTTAAACAGATACTAAGAAAATACTCGATACCACGTTTTGTACTGCGGCAAATTTGTTTTAAAGGTACAGGGTTATTTTTGGTTAAGGTGAAAAATGTGATTAGAATATGACGAACAATAACTTAATTATTTTACTTAATAGGGGACAATTCAGCCTCATTTAGTGAAGTTTATTTAATTTGGGTTTCACTTCCTTGTTTGGGGAAAATGGACAAAATAAAATCCTTTATGGAAGTAGTCAGATTCAGTGAATTAGAATATGCATTTCCGCTTTAAAAGATCACCGTTACTTTATTTCAGTAAGTTATATACATTAACTTTTTTTAATGTACTAATTCCTTGAATGTGACTATGTACCTTTGATTCAGTCGTGCCGTTATTTTAATATATAATAATCGCAGATCTGACAACACTGTGTAGTGCTGTGTCCAATCAATTAACTCAAAAGTCAAGAATAAATGTAAACAGATGCTTTGATTAACATAAGCGCTGATGTCAGGCTAAACACTGACTGAAGAGGTAAACAGCAGCTCAGGAGAACAAGGATCAGAACAAAGCAAGGGTTTCTTCTGCCTTCAATCAACCCAACTTTCTTTGATTTAGCTGTTTTGGTTCTGTTGCTCGTGCCCCTGGCTGCCGTAGCTAACCCTCCCAGCATGAGTGTTTACTCCAGTGTTGATGTTTTCAACAGAAATTAAAGCCGTTGCTTCCTGCTCACTCTCGTTTGCTCAGTTGTCACTTCTTGTACTTGTAACTACTAAACCTCTTAGTAGTTAGCTAGCATGTTGCTTTACGTGCTGTTTTGATTGGTTGAATTGATTGACAAACCGAGAGAGGAATAACAGAAAAAAAAATGACGGCTTCCAAACCATGGTGGGGTAAAATTCAGATTACACAGTATTCAGTGTAAATAAGTATCCCCTGATATGTGAGATTTCCAGTATGAGGAATGTCTGATTTTGAGACTGGCAGCATGCTGCTCTGCACAGCCCACCACCACAGGTAAATTATCTACCTCTGGGAAACGCTATTAATCCATGTTCTTCAGTGCCCTCAGTTTTCTTGCTGCACGTCTCATTTCCTCCTGCTACTGTCTATATCACAACCGCTGCTGTTCTGTTTTATTCCCCCTTGTTACATTTGTGCGTTACTGTCTGGGTCAGGACATTTAATGTCTGCTGCTTGGTTATAAACGATCCTGCTAGTATTTATGTGCTCTAAACATTTGACCAGTAAAATACTTCATAAACAGTAAGGTCCGCCCCCGTCCTGCTCCTTTTTTAGGTGGACTTTTTCTTTCATTTACCTGACCACTCCCAGACACCCTGCTTTAAGAGGACCCAGTAGGGCAAACATTTCCCTTCAGCATCCAAATCCCCGAGGCCCGACGGTATTTAGTCAAGAACAATGCCCCAGCTCAGATTATGGTGCTAAATTAAGACTGTTTGTGAAAGCAAGAAAAAGGGTCGTGTGTTTTTTCTTTTTAGATAAGTGTACATCTAAAGGTGAAGTCAGTTAATTCTTAGGGTTGATTTGTCTTTTTCTTTCCTTCTGGCATTTTTTTTTTTTTTACAATAGAGGTACATGAAAAAGGGCAGGAAATGCTAATCCGTCCTGAATATTGAGCCGGTGTGTCGTACAGTGCACTGAAAACCTTCTGCTTTGACTCAGGTGCTGTCTGTTTGCGTGGAAGAAGAAAATATCATTCCATACATCACCAATGTGCTGCAGAATCCAGACCTTGCTCTCCGCTTAGCTGTCCGCAACAACCTGGCAGGAGGGGAAGAGCTCTTTGCACGCAAGTTCAACAACCTCTTTGCTGCTGGCAACTACTCTGAGGCTGCCAAAGTTGCTGCTAATGCACCAAAGGTACCTATTGTTCCCAGATGAGCTTTTTAAACACCCCTCTGACCACTGAGAGGGTTTTTTTTTTTTTTTTTTTTTTTTTTTTTTTTTTTTTTTGGTTGCTTTTATTCCAGGTTTAATGTCTTGCTTTCATTTCTTGTGCTATACTATATGTTCTATCCTTTTTTTTTATTTAATTTTTTATTTATTTTTTTTCCTTTCAGGGAATCCTGCGCACTCCCGACACCATTCGTCGCTTCCAGGGCGTTCCAACTCAGCCGGGCCAGACCTCTCCCTTGCTGCAGTACTTTGGTATCCTGTTGGACCAGGGCCAGCTCAACAAGTTTGAGTCCCTGGAGCTTTGCAGACCCGTCCTCCAGCAGGGGCGAAAGCAGCTTCTGGAGAAGTGGCTGAAGGAAGACAAGGTACTTTGAGCTAGCTCGGCCTCCTCTCTCACGGCGACATTTCCTGCCACTTCCTGACTTTTGTTTACATGGCAGGCTTATTAGTGAATGCATGAGATCATCTGATATTCCAGGAATTCACACACTTCCCTTTAAAAGTTGGGCTGTATCCTGATTGCTTCAACAGTAAATAAGTTAATTGTTGGGGACTAAAATGGTTTATTTTTAAATCTTATGTATTGTTTAATGAGTATGTCCTTCTCTGCCTTGGCATGGCAGTGATGTGTGTTGAGCCATAATGACGTTTGGATGTTATGGTTGTGCGTTTTAGTTGGAGTGTTCAGAGGAACTGGGTGATCTGGTGAAGGCAGTGGATCCCACCTTGGCCCTCAGTGTGTATCTGCGGGCAAATGTCCCCAACAAGGTCATTCAGTGCTTTGCAGAGACTGGTCAGTTCCCCAAAATCGTCCTGTATGCCAAGAAGGTAGGAATGTACTTGTTTCACTAAACCTGATGGATCTATAGAATATTTCAAATGATCTCCAAGTACTTCTCATGTGAATTTCAGCAATTAAAGGTTTTTCTTAAGTCTTCATCTCATTGGTTTTGCTTTGCATTATTTGCTCTTTGAAGGTCGGCTACACCCCGGACTGGATCTTTCTGCTCAGGAATGTGATGCGCATTAACCCAGAACAAGGTCTGCAGTTTGCACAGATGCTGGTCCAGGATGAAGAGCCCTTAGCAGACATCACACAGGTCAGAAGGAATAACACCGACGTGTCGCATGCTTTTGTTTTTGCAATGGGTTTTGTGTTGAAAAAAGAAATCTAATCTTTACGGATAGTCTGAATCTTTACCCTCCAGGTTTTGAACTCCATAGATTTTCTTGTGACAGATAAATGTTTACTTTATCAGAATCTACCAGTTTGTTAATCCTAATTTTCCTTTGAAGTAGGGTGCACCATAGAAGTGACTAACACCACAGGATACAGCTGTGAACTTCAGCTACCTTCTAGTATAAAGGAAATGCACTACTTCCTTTACTTCCTGCCACTGCAGAATCTCTGCAATGCAGACGCCAACTGCTGACGGAGCTTTCTGTTTCCTTAAGTGCTGTTCAGGCAGACGAAGATTTTAGAAATGACTTGGGTTCCTGGAAAACTTTACTATCTGTTCTTTCCAGTCAGCCCGGCGCTCTAAACAAGGTCCGAAGCATCAGACCGTCTTTATTTAGCAGCCTTTCATTTATATCCACCATGGTGCACCTGCAAAATGTTTGCCAATGAACCTAAAAATTATCACTTAGACTATTATTTATTAGACTATTTCGTCTTTTAAAAAGACGTCTTTGGGGAACAAGTTGTCGTCCCCCCTTTTTTTACCTTAAAGTGAATGCTTGAGATGATTAGTGTAATGCTCCTTTATGCTGAGTTTGAGTTTCTCTGTAAAAACCCAGGATTGTTTTTCATGTCAATATGAAGCAACAAAATAATACATTACACTGTCCAGTGGTTACGGGGTGCTTTTTAGGTTGCATTGCTTGGTTCGATGTGACTGAAATGAGGATTTTCCTCTGAAAAAGGGTTCTAACGCTTTTGGTGGGAACAGTTGACTGGAGCATGTCTAGTGAAGAAAGTAACTCATAACTTTCTAATGCTGTTAGCAAGAGAACGGGTTGATCTGCTGGGGGTTGCTCCAGTGCTCCGCTGCTCTGACCTGTATTTTAGGGCAGGAAGGGGCTAAACCCTGAGTGGCACGCATGCCAACAAGTAGCTTAACAGAGAATAAAAAATAGTGATGTGAAGAACTAAAGACATTATACAGTGCTCGGGGCGGAAGAATCTCACTTGTTAAAACCTTGGTGTTTAAGGCCATAAAATTGAGAAAACAAAATGTTATTGGTTTGTATAGCTACTGGTGGTTGCACGTGTCTGTCAGGAGTTTAATTTTTTTATTTCTCACTTTTGTGTTTCTGTAATTTCTCAGATTGTGGACGTGTTCATGGAGTACAACTTGATCCAGCAGTGCACCTCTTTCCTCCTCGATGCCTTAAAGAACAACAGACCTTCAGAAGGGCCGCTGCAAACTCGCCTCTTGGAGATGAACCTCATGCACGCCCCACAGGTGGACCAGAGTGCACGCACTTTGTTCAATAAATGCTTGTTATGATACAAAAACCCTGTTTTCTAACGTCCCTGTGCTTTTTGCAGGTTGCTGACGCAATCCTGGGTAACCAGATGTTCACACACTATGACCGTGCCCACATTGCCCAGCTGTGTGAGAAGGCTGGCCTTCTTCAGAGGGCACTGGAGCACTACACAGACCTGTACGACATCAAGCGTGCCGTGGTGCACACACACCTTCTCAACCCAGAGGTCGGCTATTTCCTTTTTCAGTAAAAACGATCCTGATTTTTTGCCAATAAAAAAATTCAACAAGTCTTCTTATTTGTCCAGTGGCTGGTGAACTTCTTTGGCTCGTTGTCAGTGGAGGATTCAATGGAGTGCCTCAGGGCCATGCTCTCGGCTAACATCCGCCAGAACCTGCAGATCTGTGTCCAGGTGGCCTCCAAGTACCACGAACAACTCTCCACAGCGTCTCTCACCGAACTCTTCGAGTCCTTCAAGAGCTTTGAAGGTGAGAACTTGATCTTATTGACATCCTGTGTAGCTGCACCACTGCGCCTAGGTTTACTTTGTAAAACTTTAATTTTTTATTTTCTTATATTACATTCCTTAAATTTCTACGTTGGATTGCACATTTGTTGCATAGAATTTCAGAAAATATCCAGAAATTATGAATTTAAAAAAAATCAGACCAAATTGAAGCAAATGGGTTTAATATTCAGGCAGCAATGAAGCAGCGCGTTGCGCATGCAGACTGCTTAGAAACGCTGCAAGATGTTCCAGTTGTTCCTCAGAGGAATCTTGTTGTTGATGTTTAGTCCATTTCTGTGACTCCCAAGCTCCTAACGTCAACAGATGTTTAACAATGTTCAGGTCTGAGTCCCACGATTCAAGCTCAGCTGTTAGCATTAGGCCCTCTGTTTCATGCAGCTTTGTAATCCCTGCTTCCATCAACTGTCAACGCCTGGAAAAGGACATTTGGAGTACGATGAGCTCGGAAACGCACAATGTGGGCATGAAGGGGTTCTCGGTTATGTTGTGGATGTGAAGGCCTCAGGGTGCAAATTAGGCAAAACAAGATTAACAATGAGCCGTCCCCAGTCGCTGCTATTGAGAGAGAATAATCTGTTAGCATGCATTTACTCATTTAAAGAATTGGAGGTCTGAGTTGTTATAGACTTGTTTGTGTGTCTTTGCGTCTCTCAGGTTTGTTCTACTTCCTGGGCTCCATTGTGAACTTCAGTCAGGATGCTGAAGTCCACTTCAAGTACATTCAAGCTGCCTGCAAGACGGGCCAAATCAAAGAGGTGGAGAGGATCTGCAGAGAGAGCAACTGCTACGACCCTGAGCGGGTCAAGAACTTTCTAAAGGTGAAGCTGCAGACACGGCTGGACAGACGCTTCAGTTCTCATGTTTTTCTTTCTGATCTTTTCTCAAATGTACTTTTTCTGACTTCTTAAGTCTGTAGTTCTGTACTTTTTCTGTCTTAAAATTCTGTTTACTTTTCTAAATGGCTTGAAATATAAATCTTGAAATTGTTCCTTTGGATAATGATCAGGGTAAACTAATTGGCCCTAAACAGTTTGCCTGTGCTTATAAATCTTGATGGTGGTGAATTATCTTCCTCTGCTTTTCTTCTTTTAAAATGGCAGGACATGTATCAGGTAAATCTGTCAGCCATTTATATGGAGGCGTATATTTGTGTACGCCATTGTCCATACTGCACATGGATGCAGCCAGTCGTGTATTAGTTGGTCCTAGTCAGTGGGTTGTGTCTTAGTTGCAACCAGTGCTTTAGATATGACGTCATTCATGTGCAGGAGTGTTTGTAGTCATGTATCTGGAAGTTGTAGTCCTTTGCTGCACGTTCCTGATTGGAAGTTGTTCTCCCCCCCGATGTAAGCGGTGCAACATAGGACTGGTTTATTGCTGCTGGTAACGACCTGATGACCAGTAGCTCTGTCTTAAACATGACACAAAGTTAGAAACACAGATTTACATTTTTCTACTTTTACAGTATAGAATGCTTTAAATGCTACTTTCTGTAATTTTATATTTTAAGTCATTTTAAACTGATGAAAGCATTTTTACATAACTAATCTAGTTTTCAGCTAAGAAGTAGTAAAAGATCATTATTGTCCTATCAGGTTGGGATAGATAGGCTTGAATAAGTTGCTGTATACGTTACATCTGACTGACTGTAGCTCTGTTCTGCGTTTTCAAATTGTGACACACAGGAAGCCAAACTCACCGACCAGCTGCCCCTCATCATAGTCTGTGACCGTTTTGATTTCGTCCATGACCTGGTCCTTTACCTGTACAGGAACAACCTGCAAAAGTACATTGAGATTTACGTTCAGAAGGTAAGAGCTACTGCAGACATGTTTTACTCTTAGTTATACGAGTCAAACCAGGATTTTAGCTGACGGCCAACTATTGTCGTAGGTGAATCCTAGCCGTCTGCCGGTCGTTGTTGGCGGTCTCCTGGATGTGGACTGCTCCGAGGATGTCATCAAGAGTCTGATCTTGGTCGTCAGAGGACAGTTCTCCACTGATGAACTGGTTGCAGAGGTGGAAAAGAGGAACAGGTGCTTTATTTTATAAATGCACAGAAAAGGACAGGGTTTTCTTCATGATTAAATCTTCATTTAAAGTGTTTAAGGGATTCTATGAGGTTATAAGAAATGGTTCCCCTACAGTATAAAGACTCTTATCGCAGCGAGTTTGTTATAAAGTTTGTGGACAAAACTAGAAGCCTTGGAGCCTGTTGTCTTGATATTTATTTTAGTATTTAGAAAGCCCGAAAATGTTTACCTGTGTAAAACAATACTTTGCTTTTTATTAGGCATCTGCACCTTCCTAGAAAAATAATCCAAAAAAATAATTGTGTGTGTGTGTGTGTGTATAATACAATGCACTTTTAATGTTAAGCAGATTATCTCGGTATGTGGCTTAATAAGAAATGAAAGAGGAAAGGTCATGTGTAAAAACGTGGACATTTAATTTCTGAGCATTTTTATTATGGTGGTGCTTGATGTTTGAGTCTTCAAGAGTTACCATCTTTCTCTTTGTCGCAGACTGAAGCTGCTGCTGCCCTGGCTGGAGTCCCGTATCCATGAAGGCTGTGAAGAGCCCGCCACCCACAACGCCCTGGCAAAGATATACATCGACAGCAACAACAACCCTGAACGCTTCCTGCGGGAGAACCCCTACTATGACAGCCGCGTGGTGGGGAAGTACTGCGAGAAGAGGGACCCTCACTTGGCCTGCGTGTCTTATGAGCGAGGCCAGTGTGACCAGGAGCTAATCAACGTGAGGATGCGTTTCTTCGCCAGCATTCATACATTTGTACCCTCAATTCATCCGTTTTCTCTATAGCTGACATCAATGTATGCTTTCCTGCACTTGCTTCAGGTTTGCAATGAGAACTCCCTGTTCAAGAGCTTGTCTCGCTACCTGGTGCGACGCAAAGACGCTGATCTGTGGGCCACCGTGTTAATTGAGAGCAACCCCTACAGACGGCCACTCATTGACCAGGTAGAGTCTGAAGTCATGGAGAGGAGACCTTCCTTGGCACCGTCTCCTGCTGCTTCTCTGAGACGCTGCTCTATTCGTGTTCTCAGGTGGTACAAACAGCTCTGTCAGAAACCCAGGACCCTGAGGAGGTCTCAGTCACCGTCAAAGCTTTCATGACTGCCGACTTGCCCAATGAGCTCATTGAGCTGCTGGAGAAAATTGTGCTGGACAATTCCGTCTTCAGTGAACACAGGTGCTGAGCACGTCCAGCATGTTCTTGACTTAAGCTGTGATCTTATTGTGGCTTCGAACTCACTTGACCGAAGGAAAAATGCTGAGTGGTTTTATTTCTTTCCTCCTCAGAAATCTGCAGAACCTGCTGATCCTGACTGCAATCAAAGCTGACCACACACGTGTGATGGAATACATTAGCAGGCTGGACAACTACGACGCCCCTGATATCGCCAACATCGCCATCAGCAATGAGCTCTTTGAGGAGGCCTTTGCCATCTTTAAGAAGTTTGACGTCAACACCTCTGCTGTGCAGGTCTGTAAAGTCCTTCATCACTTCAACTTTGCCCTTATTTATTCAGACAAGGCTTGAGTATTTTCTCCCCCCCCCCCCCTTTTTTTTTTTTAGGTGCTCATTGAGCACATCAGCAACCTGGACCGGGCCTATGAGTTTGCAGAACGCTGCAATGAGCCCGCTGTGTGGAGCCAGCTGGCCAAGGCTCAGCTACAGAAGGAGCTGGTTAAAGAGGCGATTGACTCCTACATCAAAGCTGATGACCCGTCTGCGTACATGGAGGTGGTCCAGGCAGCCGACAAGAGTGGTAAGAGAACTCCTTCATGCAGACCTGAGGTGGCTCCAGGACCGCAGTTGCTCTTTGGACAATAACTCGAAACAGAGTTGGCCAAAAATGATAGAAAGCCAACTTATGTTCTTGATTTTTGTAGATATAACAAATGCAGTTTTTTTTTTTTTTTTTAGTTTATAGAATACTTGCCTTGAATTTACTCAACAAAATTGCACTAAAAACTAGCAGTAATATCTTTTAGATATATTGTTCTTGTCATTGGGATAGAAACTAAGTGGGGTTTTTTTTATCACTTTTTCACAAATGTCAACCTTCAGTAGAAGAAAATTTATCTTTTTTTGTTTTTCTTAGTTTGAAAAACTAAACATGGAAATAGTGGGTCATAAAAAAATGTAAAGAATTTTCTATAGTGGATATTTTTCTATATATTTTTTTTTTACTCAAAAGCTCAGTTAATTCAGCTAGATGAAACGCATTTAGAGCTACAAATCCTGGGGGATAAAGATGGCTCTTTGGGTTTTAAAGGTGCATACCCTTGGTCTACAATGAGCTCGGATTTCATTTATGGTATAAGTAGCAATGCAACTTTGTTTATACCAACTAGGAAGAGTAAATGTTATGGCTTCAAATACTCCTAAAGTACAGTCTCTCAGAAGTATACATTCCTCTTAAACTTGACTTTGTCATGTTACGACTGCAAACTTCAAGGTTTTTATTGGGATTTCTTGGTAATTTCACTTTGGTGTAGATCCAAGCGTTTTGTGAAAGGCGCCATTAACGGCAACAACCAGAACCACGAAGAACCATAAACAGAGCAGACAGGTCCGGAAGAAAGTTGTAAGGAAATCTAAAATGACGTCCCAAGCTTTAAACTTCTCACAAAGCACAATATATTTCTTATAAAAATGAAGAAGATGGCACACCTGCAAATCTACAAAAACATGACCCTCCTCCTAAACTGACAGGTTTGGCAGGAAGAGCGTTAATCAGGGGAGCAGACGAGAGGCCTGTAGGAGCAGTTCAGGTGGCAGAATCTGTTGCCAGGACAGCCATTTGCCTCTACAAATCTGGGCTTTATGGAAACGTGGCGAGAAGAAAGCAGTGGTTGAAATCCAAAAGAAGTCCTGTTTGCAGTTTGTCCCAAGCCATGCTGGGGACACGTGCTTTAGTCAAATTAGACCAAAATCTAAGTTTTCTCTCATTTAGAAAACACTAGTGGTAAGAAATCATGGTACATATTACTCTGAACACAGCATCCCCACCATGAAACATGGCTGTGGCTTCATGCCTCTCTTCATTACAGAGATACTAGAAGGTCTACAGAGGGCTTGAGACTGGGTACAGAGGTTATGTTCCAACAGGGCAAAGATTTTAAACCTAAAGCCAGAACTACAGCAGAACTGTCTGGATCAAAGCATAGTCATGTCTTTTTACACAGAATGGGCAACTGTTAGTCTACAGAAGTGCAAAGATGGTAGAGACATGACCAAAACAACTTGGAGCCATAATTGCAATGAATGGTAGTCTTACAAAATATTGACAGAAGGTCTTTTATTTAGAAAAACAAAACTGAATAATCACATTTTTGTTGCTCTGAGCTGGTTTCACACAATGCCGATAAGGGACCAGGGTAGCAATGTGACCAAATGTGGAAAAACTCCAGGGAGGCTGAGTACTAATCCTAATGCTGGATTGAAAAGGAAGAAGAATATTTCTAAATGGTTGGCTAGATCAAAACGGTCTGGTTATGCCAGCTGATGATTAATAGGTGAAGGTAAAAGTGGCCCATTGGCATGATATGACTGTAAATGTTTCAGGAAACTGGGAGGACCTCGTCAAGTTCCTTCAGATGGCTCGCAAGAAGGCCCGTGAGTCCTACGTGGAGACCGAGCTGATCTTTGCTTTGGCTAAAACCAATCGCCTGGCCGAACTTGAGGAGTTCATTAACGGACCCAACAACGCTCACATCCAGCAGGTTGGCCATGCTCCAACATGCAGCACCAACTCCGTCTGCCAGACCCACATTTAATCACCGGCTCTTCGTACTGTGTGTGCGTTTTTAGGTTGGTGACCGTTGCTATGACGAGAAAATGTACGAAGCAGCCAAACTGCTTTACAACAACGTCTCCAACTTCGGCCGCCTGGCCTCCACTCTGGTGCATCTGGGCGAGTATCAAGCTGCCGTGGACGGAGCCCGCAAGGCCAACAGCACCCGCACCTGGAAGGAGGTGTGCTTCGCCTGCGTGGACGGCCAGGAGTTCAGGCTGGCCCAGATGTGTGGCCTCCACATCGTGGTGCACGCCGACGAGCTGGAGGAGCTGATCAACTATTACCAAGTAGGTGAAATCAGGCATTTACAGGAGCTTTGTTTATAGATCCTCGTCTGGCTCCGCCTAGTTAACAAGCCGATATCTCTCTGCAAGTATCCTCATCCATTCTCGTCTTTCAGGATCGCGGCTACTTTGAGGAGTTGATCACCATGCTGGAGGCTGCCCTGGGCCTGGAGCGCGCTCACATGGGCATGTTCACAGAGCTGGCCATCCTTTACTCAAAGTTCAAACCCCAGAAGATGAGGGAGCATCTGGAGCTGTTCTGGTCCAGAGTCAACATCCCCAAGGTTCTGAGAGCAGCCGAGCAGGCTCATCTGTGGGCAGAGCTGGTCTTCCTCTATGACAAGTACGAGGAGTTTGATAACGCCATCATCACCATGATGAATCACCCGACAGACGCCTGGAAGGAGGGCCAGTTCAAAGACATCATCACCAAAGTATGGCACAATCAGGATGCTGTTTCTTTGTTGGACGCATTTTTAAAGTGTATTTAATAAAACTCCTCCCCTCTGCATCATGTGCAGGTGGCCAATGTGGAGCTGTACTACAAAGCCACCCAGTTCTACCTGGAGTTCAAGCCTTTGTTACTGAATGATTTGCTGATGGTGCTCTCCCCTAGACTGGATCACTCGCGTGCGGTCAACTACTTCACTAAGGTACTCTCTACCTGATAAAGGTATAGCAAGGCCACGCCTGGGGGTTGTGCTCATGTTTGTCGTCGTTGCAGGTGAAACAGCTGCCTCTGGTCAAACCGTACCTACGCTCAGTACAGAACCACAACAACAAATCGGTCAACGAAGCACTTAACAACCTCTTCATCACAGAGGAGGACTATCAGGTACTAGTTCTGACATCATCATGTGATTTTTAGTTTGATTTATTGTCTTTAGAAGCTATAACTTGTCTGTCGTTTCAGGCACTGAGGACGTCGATAGATGCCTACGACAACTTTGACAACATCTCGCTGGCCCAGCGCCTGGAGAAGCACGAGCTGATTGAGTTCAGAAGAATCGCTGCCTACCTCTTCAAAGGCAACAACCGCTGGAAACAGAGCGTGGAGCTGTGCAAGAAGGACAAGCTCTACAAGGTGCTTTTTCCACTTGTTGTACTCTGGGATTTGCTTTTAGCCAGTGCACGTATCAGCGGTGCAGAAATGGGTTTGGTGGACAAAAAGGAGCTTGTCGGCGGCTGTGCGTTGCTGAGTATTTCCACGTTGTCTCTGACAGGATGCCATGCAGTATGCATCAGAGTCCAAAGACGTAGAGCTGGCAGAGGAGCTGCTGTCCTGGTTCCTACAGGAAAACAAGAGGGAGTGTTTCACTGCCTGCCTCTTCACCTGCTACGACCTGCTGCGGCCTGATGTGGTGCTGGAGACCGCCTGGAGGCACAACATCATGGACTTTTCTATGCCGTACTTCATTCAGGTCATGAGGGAGTATCTCTCCAAGGTATGGGCCGAGATCCGTGCAAGTACCAAAGTACAGCTCTCACAGCAGCTTAAACATTTACTCTAGAGATGCACAATCAGATCCGCCTCAGATCAGAATTGGCCACTTTTCCTCTGAGCCGTGGGTCAAAAACTAGAAATCAATCCCCCCCCTCTATTTATGAAACTCATCAAAACTAAAAACGTTTTTTGGTCAATAAAGACCTCAAACAGCAGCACATGCTATGAAGGATAGATGGAGATTCAGCTTCAAAACTACCGCTTTGACAGAACATGCAGCAACTTTTCTCTCATCTGCCTTTTATAGTCCTTTTGGTTTAAAAAAAAAACCCTGCAATTAGCAGGAAAGGCTTCAAACATCAGAAATGTCTGATAATCCTTATTGGTGCATCTCTAAAGGAATGATTTAACATTCAAAAGCCATTTTACATGAAAGGCAATGCGTAGATTGAAGTTTGTTTTGGTTCAGCTGGTGTTCAGTAGGAAATATTTAACCCTGGTCTCCTGTGCCGCACCTTCTCCCTAACAGGTGGAAGCAGTTAAAGAGCAGGTGAAGGTTGAACGTGGTTTTTGCTCGGAGATTGCAGCCCTTGGTGTGCATGGTCTTAGTGTGAACATGCATTACAGTACGATCACCCGGGTTTAGTCACCGTCTGTCAAACACTGGAGTGAAGAAAACCTCCGAGCTGTAGTGGTGTGCAGAAGATAATTCTGCTCAGTGGAGTGAAGTTTAAACCACTAGTTTGAGAAAAGACTGTTAACCACTGTTAAATCTAGCAACCCTCACTGGGATTTTCTCCCAGTGAGGGAGTAGAGAGCTCTGGAAGGTTGTGACGTGTTTCCACTGCTAACGAGGACGCATGTCTAGTTGAGATGAAGCAGCAGACTGTTGGAGCACCTGGGCTGAGCGGTGGCTTCCTGTCGCCACACTGCGTCTGTGTTCAGCGTCTCACAGCATGGACTGCTTCCAGTCGCAGTTGATGATGGGCATGGACAAACTGAATGTGGATGGAAAGCACACCTTATCACTAGTGCTGCTGCTCGTCCTCTCACGACACATTCTGCTTTTTGCTGCATCCGGCTTGCTGCCTGAAGATTTTTATTTACTGTATTTATTGTTTTTTTTGTTGTGTGCGTGATAAATCACGTTTATTTTATGTCCAGAACATGTTTTGGCTGTTTGTCGTGATATGAGCGTTGGAGATCTGTGTTTTGAGCTTTTATTTGGCAGAAAGGCCCAGACTCCTGGAACCAGGATTTATTTCTTTATTCTGTTTTCTGAATTTATTCTGAGAAACCTTAGCAAAGACATCATGCATGAGATCAGGGTCTGCTTTACCTGTCCCACTCCTGTTCCCCTATGCATTTTAACTGTTTACCACTTTATATTCTCTCTACTAAAGTCTCAAACACTTGAGGATTATTGCCTTTTTTTATCCTGTCCTCCTTCATTATGGTTCTGCTCCACATTAGAGCCATTCCAGTGGAGCATGAGATATTAGGATCCCTGATCAAACCAAAGTAGCCTCATTATGGTGGATATTATTAGAGTCAGAACTGCAATTTGAGTAGAAAATAGAATTTGGTATTATTATTATTATTATTATTATTATTATTATTATTATTATTAGCTCAGCCGCAGGGCAGGCTCTCATTTAATAAAACTACACACTGAATAAAAAGCAAAGCATTTATAGGACTGTTGGTGAATGGTCTTATGAGGATCTAAATGAAAGTATTTCCTCTATAGTTTTCTAATCTTAGCATGTCGGCATGTTTTCTTTTGCTTCCAATGTATTAAGATCTTATCCTAAATGTTGTTTCTCTCCAAAACAGGTAGACAAGCTTGAAACGTCAGAATCCCTAAGAAAAGAAGAGGAGCAAGCAACAGAGACACAACCCATCGTCTACGGTAACGGTCCTGCTTCGGCATCTGTGTCCACATCCATGTGATTCTGCCAACAGGAGCGCCTTATGCACCTCCTGCTAGTCATTGGAGTCCAGGGTTTTCAACTGAACGTTAACCTTTTAGATCTAATCTAGGACCATGACTGGAAGGCAGTTATAGCTTTATTGTCTGCAGGCGGTGAATGGAACTGAAGCATAATTGATTTTTTTTCAGAAGTAAAAATAATAAAGCTGAGGGATAAAGTTCTTTTAGAACCATTTTAACAAGGTCTACATAAAAGCTTTTGTGTCTTCCAGGAACGCCTCAGCTGATGCTGACAGCAGGTCCCAGCGTCCCCGTGGCCCCGCAGCAGGCGTATGGCTACGGCTATCAGGCGCCTGCAGGCTACGTTCAACCAGCAGCTCAGCCAGGATTTGGCTACGGCATGTGAAGACCCTGCCTCTCCCATCTGTCCACATCCAGGCTCCATCCATCTCCCACAGTCCTTCACCACACCTGTACTGTCGTCTCTCTGCCTTCGACTAGGAGCGGGGAGATGATGCTGACAAAACTTTTTCTTTTCCTTTTTTAAACTGTCATGAAGGACTTGAGTTTTATTTCAGTTGTCAAAAGGATTAAATCAAAGAATTTTCTCACATTCCGTATTGATTAGATTAATTTTCTTGTATTTCACTTGAATGGGAAATGGTTAATGTACAATAGGTGAGCTTGTTGGGAGAGCCAGCGCTCTTCTCAGATTAAGGTCTGTTGTTAAGCATCTGATTTGCACTCTAGTGAGAAGAATTGTAGAACCTGTTTCCTGTCCATGTGCGAGCAGCTTCATTTTTTTTATTTTTTTTTGGTCCGACTGTACAATGCGTTGAATTGTAGTATATTCAGACACCAAAACCGCTACTGTGTTCTCTCTTTGCAACATCAGACTGCTGCTTTCACGACCATAATCCTGAAACACTACGTTTTACTAGTCACGGTCCCACGCCTCACTCTTCAGGGCTGTTGGTTGAAGAAAATCGAAAAACTATTTTACATATGTACGGGAAAGTCTGGTTCTTTCCGGCAAAGCCTATGCAGAAATCTCCAAACTCGGTTCTTGTTTTTCTTCATAACACATGTCCATGTGCTTTACACACTGCTTTAACACGGGACCATTCTGCCTCAGGAGGGACTGCAGACCTGTGTGTGTGTATGTGTGAGAGTGACACGCTCCTGTTCCACTCTGGTTTGCATCAGTCTGGTCACTGTTACTGAGTGTGCAGGAGAGATTGGGTTTCTCCACACTCTCTTCTTGTGTCCTGTTGTGGGTTGCATTTAATGTGTTCAGTTGACCTACTCATCCAAATCTGAAACCATGTCTCAACATGTTGGGGTGTTGACGTTTTTACTAAAGGCTTGCTTGTATACAGAAAAATCAATCATTAACTCCTTATATTCTTATCTAAATTACCTTAAATTTAAATTGTGCACTTACGATACTTGATTGTGCATAATCAGGATCATAATGAAACAGCAGTTTTGTTTCCACTTAAAAGAATAAAATAAAGGCTTCTTGTTTGTCAAGAGTGTTCTGTTTTTTTTTTTTTTTTTTCCCCATTGTGATATTTATGTATTTTCTCCCATGACTATTTAGTGGCGTGATTCAGGCAACTTTCTCACAGTATAATTTTTTTTTCTTGTGTACTGTCTGGCTGTGTAGCATTAAGAGTCGCTGTCTTAATGCCAAAGAGGGCCCAGCAGTTTTACTTTCGCCATAGTGCTCCGCTTGAAAATTCAATGGAAACAAACGGAAAGGGTAAAAGAAAAAGATGAGACAAAATGCTAAAATGGAGAAAAGGTGACAAATATAGTTTGAGGGAAACCCAGAAGGCCTCCAGAGCAAAGGTGCCCAAGAGCAACCAACACGGGGGAAAGCTGCTTCCCCCATCTCCGGGAAGAGCAGAGCCCCAGTACACCCCTCAGCAATCTGAACTCTTCACAAGTTTTCAAAAATGCACCCAAACTAGAGTTGGGTCACTTAATCCCTATAAAAATTTTTTCCTAGTTTATTTATATAGCGCCAATACACAGCACGTCATCTCAAGGCACTTTACAAAGTCAGTTCAATCAAAGCATCCAGGCAGATTTGTTACGTTCTAAGGAACCCAGACTGCATCAAGTCATTGACTTGCATCATTGCCTCCTGAAATGGTGTTTAGCAACAGTGGACAGTCACATTGTGGTGTTGTCTTTGCAGCAATCCCTTATACCGAGCATGCATGTAGCGACAGTGAAGCAGAACTAGGCTTAGTGTGAACAGCCATCTGCCATGACTGACTGGAGGCTGAAGACAGAAGCACCAATCCAGGAATACTTAATATGGTCGAGAGGACAATGGCAGACCAGCTCTCAGGGTTTCCGTGGGATCTTACATTTTTCTTCAAAAGGTCTTAAATTGGTTACGCCCATTTAACGCTACCTCAAATGCACAATAAAAAGCTCCCTTGACTCTGATTTGTGGGTTATGAAATGTATTTTTAACTGAAAACACTGCGGCTTTTGTGTTCCTAAAACCAGCCACTCAGTTTTCGTGTCACTACACTAGGTCTGTGTGAAAACACATTAGGAGCTGTTCGCAAAGGAACCATTTTAAGGCTTACAAGTCTACTCAAAATCACACCTTGGAAGCCTCCTGTTGTTTATAGTAAAATGGGAGTGTTAGGGCTTATGTACAATGAAGCTCTGCACCAAACTACCAAAATCTAGAGCTGGGCCCACATGTGTCATCGGGCGGGTAGTGGGTGCAGGTCCACTCTAGATACCCCGAGTCCACGCTCATTTAATGCAGCACATTAAACTCTAACATGGCGGTACTTCCACAAAACAAACTATATGTGACCCTTTTTATTGGAAAGAAAAACGTTGTGTGGAGGAATTTGCATTTTAGTATACAACATTTGTACTCTAAAAGGAACATTAGTAAAGCAGATGTTTTTGGATAAAAATCACTCGAGAATTGCAGTAAAGCTACACTGAAAAGTTAAGTGTAGTTGAAAAGGTGACCTGATGTCTGAGCAAGCAAACATGGAAGCAAAGTTTAAAAAGTACACAATACATAATTTGTTTAATGAAGTACACAACTTTTTAAGCTTTGTATGGAGTGATGTAAAAACGGTCGTCTCTACAAATGTATGTAGTGCACATCTACAGAGCACTGAACATTATAAATAGGTAGAAAACTAAAAAGAATATACATTTTTGATTTTGTATGTTTCAGGTATATATATATATAATTGTGCATTAGTGTACATAAAGATATGTACCTTTATACACTGGTCAGTGTCTGACCCTGTAATGCACTTTACTATATTTTTAACACATACAGAGAGACCAAAGGAAGGCTTTACATATCGCCATTGGCTCTTTCTCTAAAGTATTTCTGAACTGAACAGAATTAAAACTGACATAACCAAGGCAACAGCAAATGCTGTATAGTTGCTACTAGTAACATGGCTGAACATAGACAAAAATTAAGGTGATATCATTTATAAACTGGGCAAATTGTGACAGAAGCGTAAAAGCTGGTTAAGCTACGTTTAGTACTGCTCCACCTAAGATGAGAAAAGGGCTGATGGTTTGGCAAATACCAAATGTTTCTACGATTCTCTATATAGAAGATGAGAATTTCAATAAACCCCTCAAGTTAGGTTTTGATAAGGCGGACTGGGCAAATCATTCTTGCCTCTCTGAGGGTATACTCTAAAACAAGTCATGCTTTGACATTTTGGACAAAGACAGAGATACAAATCTGTATGGAGATTATTGGGAGGTCAGGGGTTGGATCTTTGTGAAATGTTTTGATGCTTTAAATCAACTCCTCGGCTAAAGCGTGTATCAAGCCATCTTTGTTCTCCAGTGACAATAGCAACACATGTATTTTGGGGAAACTGGTCAAAATTTTCATAAAACTGAGTTTAGCATAGCAGTTTAAAAACAACTTTTAAAAAGCCCTTGATACTGTTCCAATTCTCCCCAACTGATGATGTCATAAAGGACAAATGGCGTGGGAGGTGGCGCTAAGCAACCATTCCATGAATGAGCAAATCAGGCTGTGACATCACACCCTTTACAGAAGGTTAGAATCTGACATCACATTCAGTGTGGAACTTCTTCACAGTGTGAGAGCATCCTTCCAATAGTATGGACGAGAGAGACAGAAGCAAGATGCAATTGGACAACCTAGAATTAACCAGCAGTTCTCCAAGGACAGAAAAGAAACGGCATTCGGAAAGGAAGAGACAACCGAGGCAAGAGACAGAAATGCTTGAGAATCCATCTGAAAATCAAAGAGCTCACATGGAAAACCATAAACAGCCCTGCTCTTCGACCAAAGTGCAGGGGAGAACAAGTCAAGGAGTGGGTCTTCAAACTACCCCGAATGACAACGAGGTTCTCCAAAAGACCAGACATCGCGAAAAATGCAAAAAAATCGTGTTTGAGAATCTGGCCATGGTCATGAAAAAAGAAGCTGCGAAGAAGAGGCTTGAGGAGAGAGCCCTAAGCAAAACAGTGGACGAACGAGAATATGAAAGGAAAATGAAAGAAAAACAGATGAAAAGACTAGCGGCGGCATCTAAGTCTGTGGATACCACGTCAGACTGCCAGACAAGATCTGCAAACCACGGAAGGGAGAAAGGTTATGCGACACAAACACAGGAGGCACAGACTTTCAGGAAATCAGCTAAGAAAAACATAGTACTCCCGCCTGCACATCAGCAAACGACCAAAGAAGCTTTTGCCTATGACAAACAGGACACACTCAGCACGGATGACAAGCTGGAGTCCAACCAAACCTTTGAGAAGCTAGATGCCCTTAAGCAGACGACTCCCTTAGACAGCTCTAACCTAGACTGTGCCCCAAGCGTAACACAGGGGGAAAGACAGCAGGGTGTCAGCGAGGAAAGGAACAGTGCTCAGTCTACATTAGATGTTCTACCAGAAGAAAGCGAGGCGTGCCTTTCTAAAAAGGGCAAGTCTCGCGAGCAACGTAAAAGAATCGTGCAGGACCAAATAGCAGAGCTAAGGAAGAAAGAAGCTGCCAGCCAGGCTCTTATTGAAGAAAAACTATTTAAAGACATGGCAGAGATGGAACTTGAGGGAGAAACACTCGACCAACGACAGTGGGAGATAAAAGCTGCGAGGAGAAAGTCTCTGACTGCCGTAAGGGAAGACCAGATTCAATACAAAAAGCAGAAAAAAATGGAAACAGATGAGGCTGAAAGGAAAGAGAGGCAAGCCTTGTTGGAATCCGACAGGGTGTATCAAGTTGAGCAAACTGAAAAAAGGAGACAAAAAACTCCTAAGTTGAGCCACGCTAACTCCAACACGTCTGGAAAAGAAAAACACGACCCATGGTTGGACAGACCTCTTTCACACGCAAAAGAGCGGAAATCCAGCGGGAAGGATAAAACTGTAGTTGACCAAAGCACAAATGACCAAAACATACAGAGGGAAACATGTGGGCTAAGGGAAGGCAGTAAATCTAAGTTAGAGATTCTCGAACACGACGGTGAGAAGTACACTCCTGAAAAGGTTAAGTATCGTGAGAAATGCAAGAAAATCGTGTGTGACACAATGGTAGACATAAGGGAGAAAGAAGCTGCCAAGGTGGCTGTTGTGCAGGAAAATCTACGGAGAGCATTGGAAGAGCAGGAGTTTGCACAAGAAACACGGGACAGGAAAGAGAGAGAGAAAAGTGCCACAATGAGAAAGGATCTGACTGAAACATGGGTTTCCCAAATACAGGCTAAAAAGCAGAAAAAAATGGAAACGGATGAGGCTGAAAGGAAAGCGAGGCAAGCCTTGTTGGAATCTGACAGGTTGTATCAAGTTGAGCAAAGTGAAAAGAGGAGACAAAAGACACCTAAGTTGAGCCACGCTAACTCCAACACGGACTCTCGAAAAGAAAAACGCGACCCGTGGTTGGACAGACCTCGTTCACACACAAAAGAGCGGAAATCCAGCGCGCAGGATCAAAACTTACAGACAGAAACATGTGAGAGTCGTAGCGGGCAAAGGGAAGGCAGTAAATCTAAGTTAGAGATTCTCGAACACGACGGTGAGAAGTACACTCCTGAAAAGGTTAAGTATCGTGAGAAATGCAAGAAAATCGTGTGTGACACAATGGTAGACATAAGGGAGAAAGAAGCTGCCAAGGTGGCTGTTGTGCAGGAAAATCTACGGAAAGCATTGGAAGAGCAGGAGTTTGCACAAGAAACACGGGACAGGAAAGAGAGAGAGAAAAGTGCCACAATGAGAAAGGATCTGACTGAAACATGGGTTTCCCAAATACAGGCTAAAAAGCAGAAAAAAATGGAAACGGATGAGGCTGAAAGGACAGAGAGGCAAGCCTTGTTGGAATCTGACAGGTTGTATCAAATTCAGCAAAGTGAAAAGAGGAGACAAAAGACTCCTAAGTTGAGCCACGCTAACTCCAACACGGACTCTCGAAAAGAAAAACGCGACCCGTGGTTGGACAGACCTCATTCACACACAAAAGAGCAGAAACCCAGCGCGCAGGATCAAAACTTACAGACAGAAACATGTGAGAGTCGTAGCGGGCAAAGGGAAGGCAGTAAATCTAAGTTAGAGATTCTCGAACACGACGGTGAGAAGTACACTCCTGAAAAGGTTAAGTCTCGTGAGAAATGCAAGAAAATCGTGTGTGACACAATGGTAGACATAAGGGAGAAAGAAGCTGCCAAGGTGGCTGTTGTGCAGGAAAATCTACGGAAAGCATTGGAAGAGCAGGAGTTTGCACAAGAAACACGGGACAGGAAAGAGAGAGAGAAAAGTGCCACAATGAGAAAGGATCTGACTGAAACATGGGTTTCCCAAATACAGGCTAAAAAGCAGAAAAAAATGGAAACGGATGAGGCTGAAAGGAAAGCGAGGCAAGCCTTGTTGGAATCTGACAGGTTGTATCAAATTCAGCAAAGTGAAAAGAGGAGACAAAAAACTTTCCAGGTGTGTGAGGCTACCTCCACCCAGGATTTTCCAAAAGATAAACATGACAGACAGCTGAAAGAATCGGATGAAAAACTCAGCAAGCAGGAGGAATTGGAGTTGGAGCAACTGATGCAAGACCAATTCAGTGAGGAGGATGAAGATTTTGACAAATTCGAGTTTCTACAGGACAACGTCCCTGAAAGCGTCAAAAGTCGTGAGAGACGTACCAAAAGGGTGAGTGAAGAATTAGCACTTATAAGGAAGAGAGAAGCTGCAGAGATGGCCCTCCTGGAGGAAAACCTATTGAGAAATATGGAAAATCAGGAAGCTGCGGCGACAGCACGTGAGACACAGGAGAAGGAGAAAAAAGCTGCGATCGGCAAGGTCCTAACTGAGGCTTGGGACTACCAAGTACAATACAAAGAGCAGCAGAAAAAGGAACGCTGTGAGACTGAATGCAAAGAGAGGCGCTCCTTAATTGAATTGGACAGGTTGTATGAAATTGAAAAACAGAAAAGGATCGAGCTGCAGAAGAAAAAAGCTTCCGTTAATAGGGAAAAGGACATCGCTCTTGCAGAATCAAGACGGGCCAAAATTAGAAATCAGTCACACGGAGGAATGAAAGGGGCATTTCCTCCCTTGATGCCTCTGAAATCACTGCAACGCGGGGCCACGTCTGATGCTAATGTCAAACACGTTGACCCACTTCCAAAACCTGGCCCTCTTTTACAGAGAAGGCACAATTTAGCCAACAGACCCCCACCATCCCCCGAACCTCCTATACCTAATAGGATTGTATTGGATGGTAACAGCACCGCCAGTATAAAGACACCTTTTAAACTCCCATCTATTGACGGCCATGTAAGGAAAACCCCTATGCCGTTCTTCGAATTTAGTAGACCTCGGAGGTCTGTATTCAAGGAGGACAGCACTGCCACTGAAAAGACGACCTTAAAACTCCCACCTATTCACTCCCCTCCAAGTAGACCTGCCAGGTCTAGAGGCCAAAAGACTAATCAAGGGAGGCTTTGATAAGCTGCTGATGCATTTAATCATTGGTATTCAGCACGCTCAAAGCACTGGATGCAGAGGTTCCTCAAACCACCGTTCCTTTTTCTCCACCTCTGCATGTCAGTGACCCCCATTCCTTCATTTTATATAATTTATCTCAGCTGAAACTGGCTTTGTTAGTTAAATCAGTACTCCTTCCCAACACACAGGTTCTCTCCGGGTACTCCGGCTTTTCCACAAAAAGCACACAGCCTGCATCTTAGGACTATTGTAAACCTTTAAAGGTTCCTAGTCGTCCCTTTGACTCCACCCCCCCCCCCCTCCCCCATTCCCCAATAGATTGCACAGGTATTAAAAATGGATGGAAGGTGAAGACGTTTCGCTTCCCATCCAGAAAGCTTTCTCAATTCAAAATGTCTGGAGTAGTGTGGAGCTTCCAAGCTTTATAGTACTGCCCAACAAAGGCCTTGTTATGACTTAGATTACATGCAAATTGAAGGTATCAACCCTATAGCTGTGTTGTAAGTTTTTGAGAGTTGGAACACAAGTCCTCTTCCTCTGTTTAAGGTTGTTTTTTCTCTCTTAACGTAAATGGCTTCCTTCTTTCAAACCATCTGTCCCCCCAAATGTTGACAGATGAAAGGGGCGTGAAGGAAGCCATTTACGTTACAGGTTGCAAGTCTGTCGCAGGGCATATATATATATATATATATATATATATATATATATATATATATATATATATATATAATTTATCTCAGCCCCTCACTGAAACTGGCTTTGTTAGTTAAATCAGTACTCCTCCCCAACACACAGGTTCTCTCCGGGTACTCCGGCTTTTCCACAAAAAGCACACAGCCTGCATCTTAGGACTATTGTAAACCTTTAAAGGTTCCTAGTCGTGTGCCTGGTTGTTTGTTTCTGTTTCTGTATGATAGATTGTTGACTTATCCATTTGAAGGTAAGAACCAGCCCCCTCCCTTTGACTCCACCCCCCCCCCTCCACTCCCCAATAGATTGCACAGGTATTAAAAATGGATGGAAGGTGAAGACTTTTCGCTTCCCATCAAGAAAGCTTTCTCAATTCAAAATGTCTGGAGTAGTGTGGAGCTTCCAAGCTTTATAGTACTGCCCAACAAAGGCCTTGTTATGACTTAGATTACATGCAAATTGAAGGTATCAACCCTATAGCTGTGTTGTAAGTTTTTGAGAGTTGGAACACAAGTCCTCTTCCTCTGTTTAAGGTTGTTTTTTCTCTCTTAACGTAAATGGCTTCCTTCTTTCAAACCATCTGTCCCCCCAAATGTTGACAGATGAAAGGGGCGTGAAGGAAGCCATTTACGTTACAGGTTGCAAGTCTGTCGCAGGGCATATATATATATATATATATATATATATATATATATATATATATATATATATATATATATATATATATAATTTATCTCAGCCCCTCACTGAAACTGTGAAACTGGCTTTGTTAGTTAAATCAGTACTCCTCCCCAACACACAGGTTCTCTCCGGGTACTCCGGCTTTTCCACAAAAAGCACACAGCCTGCATCTTAGGACTATTGTAAACCTTTAAAGGTTCCTAGTCGTGTGCCTGGTTGTTTGTTTCTGTTTCTGTATGATAGATTGTTGACTTATCCATTTGAAGGTAAGAACCAGCCCCCTCCCTTTGACTCCACCCCCCCCCCCTCCACTCCCCAATAGATTGCACAGGTATTAAAAATGGATGGAAGGTGAAGACGTTTCGCTTCCCATCAAGAAAGCTTTCTCAATTCAAAATGTCTGGAGTAGTGTGTCAAACCATCTGTCCCCCAAATGTTGACAGATGGTTTGAAAGGAGCGTGAAGGAAGCCATTTACGTTACAGGTTGCCAGTCTATCGCAGGCATATATATATATATATATATATATATATATTTCAGAGTTGAAAAGCACCTTTTAGCTTCTGCTGTGGTCATGGGTGTGGTGATGAGGATCTTCAAGAGCGTGACAGTTTCTGAAAAGACTTCTTCTAGATTGTTTTCCTGATTTTAATAACATTTGCTGCCATTTTTTAAGGCTGTGTTATGAAATGTGTTACAGCATTTTTGTGGGACAAGATTATACAAAATTCAGTAACCAAATGTTTTATTCCCCATTACCCATAAACTTCAGTACAACTTAAATAATAAAATATCTTGCTGACAAACATTATATCAACATACCTACACAGCATAGACACAACTAAAGGTATTTCTAACTACAACGCACATCTTCCTAATATATTAAATAACATTACTATAAACCAGTGTAACAGTGATTTTCCACAACAACTCACCTCTGCAGCAATCCTTTCATGGTCTTCTACACTGAGTGTCCGACGCCTCTTCACTGGCTGACTACTGCCTACACTGCTTTGTCCAACCATGGAGTGGAGAGATCACTTGCCTGCTGCTGAATTTGTAAATTAAGACGATCCGGTCCAAGCTCCTTTATCCTGTTTTATTCTTCAAGTGAACGCTTTGTAAAAGCATTTTTTTGTAAAGACAAAACAGAAGTTTCTCTCATTTTGAAACTACTCCACTTTGCAAACTTAAACGTGAATCAACCTAACGAACTGCAGCTGCGCTATTGAGTCGAATCGGGGATTGTCCAATCACACAATGTTTTTAAAAAAATTAGCCGGTACTGACACTCTACCAGTAATGACACAACAGAATGGGTGTGTCCGGGACGCAGAGCGATGCGCCCTGTGGAAAACCCTAGATAACCAATTAAAAGTAAGCCTCAGATCACGTGCTTGCCCAAGTTGCTGCGCCTACATTCACTCCCATTAGACCGGCGCCCTGCACATAGTGTGCACAATGTCATAGTGTGCACAATGTGAACAATTAAATAGAATTATGTATTTACTATTTTAATAAATTCTAACATGTCTATTGGACACACAGTATGAATAAATACATTTCTAAGTACTTTGCAGTTCAGAAATCATTTATTATCTAAACGATTTAAAGGGGGCGGCGCCCGAGCGCCCCCTACTGGCCAGCCGCCACTGATATATATGTTGTATATATATATGTATATATATATATATGTTGTATATATATATATATATATATATATATATATATATATATATATATATATATATATATATATATGTTGTATATATATATCTGTAGAGGGTAGCCTCCATTCGCATTCGTGTGGAGGGACGGGTTCTGACTGTTGTTTGTGCTTATGCGCACACAGCAGCTCGGATTACCCACCCTTTTTGGAGTCCTTGGAGGGGGTACTGGAGAGTGCCCCTCCTGGGGAATCCCTCGTTTTGCAGGGGGACTTCAATGCTCACGTGGGCAATGACAGTGAGACCTGGAGGGGCGTGGTTGGGAGTACACTCCGTCTGATCTGAACTCGAGTGGTGTTCTGTTGTTGGACTTCTGTGGTTGTCATGGATTGTCCATCACAAACACCATGTTCAAGCATAAGGGTGTCCACATGTGCTCTTGGCACAAGGACACCCTAGGCCGCAGTTCAATGATCGAATTTGTTGTCGTTTCATCTGTCTTGGACACTCGAGTGAAGAGAGGGGCGGAGCTCTCCATAGACCACTACCTGGTGGTGAGCTGGCTCCGATGGTGGGGGAGGAAGTCGGTCAGACCTGGCAGGCCTAAACGTATTGTGAGGGTTTGCTGGGAACGTCTGGCAGAGTCCCCCGTGAGACGAAGCTTTAACTCCCACCTCCAGGAGAGCTTTGAACACGTCCCGAGGGAGGCGGGGAACATTGAGTCTGAATGGGCCGTGTTCCGCGCCTCTATTGTTGAGGCGGCTAGTCAGAGCTGTGGCCGCAAGGTTGTCGGTGGATGTTGCGGCACCAACCCTCAAACACGCTGGTGGACACCAGCGGTGAGGGAAGCTGTCAAGCTGAAGAAGGAGTCCTACCGGGCTTTTTTGGCCTGTGGGACTCCGGAAGCAGCTGATGTGTACCGGCAGTCGAAGCGGCAGGCGGCTCGGCTGGTCGCTGAGGCAAAAACTCGGGCGTGGGAAGAGTTCGGAGAGGCCATGGAGAAAGACTTCCGTATGGCTTCGAAGTGATTCTGGTCCACTATCCAGCGTCTCAGGAGGGGGAAGCAGTGCGCAGTACCAACACTGTTTATAGTGGGGGTGGTGTGCTGCTGGCCTCTACTCGGGACGTTGTGTGTCGGTGGGCAGAATATTTTGAAGACCTCCTTAATTCCACCAACACGTCTTCCATTGCGGAAGCAGAGCATGAGGACTCTGGGTCAGGTTCTCCCATCTCTGGTGCTGAGGTTGCCGAGGTTGTTAAAAAGCTCCTCGGTGCCAAGGCCCTGGGGTTGGATGAGATTCGCCTTAAGGTTCTGGATGGTGTGGGGCTGTGTTGGTTAACGCGGCTCTGCAGCATTGTGTGGACATTGGGGGCAGTTCCCCTGGATTGGCAGACTGGGGTGGTGGTCCCCCTATTTAAAAAGGGGGACCGGAGGGTGTGTTCCAACTACAGAGGAATCACACTCTTAAGCCTCCCTGGTAAGGTCTATTCTGGGGTTATGGAAAGGAGGGTCCGTCGGACAGTCGAATCTCTGATTCAGGAAGAGCAGTGTGGTTTTCGTCCCGGCAGTGGAACACTGGATCAGCTCTACACCCTGAGCAGGATCCTGGAGGGTGCATGGGAGTTTGCCCAACCAGTCTAAATGTGCTTTGTGGATCTGGAGAAGGTATTAGACGATGTCCCTCGAGGGATCCTGTGGGGGGTACTCTGGGAGTATGGAGTACCGGGCCCTTAAATAAGGGCTGTCAGGTCTGTGTATGATCGGTGTCACCGATTCTGTTCATAACTTTTATTGACAGAATTTCTAGGCGCAGCCAAGGTGTTGAGGGGATCCGTTTTGGTGGCCTTAGGATTGCGTCTCTGCTATTCACGGATGACGTGGTCCTATTGGCTTCATCAGGGCGTGATCTACCCCGACCCCGGATAAGCGGAAGATAACGGACGGACAGACGGACGGAAGGACGGACGGACGGACGGATGGACAAAAAACAGCACACAATTGCAATATTCCTGGGTCTGAAGAAAACATTTGACACCATAAATCACAAAATGTTTAATTCATAAACTTGAACATTATGGCATCAGGGGCAATGTATTGAACTGGGTGATCTTTATTACAGGAGGCAGTTTGTCAAGCTGGGTGACTACATACCTGCGGTAGTAGGGGTTGATTTATTTTATTTCATCAAAGATGTTGTCGCTGATTATTGAGAAAAGTATAAATCATTTCTGAAATTTGATTTTCCAAATAAAGTCTAAATCAAAACCATAGAAAGATAAACCAGCATAAAATGGGAAAATGTATAGGTAAATATTAGTAACTGTTACTTCAAACTGCCACTTTGATTTTGATTTTTTTTTTTTTTAATGACAGTAGGACTCTAAGTCTCAAGTGTTTAGGGGTAGGAGTTTATAAGTTCTCACTTCTTCCTACCCCGTTTTGAGCATGATATGTTAACTGAAACAAAAATCTGTATTTTCTCTTCTTTCTTATGCACTTCTTGTTACTGTGCACTATTTTATTTTTATATTTGTATCATGTTCGAATAAATAAAAAAAATAAAAATAAAATAAATAAATAAAATCATAAATAAAACTGATGCTCCTTTGTTATTGTTTTACTCTCTATTGAGAGATGCATTTACCGGAAACAAACTGCTGACTGAAAATAACATAACACCCAGACCTGCTAGCGGTATGAACAATTTTGGGCTTCACTGCTTCAGATGCTCTCAATCCAGTGCGAGCGATCTTGAGCAAAGACGAATGGGCAACAACCTCAGCCTCCAGATGTTCAGAGTTGGTGGAGGCATGTCCCAAAGCTCTAATTGTGACTAAAGATGCTTCCAAAATGTATTGACTCTGAGGTAAAGCACGCAGGCCACAATTTTCAGAATTTCATTTGTTAAAGTTTTGGAAAGCATCACTGATTTCCTTCCACAAATGCAACAGCATGTGTGGTGTCTGTCTCTTAGATTTAATGTTTCCTGGGACAGACAGTGGTGTCAGGGCCGGATTATCCATAAGGGCCAGTGGGCCAGTGCCCAGGGGCACCAACCATAGGGGGGGGAGGCACCACATGACACATGCTTTAAAATATATTTTTCATAAATTGTTATATTATTTACTTGAAATTGTTGAAAGACCATGCATTCGTGTATGTATTTGTTTTGTGAACACTGATGTCACAATAATAATAAATGATAAATAAATGAAAATTTTTTGATTTCAACATTTTAAAATGAGATATTTGAATATTGCTCTCTGCTCATATGCCTACATGTAGTTGTGTAAGTTAGTAAATAGAAAATTACAATATAAAAATCCCCTTGATTATGTCTGATGTTTTTGACCGGAGGACAGCACGGGTAAGGAGGGGGGGGGGGCTTTGAGGTATAGTACCCAGGGGCACCACATTGTCTTAATACGGGCCTGGTGGTGATTAAAATATAGGAAAATAAAACAGAATAAAAGCAAGTAGGAATAAAATGTAGAAACAAAATTAAACATGTGAGAATAGAAACTAGAAGCAAACGTTAAAAACAGTTGGACTACAAAGTTAAACTAATGATGTTTCAGTAAAACAGTTTAACTAGAACTCAGGCTTTCAGCACTTTTACAGTTTTCTGGAAGTTTGTTCCAGATAAGTGGAGTATGGGAACTAAATGCTGCTTCTCCGTGTCTGGTTCTGGTTCTGGTTCTGCAGAGCAGGCTAGAGCCAGATGACCTTAGTGATCTGCAGGGTTGATACACTGATAACAAGTCTGTGATGTCTTTAGGTACGGTGGCCGACAGGTGCAAACGCCCTGCAACTTCAGAAAACACGTGCAAATAGGCAAAAGACGAGCAAATTAAGAAACCAACTTCATCAATTTGACAACACCTGTGCGGCATTCAGCAAACGCGCTGCATATACATAAACGCGATTCAAAAAGAAAACCAACTCCACAACGGAAGTGCTCCAGGCCTCTGGAGCACTTCCGTTGTGGAGTTGGTTGTGGAGTTCCGTTGTGGAATCTATGCTGCTGTAGATTTTATTTATTTAATATGCTGCTGTCGTTCTTGGGAGACATTTACAATTTATTCCAACAAGTATTGAGTTAATAAAGCAACACGCGTCAGTCAGATAAACACAAAACAAATAAATCATAACCAGCGGTACTACGCACACTACTTGGCCGACAGAAGTGTATTAAAAACAGTTTCCCTCGGAGGTCTGCGGGTCACTTTGCTCCGCTCAACGTCGGACTTTTTATTAAAATTACGCACCAACTCTGTAAACAGGCCACATAGGGAACCTTAAAAGTATAATGTTCTCGCCTCAAACGATCTTAAAACGAACTTTTGAACAATAACAGCAACAGAAAAGGGAATTTTTAACTTACAGCTGTGAGCTCTGTTTGCGCTGTCTCGAATCAAGCTGCGGCCGCGGTGCATTCTGGGCAAGCGGTCAGTCTGAAGAACACACAAGTTCCGTGGGGTCTAAAATCAGCTGTTCCACTTAGTGCTCCCCCCAGAGGCCTGGAGCACTTCCGTTGTGGAGTTGGTTTTCTTTTTGAATCGCGTTTATGTATATGCAGCGCGTTTGCTGAATGCCGCACAGGTGTTGTCAAATTGATGAAGTTGGTTTCTTAATTTGCTCGTCTTTTGCCTATTTGCACGTGTTTCCTGAAGTTGCAGGGCGTTTGCACCTGTCGGCCACCGTATTTAGGTGCTAAGCCATTCAAAGATTTATAAACTAACCAAAGGATTTTACAGTCTATTCTCTGAGATACAGGGAGCCAGTGTAATGACTTCAGAACCGGGTCCATGTTCTCTACTTTCTTAGTCTTAGTGAGGACACGGGCAGCAGCGTTCTGGATCAGCTGCAGCTGTCTGATCCACTTTTTAGGTAGACCTGTGAAAACACCGTTGCAGTAACCAATTCGACTAAAAATGGATGCATGGATTAATTTTTCCAGATCATGCTGAAACATGACCCTTGGGGAACCCCACATGTGATTTATGTTGTCTGGGATGTAAAGTTACCTACTGATACAAAAAAGTCCCTGTTCTTTAAGTAGGATTTAAACCAGTTGAGAGCTGTACCAGAGAGGTTGACCCACTGAGCTATATTATACACTGGAGTGCTAATCGCCGGCTGTTAGAACGAGTCGCTTTGGAGCCACCAGCCGCCATATTGGTACTCCCTATTTCCCCCCAGTAACTAGGGGATATGTGCGCTACAGCATCGAATAACGAGGCTTTTCTCATGTTCAGAGGGGGCTTAAGAATTTTAAAATGTCAAATGCCATATACTTTTATGTTATGTTCTAAAACTATCAAGTACTGAGAAAGTCATGTGCTGAAATATTTTGCATTTTATTTATGTAAATATATATATATATATATATAACATTTATAAATATATAAATAACAATGTAACATATTTACATATACACATACTTATACATATATATATATATTTAATATGAATAACATGTAAAATATTTCAGCACCTAATTTCCTAGTAGTTGATAGTGTTAGTACATCCACTGACTGTAGAATTACCTGTGAAACGTTTTCACACAGCCAGAAAACTGCTTGTTGTTGCAACTAAATCCTGTGGGATTCTGTGAGAGTAGGGAGGAGCAAGATGGCGGCCAGTGACTTCAGTTTTTCGGCAAAATTAGCACTCCAGTGTATTATATAGCTCAGTGGGTTGACCCAGTTCTCCAGGCGTTCTAACAGAATGGCGTGATCAACAGTATCGAATGCTGCACTGAGGTCCAACAACACGCCTTTACCCTCATGCTGCTACCCCAGCAGACAACAGCATGCGTGATGGCACTGGCCACCACAGACTCCCAGAGGATCCGCAGCGTCTTCCAGCAGATGCAAAGGATCCAAGCTGTCTCAGAAAAAAAGAGAGGGTTGCCAGACTTAAGGTCAACAGGGGCTACAGGCCCATCTGTCCTTTACATGACCACCACCAATTCTTCGGTCCACATTGACCTGTAGTTTTTTTGTTTTGTTTTTTTCTCCTTCCAGGTGACAAAGCTCAGGTCTCTGTGCAGTAGCTGAAGTTAATGGTGTAGAGAATGAAGGAGAAAAGGTGAGAGAAGAGTCCCCTTGGAGAGCCCGGGTGTTACAGATCATGCAGAAACATAGCGCTGTAAAGCACACACTGTGGTCTGCCGGTGTCAAACGCACTGAGTGAAAAGAACACGACCCTCACAGTGCTTGCTGCTTTATCCAAATGGACATCAACAGTGCTCCTTAAGATACTTGGCTACAAATTACGCAGCCTAAGCTATTGGGTATAGAGTGAAATATTTTAAACCTTTATGTCTTGTCATTTTGACTTAAAGAGAATAGAAACCTGAACCTAAAAGTCCATGAAAGGATATTCAAACAAAAGTTTGTATGTATACTAAGCTTCGGCATAGTATACATATTTACTGCTGGGGCAGAATGGAAGGCTTGGTTGCTTTGATGTACTTTTATCTGAAAAGAGGACTTTGGACCCATAGACATAATATAAGAGTAGACCCCGCATCGACCACTTTCGCCTATGGGCTCTGATGGGATTTGGGGGAGCCATCTTGGGGCGGTCGACAACTCAGCTCAGTGTAATGTGTTGACCAGGCGCAGAATCAATTTTAATTAACTATAACTCCTTGAATATTAAACTAATTTTCATGTTTTTTTCTTTTGCTTAAAACTTTAAAACTATAGCTATTATAACAAATGGTTCAGTGCATTTAAATAATCTTAGTGGGGTTAAAAGTAATAGAATATTCTGACAGGATGTTGGTATGCCACTCATACATTTTTTTTTTATTACTATATACACAAACACATTTGGACATGTATACACATATTATGTATGTATATATATATATATATATATATATATATATATATATATATATATATATATATATATATATATATATATATATATGCCTTCACGGAGCAGATGAAATTTTGGAGAGACTAAGTCACAAAAACTTGGACTATGTTTATAGCATCCACGTGTAGAGCTGTATCTCTCTACATAATGTTAGAAAAATCCCATTCTAATCAAAAATATAAACAATATCTATTCATTTTACTTGTGAAAAGTTATCCCTCGAGCCCTGACGTCAATAGTCCGTCGATTCAAACAAAAATACGCCGCACAGTGCTGAGGCATCATTAGTGTGTTCAGCTTGAATCTGCAGAATAGGGTACCAGGTAGACCGCCCCAAGATGGCGGCCGTAATTCCTGCGCCGCGACAGTCAATGCGGGGTCTACTCTTATGATATGTCTATGTTTGGACCATCGAGCAACGATCCAGTTCTCCTTTTATCTCCTCTTTGTAACCTGGTGTAGAGGCTTCTGATGTCTCATTCATTAAAATCCTAAAACAAGGAATGGAACAATTGTAGTCCATGCGTGTCTTGAAGCACTAACTCCAGCTGCTGTCTAAACCTTGTGAATCTCCCCCAAAGTCATGGATGGCCTTTTCCTCACAATACTCAAGGATGCGGGTATTCCTGTTGCGTGTGCATGCTTTTCAACCACTCAACTTTCCAAAATTATCACTTGCATACAGCGCACTGTGAACAGTCAGCTTCTTTGGATTGACCTTTTTGTGGCCCATCCACCTTGTGGAGAGTAAACAGTTATCCCTACAATAAAAACATGACATTTCTGGATTGGATATACTTTTGTGCATATCCCATTTAATTTAGTGAGAATCAGAATTCAGCTTTCATTTCTTATAAGACATATTCATTAAAATGAAAGCTTTAAACAGATTGCTGTAGGTTAAATCTGAGTTAAACTGAGTTACTAAAATAAATGAACTTTTATTTTCTAAATCCCAGAAATGCAATCACAGGTATTCAATTGTTCCCAAAGCCAGAATGAAGGGTTACTTTGCTACTTCTGTTGAAAATTGTACTTAGAAATCTGGAGTTTTAGTGTCCTCTGCTGGTACTTGGAGAAAAGTTCTGGATTAAAACCCTAGCTGACCCTCCAATAGAAGCTTTTCTAGCTGTTGTCATGTCAAAGTTAAGGAAAAAGAGCATATGTCGACCGGTTGATGCATTCATAGACGACTCTGGAGTCGTCTATGAATGCCGAATATAAATGCTGAGAGGAAGCTGCCTTTTAACTGTAGGATCCGATGATGGTAAGACCACAGTAAGTTTGAAGGCCAAGGTTTTGCAGGCCTCTCTAGAATCCAGATCATCACGGTTTAGAAACGTCTTGACAGTATTCTGAAATGCCAAGTTTAAAAATAAGGCTATTCTGCACTTAGAAAGTCATCTGTGTGAACCGAAGCATCCCACATATTCCATTACTGAAAAGAAAACAACTTGGAATGAAGATATTGTTAAACGAATAAATGTAGGAGGGAATCTAAGGATAGCCAGATGAACACCATAATAAATTTTTTATCAAGCTATTCCTGTTTTTATTTTATTTTTTACATGCGATCCATCTGTGCCCTATCTTGCTTCATGTTCTGTTGAATATTTTGTCTTAAAAAACTGAGGACTCATTCAGTTTCACACTTTACAAACTCAACAACTGTTAACACCTGAAAAACATTTTCTTAATGTAAAAAAGCAGTTGGGTATTTTAGACCTACCAATGACGGCAGACCATCACATTTATGGTCCAACTCTTATTAATTGGCCAGTAAAACCTACAACTGATCTCAGGATCAACTTGTACAGATCAGGTCAAGAGGGAATCTGATGCTTGGGTGTCGTCTGGATCCGCCAGGACAGGTTAACCCCACATTACACATTTGTTTTCAGTAATGCATCTAAAGCTGATCTGGCAGAACCAGGTATATTTAACTGCACAATGCAATAAAACAATGTTTGATGGTGCAGCTGTGTCAGATTATGTTGAGGTCCCCACAGCAAGACTATAGAAAATCTGATAAACCAACAAGTTAACACACATCTGATGAGTAAAAGGTACTAGACACATGGATTTCTAAATCTTTTACTATTTTTTTCACTGCAGTTACAACTGGAGGTCCTTTAAAATACGGGAACAAACCAAACAGAATATTATAAAAAAAGTTCAGAATTTTTGTCATTTCAGCAAGTGAGACTCCTACTTTAAACATATTGTAAGCATTTATTCCTTGTTATTTTGATAATTATGGCTTACAGATGATGACACCCCAAAGTATCTCAAAAAAATGTAATGATACATATCAATAAAACAACATATTCTAAAATAAAATGTCAGACTTCTGAAAAGTATTGGTCTCGGCTCCCATGATATAACTGCATCAATAAGGCCATCAGCCTGTGGTTCTGCTGAGGTCTAATGGAAGCCCAGGTTGCTTTGATCTCATCTTCGTGTCTCTCATCTTCCTCTTGACAATAACAGGGGTCTCTATGGTGCGGGGAGTTTGCTGGCCAATCAAGCACAGCAGCACCGTGGCTACTGGACCGATTTTTGTTACCTTTGGCAATATCGGCCGGTACCAAGTGCTGCTGACAACTGAAATCTGCATCTCCATAAAGCTTGTCAGTGCTCTGAAAGCTCCTGCTAGATGGCTGGACTTCAGAGAATCCAGTGGACCAGAACCAGCAGATGACATGGCACCCCAGATCATCTCTAGCTGTAGGAGCTTGACAGTGGACTTTAAGCAGTGCGGATCCTGTGCCTCTGTGACTCTTCCTTCAGACTCTGGGACCTTCATTTCCAAATGAAATGCAATTTTTATTTTCATCTGAAAAGAGAATGTTGGACCACTGAGTTACAGTCTGGTTTCTTTTCTCACTGGCAGGTAAGATGCTTGTAACCCTTGTGTAGGATTCATCTGTGCTGACTCCAGCTTCAGTCCACTCTGCCTTTAATGGATTTTGCTTAACAGTCCTCAAAAGGCTGTGGTGCACCTTTTCCTACTTTTTCCTTCTGCTCTATTTTCTCTGAATATGCTAAGATACAGCACTCTGTGACCAGCTTCTTTAGCAACTACTCATAGTGGGTTCTCCTTCTAGTGTAGGGTGTCAATGTCTTCTGGATATCTGTCCAGTTAGCAATCTTCCCTCTGATTGTGTCACATGCTGACCCAGACTGAGACCGTTTAGAGCCTCAGGAAATCTTTGCAGGCCTTTCGAGTTAATTAGCTAATTAGGGCGTGGCACCATGAGTTTCCAGTATTTTCCTTTTTAGATTATCCTTATTTTATGAAGCAATGAACTTTGGGGTTTTCATGATCTGTAAGCCATAACCATCAGTATTAGAAGTGATAAAGGCTTGAGACACTTCACTCTGTGTAATTAATCTATACAGAATTTATTAAAGGAGTGAAAAAAGGTTTTTGGTATAAGTTACGGCCAGTGGCCTTTGTTTGTTTTCTTTTTTCCCTCTTTATTTGAATTCAGGTGCAGTCGCTGGTTCCTGTCAGCTGGCTCCGCTACAGGATCTTGATGCAGACCCTCTCCTAGGTAATTTCCTATATTTCCTCCCACACCACTTCTTGTTAAAGTTCTCCCCTTCTCCCGACTGGATACTCACCTTGATTGCTCCACCAATTCTGAAAGAGACCTCTTTATTTAAACTGCCACTTCTTTACAGACGGGGCAACTGGTGTTTTGTTGAGCAGCTTGCTTTGCATGGTGTGTCTGCCCTTTTGTTATGGCCTTTGAGCCAGGTCATAACAGTACCACTCTATAGTAAGGGTCCCCTAATAGATGGCTAATAGTTTATAGACATGCTATTAAGCTGTAAACACTATAACTCCTTCATAAGTGTTTATTATACATTTATTAAGGGCGCACAAGAGACAAAACTGACCGGTGTCATGCCAATTAGTGAGCCTAATCTGTTCAACAATATATTTTCATATAGAGTTGCTTGAATTAAACGTTTTAAACTAAGTTACTACCTTGTGAGCACTAAGCAGTAAGTTTTGGCTCCTGCTAGGCCTTAATTAATGCATAATAAACAGTTATGAATGAGTTATAACGTGTTAACAAATGAATTGATAACATATCTATCACCCATCAGTAAGGGTAGCCATATTGTAATATGGTAGCGACTTTTTTTTTTTTTTTTTTTAACCACATTTTAATACTTTTGAGATGTACCTGTATGTCTCTACGAGCTTTGCACATCTAGACAACCTGAGCTATTTTGCAAAGACAAGCGTGAAAGAGTTTCACTCAGTCTGGATGAAAAGTATTTGTTGATGTCAGTCTTGAAGTCTTGCCGCGGAGTCTCGCCTGACTTTAGGTCTGGACGTTGATTCAAATGAACTGATTATTCGCTGGTCCCGCATGACCCTGCTGAAGAAAATAACAACCCCACAGGATGATGCTGCTACCACCGTGTTTGCTAATTTTTCACAGATAAAATCCCAGTTAAACACATGAAAGTTTGTAGATGTAGCAAGACAAATGAGAAAAGGTTCAGTAGGTATGGATAATATTGAGATGCACTGTATATTATGAACTCTATTATTTTATTTGTGATTTAACAAACATCTACACGTGCTGTAGGCTGATACAGAAATTAGTTTTAATGCTTGTACTTTCCAAACATAACTGATTTCACCGTCTTCTTTCAGAATAAGAAAAACTGTTTAAATGATCAGATACTCTGAACAGAAAAAAAGGAAATAAAATCCTAATCATCCTACCAATTTGTAATTACTGCCACACAAAGTAAATCCTTTTTTGCTTTAGACAGGCGGTGTAAAAAAAATTAATTCAACACAGATCAGCGTCAATCCTACTTGCGATGTGTTTAATAATACAAAATCCCGTCCTACAGGTCCAGATGTTTCTTAAGAAACAAAATGTCAGTAGAGCTTCAAGTCTCCAGTGACACCGTCAACCAGATCGGCTGGACCAGGACCAATTCCCAGCACGGTGCGAGAGCCAGGCGCAATTTGTGTCCTCCCTGCATCTTGAATCAGGCTGACAGTGAGTCCCGCCTCTCTGGCTCGGCCCAGCAGATCTATCAGGGTGTCCTCGTCGGGGGCCTTCACCACCACCTTGGGCTGGCCGCAGTACTCCCACTGTTTGAGCAGCTCGGGGTTCCTGCGTTGCACCTGTTTGTAAGCGCTTACTGCAGCGTGGGAGCACTGGGCTGCCACCTTCCCTTTGCCCATCTTTAGGTCATTCCGGACCACCAGAACCATCTTGAACTCCCCCCCTTCACCCATCACGACGGCCTCCCCGCTGCCATTGCCCACCGCTTTCACCAGGGTCTTGGAAGTGGCGCCAAGGCGTGTCCGGAGGTGCCAGCCAAGGAAGAGTCCGCAGGCCAGTCCGGTGACAACCCCCAAGCCCAGGGGACCGGATAACACATCCATACCGTCTGTTACACCTGCAAACATGTACAGAAGTATACAGCACACTCACTTTCTGTCAGTCCCATCACTTTGGTCTGGTTTAGACTGGAAATAATAAGCGGTTTAATTTAATCTCCCAAATCAACTCTTGGTTGAGTTTTTACTTCATGGAGGCAATTACACGAATTAACTCCAAAGACAAGCAGAGCAAGCAATACGAGCATCCAGGTGGGACATAACTGACCCAATCAACCCCGATCAAGGGATTTCCTCCTGATCCTAGCGAGCAGAGCCTTAATGACCATGTCAGTTATTGTTTCACAAGAACGCATTCAAATATAATTACTGTTCAAATGATAAGGGACTCTGTCTCTTAAATAATAGTAATACAAAAAACCGACATAGCCGAGCTAAACCCTGTTAAACTACGACTGGTACCGCATATAGTGGTACTGTGAATGAAACGGTTCATCACGACTGGTTGAAGGTAGACTTTCTGGTTTCTTTGGTTCAGTTCATCATCTGCGAAAAAATCAAACTTGTTCAAGGCTTGGGGCGTTCCCTGATCGCGGGCTGAAGAATCAGAAAGTGGTGTGCCAACCTGGCTGCTAGTTAGCTTGCTTCAGGTAGCTTCCCGGCAGCATTCTCTCACCTCGGAGCGCATTACAGAGATTTAAAGCAACAACCGTGTGCGGTCAGCCCAGCAGGACTTATTTAGATGGATAACGCTTCATACCTGCAACTCTCTGGGGCTTGCAAAGCATGGAAGAAGTTTCATCACGGAGTGAGAGGGTTCTTCTTCTTCTTCTTCTTTATGTTTTTTTTCTGGCGGTTGGCAAACAACAGATAGATGCATTTCCGCCATCTACTGGAATGGAGTGTGGACCGAAATGACTCAGGAATTAAATTCTATTATACAAATGTGTTATTTTTAGATATCGAAATACTATACTGTAAATGTTACTATCTGAATAACTTTTAAATAATTCAAATAAATCTAATTTAACTTTTAGTTTACTTAAATTTTGAATGAATTGCTGTCTCTCCTCCTCATATTTATTACAGTACAACATCACGTGTTCAACTGTTTCATCTACCCCACAATATTCACATTTACCATTCCTATGTTTGCCTAAAATAAACAGAGTACTATTTAATCCAGTGTGACCAAACCTCAATCGAAAAATAATTGTTTCTTCTCTTCTTGTTCTTTCTGTTCTTCTCATTTTTCTAATTTTCTTTTGAATTTTATAAAACCAACGTCCTTTATTTCCTTTCTCCCATTCCTTTTGCCATTTATTCTTAATTTTCTGTTTAATTAACATTTTAAATTCAGATTTACTAAAATTAATAATTAAATCCACTGATACATTTTTAACAGCTTCTTTTGCTGCCTTATCTACTTGTTAATTTCCTTTAATTCCATAAAGTGCCGGTATCCATAAACATTTTTTAATTAAACCCATTATATTTATACTATATAGTGTCTGTTGAATTTCTATTAAAATATCTGGCCTGCTTTCTGAGTGATTATACTGCAAACTAATTAAGGATGAACTAGAATCTGAACATATGACTGATCTTATTGGCTTAACTTCTTCAACCCATTGAACAGCTAATAATATTGCAATAATTTCTCCTGTATAAACTGAAAGTCCATCATTTATTCTTTTCCTAATTTCCTTTTCCTAAGGCTACTCCTATTTGATTTATTATATTTTTAGAGGCATCTGTATAAATTTTTACATACGTATAATATTTATTAATATATTCCTGTACTATATAAGAGTTTAGTATGAATTCCTTATCCTTTCTTCTTTTCAAAGTAAAATCTACCCTATCATCTGGAATTATCCATGGTTGTATAACTGATAATGGAACTGTTTGACTTATACTAATCTGATCCATTTTGAATTCTGTTATTTTTTCCTGCACAGTCCAACCCAAACTTCTAAAATCTTTTACTTCTTTTTCCCAACAGGGTTTTATTACTTGCAGAGTTGGATGATCCTTTCTGTGACCTTCTGCGTTTAACCCATCTCCTTGGGGAGCAGTGGGCTGCCACTGTGCGGCGCCTGGCTGAGCAATCTGGGGTTAAGGGTCTTGCTCAGGGACCCAGAGTGCTGGCACTGAGAATCGAACCGGGTACTTGCATCCTTCTCTGAGTGCAAGCGCACTGCTCTAACCATTCGGCCACAACTCCCCCAGGAGACGCTCAGCGACTCTGGGGGAGTTTTTAGTGCAGCCATCCTCAGAAATTGGCCCGTTTACAAAAGGCAGAAATATTTACCAAGGCAGGTACAAATAAGTTGCGACTGATCGCTATGTGTGAATTTACCTGCGTGTGAACCTAGGTGACTTTGAGCTGAAAGTAAAGGAGCGACAAGTCAGCTTAGGAGAGAGATTAAAGGCGGCTGTACACTTGTACCGGGCACCGCACGGACTCTCAGAGCTGCACATAAATATGTTACCAGTGTCCCCACCTGATTTGGGAGCCCTGCTCTCCATCCAATCATCCTTACCATCACCAGTTTCACACTGAGAGTCTGACAAAAGTTTGAGACTGGTGTCAGGATAGTTCCCACCATCCGCCTCTTCATCACCATCATCATCATCCTTGCTGACCTCAGTCTCTAGAGAGCTGGAGGTGATCCCATGTGTGTTTAGATCTATGCTACTTCTGAATTCTGCTCTCTTTATCTGCTTCTGCTTTTATCTTACCTGCTGTGCTGCTGGTCGGGAAGGCTCCGTCTTCTGTTTGGTGTTGATGAAGCAGAGAGGAGAGAGAGGCTGCCCTTCATCCCCTCTACTCTTCACAGGAACTGCAGTTAATGGAAACCTTGAGCCACCAGTCTCCTCCTTCATACAGAGCTGTTCTTGCTCCAGACTGGGATAGGGTTGCTCCAGTTCCTCCTTTTACTGAAGAAGCTCTGGCTCCTGTCAGTCCACTTCAGGCCTCGGCTCCTTAGGAGCCGCTGAGTTAAAATAAGATAAGAATTTCTTTATTGCCCCTCCCCCACCCCCCCAAGGGGAAATTTGGGTGTGACAGTGGCAAAGGCACAGACAGTTACACACAATTATTAGCAGAGATAATAAAGTCTAACAGCAGCTGGGAGGAAGGACCTGTGGAAGCGCTCCATACAACATCTGGGATGCAGCAGTCTGTCATTAACATCTACTGGCAATAGACAGACAAGAAAATGCTTTTAAGATGATAAACATTCATATATATGATTTTTTTTAATCATTGGGTAGAAGTACAAAGAGCAGTCAAATGGTTTCATTAAACACTTTACATATGCTGGAACATGTACATGTTTGAGTACTTGGAATCAGATATTGCCTCTTTATTCTCTGACTTCCTGAAAGCACACACTGTGTCCTATAATTTTTATGTTCTGATGGACTGCTCATCCATCACTTTTGTAACCTTTTAAGCTTCTTAAAATTGTCTGGTATCTCTCTTGGCAAGGCAAGTTTATTTGTATAACACATTTCAGTTAAAAGACCGCACACTTTTGACCCCAGTGAAACCAATTTTATAGGTTGTATATTTGCTCTGCGCAGAGGAGCGGGTCGCTCTCCTGCCTTCACCTGCAGTATTCTGGAGCAAAGTGGGAGAACACTCCTGCACATAGTGGTTAATTTTTTTTTAACTTAACAGCGTTCAGCGTGTGTAAAATGAGAGAAAGCCTCACTAACTCTGCAGATCTGATTTAGGTTACTGAATACAGCGCGTCCGTCTGAGTATAGACAGCTGAAGTGTCCTTTTTCTTCTCTTTTATTTCCTTCATGCATGGTTTATGGTTTGTAAATAGTGAAAGCATATTGTTTGACCCACTCTGCTCATGGTGGTCCTTAAGATTAATCTTGTTGCTCTGAACTTCCTTACAAAAAACCTTCTTGTCTCTTGCTTGTCTGACAGTAGAACAAAAACATGGACTCTCTCGTCAAAACAATTGTTAAATAAAATGCAGCCAACCTGAATATGCATGTTAAAGTCACGTTTTATTGCAAAATCTTCATCTTTTTTGAACTGTTCAACTGAACATGAAACAATACGTGACGAGAAGTCGGAATTTCCGACATCTGAATAGAAAATTTCAACCTGAAAGTCAGAGTTACGAGTCAGAAAGTCGGTTCGACAGAACCATACCCAGCTTTTTAGCAGCTCTCTATTATTTATTTGATATTTAGTCGGTCATACACCTACTACTCTTCAGTGTTCATAAGACAGGATGTTTCTGTAGTGTTTACGTGAACAAAATACTGCGTAGAACAGTGTTATTTTATTCGTTTCAACAGTAGTCGCTAAATGATCAATGAAGAATCACCACCTATCAAGGAGCCAATATCATGCTTTTAAATCCTTCCTGTTCACATTTAAATAATTCATTTGTGGTCTATATAAAGTGGAACTGCAATGCTTTGGTCTAAATACTTTGTTATTGTAGCTTCATAAGTCCCCAGAACAGAGCTGTTTTGAGATGCGTCTGAGAGCAACTCTTTTATTGCAAATATGGTGCTTCACATCCCTTTCCCATCCACCACGCCCATTTGGCTGTTTTTGCAGTATGCTGGGGGACGGTATAACCAATTGTGTGGGTTAATACACCCAACGACTGATTTACTCGTAAGCTCATATAGCTTAGACTATAAAATTGCTACAAAAAAAAAAAAAAAATGGCAGCTTCGCGAAACTGGTTAGCCAGAAGTCAATGATCTTGTTTAGCAGTTCTGAAGCAAACAGTGAGGCGTAATTGTTGAAATAAAACAAACTGAGGAAAAACAAAAACATTATAAGGAACAGAGAAAACTGAACGGATTAAAAAATATGACCCAGACAAAATATAAAGAGCTCTACGCAGCAGCTGGACAGACTATTCAACTTCTCTGAACGCCTAGTGACACCAAGTAAACAACAGAATATATCTAATGGCTAAAAAAGGTGGATTTTTCATATGTCCCCTTTAGCGTTTTATGTTCTGCCAGTCCAGTTTTATGTGCTGAAGCGTTCAAACATGAACGCTTCAGCACATCTTTCTACTGTCAAGCAAGCAGGAAACTAGAACGCAAAACTCAGGGATGAGGTAAGCCCGACCTTCCAGTTTTGAGTTTGTTTTCTTTAATTTCACATTTTATTGTTGACATTTCTTACAGAAGGAAATGTCAGTCTAGAAACCTTCATAAAGGCTGCAGAGTAATCCCTCCCCCCCCCCCCCCCCCAACAAACATGGTCAAATAAACTTTGTGAAATCCTACATTTTAATTTGCTACATTTTAAATTCCTTTTGGTTCCTCTCCCATGGTACATGTTCAGAATTCAATCTGACTTCATTTTTCTCATCATGACTTTAATGGCACAACACATGATCACAGGTGAACACACAGCAGGTAATCAGGACCTGTGCAGATGTTGCTTCCTCCACTAAAGCCAGCTTCACACTGACTACGTTTCTTGTGCGCTCTGTCCGTTCATTGGACGGAGCGCACAAGTGCTGTGCGCTCCGTCCCAGTGTTGTAGTCAAGTCACTATGCCTCGAGTCCGAGTCCAGGTTCGAGTCTCCAGTGTTCAAGTCCGAGTCAAGTCCAAGTCATTAAAAAAAAAATCCGAGTCGAGTCCGAGTCAAGTCCACTACTCATCCGAGTCAAGTCAGAGTCGACTCACTATTGATCCAAGTTCGTTGTAGGAACATGCCGTGACGTGATGTATGACATGAAGCAGTAACTTTCCATTGCACTAATAATGGCGTTCCGTGAGCTAGCTAATTTTAGAACATGACGTCATGTCACGTGGTACATGTCGGGCAAATATGCGTTTTCCTCCACTCTTTCGTTGCAGTTACCCTTGGTTTTACTCAGTAAAACGACTGCTTTTTCCAAGTCTAAGACGTCTCCTAACCATGGTTTTTAAACATTGTTGTTATGGAACGTGCAACAGCGACTAGAGTTACGCTGATAGGCCGCATATGAAGGATGTTAAAGCCGCAAGCGGCGTCGATCGGCCCTCGCAGCCAAGCGCCGCTCCGGCCTATTGGCAACCGCCGCGGCTCCGGCCGGCCGGCTGGGTTCGCGCACCGACGGCCGCCCGCCACCGCAGATGCTGTCACGCATTTTCCTCGCCCGTCCACCGGGCGATTCCCACAAACGCGTTCGGCAGCGTTCCCCCATGACTCACAACAAATCGATGCAGGTCGATGCAGCGAGGAGATACAGCCGTTGGATAATGATAATGCATTTGGCCACCAGACCGGACTAAATTCTTCGGCGGGCCGGACAATTTATACCGATTCCTGGACGGTGACTACAAACAGAAAAAAAATGGCCGATGACGCCATGAACACCGAGCAGGAGAAAAACATCGACTTACCTTTCTATCAACTTGGCCCGTTTTCCAGGCTTTCTAAGACCTCGACACTTAATCCATCGTTTGAGCTGAACGTTGGTATGTTGTTCCACAGTTCTACCAGTAAAATGGTCGCCTGGACATCCTCTTGTGATAGTTTAACAGCTGAAAAGTCGGTCATATCGTTGTATCTGTTGCATGTGTAATGGCTGGTTGCTACGTGCGCTCTCACACTGTTTGCCCTACCTTAGTGGCAAGGGGCGTTGCTCATAAGATGGTGACGTCACGTGCGCGGTACGCCATTTAGATATTAAAATCATACACCAAATAATATTCTAATGACATATTAAATTTATAGCCTAATGATATAAAAAAAGTCGAATCTTTTTCTCAATTTCGGAGTCAGAATGATCTGAATGTGGGAGTCCAAGTCCAAGTTCGAGTCATCAGTGCTCAAGTCCAAGTCAAGTCACGAGTTTCTAAATTTAGCTAATGACTCGGACTCGAGTTTGAGTCTCGGACTTGAGTACTACAACACTGCTCCGTCCAATGAGCCATGCAGCAATCCAAACTGGATCTGTCATGCATCCAGTCAGCCGTGTCCCCTCCCTCCTTTATTTTGCCTGATCCTATTTACAATTCCAGCCTCTGATTTCCTGTCTGGCTTGTGTAGTTTTTAGACATTGACGCATTTCGCTCTGTCACCTGTCACAAATAGACTCGATCCGTATCTCTGGCGGACAACGGAGGAGGATTCCCTGATGTGCTGTAGCGCCACAAAGCTGGTGGGAATGCAATTTTGACTAGAATGGCTTTTATTTGTGATGTAACAGAAATGCACTGATGAAGGAGTATGTGGGTATAGACCCTTTTCTATTACAAGCCCCAGGATTTAAAGCCCCAGGCTTTGGTTTCCCAGGGTAAACCAAAGTGTTGTTTTTTTTGGGCAAAAAGACACCATAGCAGACATAGTGACCTGTCTGATCCAAACTTTGCCTCACGGATTTAAATCAGTGGGGTTTTGCCTTAGCTATTGCCAGGGATGGGCACAAATACATCAAAATGTATTTCCAAAGAAACTACAAAATACAGCAGCCAAAAAATGTATCAAAATAAAATACTGTATTTTTGTATTTTCAAAGTACTACAAAATACTTCATTCTAAGAGCCTTTTTCTTCAATCCCTTCACTTGTACACTATCTGAAAAAACATCTGAATGCAAGAGACTCCTTCCATAATCAGTCAACAGATATGCTGACTCCTCATGTTATACACCCCAATATGCCCTGAGAAATATTCAGTAACTCAAATAGCCCTTCCTTAAGTATACTTATTTACTCTATTGGTGGAATAGATTGCCCACTATGAAGCAGTGACAATAACTCAAAGACAACCAATCCAAATGGATGATTTATTTAGACATTTAAACTGATAAGCATTTTAACATTTTAAGTGATTTAACACCATCACTACCACAGTGCACAACCTTGATCAATGTAAATACCAAAAAAAGTAAAAATAAAAAATCAGGTTGTCACATTAGTACTGTAAAACATAAAAAAAGAAAGGCAAATTGCAAACTCAAGTGTTGTGATCTAAGCTTGTGAACTCAACTTGTAAGCCTTGTGCTGTGTAACCTTACCTTGTCTAAACTGTGGATCAAAAGAAGTGCTCTAGTCTGTAAAAGCAACATTTTAGTTATTCTTACCGCTTGAAATGAGAAGTATAGCCTAAGCATGTTAGATCTGTTGCATGAATGGGAGAGATAACTCAAATACCCTTTCTACAGTCATCTAAACAGGGCAATCAAATTCCAGGACCAGCATAGATGACTTTTTTTTAATTCTTGGATAATCTTCTCTGGTGCCAATTAAGCATTTCACAATTTTGGATTAAAAAGCAAAGTAACTTCAGTTACTGCGAATTGTACCGAGTAAAATATTACTGAAATTGTATTGGTAATGCCTTACATTACTGCATTACTGCAAAAAGCAATGCATTACTGTAGCCTAATTAAATTACTTTTTTACTGCATTACTCCCAACACTGATATTGTGTAGGCCACATACAGTCAACAGTAGAACATTATTTAGGTACATTTCTAAGAAAAAGTTAATTCAAACGGCCAACACTAGAATGAGCCAAAACTAGCCTACTACAAGTGGCGGAGAAAGTCACCTGTGGTGCTGCAGCAGCACACATATTGACAATGAGATACAAAAGCCCTATGTAGGCTATAGGCTAATTACACAAAACAAAAGGAAACCGTGTAACATAACAATAACTTTAAAAACGTGATTCTTTGAATGTTCACTGGTGAAATCAACGACAGTAAAACTAAGACAGAGAGTTAGTTAGCAGCTAACATTCAAAAGTTAATTAGCCTAGCCTTAAGAATACTGAACGTTACACTGAACAGGCGATAAAAAGAGTGATTCATGGTTGAGAATAAATGAGTTACTGGAATAAACTAGGTAAATTTGGTTGCTCAGCTTGCTTTGAAACAACTTCCTTGACTGGTCCAGACAAAGCACCAAGTAGAAGATACCCGACACAATCTAATATGCAGCTCCGTGTGTTTTGTGTTGATTGTGCAATGTGCCCATAGCAAGTGTGAAACAGTGCCAAAATTCCCTAGTGGCCGAGAGTGGTAACACAGGGACTTGACTGCGAAGGTGCCACAGACACCATTTCATGCTTTATAGATCGTTAGATGTCATCACAGATTGTGTCTCACAGAAAGTATTTTACAGTATTTTGAAAATACAAAAATACACATCACTGAAGTATTTTGATACAAAATACAAAGGCATTTTCATCATCTCAATAAAATACAAATTACAAAATAGTATTTTGTATTTGAAATACGTATTTCAAATACTTGTATTAGAAATACTGCCCATCCCAGGCCATTGCTAGAATAACCTTTTTTAGTACAATACCGCAGACTTTAAATGGGAGCAAATACATTTTTTGTAGGTTATAGAATATACGCGCTGCGCATATTCGGATGCCGTGGAAGAAAAGCAGAGCCAGCTTGTTCCGATCTGATTTAGGTTATTATTGGGGTGACAGTGGCACAGGAGTTAGGGAGTTTGTGCTGCAATCCGAGGGTAGCCGGTTTGATCCCCTGCTCTCAAATGTCCCAGTTGTTGTGTCCTTGGGCAAGACACTTCTCCCAAATTGCCTGCTGGCAGTGGTCAGAGGGCCCGGTGGCGCCGATGTATGGCAGTGTCGCCTCAGTCAGTCTGCGGTTCTGGCTACTAACATAGCTCACCACTGTCAGGGTGTGAATGGGTGAATGACTGACGGTAGTGTGAGGTGCTTTGGGATCGTCGGACCAGTTAAAGCGCTATAGAAGTACAAGCCATTTACTATTTTTACCATTAAATACAGCATGCCCATCTGTGGCGCAAAGGTTTATAATAAACTTAAATTGCCGAAAACATCCAGCCAAGATTTTTACATTTAATATACTTGCAGATTTTCCCCACAAATGTAGTAAACACTTTATATTAACTTTTCAGTCGCAACAAACAGATCCAGTCTGTGGGCAATCACAGACAGTCTGGCCGACAACACGCTGCATCAGCGGGGATTAACTCTACAGTCTGGAAATGGCCTGTCAGCAGGTCTCTGCTACTCCCTATAAATTCGAGCAGAATTAAAATTGTCTCATAATCCTGATGAATTGACTCACAAATTAAGTTTGGAGGTGTACTTTCTCACCTAAAACATTTAAAACTACTTTTGTCATAAATTAAGGTTATAAAATTGATATGTTTGTAAATTAGTCAAATCCTCACTGCTCCTTACACCACCCTTGTGGCGGACAGTTTTTCTTGCTGCATGTAATCCCGCCCTCTCAACAAGCCTTGGGAAAACAGAGCAACGTACTGGGTGACCTGAGGGGCCAAAGCTACAGGAAAGTGAAATTAGCTGGGTAAATGTGTATGAAAACAGCTTAATAAATTCATTAGGAGGGCCAGCTCTGTCCTGGAATTGCCCTGGATCCAGTACGGTTGGTGGGAGACAGAAGGACAGTACGGAAAATCACATCACTGATGGAGAATGTCTCCTACCCCATGCATGGAGCTGGGCAGCTGACTGGTCAACTGCCATGCCTGTTGAACTGAGATTTCAGGGTCTCAGTAGTAGTGCGCTGTGCGTATCTTTTAACAGTTCCACTTTGATGTATTTAGAATCATAGTCCACTAGTACGATGTACTGCTTGTCCTCAAATTCTAACAGATTAGGAGCCAGTGTTTCAAACAGTAGCTCTGGTGTTTTCAGTTGGCTTGAGTGGAAGTTTTGAATTTCAGCTCATGTAAAACAACTTTTGATCATGTTTTCAATTTCAGCACTCATACCTGGCCAGTGTAATGTTTCACGTGCCGGTTGTTTGCTCTTCACCAAAACCACATGGGGGATGGTGTCTTCGCATGGTGGCTCGCTTTTTTTAACACAGTAGGCTGACAGGAATGGAGGTGGAAGAGGGGGAGAGACCTGTGGCAAAGGACCGCGGTCGGAGTCGGACTCAGGTCGACCGTGTTGAGGACTAAGGCCTCCGTACATGGGTCACGCTACCCGCTGCACCACCAGCGAGCCCCACAGTGAGTATTTCTGTGGCTTGGAATGGGACAAAAGTGCGGAGACGGATTACAGTTTTCTGAGTGTATATGTATTTAAAAACAGGAGGAGGCTGGTTTGGGTGGAGGAGTTACCAAGGTTCTGAGGAGGAACGGTAAGAAAGGTTAACAGGGAGGTAAGGAATCAAACAGAACGTGAGCTGTGCTAGAGGGGTTTACAGCGGGAGATTAGAAAGGATCCAGGGAACGTTGAGTCTGCTCACAGAGAGCTGAGGGTGCCAGGTCAGTGAGGCTGGTGGTGTTGAATCCTATTCTCTGTTCTGATTTTGCAGATGAATCAGCATGGGGGGAGTAGGTGAAAGTTGGAGGGTGGATAGGCAGGTGGGCCTTAGCCAGCAATGGTGAAAGTAAGTGGGCTGTGCACCAGAACAGACACCCAGTAGAAGTGGAAGCAGCTTGCAGAAGGAGGTCAGGGAGCGCTCCAAAAGCATCTCAGCAGAGGACTGCAGAAGGCTGGGGGCCGAGAGAGGTGGTCAAGGAGGCTTGGAGCATTTATCCAAACAGCAATCCACGCTGGGTGAACTAAAACTCTGGCACCTTCCTTCTGCTTCCTGCCTCCTATTAAACTCCTGTAATCAGCACCTGATGAGGAACACCTGCACAGCAGCCTGCCAATCACACCCCGGGGGGGAAAAGGTGAGAAGCAACAACACAGCGCAGCACCAGGCAGCACTCAGATTTGTGGACATGACAGCACATTCCTTTATACGCTACTCCTACTGTTACATCTCGCTTACTTCTTGATTCCCAATACAGCTGAACAGGGACGGCTAGTTTCTTTCTGTTGTCCAGTCAACCTTGTTGAATGTTTTGATCCTTTTTGGAGCATTTTTGCATTTCAGTCTACTTGTTATCACTTACAGACAGAAAGCTGAGCGTTGAGATCCACTTCAGACTGCCTGCCTCTGGTGTCTTATCTGACAGCTTTGATCTAGACAATGTTTCTGGCACCTCCATGTCTTTCCTCTTTTGTACTTAATTGCGACGTCATACCACTCTAGTCGCAATCGCATTCTCTGTATGCTCATTACAGTTGACAGTAATGGTTTCTTGTAAAAGTCCTCCCACGGCTTGTGGTCATTGTAAATTGTGACATTTCCCAAAATATGTAGTGATGAAACTTGGTGCAAGCAGGAATGATAGAAAGCATCTCCCTCTCAATCTGTACAAAGCGTGTCTCAGCGTCAGTTATCAATCGAGATGAGAAGGCCACAGGATCGGCACAGCTCCCTGTCCAGTGCTGATGAATCACAATATAGTTCTACAGTTTTTGTCATATCATAGAACTTCAAAGCTAATGTGGCAGCGGAACATCCCAGATTCTTGGTATAAATCCATGGCGTCCCAGTCAAAAATAAAAATTACATTACTGCTTTGATAGCTTTCTGACACCATGTAATATATTTATGTTTGGTAGGTGTTAAGCTTATACAGGAAGCAGACATGTGGTAGCTTGAGACTTGTGATTTTTCTTAGTAATTACAACCAGAGGGAACACTTTCTGCAATGTATTACAGTTTTGTTTTATTTTTGTCGTATCGTTGTATTATTCTGACCCATTTCCAGTTTTGTCCATTTAATAATTTCGTTTTTTAATGGTGAAGTCATGCTGTGTGGATCAAAAAACAGGCGGATTGCTGTAGGCAAGTTCTCCGTAAGGCTCCAGAAGCTCGAATGCCATCATCCACAAGTTGCAAGTGGGATCAGGAATGCCGCAGGTAGTCGCCAGGAAACCCATGATGAATGCAAAAAGGATGACAACAAGGACCATATATCCGGCTGCCCTGGCTCCTCTCTGCAGTATCATAGCTCCACAGGGCCACCAGCTGAACACAGGCACAAAACACTCAAATGGGTAAAGGGATTTCTGTTTGTTGTTGTGTTTGACTGTATTGTTGGACAGAAGTACCATTTTCTGTTGTTATGCTCATCGTTATCTTCCTCCTGAAAAAACAACAGAATTTCAGAGCATTTTGTTTCACACTAGCTATTTCCACTTGGACATAAGTAATTGAAAAAAAGTATCTTGTAAACACTCTAATCGGAATATCGTGATTAGATTAAGCTCAAACAGAATGAAATTGTATTCTTAATTAGAAGAGTGATTTATGCCGATCCATAATGTGAACAGCGTCCATCTAAACACTTGTTCTGATCATGTCATTCAGATTGGGGCAAACTGCCCTGACTGTGCATGGGTGCCCTGTGTTTGCCATCCAGTAATGGTGAAATATGGCGGTATATTTAAGCACACAGACATGTATTTAGCGAGCAGCGTGTGAGGTTAAAACACACACATCAGTCTCACTCCTTGGCCACATTGTACAAACACCATATCATTCTTCTTTTTAGAGGACATGAAACTAACACTCTTATGTGTCTGTTTGTTTGTTAGTTTGTTTGTTTTCAGCACAGACAGAAGTATAACTTCTCCTTTGTTGTTGTTTTTTAAGGAAATTTTACATCTATGCACGTCAGAGTGCTTCTATTCCAAATAAAGCCTGGTGCAAGTAAATGCACATCATGATTGGGTTAATTTATTTTGTGCCAGTAGAAATAATGTATTCTTCAGTCCAGACACATTTCAATCCGATCAATGAATTTTTCCCATATAACCATAGCTAATGTTAGTATTTTAAATGCATTCTGCGTAGTTGAATAGCCCCAAGACCCATTTAAAATGCTCACGTATAATGGGTTAGAGGCCAAAAATGCAGTGAAATGCCCATTTTCATATTTTCTTTTTTTTGGGATACTCTGGAAAAAAATTACAAAGCAAGATTTCCGATTTGTAAAGACTGTGTAAGAACTTTGACATTATGACACTGCTGTCAAATGTATTTCTCCAGAAATCTTTTGATTACAAATGTACTAATTTCCAGGCAAACCTACATTTACAGAGAGACAGTATGATCTCATATTAAAGTGCAAGAAGGCATCATAGCCACAACCCAGCAAAATTATCTGTTAGCATAGTATATTTACCAGTGAATGCTGGGCCTCTGTGTCTGCTTCATATTTCAGTACCATTCTGTAAAACCAAAGAACAGACAGACGTAAGACCAGACAAACTCAGCTGATTGTAGAATGCAAAGCTCCAAACTCATACTGGATTTCTGGAAACTAATTTTGTGGTCCAACCATTATGAGTTAACATCTCAGTACTCACAGGTTATGTTCCTCCTCAATGTCTCGCTGATGCTTGTCCAGGTGTTTCAGTTCTTTTCTAAGATCCTGCAGAAGGAAGATTAAACATCACAACGTTTACGGTGATGATCGCATATCAAGCATTAAAAGATTATGTCACACAGAGAAAGAAAAAGAGAGAGACAATCATGATGCATACCTCAATGATCGTAGCGTTCCTTTCTATCTCCCCTTTCCATTCACTCTCTATCCTAGACAGCTGGGAGACAGAAAGATGCTCCGATTAATGCTTCCTTAATTCAACGCAGTCATGTTAAAAGTGAAGCTAAGAAACTCTTCATAAACTGGAGTTCCTCACTACAGTAGTCTTACTCTCTCAATTTGGGCGTCCTTGTTCTGTAGGGCCATCTGAATCTTCTGGTTGTCCTTTATTTTTCAGTGAAATAAAGGTCAAAAGAGACCCACCCAACAGGTTATTTGACTATCTGAGCAGAGACTGGTTCGATAGAATATATATTCTAACTGATTTATATGAACCTTGATTTCAATCTCAGCTGCTGTTTCCCCCTGACAGTCCTTCACCAGATCATCCAGCTGAAACAGAAGCAGCTCAGCGTGAGAGAGTTTCAGAAGAGGAGGCAAACAACTTCACATCAGTTACACACAGAGCCGGATCAAGGCCTGACTGAACTAAGCTGCTGCCAAAACCGTCAGGGGCCTCCTTGAATCTTAACTTATATGACAGAATTTATTTATTTATTTTTGCTGTTTGTTGAAAATTAGTATACAATTAAATTTGATTTGACAGTTTCAGCATAGGTAAATTCAAATATTTTAAGTTGTTTGAAATTTAAGATTTAAAGGATTTAGCAAGGTGCTTTTACAAAGAATAATCTTCATGGTTTGATTGTTGTGCTTATAAAATTACAATCTGATGCTATTTTTTCTTTGTGTTTTACATCTCAGCGCATAATAATCAATTACCGTATCGGCGATTGTGTTTAGGCTCAGCCAGTTATCCTAAGAACTGCCCCAAATCCTGAAGCAGTGGTTAGAGCATTGCGCTTGTGTCCCAGAGGTTCTGGGTTCAACTCCCACAGACTGCCACTCTGGTTCTCTGAGCAAGACCCTTAACCCAAGCTTGCTCCCCGGGCGCCGCACTGTGGCAGCCCACTGCTCCCCAAGGGGATGAGTTAAATGAAGAGGACAAATTTAATTGGAATGTATATTGCAATGACAATAAAGATTATTATATATTATCCATCCATCCATTTTCCGTCACGCTTATCCCTGTTGGGGCGGCGAGGGTTGCTGGTGCCTATTTCCAGCAGTCAATGGGCGAGAGGCGGGGTACACCCTGGACATGTCGCCAGTCTGTTATATGTTATTATTATTGTATTATATTATTATATATATATTATATATAGATCAAACTCAGTCCATGGCCCCATATAACCTTAGGCTGGTCAGCCCTTAGCGGATGCTTATTTCTGGCAACGCTTTCTGTTTGTGAAAAATCCCACTGTACCTCAGCAGCCAGCTGTTCATTTTCCTCCTTCAGCTCCTTCAGCTTGTCTTCCTGCACAAAACAAAGTCCCACAAGAAAATGAGGATCAGCCTAAATCTAAAATAGAGCTCGTTTCTGTTAAAATCCTAAAAAAAGGCAAACACTGAAGGTCCATCACTCACCATTTGTCCGATCTTCATTTTATTCAACACCAAACCTTTCTGCTGCAGGATTTCTGAATTTTTTTCAATAGATTTTTTCTCCTTTTCTGTCTGTTCTTTTAAACTGAATACAAGACAGAGCACTTTGTGAGACAATGTGAACATCGGTGCATAGCAATTTTTAAAACCAGTCTCATCTAGATTTCTGGTGTACACAGAGAAGATAGACAATGCGCATAACATGTCAAGTGAATGTCATGGTACTGTAAAAAAAAAAAAGAAAAAGTTTAAGCGAGTTTCTTTGGCATCTTACTCTTGGATTCTGTTGACCAGGGTCCGATTTTCTTGCTCCATTTCAGCCATCAGCTCCTCAGTTATCTGCCCCTGCTCGATCAGTTTTTCATGGAGTTCCTTAGCCTGTCTGTATTTTTTAAGGGCCAGGTCAAATCTTTCACTCAGGTCTTTGATTCCTCTGCAAAAACACCAGAAAATATGTAGGCCCACCTTCCTTTTATGTGATATGTAAAAAAAAAAAAAAGAAGAAGAAGAAGAAAAGAACACTTACACAGTGACAGGCTCCTCTTCGTCACTTATGCGGGGCAGTTCCTCCATTTTGCTTCCTTTGATTTGTGTTGAAGGGTCCAAATGGTCCTGGTCAAGTCTCAATGCCTTACCAGGGATGAAGATTCTAAAGGAAGATGAAGGCAGTTTTTACTAAGCTATAAAATTCCTTTATTGACCCACGAGGGGGAAATGCAGGCGTGGCAGTGGCAAAGACACAGACGGAGTTGCACAAACTTATCTAATCTAAAGTTAGTTTTAAAGCAACAGAGGATGAGCTTTATCAGAAACACCAAAAAAATTAAGTAAAATAAGAACCAGAGTTAATATTGCACATGAAACTGGTCATATGACTTTGTTAGCATGGCTAATATAAAAGATTGTTTCACACTATCTTTCTGTTTGATGGGACGGAGAGACAAAGGGAAGAAGGAGAGAGAGAAGAGCTGCTAAATCTGGTGGCACACCACGTTGCTTTCAAAGTCTTCAAAGATTTTGAAAAGACTTGTAGTTCACACTAGCAGAGCGATTTTAGCAGATTTCTGTGTCACAACAGAAAGACTTCAGGACCAGACACTGTACCAGCGCACCTGCTGAGGGATCACACACGAGACGCACTAAACTCACCATGGCAACAGTTTGAAGGGTAAACAAACACACCGCTAGGTGGCGGTAACAGAAGATATTTGGACAGACTACGGCGTTCCACTCCAGCAGCAAATGAAAGCAGTGCAGCTGAAAATAGTTTCACTTTATCCCACAAGGGAATTCTGAAATGGAAATTTGATTTGAATAGTTTTGACTGAGGTTTGTGTTATTCTCGTGTTGAGAGTGTGAAACTTTTTTTTAATTATTATTTTAAGTTCTTTTTGGATTTTGTCATGAGGTTTATTGTTGGATTTATTCCAAAAATGTTATCATTAAAATCTGAAACAGGCAACATGACGTTTGGACAGGACCATAAACAAAGATATTTTATTTAGAAATGTCAGTTAATTAAATGAAGTTCCAACTAAACCACCTTGCTTTATATGTTGATGAAACCTTTCAATTTAAGAGTATTTATACTTTTATGTCTCATTTGTGGAATGTTGGGTTTGTTTTGTTAAGGCTCTTCATTATTTACTGCATTTTGTTGTAAATACTGCATATGAACATCCATCCATCTATTTCTTTGTTTTGTTTTTTTCATATTCCTTATCCCTATTAGTTAGTTGAAAGTCTGTATCATGCACACTGTTGTGTTTATTTTTATGTACAGTTTCAAATAAACCGTTTCAAGAAAACAAAAGGGCAAACACAACAGCTAACAGCCTATGTTGTTTCCCTCATTCGCTTTCGGCAACACGCGTTTACATTTGGTTCAATTGTCGATTTACGCCCCCAAATGCATACATTTGGGTACACTCCACTGAAAATAAAATCAAGCTTGTTTGTTTGACGGTGACCACGTCTTAGGCGGGGTCGGGTTGGCTCCCGTCACTCTCTTGCAGACTCTTTCACCTCTTCTCAAATTAACAGTTGCTTTAGCGGACAATCCCTGCCGAATGACCACCTATACTGCTGACATAGACTTTTCCCGGGGGTAAAAACGGGCAGAATTTGTGTAGTGTGGTACCAACTTAAGAAACAACACACTGCACAGGTGACAAGCTGAGTGACTGCAGGTAAGTGACTAATTTGGATGCATTCCAATTAATTCAAAGCCAAAGATAGGAGTATTGTGGAAAAACTATCTTTTGGAAAAAGGCTCTACAAATGCACAAGAAAAACAGAATGGAGTAGAAGTATAAAAAGTGCATCTTTAGAACATTCTCCTTTATGCTGTGAATAATATTCTGTAAAATATTAATGTAACAGAATGTATGTTTTGTAAATTCTTAATTGTTTTAAAACTCTGTTGTTATAAATTAACTTCTGCAACAGAAAAACAACAGAAAAACATGAGGACTCACAGGAGCCAAGTAATAAACCTCCATCTTCATGATTAACCAGTATGCTCTTACACATGAAAGTAAAGGATACTTTTTTCATTGCCTTTTGGCAAAAATGTGACTGATAAATATTTACGGTATATTCATTTTCAAACCTGATTTAGTTTGATATAGTTGAAGGACAATTCATAAAGAATCTGTTGTAACCACTTTAAAAAAAACTCCTGGGAAAGTCTGACCTGTTTAAACACAACTATCAAGAGTAAATAATAATAAAAATAGATGAGTTAAACCTTTTACAAAATACAAACACAGATCTCAGCTCGGACTCCCTCTCTTTTAAATTCATTGCTAATTTTGGATGCACTTAGCTGCCTCGCTGTAATTTTACCTCACAGCAATATTACAGGGCCTTTCTAGGAATATGGAAACTGATCCATGTTCAGTGGCACTGTTTCAAGGCAGCCAGCAGAGGCTACACTCGTTGCACATATCAGCCACGTCTTGCTTTCAAGTCGTTCAAAATATTCATTTCTGCTGACCCCATTATGCATGCTCCGCAGACAAGGAGTAAAACTTACAGCGGAGCTGTTTGCCTCTCGAACATTCCTCCTTTCCATAAATTTGAAAATCAGACTTGAGATCTTGCTTTGCCAAACTCAAGTGTGGCCCGTTGCATGCAATTATCCAACCACATGTGTCGATCGATCGAATAATCTGTTTTGCTTGAGTCTAAACATGAAGAAATAAAGCACTTTTTGTCCTGAGATGTGTATGTTATACCCATATTTGTTTATGGCATGAGTAAGGGTGTACAATACGTAGAGGAGTGCTGTGTCAGGCTAGTGGGTCACTTATGCAGTAGTATTATGGTCAGAGGCATGGTCTGAACTGATCAATGGGTTGCACTGCCCTGCTGTTGGAACCACATCAAGCAATCAGCATGCTGAGGGGAATGATTCTTCCTCAGTGTAGACAGTGTCTGCATGATGTACTGTAATGTGTTTACCAATTTGCGTTTGCAGATTTCTTTTTCTTTTTGTTATGGCTCAAAGTCACAAATTGATGGCTGGGCATTCTCATTCAGGTTTTTTCTTTGAGAACAGAATTGAAGGTTTCTGTCTTTGTTTTGTGTCAGGTTAAATGGGACATACTCCTTTCCGAAAGTCCCACTTTCATCTCATCAGTCCACAGCATAATTTTGCAAAAAATATTTGGGATTATCAAGCTGTTTTTGGCAAACATGACACATGCCTTATGTTCTTCTTGGTCAGCATCTCTCATGGATGCCATCAGTCTTCTTCTAATCGTTAAATCTTGAACTCTGACCTTGACTGAGGCAGCAAGGGCTGAAGTGTTTTAGATGTGGTTCTGGACTGAGTCGTTTAGGGTCTCTTGGAGTAACTTTTATAGCCCAGAGACTCCTGGGAAGGATCATCATCGTTTCCATTTTTCACTGTGTTTTCCAAGACGGCTTAATAACTCTTTCTGGACTGAAAGACATCCACATCGGATTTAGTCTTTAATGTCTTTCTAGGCATAAATGTATTAACTTTTGAGATACTTTATCCTGCTTGATGTTGTCAGAGAGGCTCTATTTAAATTATTTCTGGATTCAGTAGGTCTGGTATTGTTCAGGCTTTGGGGTGATCAGCAAAATTTAGTTCAACTAATATATTTCCAAAAATTATGATTAATCGCAGTCCATTCCTGATTCAACAATGAAAAGGTTGCTTATTTCATAAGTGCGGGTTAGTCAAGATATCTTTTATAACTTAAAGAATTAACTCTTCATTTGAAAACAGCCTTTTTAAACTACTAAGGTTACATTTGAACTGAACAGTTTGAACTGAAACGTTTAAGCAGGACAAAAAAGCAATAACAGAAAATAAAATCGGTAAGAGGGCAAATATTAGTTCGGAGCACTATCTGTGCTGTATGCATGATGAATCAAAGTTGCTACGCAATTTGTCCACATGTCCAAAAACATCCATTGCAGACTGACTTTGCTGGAGATCAAATTGCATATGCTACAGTGTCAGTTGCTCAGAAAGGCGACGCCGGAGCATGATGTACAAACTCCGCATGTTGGCATGTCGTGATATGAATATTTAGCAGAACCACGATAGAGTAAGAGGGGTATAAAATTCTTAAACAATCTGAAATGCATCTGAGGATTGCCGCTCTGACCTGAAAACTGTGAAGTTCTCGTGGCCAGTTTGGGAGTAAGTTGCCCTCTTTGCCCAGCTGCCATTCACTCGCTCTCTGTGAGAAGCCCTGCAGAGAACTGGTTCATGTTTGAAGTGTGCTCCAAAAGTTATCCATTTATTTATAGATCTTTAATTAGACTGGCTCTCTTGGGGTTTCAGTGGGCAAATGATGATATCTCCCCCTCTTTTTGTGTCTCTTTTCTATCAGCCCCCCTTCTTCCCTCAACCACCCTGTATCAGTACTCTATCCCTCACTGGCCCCCTTCATCACCACACCCTGGACTCAAGTTATGATGCAGTTCATGGGTAGCATTCTGTTGCCCTATATAACCAGTAGAGCACCAGCACAGGGTTTTATTTGAGCTCAGAGATCCTTGTGGAAGAAACACCGGCTGATTGGTGAGTTTACTCTCTACATAATGCATCGCTTTAACACACAGCATTATTCTATACAAGGCCTGCCTTTGTTTTACACTCTGCAAATTTATAAACTCCCTTCAGAGCACACTGGTTGTTACTGTTTGAGATGTGGGGACTGATTACGGCTTATTGAATTTCTCCTCCTGGACTTTGTATGTGCTGTGCGCTGAGTCTCTTATTGTCTCTCGTGCTTGAGTTACTCAACAGGTCCGGGTTGTTTTGGAAGGAGGGCGATTGCACAATCTAGTGCTGGAGCAGCACTACCGTGTCTCACACAGGCAGCAGTGGTGTTATGAAACTGTTTATTGGGCTTTTGATGTATGCATCTGAATCCTAATCAATGATCAGGGTAGCTGTTCCATCCCAGACCATATACTCTGCTCTTGCAGATGAGGGGCATGTTTCGTACCGACTGTTCTTATCACTGAGGTTGCAAGCAGGATATTTTACATTAAATCACACCGTTAAACCTTCTCGCTGTACAATGAATGCTTTGCTCTGCAGCCAGAGAGAACAAATTACAGGGTTTCTTAAGAACAACTATTAAGGTGTGGTGTGTGCTGAAGATTTAAAAACCTGATGAAAAGCTTTTGTTTGCAGTTCCCATAGAGAGCCCAGAGTCCAGCAAACACCTCGTATTTTCAAATCATTGTTTTCATCTGTGTGGTCCTTGCGTATATTACACTGAAAAAATTAAGCAGTCTTGAATCAAACCTGAAGGAAAGAAATCCCAGAATTCATCTCCCAACTAAATAAAAAAGCATAACCTTCCACTGTAGAAATCAGTGCAGTACAGAGTCTATACATATTCCCATATAAATGCTTCCACTTAGTAAATCTTATTTTAATCCCCTATTCTAGGACTTCCTCCTTTCACCTTCACAATAATGCCAAGTTGAAAAATATCCTGCCCAGGAGTGATGCAGAAAAAAACTAGTTCATAGAGATGTCTCTTCAAGGCTGGACTACTGTAATTCTATACTATCAGGAAGTTAGAGACGATGCTCCCTAGCCGCACCTGCTACTGGCAGTCAGTCAGGAAGCTGGTTTTCAACTGACAGGTGGAGGGCGCTTCATTGTCTTCATTAAATATTAGTGATCCCATTGTTCCATATGAACCCAACAGAGGACTTTGCTCACAGACTGCAGGTTTATTGGTGGTTCCTAGAGTTTCCAAAAGTAAAATGAGAGGCAGATCTTTTAGTTATCAGGCTCCTCTCCTGTAGAACCAACTCCCAGTTTTAGTCCGTGAAGCAGACATCCTGTCTACTTTCAAGCCCAGAGGTAAAACTTTCCTTTTTGACAAAGCGTATAGGTAGAGAAACGTAGGTTATTCTGAGCTTTCTCTGCTGTCATGCTGCTAAAGCAGTTATGTCCAACTCCAGTCGTTCAGGGTCAGTCTCCTGCGTGTTTTAGATCTGTCCTTGCTCCAGCGCATCTGATTCAAATAAACGATTTACCTTCTCAGTCTGTCATCAAGGTCAGCAGAGGTCTACTAAATAAGCAGTGATTAGGTTTAGCTGCGTTAAACCAGGACGCTTAGAACATGCAGGATTGCGGCTCTTCAGGACCAACTTTGGACACCACCTTTAGGCCTAGGCTGCTGGAGGACATAATGACCACTTTTCCTCACTCTGTTGCTTTCTCCTGCTCCTCACCAGCTATGCATTATCTGCAATTATTGCAGCCATTAACTGAGTATTCTCTCTCCTTTTTTTAATGTCTTGCCTAGCGTTTATGTTTGGTCGTGACAGCTTCTTGAAAGGGAAGATTGACTGAGCTGTTGTTGCCAACAACCTCCCGCTCTCTCTCTGGAGATGATACACTTTACTCTCTTTCTGTGTTAGCTCTTCAGCCTTCTATTTATCTGTTGCTTCCACTAACTATATGTACTCTTTCTTTATCCAATAGATCTTACTACTGACTCAGAGCTAACCTGATTAGCTGTGTTTCTTTCTAAGTGAACCAACTAAAGAAGCTACTGCTTCTTTTTCATTAACTTATAATAGAAAGGACCAGCGCTTTGGTGTTCTTGTGTGTCTGCTCTGTCTTGTCAAACCCCTGTCACAGCATTTAAGGCTCTGCTGGAGGTGTCTTCCCATTAAAGACGAGTCATTTTCACGACCATAAATGCTTGGGTCGGGTTTTCTTTTGTGTGCGTATTTTAGATTCAGAACAAATTTCCGCTAAAAGGATTTTATAAAACAGATGGGTGAGATTTATTAATTCATGTTCCGGGATGTAAACTGGATCACTGATCTAGTACAAGAGCTGGGTAGAAAATGAAAACGAAGACCAAAGAAAAACTTTGCAAGGCCTTTACATGAAATAAGACATTAAAATAAGAGTACCAAAGTTTGACTCATTGAGAGAAGATAAAGTAATTCAGCATGTTCTAAAATGTCAAGATTTCTTCTTTTTTTGCGTTTCTTATAGCTATTTTGTCTTGTAACGAAATCCTCACTGTTTCCACAAGAGACTTCAGAAACATTACAGACCACCTTAATGAGCCAAGTTGAATAAAAGTCCTGCGACCTGTTGATGTGGGGGACGTAACTAAGACCTGCTGTCTTATTCTCCAGCAGTCCCAGCCACACTTCCTGCAGGGCCTTGTGTGTGCAGATGATCTGATTTCTAATTTTTTTCCAGTTAGTAGTGACAAGGTTTGTGCAGCTGAGTTATTGTATGAAAGGTAAACAAATCTGCACAAGGAATGCTAATGATATTTTAGGGGCTTCATGCATGCTTTAATAGACATGCAGTTTTACATTTCCTCCATCTTGATATCTGTTAAATAAACATTTGGGGCTTCGACCCCGGCAGGCCAGGTCTGACGACGCCTATGCTTGAAACCCTTTGAGTGTAAGAGTATCAAAAGAGGAGCCCGCCAGAGGCCCAAACCTAGAGCACAGGATGGTGAAGTTCAGTTTTGGCCTATGTGTCTGTGTTTGCTTGACGAACTGAAAATTCCACCAGATGGTGAGCTGCATACCTCAGTGTCAGAATTCCCCGACTCACTGCTCGCTGACAGATTCCTGAGGGAGCAGAGACTCAGGAGTGGGATACTCAGGCGCCTGTGCAGACTTCATTTAAATAAATGAAACGAAAACAAAATGCTAACTCTTTTGTAGAATCTCACACCATATTGTTACATCAAAGCAACGGCCTATAGGTCATAGCATTCACCGATGCACTAAAATCCATCTCGCACGTCATGAAAGCTCAAGGCACAGGAGCTTTTAAACCTTCTGGCAAGATAAGGGACTGTACTTAGAGCTGAAACCATCAGTTTACAATTACTGTGTGGAAACACAATAGTATGTATATTTTTCTATCATTTCCAATTACATTCTGTAAATTCAGAAGTGGACATACATTAAGGTTACAGTAGCTTTAAACGATGCCACGTAAACTTTAAATTAGTCAATTAATCAGTTATTTCACAGCCCTGGAGTTAAAGAGAGGCACCCCTGTGGATGTATTTTAAGCCAGGACCTCAAATGTCCTCCTTCCTTGTGTGACATCATCAAGAAATCAGCCAAGATATCAGGACAAAAATTATGGATCATGGATGCGTCGTAAGAATGGACATTACTTGGAAATACTGAGGCTTCATCTCAAGTTGTGTGCCTGGATGTTAAAGCTTGGGTGCGAGTGGGCTTTCAAAATGGAAAAAAAATTAAATATAAAATAAATGGACAGTGACCCCAAGCATACCACCAAATTAGTTAGAAAGCAGTTTAGGGACATCATAGCAAACATTTTGGATGTGGTTATCAGGAAGCTCTGATCTCAGTTCCATAGAATATTTGTGGACAGAGCTGAAAAGGTGTGTGTGATCAAAGCCTGACTCAGCTACACCCACTCTGTCAGGAGGAACAAACTATTGTGAGAAGCTTCTGGAAGGATACCCGAACGTTTGACTCCGAGACACAGTTAAAAGGCATTTTGACAAAACAGAACTGAAATGGATGTGAACTGCGGACTTTGAAGATCTGGTCTGGACTGCAGTGGGATGGCCCCCCGACTGTTCTTCTGGTTTATTGAGAGAATATTAAAATTCCTCTCACATGGAACAACCATGTAAAGTCTGTTGCGAGATAGCGAACGCACGGAAAAGACTTTCCGGAGGAGGCTTTCATGTGCTCTCAGTGTCAAAACCATATGCCACTCAAAGCAGTCATTAAATCATGCACAGGCCTGAAGGAGTTCCCGGTAAAATGCAGGCTGTAGCAGCGGGAAAACAGTGGCTGCCTGGCCGGAGAATGGCAGAAGTTTTAGAAGATTTGGGGCTGATTCGCTGTTGTGTGACACTTTCTGTTTGTTTAGGACTTGTGTCAGTTGGGCAAGCAGCCTGCGTGATGCTGGGCTCTCTGCTGTCTCTTGCCTCAGCAGGGCTCCCTGTCGGTGAAAAGAGAATGATGACAGAATGGGGAGTCGAAAGTGAGCAACCTCAGAGGCGTCTCGGTGTCCAGAGGCATAAAAACGGAGAACTGACAGGTAACAGTAATTCAGTAATGTTATGCCCATGAAGACTGAATGTATCACATGTATTTGAATCTGAGTGCAAGGAGTATTATAGCGTACAGTCCCTTTGTAAAAGTGTGTGTACACTCCAACTTGTACACGATTTCTCCCATTATGGCCACAAACTTGGAGTTTTATTGGGATTGTACGGGATAGACCTCCACAAAGTAGCAGAAAACCACCAATGTGAATGCATTTGGATTTAGCCCTCTTTACTTCAAAATGAAATCCAGTGCAACCAGCGGCCTTCAAAAGTCGACGTCTACTAAGTACACAGAGTCTAGAGCTGTTCTGTTTAAGACCTCAAAGGTTTGTCAGGGAACATTTAGGAACCAACAGCATCATGAAGACCTTTTCAATTTAAAAAATAATTAACATAAGAGGAGACCATGTATCATTTGGCTTGGCAATGTTGGTCTATTGCTTAAAAACCCCCAATAAAATACTAAAAAGTTTATGGTTGTAATGTGACAAAAGGAAATTCACAGAAGATTAACACCTTTTAATGCATTGTATTCAGGGATTCGCAAATAAAGGCTTAAGTTGTCACATGTGTTGAATGTCGTGTTTCTTGATTCTTCCTGAAAAAAAAAAGGAATACAAAAGTTATGGTGGTTTTTTGGGACATCTCAGGTCATATTGGAAACTTGTCTTTTATCCATTGGTGCTAAAACATGTCCGTTTGGTTTGCAAAAGCTTTGCCTAGCATTTCTGACACATTTTAGTCAGATATATTTGATTCTCTTCAGTTCATTTCTGTGGTTCATGTTTGTGGTTCAGACTCAGAGCTTCCAGTGGAGGAGAGGAAGCAAGGAGACAAGGAAGGCCATGGAAGCCTGGTGGTGTGGAGGAAACCTCTGCTCACACTTTACTACTTCTCCCTGGAACTGCTCATCACTCTTAAAGGATGGATATGGAGGTAAGGAAAAAGGAAGGGATGCAACCTACACTTCAAACAGGTCCGTTTCAGAAAACCTGAACGCTCACACTGGCAGCTAATGCTGTCTTTTCCCATTTCATCAACAAACACAAAAACATTAATACGGTACTTCAGAAATCCTACCAAGCATAGTCTGTTAGATTTGGTGTGTAGTACACATATTTCTTAACCCCGAAGATTTTTCTGCTGGATGCCCTTCCTGACACAACCAGGATTCAAACCCCGGTCCCCAGAACCAAAGATGCTTTTTATGTCTCGACCCCATAAGGCACAATTAACAAAGGGTAGTAATACAAACTACATTGCCAAATGTATTAACGTTTTTATTTTCATATAAATGTAAACTTGAATGAGGCCTGATTTTTTTATCTGTAGGGTTTGTTATGATGTTGTCTCACCCTTTGCAGCCATAACAGCTTCAGCTTGTTTGAAAAAGCTTTCCACAAGGTTACCGAGCCGTCTACATTTTTTGACCATTCCTCCAGGACAGCATTTTTGAGGTTAGACAATGATGTTGGACAAGAAAGTCTGGCTTGCAGTCTCTGCTCTAATGCCTTCAAAGCGTGTCCTGTCGGTTAAGGTCAGGGCTCTGTGCAGACCAGACAAGTTCTACCACATCAAACTCGCGTACCTTCGAGGACCTCGCTTTGTGCCCCGTTGTGCAGTCATGTTGAAACAGGAGAGTCACGCTGAAACTTCATGCTCCACAAAGTTAGAGCATGAAATTGTCCAAAATGTCTCGCCTTGCTGAACCATTAGGAGTAGACGAATTTCACTTGAACTAAGTGACTAAAAGCCTCACTCCCCAAAACTGCTCCACACCATAACCTGCCTCTGCACAAAACGTTACGCTTGACATAATGCAGTCAGACAAACGTTGGTTTCCTGGAATATGCTACACCCGGACCTCCTGATTGGATTGCCAGAAAGGCAGGAATTGTTTTATTTTTTTAACTTCAGGTCACATCGCTGCAGGTCTGCCACTGTTACCTTGGGCTTCTTGGCTGATTATCTGATTAATGATATACTTTATACAGTTATTACCATACCGGCACTTTGAATTGTCTTTTTACTGAAATGTGCTGCACAAATAAACTTGCCTTTCCTTACCTTACTTGCCAGTCCTGTCAGTTTAGGTGAACAACTATATCTTGCTAGGTTTGCAGTTGTGCCACAGTCGGAAAGGTTAGGGTAATCTTTTATATCCTAAACCTGCTTTAATCTTCTCCAAAGCTTTCCCCCTGACCCGTCTGCTGCCTTCCTTTTGTCTTCATGGCAAAACACCGAAGCCTTCACAGAACAGCCACATATACGGCAAGAAAACTGGCACAGTTGGATTCTATTTAAAAATAACTTTTGAGGGCAATGCGCTAACATGGACGCTATTTAGAGGAATCAGAGTACAGGTGGGCTGAATACAAATCTGCATTATACGCCTTAGTTTGTTAAAAGGTTTTAAAATCAATTTTCCATTTGCTTTCCTCTCCACATTTAGGTGCAACTTTGTGTGGATCTACTACTTCTTCGAACTACGAAAAAAAATACTTTAAGGTTTGTGGTTGTAACGCAATAACATGTCAAAACTGTTCATGGAGTATTAATACTTTTGCAGGAAAAGAAACTCAGTCTTTTAGAAATAGCTGTAAATGAAAATATTCAACTGACCAAAAAAGAGGAGACTGGATAATGTATCCTGTGTCCTTATTGTGCCTCTCTGTGGCGCTGAAAACATCTTAGCAGAGTTTATAGCTTATACCTCAGTTTCTCTTTTTATATAAAGGTGCTAGAGATGCTGCAGTTGATCTCAAACAAGCAGAGGAAATAGCAACAGGCCATCTTACATAACTTGGATGCTTTTTCACAAAAACAAAAACCCAGACACTAGACAATTGCTGACCTTGACTGTCTCAGTGTTATCAGCTCAAGTGTCATAGTTTAGACTCAACCAAATGCCTTTAACGATTCCCAGGAGACATTACATGCTTTTCTAATCATTATCCGTCTCTATTATGCCTCATAATTACCCTACTTGTAGGCTAGAAAACAAAACTCCACCTCACAAACTACTGTTTTCATACCAGCAGAGCAACAACATAACAGCAGACTACGTCAGAGTTCGCCATGGTGCACATTCCACGTACAGTACAAAATGTCTTCAACTCATCAAATAGTCTTTGTTGACACCAAGGGCCCAGAAGAAGGTCAGAGTGTACTCTCAGGGGGGCCCCTTGCGGTTAAGCGTGTCAGGACAACGTGTTTATGCTAAAGCTACAAGAGGATGTGGTGAACCACAAGCACCACAAGCAGTGCTCTGACTTAGAGAAGCTACTATTTACCCGACGCTCAAAACACATGGTGTTCTAACTGCTGCGCCGGCATACAAGGAAGAGTGTTATGGGTTGCAAGCATGGAGCAAGTTCATTATGAATGTTTCTACAAGTGGTTTGTAAAATAAAACATATGAGCAGAGAGTCCACGGGACATCACACTGTCTGTTGCCTTTCCTCTACTGCTCTTAAGGTTGTAAACAGTTGTTTTTAATGAACTGCAAGAGTAGGGATTGGTATTTTGCAAGAAATCCCTATTGTAAATTTAACACAAAGCCTTCTTTTAAAATCGTTGCACACAACAAATGTGTCGTATTGTTGCTACTTCTTCTGACTCACATAGCTGGAAAAGGGGGAAAAAAAGAAGAAAGAAAGCAAATCCTATATATGAGTGAAAATGGTGCATAACAATATGATACAAGCCATCCAAAAGACTGTTTTATTTTTTGAGAACCACGTTGAGGGTAAGTCATTGTATTACTTTTTTTCTGGCAAATATTAGTCTTTGGTTGATCATTTGTGTAATTACAAGAAGTTTATCCAGATACTGCTGCATTTTCTCTGGCTCTGACTTGCCAGCACTTTAGGTAGGGCTTGTACCCCTCAGATCGCTGCAAGAGACAGAAAGGACACCTCAAATGACATCATGTAAATTCTCACATTTTATATCATTGGTGTTAAAGAAGACATATGCACAATCCACTTTTTTTAGCCCTTAAAGAACTTTATTTGTGTTGAAGAGTGCAAAAATTCTGAATCTAGTCCGTCCAGAAGCTGCATAGATATCTTTATATTTTTTGGGTCATATTTTTCAAGCGGTTCAGTTTTCTCTATTCTCTATTACATTTCAAACAATTATATTACAGTTATGTTATTTGCTAAGGAACTGCTAAACATGGCCATGGATCTCGAGCTTACCAATTGCTGGTGAGCCTGCCATGTTTATTTTCAGGAGCGATTGTCCAAGCTGAAGGATGGCAAAGCTACTAGCGAATAAGTTAAAATGTTCTGTTGTTCATAACTCTGTCCCCCAACATACTACAAAGATGGCTGATTAGGATGGAGACAAACACTCTCTGCAGCCTGGAGGGGGTGGGAAGTGGCTCCTTTGGATTTAAAGAGACAGCACCAAAAGAAGTTGCTCTCCTCAGAGTAGCACCTCAGAGCAGAGGTAAAAATGGGACATGAGAGTAAATTAAAGTTGCAGTTCCACTTTATATAGACCATAACTGAATGATTTAAATGTAAAGAGGAAGAACTGAAATTGTATAGTGCTTTTAACTAGTCCGACGACCCCAAAGTACTTTACTCTACAATCAGTCATTCACACATTCACACCTTGACGGTGGTGAGCTATGTTAGTAGCCACAGCTGCCCTGGGGCAGATTGACTGAGGCGAGGCTGCCATACATGGGCACCACCGAGCCCTCTGACCACCGCTAGCAGGCAAACTTCAACTGAAGTGTCTTGCCCAAGGACACAACGACTGAAACAGCCAAAGCGGGGGATCAAACCGGCAGCCCACCAATTGCAGGATGAACACCCTAACTCTTGCCTCAAGATATTCACTAATGTGGATTGGTACCAATATTTATTAAATCGGTACAGCTATGACAGATATTCCACGCTGATTTGTAATTTTTTTTAATTCAACCAATATATTATTTTACAAATCTGCTTATTTTTACCTGGGATTATAGTTATGTCTCTTCCTTGAAACCTCTGTGCATTAGGTTGGTGAAGATTCTCAGTCACCCAGGTCATGATCAATCCCCCCAGAAAAATAAAACTAACGGACTTCTGGTTTGAAGCTGAAGATGCTTCTCAATTCCTAGGCAACTTCTCATACTCACACTGGTGATGACTGGTTACCCCCAGTCATCACTCCAGATCACTCCTGCCGCCTCTAATTAGGCTTACTCAATCCACCAGTCCACCAGCATACTTAAGCCCTCCTCAGTCAGCTCTTCCCCGCCGGAACGTCTTTGTTCTTCCCTCGTCCTTCGTCCCCCTGCCTGCCTTCGTCCCTCGTCGTTGCCTCGCCGTCTCCTTCACGTCCGCCTGCCTTTGCTCCTTCACGTCTGCCGGCTCCTGTCGTCACTATCCACCAGCTCCAGTCCATTACAGTCTCCGGCCCCTCTTTCCACAACTCATCATTCTTGAATAAAACTCTTAAACATGGCTCTGTGTGTGGCTGAATTCGGGTTCACCAGATCAGACTCTGACACTAAATCTAGAATCCCATCTACTGGTCTAAAATTGGGGTCATATGCAAATCTTTCAGGATTTTAGTTGTGTCCTTCAACTGATATCCCTGATTTACTTGAATCTTTTGATTTAGGGAGCCGAGTGTTCTCTGAACAGGGTGTAGATTGGTAATGTCTTTCCCACTAAGCCTTCTACCTCTCTCCATTTTGAGCCATAATGAGGATTACACTGGCCATCAAATCATCTAATCAGAGTTGTCTTGAAGTAAAATTGAGGAAGATAAGCCCACCTTTCTCCCTCAACAATTTTAATGCTTCCTTCAGCCTTTTCCCTGTCCAAATTTATCAACAGAGAAGTTGACTCAAGTCTGACAAAAAGAGCTTAGGAGTTCCGATTTGAACATCCCGAAGCAAAACTAAAGGTATCTGAAAAATACTTTTTTACTTGATCTATGCGTATCTTCAGTGTCGGAATAACAGACAATTTGTTTCTCAAGAAAAAAAAATTGTGGATTCGTTATTTGGGGAATATTTTCTCTAAACTCTGAATTTACTCTCTGATTTAAAAAAAAATGTTTGGCCTGTAATTTAAACAACATAATTCTGACTTTGTGGGGCGTAATTCAAGTTCCAGAATACTTTTGGGAAGGCACCGTCGCTTGTCTTGGTCCTTTTTGCCCAGTTTTTCTTTCCATGCCATGTTAGCGGGGGTTATATTTAACCACCGTTCAAGGTAGAGTTTTGCTGTGTCAGATCTGAGGGTGTTTCTGTTAAAGGGCTAAAAACGGTGCATGGTGATGACACCTTGCTGCTTTGAAAGCTGAATAAAACTTGTTGAGGCTTGACTACTTTTCAGCAGCCATGTTCCTTTTCCACAGATAAAATCCTTCTCTTTTTACTCTCTCATATTTCAAGATTAATCCAATCCCCCCCCCCTTTTCTATCTTTAAACGCATTTCTTCTCTTTGTCTCTACTATTTTATGTTCACATCGTGTTCATCCTACTTTCATTTTCTTTGTCTTCTTTATCCAGGCTTTGGCATCAAAGACAGACGGTGTTTGGCCTTGTGATGATTCTTATCCTTCTGTCTATTGCTTACCGTATTGAGGGACCACATCAGAAGGTGACTGCCCTCCTCATGTTTTGCTGTTATAGAAATGCCATAGGGACTGTCAATGACATAACCACTTTAGTCCAACCTAAGAGGAGAAGCTCGGTAAGGTATTGTAGGTTACAGTTTTAAGAGGCACATACTTTGTTTGAAGTTGTTTCTGCTATTGTGTTTTTTGTCAATCATTTTGTCTCATTAGATCGATCAAGATGAAGTTATTAAGAGTGGTGCAAATACCTTTTCTCTGCGCTCTACTTTCTAAATAGGTATTTGCTTGTAACCGAGTGCACAGTGTCACATGTACTTTTTTTCTAACTTCCCTAAAAACTCCCAGCAGGTTGTTTTTGTAGATCTGCATACAACCCTTCCACATAGTTTTTTTTTCCACCAGCTCTGCTTTATTTGCAATATTTTCAAAGATTTTTTTCCACCGCCGTACGCAAAGACCGGGGAGTTGTGTAATCACTTCTCAGTAACTGCACGTAACAATTGCTCATGGCTGGCCCCTCACTTCCCAGCACTCTGCCAGCAAACAGAGAGACAGTATGTGCTGTTTTTGTTTTGCTGGGTTTCCTGGGAAATTGAGTCTTTGGTTAGCCCTCCCCCGCCCCCTCCCCATACACATTCCCTCCAAACCCTCTAAAGCCCCCCTCCTCTTTTCCCGTAATCTGGGTTCTTGATTCTTCCTCCTGGAAACAACCTGCCCTGGCTGGGGGGGGTGTAAATGGAGTGATGGGGTGATAGTGGCAGAGCAGCAGAAAGAAAGAGAGAGAACGAGTGGGAGACAGCTAGATCTTGGCTTGTCTTGCTTTTACTTGTTGTGTAAGAGCTGGTTGCCACCAAAAAAATAAAATAATGGTGCTGTTCTTCTCTGAGTGCTGAACACTCCTACCCTACGGCTCCGCGCTCGACACTCAGCAACCTTCTCCCTCTAAGCTTTCTCTTTCTCTCTTCTTCTGTTTCTCTCCTGCGCACTTGCCCTCTCCCACCCTTCAAAGTACCCTCTGTTTTTTCACACTTTCACTCATGTACCTTCTCTCTCTCTGTGCCTGTCCCTCCCTTTCTCGCACAACCCCCCCCCCCCCCCCCCTTGCTTTCCTCACACTATGCATGTGCTTCTACCATGTGGTTGACTGTCCCTCTGGCCCCTGCAGTACGTGCGTTACACGGAGAAGAAGACACTGTGGTGCGCCTATTGGGTTGGCCTGGGGATCCTCTCCTCTGTCGGGCTTGGCACTGGCCTGCACACCTTCCTGCTGTACCTGGTAAGACAACATTTCTTCAGCGCCAGTTGCCTGACTCCTCCACGCTGCAGCTCTTCACTTCCCCACGCTGGTTTATGACGGCTCCACAAACAGTGCGGATGATGGTGGCGCAGCCTGTGACGCAGGTTGTTATTTTTTTTTTAAAGGCACGGTCGATGCTGTTGTTGTGTTGCTGCAGAGTTTTGAGAAGAGTAAAAAAGGGGAAAAAAAGAAGAAGCTTTCTGGAGTCGTTTTATGCATTTTGCACTTCGTATGCATCACAGAGTGCGGTGGGGATGGAAAGGCAGTGTGGTGGCCACACTGTGTTGACAGGCAGACTAAAAACAATTGCACTCACTGACCCCTCTGTTTGAGTGCACACGAGGATAAAAACACTCTCCCTCCCCTGTCTGAGTTCTTTCTTCTTTCTTTCTCCCTTCTTTCCATCTCCCCGATGTTTTGCTCACGCTCATGTTCTCTGTCACCCCCCTCCCCTTTTTATGCCTCTTCTCTGTTTACGTTCCCAGTTTTACTCACTCCTTCCCTCTTTCCTATTCTTTTCCCCCCCCATATGTTTTCCCCCAAAGAGTCCTAATCTCTGAGCGCCTCGGTTCAGGGCACTGGGGATGTTGGAGGGGAGGGGACGACGGGTGTTGTTTCTGTACTTCTGATACCAGAACATCTGCTGGTCCTTACTGCTTCCAGTCCATCTGTCATCGGAGGAGTTCACTGTCACACTCGGGTGCTCATGCCCAGTGGGCCCGAACTGGAAAATTTGAAGTGCGTGTCCTCCATTCTGCTGTGTTTTTTCTAAAGCCCAAACTGTGACGCTCCAAAATGTAATATGAGAGTTGTTGTTATTATTTTTTCTAACCCCCCCCCCCCCCCCCTCCTTGACTCCCAGCCCAAGGGTTTAAAGGGTTATATCACCACCTAGTGGGGGTGGCTGTTACTGCAGGCTGTGGTGTCACCGAGTTCATGACAGAACCTGATGCTCCTTCCTGCTGCTGCTACTGAACATTCTGTCTCCAGCCTGGAAGATACAGCATGTTAAACACTGTTATTGGCCCTGCTGGTGTAGAGTGCCGTCTAAAAATATTCCTTTATTTACCTCAAAGCATAGTGGATATAAACAATGTTTGTTTTTCCCCCAAAAAAGATAGATTTCCAGAAACAATACAGGGGCAATAATTAGTTAGATATTTATGTGCCATAAATTTGCTTTGATTTCAAATAATTATGCTGGCTTTATTAGAAAAGGTGAAGTGCAGACAGCCTTGTTACTTAGTAGAAAGAAATTGTAATTTTAGCAGAGCTAAAATCCCAACTTTATCACAATGCTAACTTGTACTTAACTGCATTTCTCAAACATGGACTAAAACCCTGATCGTGCAGCTCAGAATCAGGCGATTTTGATTGTTTCATGGACAAATATAGATGTGTTTTATCTGGAGAATACATTTTTATGAGTATGTTTTCTTGTTGTTTGCCTCACACTCAAAAGACTTACTTGCTTGCAAAGATGCTTTGAGCTCCATCAAAACACATTTATTGTCTAATGAGAGGAAAAATGTCCCGCAAGCAGAGAGGACAGACCTCAGCGAGCGAGGAAGTTTGTGAGTGAGGAGAAGAATGCAAATAGGAGAGAATATTTTGTGCAAGACATATAAATCTGAAACTGGAATAAAGAAAAATGTGTTGCTAAAGGATTGTGATAGCTGTTATTTTATTCCATTATTGATTGACTTCAAACTGACCTGGATAATCCTGGCAGCAGGCTTTCACTGGGAGACAACCTCAGAGGCTGCAGAGAAAAAAGTCCATAAAACTTGTAGCTCTAATAGTAGAACATGGTGGTTCTACGCAGTATTGGTTTGGGATTTGAATCTAAATTTACACCACACTTTTCAGATTTTTATTGGCAGATGCTTTTAAAACCATTTATCAATTTTCTTCCACTTCAGCATCATACACTACTTTGCATTGGTCCATTTCAGAAAATCTCAATAAAATACAATGAGGTTTGTGGTTTAATGTGACAGTCTACACTGCCTGGCCAAAAAAAAGTTGCCACCTGGATTTAACTAAGCAAATAGCTACAAGCCTCCCACTGGATAATTACTGCATGGGCAATTATGTCTCAGCTGGCAACAAGTTATATTACCCCAACTGGTGCAATGAGTTGCTTCTCATTTCTTCAACAACCATGTTGAATGACACATCCAGTGGTCGTGGAAAAGATGTCAGTCTGTTTCAGAAGGGTCAAATCATTGGCATGCATCAAGTAGAGAAAACATCTAAGGAGATCAAAATTTGGTGAAGAACTGTCCAACGCATTATTAAAAACTGGAAAAACCCATCATCTTGGAGGAAAAAATGTGTCTAGAAAAAACGTCCTGAATGATCGCGATCGGCGATCACTTAAACGTTTAGTGAAATCACATCAAAGAAAACAACAGTAAAACTCCTGGCTATGTTTAATAGTGAAAGTAAGAGTATTTTCACATGTACAATGTGAAGGGAACTCCAGAGACTGGGACTGAAATCCTGTGTAGCCTTAAGAAAACCACTAATCAGTGAGGCTAACTGGAAAAAAGGCTTCAATTTGCTAGGAAGCATAAAGATTGGACTCTGGAGCATTGGAAGAAGGTCTAACGGTCTGATGAGTCCAGATTTACCTTGTTCCAGAGTGATAGGCGCATCAGCATAAGAATAGAGGCAGGTGAAGTGTTGTACCCATCATGCCGAGTGCCTACTATACCAGCCTGTGGAGGCAGTGCTATGGTCTGGGGTTGCTGTCTGGAAATAAATCTTGTGACATTGAAGAAGCTTATCAAAACAATGCCAGAGCAAATGTGTGCCGTAATCAAAGCTAAAGGTGGTCCAAAGAAATATTAACGTGTGCAGCCTGACGTATTTGGAGTATACCTTTCATCATTATTGTCTCTGGACCTGTTTTTATACAGAATGTGTGCAATATTTCTCATTTAGATTTTCAGAAAATATGCATTAATTGCCTAAAATCCAATATTTTTCTGATCAATGAATGCACCACACTAAGCAGCTTGTGGTAACAACAACACTGTTTGGTGTGGATGCTACTGCTGAGTAAGTTGGCCTCAAAGGTGGACATTTTCTGTATCAGTTAGGTGTTTAGAGTTGAAGCCAGAGGAGCTCAACAGAGGACATTTACTCTCTTATATCCTTTCGAGCTTTGAACTGCTTTCTGATAGGAACATGCTGGATTTGGACTAGAGGTCGGTATTACCCCACAACATTAAACTCTACCTGAACATAAATCTGTCCACAATCACTTACCTGGCTGCTGGATTTTGAAGTCTGGTCGGTCCAGTCCAAGTTTCTTTATGTGCTTGTTTCCCCTCCAGCAGAAGCCTTGTGAAAATATTTTGTAAATAAATGACTGAGTCTTCTTTCACTGCGCCGATCTCTGCTGTCTTGTCATTGTTGCAGTCTTACTCGTCCGTTTGCATCATGTGTGAATGACAATTGCACCTGCGCATCTGGGCTGCCAGGGATGTGACTTTCAATGACAGGTAATTCAAACCTGAATTCAACCTGAATTAATCTGATTGATGAAGAATGATGCAAAAAGCGCTGATTGGTCATGGGTGCAGAGAGCTGCGCCCCCGAGGAGAATCTTTATGTATCCAATTAGAGACCAGCATGAAGTCACATGGAAACCAAAAGTTAAACAAGAGACAGTACATGAACACTTCTGTTCAGCAACAGTCGCCATTGAAGTAGGATTCAAATTTACACACAAAAAAAAATCACCTCAAATAAATCCAAAAATGGAATGAGAATGCTGGAAGTTCGTCCTATGAACAAGCCGCCACTGGTTGGCATCTTTTTTGCTAAATTCACAGTTAAAGTTGTGATCTATAATCTCTAAACAATAAACACGGAGACACCTCTTTTAGTGATGCTAACAGCGGTAATTGCTAATAGGCCAGTTTAAAAGGACAGTCCTGACAACATTATGGTCCATCCATCCATCCATTTTCCAAACCGCTTAATCCCTCATGGGGTCGCGGGGGTTGCTGGTGCCTATCTCCAGCGTTCACTGGGCGAGAGGCGGGGTACACCCTGGACAGGTTGCCAGTCTGTCGCAGGGCATTATGGTCTTTCTTTGAAAATAGTAACAAGTGGTGAATGCTCTCTCGTGCATGGTGTCATGTCGCCTCTTCTCCTATTATGAATACGTAGCAACAGCTTGTGGCAGGAAGCCAGGTAAAAACTATTTATCATACTTTTCTTATGTCTTTTTACATTACCCGCCTTTTTCTAGGCTGTTTTTCTCTAGGATTGATTGTGGGCAGAACTTCCTAATGAAAAAGAAACGGCAAAAAGTGGTTTGCTTTGATGGCTAATCATATGTTATTGGAAATAACTGGTTTACAGTTTAGCTAAAAGCCTTATTTCTGTCTGTTTCAACTACTCTGCACTTATGGACAGGTCTCCAGTACATGTTACTGTATGTCGTTTCTGGCTACACCAATAATAGGACAAATCTTAAATTATGGCGTGAACAAATGCATATTGAACATGCCCTCAAAGTGAAACAGGGTTCCTCCTGCAATCAGTGGATCAGTTTCCAGTATTTCCTAAAAAGATGAGGAATCAAGACAAATGTGGCACAGGATTCGAAATCTGAAATAAATCCAAACTGGAACATCAAAGCTTAACAAACACTAGAGATTCAAAGTAAGCCACAGCATTTGGATCAGTGCATCTCTAATAACATAGTATCATGTTGAGTATTATGTCCGCAGCCTGGCTTAATGACAGCTTTATTCTTTAAATGACAAAGTAAACCACTAATAACATACTTTTGAGACCTAAATCGAGGCGATTCCAACAAATAGGAAAAATGACCCCTTTGACCCAAAACCACTCTCACTGGTGGGTTTGTGTCATCTTATCACAGTAAGGATTGTTTATTGCTCTGTATTCAAATTACTCTAGTTGTTTGCGTTTGACATCTACTTGTTTAATGGGAAGCTATGGGCTTAAGTCTTTTCTAAGCTTTTACGTTTTCTAAACCACAGCAAGATTTTATTAATTACTGAAGGTAAAAGGGTTTGGGAATGTAAAACGTCAAATGCATACTGGAGAATGCCTGTGGATGCGTGGCACTGTTTTTAGTAAGTAGGATTAGGTCAGTGATTGTAATTAGGTCGAACATGTTCAGAACAAGCACCAAGATGTCTCTCTTGCCTGCTAAAAATGAAACAACTGTGAGGACCTGAGACGACCCGACAGCAGCACACGAACAATTGATTCAGAGACAAGTTGGCTTAGAAAAGACTTTGGTTTTCTCAACTGTTCACATGAGTACAACCTTTCCAAAGCAAGCCTTTGCATAACTGCAACTACAATTTAACATCTAGATTCTTAAATAACCCAATTGGGTTAGTCAGCAGAGGGTGCCAGTGGCCTAAAGATGCCAATGAACAAGGCAGGCTTCAACTGTTAACCTAATATCGCGTGTCAGTTGTTGTATGGGCATAAAGGCTCAGACTTAATACTTGTTGATCTTTAAAAAAAAGTTTGACCTTAACTTTTTGCAGATATACTGAGATGAATAATAAAAAAAACACTGTTAAACCTAGGAATTCATTCAATCAGCCATTTTTAATTTTCCCTTATTCATGGATATCGTGACAGATTTAACTGACCATGTTACATGAGTTACTTCCCAGCTTTCCAGTTCTGTTTCTCTCAATCAAAGAATTTAAAGCAAATTCTCATTTTCTCAAAGACAAATAAAAAAAAAACATATTCTCTTTTTTCTTTATTTTCTTTTTGCCGGTGGTAGTGAGGGGAGATGGCGGGGGTGTAAACCTTTGCAAAGCCGACAAATGGGCTCTACTCAAATGTGTCCTATTAGAAATAAATGAACACACATCACATTCATAAATAGCAAACTTTCTTAGAAATTGGCGGGAAGCGACAAACATTGTTCTCTAGCAACACCACCCAGTTACCAGCAGGGGAGCCAACGAGCCACATGACAGGCAGGCCATCCCAGTCAATGAAAGCAGAGCACAAGTGGCAGCTCTCCTGTTCCCTGACACTGGCGATTGCTGCTCTGTGTCTCGTCTCTGTGTGTTTTCATCCCGCTGAGACGGCGGGAGATCATTGTACACGGTTCAGGGCCGGTTAATGGAGAAAGACAAAACGCTGCCGCTCAGGCGTATGAAGCAGAGAAAAAAAGGATAAACTTGGCAGATCATCAAGTATATTTTATCCAGCTGCTTTGGGAGTAGGAGGTAGTCAGTGGCTGCGCTCATTACAGAGCTTGAAAACAATAAAATGGCACAAGAGCGTTGGAGAGATCTCATTTCAGTAGGAGCTGTGGAGGGAAAGATCATTGTCCAGACATGTGCATTTGTAAACATGTTCTTAGGTTGGAAGTCTCTCACCTGTGTGGGTACGTGCCACGAAGTCTGTTAGGTTTATAGACCAAGAAAAAAAAGAAAACAGCTTTCATCACATCCTCTCTCTCTTTCATTTGTCCCCAGGTTAAAGTGGATCATGGATCTCCATAAATCTGTTTAGTTGAAAAGATGCAAAATGTGTTTCTTAAAAGCCTGGGAATGTTGTAAACATTTTACGAGAGAGCTCATCTGAGTCATACAACATTAAAATTACTTTCAGTAATAATTGTTGCCATTAAGTCATTATGACTGCGTGAAAGTTAGTCAATATAATAAAACATTTTCATGTTGCTGTTTACATAATAGCAACAGGGTTTTTTTCCTCCTCATGCATTTAATTTCTTTTTTTTTTTAAGAGTGAGCACTTATAGTGCATTTCCATGAACAGTGGTTTGTAAAAGATATCAAAGCTTTTGAACTTCTTTCCATTTTAGTAGAGCTACAAACGTCAATGTATTTAATTGGGATTTTATGTAACACACCAACACAAAATAGTGCATCATTGTGAAGTGGAAGGAAAACCAATAATGGCTTCAGTAATTTTCACGAACACATTGCTTGTTAGTCCTGGTGAGTTAACACATTGTATAACCAATTTTGGTGCAGTCAGATCTGTAGGCTTTTGTTGAAAGAAATCTTTATTTGTCACTGCAATTTTACATTCCAGCTAAATTTGGCTTCTGCGTTTAACCTATCCCTTAGGGAGCAGTGGGCATCTTTACAGCACCTGGGAAACAATCTGGGTCTAAGGGTCCTTCTCAGGGACCCATAGGGGAAGTCTGGGGGTTTGAACCAGGTACTTGCAGCCTTCTCTGAAAGCAAGCGCCCTGCGCTGTTTGGCCACCTCTTCCCTGTTTAGCTCTAGAGAGTAAATGTTAGCCCCAGTCTCAAGTCTTCTGCACCCTCTCTCAGGATTTCTACCCGTATTGTTCTTTGTTCAGCTTCATTTATCTTTTCATCAACTCTGACCAGCTATCCGAGCAGAAGAAAAGCATCCCCACTGCATGGAGCTGCCACCAACATTTAAATAAAAGTAAAAATAAATAAATAACCAAAACAGTTCAATAAAGTTCAAGGCATATTAATTGCTTTGCATGGGACTGTATTGCCAGTTACTGATGGAAAAAAAGGGGAATTGAAATATAACCGTGTGATTTACAGCCGCTTTTCTAAAAAAAAAAAAAACAGAACAGAACAGAAAAAAAAACAACAAAAAACAGCGGCTTATCTAAATAAAGGAACATTCTGTATTTTCTGTATTGGGTTGCTTTTAGGAACGCTAGATTATAGGTTGCAAAGGGAGGCTTGTGTAGAATATACAGATTTTCCACTGCAGCCCCCCTGAAATTAAGCTTAGACTGTTGGCAATTACCAGAAGCACAGCTTTAATTACAGCCAACTATCACTCTAAGCGATGAGCGGGTCGGAGAATGCGGCTTTCAGAGGCTATTCCTGCATTGTTGTTACACTTACAGCTGCACACCTCTGCCTCGGTGATCCAGTTTCTCTGGATCAGGCGTCTGTTTTAGTGTAAAGTGCAGTTTGCCCACACATCTAGCATCTGACAAGAACATGTGGGTGAGAGAAAACCCATTCACGTCATGATGGGGCACCGGACAAAGGACTGGTATGTGAGTGATGCCATGGGCCTCACTCTTCATCATTGTGTGGCTTTTGCAGCGACAACCCTCTGTTTTATTCCAATGCAAATAGAAAAAAAAATCACACAGACAGAAACTTGGTCACTTTGTTTGAGTTGTGACTAACAACCTTTGCTGCTCTATGTGACCCGCATGCTGTACTGCCGAGCAGGATTAGTGGCTCGCTGAGGCAACTTCAGGTTCAGCCCAGGGATTCGGTGTCATGACGGTGGTTTATTACTGCATCTATGCTGGTTCACTTGTTCCGGATGCAGGTTGAGTTCAAGGCGCTGCCGATTGGTTTGTGGGGGAAAGAGGGTCCCATCAAAGTCTTTCCTCACAAAAAAAAAAAATCTCATTTTTTTTCTCCTTGATTTTATGAAATTAAAATTTGATAGTTAGATGATGTTATTTTGTATAAAGATCTTTTTTTTTACTTGTTGGTTAATTTTATCAGTCTTGGACTTCATTACAAAAATATACATATATTTACAATATAAAGCGAATTAATAAAACAGTAAATAAATAAATAAAATCACTAATAATAATTTTGACAATAGTGATATTGTTTAAACATTAACATTTTGTACCCTTAATGCATCGAAAACAGCTTATACCGTAAGGGAAGCCAGCTGATTTGCTTGAATTTTTATTTTTTTATTTTTTTTATTTTGGATGATTATTTTCTGAACAATGACAGAATCAGCCTTTTGTGGTTTTATATGCCACAAAAATGCACAGATTGAAAATTGCACTAACAGAATATATAACTGCAATTGTACGTGATATACCTATGTGTAGTTTGGCAGGATAACCGAAGTCTAAATTAATTATTAGTTTATGAAATTGTGCTCCGTGATGCTCTCAGCATAATTTTTATGTCTTATCTACAATGAGTGGCAGTTCTCTTTTTTTCATGGCACTTTTTTTTTATTTTGTTAAAAGTTTTTTTTTTTGTTTAAATGTACATTTTTTATACCATATTTTTTCTTTAAAACTAGTTTTACTTTTAAGTGAATGAGTGTAAACAATCACCAGTGCTGTTTTTGATCTTAGGGTCAAGTCTTGAAATTGTTGCCGTCAGTGTCGTGGTTCTTAGAGTTTTTTTAAACAAATTTTTTACCTCAACTTAGCGTGACTCATGATGGCACAATATTTTTTTTTTACACCAAAATGAAAATCGATACTCTCCATACATGTTACCCAGAAGAGCAGTGACACATCGGGATCAAGTTTAGCTGGTCTTTGAAGAAGCTGAAAAGCGCCTCTTCACTCACCGCTACCTGGCAGTAACGGATCTCTCACTTTAACTTCGACACCTCCTTAAGTTCCATTTGGAGCCATTAATTTTTAACTAAATCTAGATAGTGTGTCAGAGCTTTGTCACATGGGTTTGATCCTGTCACTCCTAAAAAGGCGGTATTAATTACACACTGTAAAGGTGCATTGTTTGTAGATTCTCCTCCTTTTAGAGCTCCGGTTATGAGGGGACGGTGACAAAGCATGCAGAAAAAAGGTCTGCTGCGTCCTCTGGCAATAAAAAGATTAAACAAGCACACAAATGCATTCATTGATGATCATTAAGTACCTCATTTTTGTCCTCATGAGACTGGAGACATGGATATGCCTGGATATCTTGTGACTCAGTCATCTCCAGCGAAAGTCTGTCAAAAACAAATACCAGAAAGATGTGTGTGTGTGTGTGTGTGTGTGTGTTATGTTTAATGGGTCCTCGATCTCAATTGGCTCACCTTAGCGATTCGAGGCATTTGGCGCTCAGCGTGTTTGAAACCCCAGGAGTTCTGTTAATACCAAGTACAATTTCTATTCAGCTTGAAAAACTGCACACACACACACACATTTACACACAGACACACCAATGGGCCAAAGGAAGCAGGTCCTGGGCCAAAGTGGGTTTAGTGTTTAAAATTGGACCAACAAGCGCCCTAGAACAAACCAAACATGACCAGACCAAAGCAGAGGGCTGCTGGCAGGCTGTGTACGTGTAAGATTTGAAGCATAGCTCTCTTATGACGTGCTACGGCTTAAGATTACTCAATGCTTTTTAGATGCACACAGGTGGTCCGGTGTGGCAGCTGCTCCAGCTAGGCGCATTTTATTAACTTGGAATTGAAAAACTCAACTGTGCTTTAATGTGACTCAATATTGTCAAGACACTTGAGACAAGGACATTTATGTGAGAAAAATTTAAGCAGTAATTTGTGAGGAGTGATCTCTGGAAAATACAAAAGATGGAGGGTTACCTGCATTTGATGAAAGTTTTAGGTAAAACTAAAACAAAGCAAAGTCCTATTGAACCTATTTAATTCTAATAAACAGTGAATACTACAGTTTTGTCAGAACAAAGAATCAAACAATAAAAGTAAATTATGTCAACATGCATCAACAACTAAGAGGAATAATTTATTCAAATTGTTCTCAATACTCAGACAAAACACGCAAAAAATAGTGTCTAGAATAGTAATTAAAATGCACTAAAAGAACAATTTAATACATCATTTATTTTATTGGCTTTACTAATGAACAGGCGGAATAATATTAATGTAAAATATTTATGTTTGAACACGTTTAAAACTTGTATTACTGTCCCAGCAGCACAGATAGGATTTTGATGTTGTTTTTTTTGTTTGTTGCTTTTTTCGCATTCAGAAACCATCAGTAATAATCCTACTGGCAAGATACTGAACGTTTAAGCTGCCTTTGAGAAAGGGGCAGGAGCATCTAGCTATTGCACATTGTTTTCAACTATTTACATTAAATTCCAAACAAATCCAGTGGCCATTAAAGAATTTGTCTGAACAGAGTTGATCAAATCTTCTCATCTAAGTCTCACACTAATAAATTAACTTTACTTTCCAATTATTTGTAACTTCAAGTCTTACAAATTCAAGTCAGTACAGATTTACCAAATTATGTTTTATCATCAATTATATTAATTAAGGTGGTAATAGCTGATTTATTTTAAGAGGGCATCTAGAGTCAAAACAGAACCGCTTCAGAATCCTTTAACCTGAAATGAAATCCTTTCTGTGCCTTCTTCTCCAAAGTTTCCTCCACTGAACTGTGGAGAACAGAATGAACCTGTGTGTCTGCTGGGGAGTGGTTTCAGAAGACCGAGTCATACGGTGAAACCACACGGATAAATCACCAGGACCAACCCCTCTAACCTCTTCATGGTGTGTACTTAACCACCCACTTCTAAACACCCCTGCCTCTCCTCTCTGTGTCTCTGCTCCATCCATGGCCTGAGTCCAGAGTTCCTTTACCTCCCTCTCGGACCTAGACTGGCGTTTCTTCATAATGGACTAACCTCTAATGTTTGTCATACTTCGCCTCCAGCAGTCTCCCACTGTAAGAAGTGGTTAGCAGGTTCTGCTAGCCGAACCATGTCTAATGTGCCTAAATGACCCTTGACGACCACAGCGACCTGTTAATGATGGGACCATCCTGTGGCTGTGGCCACTGAGGACTGGTCAGTTTCTGGTCAGGCAATAATGTCCGTGTTGGGCTCCAGAAACAACTGGAAACTGAGACGAAGACTGCACAGCGATACTTCTCACAAGCTGCGTCAGCTTCTGATTGGCTGCTCATTAAAAGCAAAAGAATTTTAATCTTTGGCAAAGTGAGCCGAGGAGGCATAATTTAAATTGGAAAAGTAATGTAAAGACAACCAAAATGCCTTTGCATTTTATGTAAATAACATAAAACTTGTAAAATGATGTAACAGGCCCTTGTCTATTTCTACGTCCAGGGTTGTCACTGTGTGGTGCAGGTTCCACTGTTGGTACTCATGCTGCCTTTGGAGGTATTCAGAAGAAATTTAGGTACAATTATTTGCTAGATTAATTTTGAAAATAACTGAGTTACAGCTAAAACGCGCTGTCAGCCAAAAAGATGAATTGTCGTAGCACGTTGATCGTTGCTTCATCAGAACCTGCACAGAAAGAGAACTCCTGCTATGACCTAAAGCAGAGGACATTGAAGCAGGAAGTTATTTGGCTTCTCATTCAGCTCTGAAGTAGGAATCTGGATCTAGGTTCGGCATCAGACTCTACGGTTTTTCAGTTCCAAGTTCTAAAACTAAGGGGATTTGCTTGATGCTCAGTGACGAAGCTAACTGCTGTCAACAATACAGTTTAATATTGATCTGTTGTTGTTTTTTACTTTTAAACACAACCTATATGTTCTCTAAAGACGATTGTACAAAATACAAGTTTGTCAAAGATTTGATGAAACAAATACAGGGGTAAGAAGCAAAATAAACATGTTTATTTATTGCTGCTATCACTGAATTTTATATTGGTATAATTTCAACCTTATTTCATGAGAGGACTCCCTTAGATTAAAAATATGTTCTACAACGTTATACTGGCCATTAAAGCAAGGTCAGGGTCAGGGTATATAAGAAACCTCCAACCTTCCACTTTAGACTCCTAACTAACTTTTCCAACTTGAAAAATGGAAATCTTAACTTCTGAGTACAAATGGATCACATGGATCATGTAATGTTAATAGATAAAAACAGCGTTTTTCTTTTTTCCCCCCACCAAGATATATTGTACTGCAGTTTTAAAATGTCAGTCAGTATGGTGGTGCTTGAAAAACTTTTTTTCTTAAGTTTAAAAACCTAATGCAGTTATCTTGGAGTCTCATGTGATCTGTGATAGAAGTGTTTTTTTGAAGCTTCCAAATGCTCATTGCTTCATAATGCAACCTACATAGGCACTACTGTTATAAATGTATGTAAGCAAACCAAACCAAACAAAAAAACGCTCATATGAAGCACAATATATCAAAAACAGGCAGGCATTGATTATCATGACCACGGCGGTTGATTGTGATGTTCATGCTGAGGCAGATGACCTTAGTTTCTGGAGGTTTCTGGCTATGAAAATAAGAGCTGCTCCTTTTTACTGTGAATATGTGCTTGCTCCGAATGGACGCATGCAAGAAGTTAAGACTAGATGCAGTCTGCTGGTTTCACTAGTGGTTAAATTTTTTTACATTGACGTTTTCAGAGAGTATTTTGTTTTGATAGGGTCGAAATAAATCTTGTAAAAAATGTTTTGGATCTCATTCAAATTGCATTGTACTGGAATCAATTTAGCAATGAATACAATTTTCTATAGTTGGATCTGAATTGGACCTGTTTATCCTTTAAAGTGCCCTGAAATGATACTTTTTGGGTCGCTGTTGTGTAAACACAACTGATCACATATAATACCATGAGTTGAATTGGGTGAAACTGAGCTGAACTCAAAGTGAACTGAACTGAATGGAATTCCCCCAACATTGGATTGATAAACTAATATTAACTGAACTGAACTGGACATAAAGGAAGTGAACTGAAGTTAATTTAACAGACATAAATTGAAGAAAACTGAGATGATTTGAACTGAACATGATAAAATTGTATGAAATCGATTTTGAATTGTACTGTTATGTCCTGGTCTAAATTAAACTAAACCGAGTTTAAATTAACTGAACTCAAATGAATGAACTTGAATTGATTTGATTTAACGGAGCTTTTTTAAACTGAAATGTAGTGTGCTGAACCTAGTTGACTTCACTTGACTTGAATTTAACTGAACTGAACTAAATTCAGCTTAGATTGACTTGAACTGACTCAAACTGTAATACATTAAACTGAGATGAACTGAACTGAATAAAGCGGAACCGAACTGACTTAACGTGAATTAAACTAAACCGAGATAGAGGACAAGTTAATGTATATCACACTATTCATCCACAAGACAATCCACATAGCTTCACAGGAAAACACAGGGAAGATAATAAAATAATAAAAAAAAAATTTGAGATTTGCGTAAAAGGAGATCCTAATGTATCAAACACTTAACAGCAATGCATAAAAAGGAAGGAATGTTGAAAGAAAAATTCCTCTTCAAATCTCACACTTCAACCCCTCCTTAGTGATTGGGCAAACAGGTATTTAGACAGATTATTTGATGGTAACGTTTTGGAGGTTTTCGTGATAGAATTGGGCGCTGCTTCAAATTTGTCTAGGCTTCTGCCATGGTATGGTTTATTATTTTCCTGTTTTGGCCAAGAACAAAATAAATATGTTGTTAAAAAACAACATATTTATACATCTTAGAAGAAAAGGTTGCCACTGAGCAGTAAAGTCTACTTTTACTGCAAAGGTGGCATTGGAATTACAGAGGGGTTGATAAGCATAAAGCGAATTAAGAATAAATAAAATGTGTCCCAGTAAAGTTTTAAGATAAAACAAAGTGAAAATGAATGAAAATATCCACACCCTCCGGTTAGTTTCAGAACAGTTTGAATGGTTAATCTCACGATCCTGTTGCTATTGTTCGGTGCCAAAGCTGCTCCGCTCTGGCCATGTGTTCAAACAGACACCCACAACTCGCAGTGATATCACTACTACACACACTGGCAGCAGTGCTCACGATTTCTTTGCAACTGGATCTGCGTTGATGTAAGTACTTTTTTATGTGGCATGAAAGCCTGTCATCATACGACATATATGAAAACAATAACACCACGTTGGAGGAGTGTGTGGGGGGGGGGGGGGGGTGTATCGTTCGTTTAGTCCACGTCAGGTCTCACCTGGATTTTGTTTACAGTAAACTCTATTTTGTGTGTGTGTGTGTGTGTGTGTGTGTGTGTGTGTTATTGTTAATCATTCACTGCATTACTTCAGGGTGAAGGGATTTGTTTTTTAATGTTCCCGCTTGTCCATGTCTGTCATCAAGCACAAAACACACCAAGACAGACAGAGGGCCGGCTACCTGGACGGTGAGCCGTGCGGACAGCGTGAGAGGGCTGTGTTTTTCCGGAGGGACAGAAGCAGTGACACAGCGTTTAGACAGAGCGAAAAAGAGAGCAATCGTGATCAGGTACTCTTAGTCACGAAGCACACTCTTTTGTTGAGTTCTGAGTGTGTGTTAGGTAAACACACACTGGGATGTGTTAGAAGGATAGCTTTTGCTGTCCGTACAACATAGTTTGGATTAATGAATGCTCTGTATGCATATATGTGAGAGTGGCCCTGCTCAATATTCAGATCCTGAGAGGACATGAGCCTGAGGAGGTTACCATTCACCCTTGGTCAAATCCTGGGAGTTTCTTTGTTTTTCCGTCTGGGTCACTGAGATCTCCCTGTTTGTGTTTTATAACAACCGTGTTGGCAACCAGGCTTTTGCTCTAAAATCTGGAGCAGCTTACGGCAGTATGAGCAGAAGTGTTGATGTAGGCACCCATGCCTACAGAGGTCTTTTTCTTATCAATCGTCGGCATAAATGTCACTTTTACTTGGGACTTTTAAGGATTTTACCCAAATGTTTTTTTTCCCAATACAGCCTTTTTGTCAGTGTTACAAACTCTTGTTATCTTCTCCTTCACATGACTGTTTACTGCAGCTGATTTCTATTTCCTACAATGTAAAGGTCAGGAGACTAGACAATACTCAGAACAATGGAAAAGTTTGTTTTCTAAAAACAAACGTTTCCGTGGGAGGGACCTCAGTAATTTTATATTTCTTTGCAAGTTATCATAAATGTTGTAATATCTGCAAAAGAAATCCTGAATTTAAGCCTCACACGAGTTGGTTAGGATGATCAGGAACAATTCAAGAACCACCTGCTCAAGGAAGCAGTTGGACAACCATCTTCACTGCCCATAGCAGTGGGTTCTACGTTGCCGTGAACTGAGCGAGTGATGACCTAGAAAGAAGCTCCTGCTACCAAACTGAGATCCGAATATTGCAGCAGCCTACATTTACAAGCTAAAATGCCTTCCAAAAAAGGGTTTCATATTCAGTGGAGACAAAGATTGAGGTTTTTGGCCACAATGGTCGTTTGGAGGAGTTGAGATTTGCCTTTCAAACTTAAAAACACCTGTTCTAATGAGATAGTGATCCAAGCCCTCATCTAAAAGAGTTTTGAAAAACAGTCTGACATTAAGCTTCTGTTCAAAATTTTTGTATTTTGCTGAAAAGCCACGTGTGTCCCAGAAAACCAACTAGTTTTCATAAACTCTATGAAGTCTGCCAAACACTCAGCCAGAATTATGTCAGAGGCTTGTTGATGGCTACAAAAAAGGCAAGTGGTCGAAGATTAGAGAATATCCACAAGCAATTCATACTTCCTTAGATACAAACCCAGTAAGTGTTTTTAAAATCCTTTAAATCATAATTTGCACCATCATCCCCCTCCAGGCGTTTGAAATAATCGATTAGAGGCCCGAGAATTAACATGATATTCCTGCCCATGCTGAGTGTATGAAAACTGATGCGTGGATGTTGGATCATGCATGCTTTGAGAACCATACATATTTAAAGCAGAAGCATATTTCCGTAAGGTGACTTAGCAGTTTTCTGTTGCCTAACTGTCCTCCCACGCTCCATCCTGTCCTGTCCTGCCTTGCCCCATGCTGGTTCGGAAGTTCCAGCCCCGCCCAGGTTTTGCCAGAGTGCTTTGGTGCCGCATTGTGTAATGCCAAACGGCCTGTGTGCGTCACTGGGAGCACCCTTCCTACACGCACGTACATGAGTGTAAACACATGGAAGAAACAGTACAAAGTGTCTTCTTACACCAGCCCACGCCACAGACTTGCCTTTATTTACAGGGATCATGCTACAGAATAGTTTGATCGTCTCCGTGTTGTTTTGTATCCGTTTACACATTTGTTCAGAATGTAAGTCGTGCATGTTCAGAGAAGTTGTCTCACATGACTCTTCCTTTCACATTGGCTCCTGTTTATTGTAAAACTCAATCAGACATTAAGCTCTCAGACAAGATGTTATCGTCATCCTTGCTGTGAAAATGAGTCAGCTTTGAATGACCGTGAAAACCTAATGTTTAAAGGGGTGTTGTTCCTTTTCAGGGAGCCTGCTATGCTAGCTGAATTACAGGACGTGAAATAACATTCCAAGAAATGATTTATGTTTTCGTCCACTACTTAGAAGGCAGTTACTGCGATCGTGGAGTTTTTTTTCTACTTCATCTATAGGGGAAACTAAACAACTTTTCTAGTTTTATGGAGCTGAAACAGTAACAGCTTGCAGCGTCATTGAAAAGAGATTTGGCATTGTAAAATCAAACTTTGAAAAATCACTTGCGATGACATAAAAAAAGAGATATGGTATTGAGAGATTAGACATTGACAAGTCAAACATTGTTAGAAAGTAAAAACTTATGATGACATTCTAATTTTATGCTGCATCTTTTTTTCAATGAAAGATATTTTCATTGTCACTGCAGAGCTCCTTCAGCTACGATGTCACTACAAGCTGGCACTGTTTTGCCATCGGGGGCGGGGCTAGATTCAGGGCCCCTTCGTGGGCCTTCCGTTTATCCGCTACTCATCATCTACCTGCAGTGAACTTATGGAAAGCTCCAGTCAAGTACCGCTGCTCGACCACAAGAAAGGGTATTATTTTCATTAATATTATCTTTGTTAGCTTATACAGCTAATGATTGTAGTGACATGGAGCTGAACCAGTGAAAATCCAAAAAAGATTAAAAAATAAAACAACTGGACTTCTATTCTAAGCTCCAACGAGGCAGCTTGGAACTCTACACTACTCCCGACTTTTTGAACTGAGAAAGCTTCCTGGATGGGAAGCGAAACATCTTCAGCTTCAGAATAGAAGTCCAGTTGTTTTATTTTTTTAACCTTTTTTGGATTGATCATGCCCTCAATGACTGAGAAGCTTCACCAACATAAACCAGTGACAGTTGGTAGATGATGAGGAGTACCGTAAACACAAATCAGCACATTTTAGGTCAATGGGATTTAAGTCCAGACTTTGACTAGGCCAGTCGTAAACCTTCATTTAGTTCTAGTTCAGCCTGATAGATGGCATTGGTTTTGTTTCTCATCAAATTTGCATCCCCATTAAAACTGAATAAATCTATAAGTGGGCAAGTACTTTTTCACCGCATTGTATATAGTACCAAATTGCAACAGCGACCATTTCAAGACACTTTACAAACAGACCCAGTGGATTTTCAGCTAAATGGAACCCAGATCGGCCCAGATTAAATTCAGATCCATCTGATTCATTCCAATTTAAACAACTGTGTTGTGCCAGTTCGCCCTTAACATCAACTAGTTCTACATTCAGTTCAGCCAGGTTAAAGTAAATTCATTCATATTCATGGTTCACCCCTAGACATTTTGAAACTCCAACATGAACTAGTTGTCATTCATTTTAATTTTTGTCTGGAATGCCGTTTTGAAAAAATACCAATAAGTCATGACTTAATTTACAAATTGGCATATGAATTATGCCATTGAGCAGCAGCCGTTTTATTCTCTCCTGTTGCCTTTGCCCACATAAACTCCATTTTATTATGACTGAATTACCAACCCAGCTGCTCTTATTCACATATTTTAACATTTTTAGTGGAGAAAACAAAACAAATATGAAAGTTTGACTGCCAAACTGTCCATCTAGTAATTGGTCTCTGGTTAGTAACTGTGGTTACATTTAATCCTCTTATTACTGTTGAATTGGCAGGAGTTGTTGTTGTTGTCCTTTAAACTGCCATTGCACACTTGAAAACACAGTAATAGTGAATAGCTGACAGATACTGAAAGTTTATGATGTCTTAGGGGCAGAAGGGGCAGAACACTCACTCGCTGCACTTTTTAAATAGCCGTACAGCCAGAAAATGAAAGCAATTAAAAAATCCCAATGGCATATATATAATAGTGGTCATTGATAAATTCCTGACTAAGAACAGTAGCCGACAGTATCTCTAATTATGTAAATTATATGTTTTGAATCTGTTAGTCTTTCAGCGTTGGTGCTTGTGTCCTGTCCTTTATTTCACACTTATGCATGTTTCCCATTCAGCAATTTCATTTATATGAAAAGATCAAACACACACACACACACACACACACACACACACACACACACACACACACACACACACACACACACACACACACACACACACACACACACACACAAGTTAGAATCGAACCACTAATAGTTTATTTTCATCAATTAACAAGATGCAGCCAATGAACAGAAGTTAGATCTAAATCAAATCAGTATTTGCTGTGAAGACCCTTTGCCTCCCAGACAGCATCCATTCTGATACACTTGCACACAATTTTTGATGGAACTGGGCTGGTGGGTTGTTCCAAATATCTTGGAAAACGAACCACAGCTCTTCTGTGTCCTCAAATTCTTCTGACTCTTCATTTTTTGATGGAACTGGCTGGTGGGTTGTTCCAAATATCTTGGAAAACGAACCACAGCTCTTCTGTGTCCTCAAATTCTTCTGACTCTTCATGTGATATTAACATCAAATATTGATGTGATATTTTCTAATTTGATGAAAATAAGCAAAAATTGCTTTCATTTAAAATCATTCTTAGTTTACATAATTTTTCTGTTGCCAATCTCCAGTGGTCATCCTGCAGCCCAACTAGCACTATTGCCACTTGCACTGTAACACAGGTTAAGAACAATGGCTTTATTTTCTGGCCCACATATAACTGTCACTTTGTTAGAAGTCAATATTTGACTCACTACTGCTACTTTCCACTTACGCTAATATTAGAGGGGTCTTCCACTGACTCAGAATATCAACAGGTGGCTTCACGCCTACTCTGTGTTCTTAATATTGCTCGCTTGTTCTTTGTTTGAGCTAGCTGTCATCTTCTCCCTCTTTGTCACTGTCTGTGTTTTTGATCTGTTTTCTGTTATTCAGGGGCCCCACATTGCATCAGTGACTCTGGCAGCCTATGAATGTGGTTCGGTGGATTTCCCTGAGCCTCCCTATCCGGACCAAATTGTCTGTCCCCAGCAGGAAACACCAACATCCGGTTCTGATGCTGAGCTGGTGGGAGCGGGGGTAGTGGGGGCAGACGAAATGGTGGGGCCAGTGGCCCTCCAGGGAGGCATCTCCCTCTGGACCATCATCTCAAAAGTTCGCCTGGAAGCTTGTATGTGGGTGAGTCTTATTAGGATAGTGCTGGCTGTGGGTGAATCTTTTATCAGCTCTGTAGCGGCGGAGTCCCTTTTACAGTGATTGTAACCAGCTTTCACTGGTCCTCAGAGTGTATTTTACTGTAACGGCAGTGCCTTCCAAAAAGTACTCATAAGCCTTTAACTTTTATTGTGTTCCAACTACAAACTCCAGTGCATTTATTGGGATTTTATAATCCAGACCAACATAAGTAGTGCAAGAACAATAATGGGTGGTTTTCTACACTCCTCCACTCAAAGGTTGTGACGTTAATTTTTGTCACTTGAGGGTGTCTTTTCTAAGCAAATACAGTTGCAGAACTTGGGTTATCCCCGCTTTTGACTTGTACATGCAAAAAGTGAAATCTTCTTCTTGAAATTATTCAGTCTGACCAGTTTTCCTGTCCCTGCCAAAGAAAGGCCTCCCCACAGGATGATGCTGCCACCACCACCACCGTTGTCATTGAGGATGGTGTGTTTAGGATCATGAGAACAGACCTGTGAACCTGTTTGTTCACTAATGTTCTCCAACAAACATCTGAGGCCTCCACAGTCCTGCAATATTTATACTTAGGTTAAATACATTTGGTTGCATTGCAATTCTTTTAGGGGTTTCAGAGTGAAGGGGACTGCATCCGAAAGAATTCTTACTTGTAAAAATTGTTAAAAACTGTCTTAATTTCCTTCACAGATTTGCCCAGGTCTGTGTTATTCTGATTTTTGTTACACTTGAGAAAATAGTCAAAAGGTTAGGACGCATGGATTCTTTTGCAAGGCATTGTCGGTTTCCTGTAGGATGATACATTATCCTTAACATAACTTACTGAAAGAAAATAAAATGACTGATAGCTTTTAGGGGAAAAAACAAGAACGGTGAGAAATTCATACCATGGTTTGTTTTTACACAGAAGTCCGAGATGCACAAACAGTGTCCAAAATGAGCTTCCTGATTCACCGGCCAAGTTGGCCGGTAGATGTAAAACTCAACCGGCCAGGCATATCTTTTACCGGCCAAAATATTAATCCTCACCAGCCCTCTCAATTTTTGCCAAAAATTAAGAGTGAGATTATGTTAATTTTGGGGGGCATGGCTGACTGTACCCTGGAAGAGAAATCTTTGTTTCCTACCTTTGATAGGAAAATATTAAGTATATAATAAAAGGCACAATATGAATTATCAGATTCACATCCAGGCAATAAAAAAACACTACAGATTATCATTATCCATGTTGGTCTCATTTGTGATTGAGGCAGAGTTTCATCAAGCCTATGGCCCAACATTTTTCCCTCAGCTGCAACACTTAAAGCACGCAGGGGTTCTCGCTGCGTCTTTACGCTGATCCAGCTGCTGGATAACCAGTGGGGAAGATGCATAAATGAAGACTGTAAAGGGCTTCTTTAGAGGAGAGAGAAGGAAAAATGGGTCTAAGCTAAAGCCCCTGATGTTACAAGTTCCTTAAAATGACCCTTAAAAGTGCGCACCTTAATTGGACATTAAACGTAGTGATTCATGTTTTGAAGGCTGGCCGCTGATAAAAGCACCTGGCTCCGAGGGGGGGGGGGGGGGGGGGGCACGCAGTAAGAGCGGTGAAGCACAGAGACACAGCGCATGTGGTTAAAAAATGCAGAATAAATAAGAAAGAAACTTATAAACAGACTAATTGGCGTTTTAGACTGAATCTGGTTAGCAGAACTGTTTTCTAATCCAGCATGCAGCCATGACTGGTTCTGAATAAAGGCTTCATCTGGGAGCCGCTCTGGCCTCCTTGCCTCCTGCTCCGCAGAAGGCAGAGTTTAGACTGAGCTCTGGATGGACAGAGCTGTGAACGGGTCATCCGCAGCCCAGATGGGTTTTGTTATTTCTATGTTATTTTTAATTTATTTGGTACAAACATTTACTCGCCATGTGGTAGCTGGCTCTCTGAAATTCACTTGCCAAACGGGAAATTTACTCGCATTTGGCGACTGCTGAGTGTTAATTTCGGACCCTGTGCACAAACCTGCTTTACTTCATTTATTTTTTCTTACTTATCTGTTACTATCCACACAAAAATCATTATTTACCATGTTTCAGCCTTGGTGCCCATTTAAAAGCCCTTTTAGCAGCTGCTTTTGCTCTTCTGCTTAAATGTTTGAGCAATGTCATTTTGAACATGCTTCTTCTTTTTTGTGTTTCTCATAATAGGTTAGCAGTACCACAAATTTACATGGGGTGCAATTGCACTCACTAATAGCTCATATTCTTGGAAAACCCCACTTCCCTACTGTGAATTTCCACCAAGCAAACTCAACCAGTTTGGTGGGTGGATATCAAGGAAGATAAAAATGTTTTATGTTTATCAGGCCATTTTTTTGGCAGGGCCTAGACAGAAACCTTTCATCTACTTCACAGGTAAAATATCTAAAAATACACTATTATGCTTTATAATGTCAGAGTTTCTTTTTAAAAAGTCAAAGAGCTGCCCTTTGAGGCTCTGCTGGTTAATCAGTGACTCGCACATTTTTCTGCTGCTGTTACACTCCTAACTCATTCTGCATAAAAAAACAAGAAGACATGTACCAGACAGGTCACAAAGTCAGCCTCTGCTATAGGTTTCTGTTTAGCCTTTCAAGTTCACTTTTTACCGTCAGTTTGATTTTGAGAACTGCGGAGAGTTTAAAAAGCTGAACTTGGTAGATTGTTTTAAAATCATCTGCTTCCCTCTTCCTTCTAATGTGGAAGGTAAAGTGCGGAGGGGGAAATAAACCTCTTTAGTTACTTCTTCATGGCTGGCGCCTTTACGGGAACCGGCCCTTCTGCTCTCTGTTGTAATTGGCCCCCAGGCTTCAATGGAGCTGTAAAATATTAACTACACACACACACACACACACACACACACACACACACACACACGCACACAAGCTTCCGTCTTTCAAAGGATTACCAAACTCTCCGTTTGTTGTTGTGTTTTATGTCACCAAATCCCCCTTTGGATTCACCCCCACCCACGAGGCTTGTCAGCTCCACAGTTGGAGGCACCTGTTGCACGCACAATTTCAAAGCACCCACGCCAATTTACCCCCCCCCCCCCCCCCCCCCCCCCCCAAAAAAAAGAAAATCTGGTGCCAGCTCTCTGTTTATGCTGGTGAGGAGACATGAAACAGCCCTCCTCCTCCTCCTCCTCACAACTGCTCCCAACTTCTTCCCACTTTCTCTTTCCTACTCATTCTTTTCTCTTGAAGTCTCATGACAGTGGATGCCTCAAGAGCGCCACTTCAAACAGCTGCACGGCGCAGGTGGACAAATTTCATCACCCTGCTTCGCAAATAGCCTGAGCTAACAGAGGCCAAGCTTTTGAATAGAGCAGCTGCCAGACAGATTAATGCAGGTCCCCATTATATATATATATATATATATATATATATATATATATATATATATATATATATATATATATATTTCATTAAAGACTGCAGCATTTCGTCGAGAACAGGGTGTCCAGATTAAAGTTGCGGTGTGCCAGATTTTGGGGGAATTGCACCGCCTCCTGACTGATTGTTTGGGCTTGTTGTTGCTGCCATGGTTGCTAACTACCATCTAATTATCTTCTGGCTTAGCCTCTCAGCAACATATAAGTGACGCTCCTGTGATTAGTTAGTTATCCTTCTCTTTGATGCTGATGTGATTTGTGTGTTTTACCAGAACAGCAAATTCTGCATAGTTTTTTGTTAACACCCATAGCTGCGCCTTGTACGAAGCTTGTAACCATACAGAAGCGCTTCCTAATTGGAATTTAATTTAACTGCAGAGCCAAAAATATTCATACCTCATGACCTATTTCAAATGTTGTCAGATTACAACCGCAGCAGTCAATCAATTTTATTGGGGTTTCGTGTGATAGAGCAACACAAAGCAGTGCATAGTTGTCGAGTTGAATAAGCCACAATGTTTGGAACAAAAAATGGAAAAAAGTCTGGAAAAGTTGATGTATTGATGCAAAAATGCATGATATCAACATGGACACTCGGACTGTTAAGTGTTCTTTAGAGAGACAGCCAGGAGAAAGGAACATTCTTCGTGGCAGCTGGTTCTTGTAAATACTACTCTGTAGTGCCAACCTAAAGGTAAAAGTCTAAACAGTTTTTGCGCAGAAAGTCTGGGATCTGCAGAGAGCTCCTTTCTTGACCCTGGAGCTGTACAAATCCTTGATGGAGGGAAGGTCAGCCCTGATGATCTGGTCTGCAGAGCTATTGGTTCATTGTAATTTGCCCTGTTTTGTGGATGAGCCAAACCACACAGTGATGCATGTGCACAAAACAAAATGAATGTTGGCAGTGGAGAATATGACCAGAAGCTCCTGTGGAAAGTTGCACTTCTTGATTTGTTGCAGGAAGTACAGTCTCTGCTGGGCCTTCTTCTGAGGAGTGTCTCTGTGTGTGGTCCATCTCAGGTCCAAAGAGATCTCCGCAGTCTTAAAGTGGTTCTGACCACATCAGTGGACCAACCAAACCGCCTGTTGCCTTCATGCAGACTCATCATTGTCCTTGATCAGACCAGTGACTGTGTTATCATCTGCAAACTTCAGCAGTTTCAGAAATAGGTGCAGTCATTAGTGTACAGAGAAAAGAGGAGAGAGGAGACAACACACCCCTGTGGGGAGCCAGCGATGATGGCTCTTTTGTGGGAAGATGCTCGCCAGCCTCACCTGCTGCTGCAGGCCAGTCAGGAACCTGGTGATCCACTGACAGTTGAAGGCCGGTACTGTGAGCTAGATGAGCTTTTGGTTGAGGAAGTCTGGGTTGATGTTGTTGGAGGGTGGGCTGTAGTCCACAAACAGGATATTGGCGTACATTCCTGGGTGATCATAGTGATGCAGGATGAAGTCTAGTATTGGGCTGGCCACATCATTTTCTCAAAGGTTCTTATGACCACAAACATCAGGGCTGCAGGCTTTTTGTCATTTAACCCCGTAATGGTTTGTTTCTTGAGAACCAGGATGATGGTGGTTCATCTGAAGTAGGAGGGAACCTCACACAGCTCCAGAGACTTGTTGAAGATCTGAGTGAAGACGGGGCCAGTTGGTCAGCCTGGGCTTGGTGGCATAAGGGGGAGATGCTCTCAGGTTCTGGAACTTTCTTGGTCATCCGATGCTGAAGGAGCCTATTTATATCTTCCTCAGTTATCATAAATCCAGGTAGGGGGTCTTAGGGGATCAGGGTGATTGGTGCATTGGGAGCTTTTTCTGAAACGTGGCCAAAAGGAGCCAGTGGAAATGGGGCTTTTGTGTCAGAGTGCTTTTCAAGCTTGCTGTAAAGAGCTGTATAAGAAGCTGATATACAGTATATTACCCCGTTTACACTACCCCTTTTTAACCGTGCCGAGACCAGTCCGAGTTCGGTAACCGAGATAACTATCGAGTGTAAATGGAACGCAAACTGAACTGAACCTAGCCAGACACAACGGACCGCGCTAAATGTAGCCCAGTTCCAGGTGTGGGTTCGGCTCGTTTTTTTTCTGGCCCGGTTCTCTAATAACAAAGAGCACATGAGCAGACCGCGTCATCTCCTTACAGTCAGCTGACATTTCAGACATTCATAAAAATACTAGCTTCCCTACCATGACACACAATTTCCAGTGATGATTCTGCTTAGCAGTGTGATGAACCTCAACGTCTGTCGTTGTTTCCTGCGTCTGTAAATCAATATTAGACGTTCGTTTGTCTTATCCACTTTCCAAAAGCCGACTCTGTCAAATAATTTCACCAAAGGTTGCCGTCTTCGCCTGACTCTCCGCAAACAACGAAATATAACCAAACATAACTGCCTGAATGTTACGGGCGCCGCCATTTTGATTTGCTTGGTCACTCCTTCAATCCCAGAGAGCAGTAGTACCATAGATCGTCACTAGGAGACGAGGAAACCAAGGAACCGAGATAGCGTTATGTGTAAACGGTCGTCAGAACCAAGCTCGGCTTGGTTAACTGATCCAAGCTCGGACTGAGCTCGGCACGGATCGGTTTAACAAGGGTAGTGTAAATGGGGCTAATGATTCATGTCAGCACAATTTCCTTGGCCGTGACCATTGCTTCCATTATTATGGTACGTGGAGTTTTCCGACATATATTTTACACAGTGCTGTTGTCAATGCCGCACCACACCTCCTGTTGTGCTATATTTCCAAAAGGTCACAGCTGTGGTTCAACCTGTGATTTATGCATGACCAAGACTGGTCTTTGCATTGTTGGTGACAATGCTGGAGGTACCCCTAAAGAAAATCCAGTGCACCCAATTAGTTTCAGAAGTCAACTAATAAGGAAACAAGGTCCACCTGTGTCTCTCAATAGAAATTCAGTCATTCTGTGAAGGCATCAAAGGTTTGTTAGAGCACATTAGTGGACAAACATAATAAAGACCGGGGAACATAGAAGACAGGTCAGGGAGGTAGTCGTGGAGGAGTTTAAAGCAGTTTAAATTTCATTTCTTAGAGCCTGCTGTTTTATTTTGTGTATTAAATCTGTTTCCCTGACTGCCTCACTCCTAACTGGCTCTCTTGTTTTGGTGCGTGAACTTGGTAAACCCACCAAATTACTTACTTCCCTCAAATCCCTTCCGTTTTTACTTATTAAGCATTTTTTATTCACACACGCTCCAGCACTTTATGTCTACAAGCTCCATTTGGCAGTTGTACTGTGTGGAGCTAGCGTATGGCTTTTCCCCTGTGTTGGGCCTGTGTGTAATCGATCCACAGTTCTTTGATAATCTGTAGGATTTTCAGTCTTGTAAATCCTTTCTGTTTTGGTTCTGTTAATTGCTTCTGTTACACAATCCCGGCCATCAAGTGAAAGCCTGTTCGGATTGAGGCCATTAATATATTTGCTTTTTTTTTTTTTTTTTACTTGCTAGTCCGTAGGCTAACATATCTGGTGTAGTGACTGCACATTTTCCCAAACTCTCTGTGAAATATTTGGGACGTCTTTTAGTCGAAATGGAAAATGATTGCAGAACCTTTGCACCTTTCTCTACCCTGTTTGGTACTATTTTAAATGCAGCCGGCTTCTCCTGAGCCAGGAGTAAGGTGCATCTTCAATGGGACGTGTGTCACTTGAGATTAGTTGAATACTGTACTTCTGAGCTACTGTGCAAAGAGAACTGCTTCCGAATTCAAGAAGGAGCAGTCAAGTTTTGGTCCTTGAGGGCCAGAGTCCAGTAATATTTGAATGTTTCATTGTGGACTTCTCTTAGCATCTGGAGTTTATAACCCTATCTGGCAGTTTGCTTTTGAAAAACTTTCCTTTCTGCCAAGCATGGGCAGTCCAATTGCAAGTCATGTGTTTAGGTAGCCCTACTACAGAGTAGTGAATAGTTTAACATAGCTGCCAACAAACTGAGTAAAGCACCAGAACTCCTCATTTTTCTGTCATATGAAGGTAGCTGACATCCTGGCTTTCACTTTGGCTTCATTCAACTCTGTCTGTTGAGCTTCCACTTGGCATAGCAGTAGACAAATTACTTGTTGAGCATTTTTACCTCATTTTTTTCTCAAGTTAAATGTTTTTGACGTGAGTCTCTGTTGAGGGGTTATAAGCAGTAAATACACATGTTGCTCTGGTAGATAACTGTCTTGGCTTCATCATTTAATCTAAATTTAGATTAGATTAGAAAACGCTGCCAATTTCAGAAATGTCATACAAAAGCTGTTTTATGAACCTTTCAACTGTCGTCATGTTTGGATTTGCTAGTTTTTGTCTGCAGAAGCTGATGAACATTTACATTAAAGTGGAATAAGGAGGTGGTACTCCACCAGTGATCTTCCTTTTTTGAATGCTGCATGTCTTCCACCTCTCTCTCAACCCTGTTTCCTGTCAGATACAAGGACTAGAGCCAAGAACTTTAAAAAAATATTTGTTTTTCTTTTAAAAATGCTTTTATTCTGTTCTCAGTGTTTCACACAGGACGGTCATTGGTTCTGCACTGCCTCCAATGACAAATGTGCATCTGCTTCTGTGTAAATGACCAAATACAAAGGGAACAACAGATTAAAATGTTTTAAAAATAGTATTTTTATAAACTGCTATAACGTTTTTAAGATGGATATTGTGTGAAGATGATAGAGGTCTGCTTCTACTGTCTACCATTAACTGGTCCTTTAGGACCAACTAATCTAGATCTATGTTAAAGATGCCAAGAAAGTTATCCACTACAGTTTAAATGCTAATTAGCTTTTTTCTAGATCTTAATTTTTTTTTTTAAGTCCTGACCTGTTCTTTTAAGTGTTCTCCAGTGCTAAAGAGAATTCGCTTTTCTGTGCCACAGGGAATAAAAATTAGAATTTTTATTTGACAAAAATATGGTGTTTTTTATTTTATTTTACCCTGATAGGTAAAAACTCCTAACCTGACTCTTGCTAGACGGCTGTAGTTCCCCAGAACGGGGTGGTTAAAAAAAAACTCCCTACAAATAAGAATGCCTCTCTCGCTGAGGCATTTACAAACCTTGGGTTTCTCAGGGTTGCTATTTCTTAGTTAGTCACTTACTGGATCCATACCTGGGTTATTAGAGCACAACTGATTTTCTGTTCACAAAACCTCTTGAATTTAAAGAACAGATGTCCCAACTTCACAGCCAATACTGCACACAAGGTGTTCTCTAACCGTCAGTAGCTTCTTTGTCTCCACAGCAAACTGGTATAAAGATCATTCATCTTCGGTGTCAATGTCATTTGTTCGTGATTTTAAATCTGAATTTAATCAACCTTTTTGTAACAGTAATGATAGTTATTGAATAGATTCTGTTGCATGGCTTATGTTACTTAATGCATTTTATTGTAACCAAATCACTGCTATAAACACAATTTAAAGCATAAAATAACATTTAAATAAAGTCTAGTGACTGTTCTATATGTTTGGAATTACACAGACATATGCAGAGTTGATCAATATTTGGAATTTGATGTGAACCTTTAATGCTGTTTGGAAAAACTTTGTTTTATTGTATTATTATATATTTTTCAGTTTGTATTATATTTTACTGCTGACTAAAACTGCTGCTTTGGGAGAAGGATTTAGTTATTTAATCTTGAAATGAATGACAATTCTTTTGTACGTTTAGTGCTGGAGAAAGGTTTTACTTCCTTATATTTGTAAACCCTTGTAGACCCCGATGACGTAACAACAATCCATTAAAAGCAGGATTGTTTTTCCGTTTCTGTTAACGCATCAATGTGACAGCGTTTTAATTGTGGTCTCCGTGCACAACACACTGGTAGAAACGTTAAAAGCGGTAATTTCCCTGCCAGGCCACTAGTAGGTGGTATGTTCTTTGAAACTCAATAAACATGCACATGTGTAGAAATCTTGCCTGCTTAATCACCACTAAATAAACCGAACGGCAGAGACCGTGATGTTTATATGGACGGATGGGGAAGTTCAACAGTTGCCTCAGGTGACTTTGAACAATAAAACCACCACTGTGTTTTTATTGGTCGGCACTTGTTATGATGTGTGCATGCACATTCAGTTCTACTGATTGCAGGCATAATGCGCGTGTGCCAGGGCTTCCCCGTAAAGGCAGATTTTTCCTCTGTACACAACAACGGAGACCATGATGTTTTCAAAACATCCCAGTCTGGAACCTGTTTTCAAATTGTGACGTTTTCAGAGAAAAAAAAAAAACATGCCGTTGTTGTGTACACGAACAGTGGAACCGCAACGAAACCTTTCTGCTTTAACCGACAAACGTGACAAACTGAGTGGCCTCAGTCTTCCTGGATGACTGGAGTAAATACAAAATGTTCCCAAAGATGATTTAAATTTTCAATGTATAGCAGCTATCCAAACCTGCCTGGCCCTGTGTGAAAACATCTTGTCTGTCTTGGGTTGTGCGGCAAAACAATGATCCAAAGCACACCAGCAATTTTTTGTCTGAATGACTCAAAAAAAAAAAAAAAAAAAAAAAAAACTAAGCGAAAGTTTTTGAGCCGCCTAGTCAAAATCTATTCTTAAATCAACTGGATTGCATTGACACTACCTTAAACAGTGTCTTTGTGATGAAAAGCTCTCAAATGTGGCTGACTTAAAACAATTCTGCAATGAAAAGTGGGCCACATTTCCTCTACAGGGATGTAAAAGACAATTATCCCACTGTTTGATGGCAGCTGTTGCTGCCAAGTGTGCCACAACTGGTTTGTCACATAAAACCAAATTGGGTTGGATAGCTTTTTTTCTTTTACTGCATAACGGTGTGTTTAAAATATTTGTAATTATTTCGGTTATCTTTGATGATAATATTATTTTGATCATAAATGTTTAAATTTAAAAAAGTCACCTGTATCGAGAAAAAGAAATTCGTCACAGCACAGAATGTCATAATTATTTCAAGCTGAAGCACCACATTTGAGCCTTTTTTCTGTGTGTGTGTGTGTGTGTGTGTGTGTGCGTGTGTGTGTGTGTGTGTGTGTGTGTGTGTGTGTGTGTGTGTGTGCTTGTGCGTTGGTTGTGCTTTGTTGAATAGGGCACTGGTACAGCTATAGGGGAGCTCCCTCCTTACTTCATGGCACGGGCAGCCCGACTGTCCGGTGCTGAGCCAGACGATGAAGATTACCAGAGGTTTGAGGAAATGCTGGACCAGACCGACCCAGCCCAGGTGACACTTTGCTCTTTGCACCTTTTTCAGTCCATCCTCTTTCATAGGTGTCATCACTGTACAATCTTAACCCTTTACTTTGTCCTTTGTCTTCCCATATTACTCATAAGTACTCATAAGTTACATCAAACAGGGATTTCTCAAGTTGTTGTAGGGCAAGTCTACCACATGCTTTAAATGTTGGAAAAGCCCCACCTTTATTTCTCAACGAGACAATTGAGCGTCTTGCACAACATTATGACTAAGAGAACATCAGTGATGCACTTGAGTGAAATGCTCTTTCCGTTCCAGGCTTTCATTAAGAAATCCGCTTTAAAACATGTTCAGCATGTCATCCCTCCACATATTTCAGCAGTGTCTAATGGCCTTTTGTAAATATTTATTTCGCTATCCTTCTACTATTATCAATGGTGCGAGAGGAATGAAAGGAAATATGCATGCAGTTGTGAAAAAGCATTTCATCGGACGTGCCTGTTGTGTGTCCAGTCTCAGGAAAGCTTCTCTCCCTCTCCTCATGCGGGTCAAACATCCAGACAGACCAAGAGCAACCAACGATCTGCCTCCATAAATGGCCGAGAACAATTAAGTCGCTGACTCTCGCTGTTCCAGAAAGAACCAAACAGTTACTAATTCATCTGATTAGTTATCACATTTCACTGTACTGTACAGTTTACTGTATCTCACTTTTCAGCACATACACACAGTTTAGATGGGAATTCTTGTTCTTGTAACTGGACGTAATATTAACCTTTTGGATTTCCCCAGCCACTGATAGAGAATCTGATTATGAATCTGTGGAGGGATCTAAACATAAGGGCGATGGCAAGCAGGCGTTTCAACCTCAAAGAGGTGGGGCTCATCACCTATGATAAGCAACCAAAATACCAGCAGAAACATGCAAAAGTTGGTTAGTAATTATAGGAAAGGTTTGATTGCTGCATTGCCAAGTAACATTTGGCCAGTGATTATTGGGAAGAATAAAACCTATTTTTCAGCAATATTGTTTATTTAAATGTAAATAAAAAGAGATAAGGTCTTTTATCAAAAAGTTTTTTGAGGGATGCATGTCTTATTTCCTATCAGAAAAAAAGCTTGTTGGTTTAATATAAATCACTTTAAATCTAAATGTGACAGGGACATGATTCATTTTGCGTTTAATTATAAATTAATACACAAATATTCAGTATATTTCTTGACTAAAATTGATCCTGTGTTCTTGAAACTGTGACCGTTTCTGTGCCGTGACTTCCCCCAAGAATCTGCTCCTATTTATATTACATTTATGGAGTTTCAAGGTGTGAAACTAAAAAAATATATTTATTTAGAAAGTTGGAGAAGGAAAACAAAATGAATAAAACAACTTATTACTGTTCTGAGGACTCTTTTATGGACCATTAGAAAAGTCTGCCAGCATTCATCCATCATGTTGGACGCTGCTGACACCACATGCATGTCATCAACACTTCAGTCACGGATACTAAGATCACAAATGTGACACAATTAAAAGCTGACTGTCACCAATGGATCACAGACTCTGTACTGATCACAATAACAGAATACATACAGTTCTTGTGAGCGGTTACTCTCGTGACCATTACTGTTTTCAATGACTGAATTGAATGATTTGTTTTCCCATATGACGTGCAAAATGCTAACTTAACTCTAGCCAGATGTATTTCGCTCTGCCTAGCTCCACTCACATGATCCATCTGGGACTGATCCATAGGAATTGCCTTTTTTGAAGGCTAGGCCTTATCAAAAATCCTTGCATATGATTGGATAAGCCACTTGTCTGTTATCTTTATCGACGTGCTATTTCAACCACTCACACCGAAGCTAACCCGTGACGTTTTTTTTTTTAAATGTGTTTGCGGCTCTAGTGGCACGCGTTTTATTGACAGTGAGCACACAGGTAGAGGGGGGAAAGACAGGCGGCAAAGCGTCAAGGACTAAAGGCCTCCTAATATGGTTTGTGCTAACCGCTCCGTCACGGCCGCGTCCGCCACGGCCGCGCCCCGGAAAAAATAACAAAAGCCTTCAGAGCCTGATTCCTGATTGGCTGGACAATAAAATTGGTTGGAGAAATCACTCTCTATGGGAGATGTCCCAGATGGATGTGAGTGAAGCTAGGCGGAGCAATATCAATCTGGCTAGAGTCAGGTTAACAAAATACAGCTTACTAAAAATGAAAAATTTAAAATCAAGACTTTAGATTTTCTCTGATTTGGTACCAATTATACCAGCCTGAACTATTTTAAGGTTGAGTTGGAAGAATTTGGGCTTAGTCCACCTTCCTTATTCCATTTTTTGTATATACACCCATTTACAAACATCCATCCATCCCGTCCAATATCTTCTGCTTATCTGAGATCAGGTGGCAGGGACAATAGGTCTTCAGAGATCCCACATCCTCCAACTCATTCTGGGGGGTCCTAAGGAGCTCCCAGGCCAGATGGGATATAGTCTCTCCAGCGAATTCTGGGTCTTCCCCAGGGTCGTCTCTCTGCCCAGTGGGATATGTCCGGAAAAACCTCCATAGGGAGGCGCCCAGGGGGCATCCTGATCAGATGTCCAAACTACCTCATTTACAAGCAAACAAAACTTATTTCCAAGCAATTATTTTCATATATTTAGGTTTAAAATAGCTTCATTGACACCAAGGTGGCACCAAAGTCAGATTCCTTGCTTGTTTGCACAGACTTGGCAAACTGGTTCAAGTTGTGCAAATGCACCAGTACCACTGTTAGAGAATCACCCCCACAGCATGATGTTGCCACACCATGCTTTACAGTTGCTACAGTGTTTTTTTGGACACATGAAAGCCTCACCTTGCCTTCTCCAAACATACTTTTTTTAAATCATTGTGGTAAGACAACGTATTGTTTCATAATTTTGTTTCATCTGAGAGCTGACAGTTTCAGTTCTCTTACAGACCTTGGCAAAGTGATGACACATCCGAATAACTTGTACCTGAATCGTGAAGATCTTTAAAACTGTCATTGTTTCAAAATATCTCCCAAAAAACAACACTTTACATAATTACATAGCTCTACAATTCTTCATCTTAGATCCTAGCTAAGTTTCTTTGTAATCTTTCAGAGATTTGCTCAATCCTATAAGTGCTGTCAAATAAATACATTTTAAATCAAAAAGACAAAGATTGTCGGCTTGCAGTCAGTTGTAACTAGTGAGAAGTCAAGTTAAAGACATGTTTGAGTCTGCACGTATAATTTTGACCTTGTGTGGATCAGATAACATTAGCAATAAACTTAGACATGTACACCCGGCTCCTGTTTTTACGAGCCATAAAAAATCCCGGATTTATGGAAAAAGACCAAAGGTAAAATAATAATGACATTTATGTCCATGATGTGTGTATGTAAACTTCTGACCAGAATTTGAGTCACGTGTCCTACACAAATAAAACCTCATGGGTCTGACACGTGAAGGGGGGGGCAGCACAAGGGATCCATCGTGCGGCCAAATGGCGTAGAGATGCTGCACCTGTTGAGATCGCTGCGGACAGCTGTGTAAGGTTGGCACCAACGTCAGCCCCAGAGTTTGGGCCACATGTGTGAGAGGGCTGCTCTGACATCACTCGCTGATATAGGGGCGCTTCCCAGCCAACGGACGGGCAGTGAGGTGGAGGAGACAGTGGAAGAACGAGGTAAACGGGCGGCGTAGGAGGAGGTGATGCCTAAGTCATGGTCTGAACGTCGAAGAGCTCGCTTGCGTCTGTCCGCAAACAAACCAGCGACGATGTGACACAGGAGGAGCATCATCTACTGGGTTCGCATCCTAGGAGAGGCTGATTGGAAGAGACGCAGCTCCCGCAACCTTCGCCTGGCTCTCTTTTTTGACTTAGTCTGTCTGACCGTCCCTCAGTTGCTGTTCTCACAACTCCTCTATCCTGCACTGTGCTTTGCTCTCTCTATACTCTGTCTTTTATCCAGTCTCTCTCTCTCTCTCTCTCTCTCTCTCTCTCTCTCTCTCTCTCTCTCTCTCTCTCTCTCTCTCTCTCTCTCTCTCTCTCTATGCAGCTGTGTGTGAAAGTATGTGGCGAGGGCTCTTGTGTTTGAACAGCATCCGGACGCAGGTTATTTTTTGCATCACTGAGGACTTCTGACATGCGGAACCCTTTTCGTCCCTCCCCAGGCTTTTTACTGCTGCTCGGATGTTCCCGGGGTTCCCTTTCATTTCTCGGCGACGTGCCGCAACGCCAGCCTTTAAGTCCACTTTCACCTTTTTTTTTTTACTTTTTTTTTTTATTTTTTTTACAACCTGTAGTGGACTAAGGTCTTTATCACCTGTGCGTTTAATGCTGGAGGGTCTTGGTAGCAGTAGAACCAAGGGATTTACTGGGACTGGGGCGCGGAGAAACAGGGGCTTGTCACTGGATCATTGTGTATCAGACAGGATGCGATAATTCTTTTTGTCAAGGATGTGACCACCATGGCTTCGCATCCATGCTGCCCCATTCTTGCTCTCACCCCCCTCGCCTCCAATGCACACCCTAAGCCCACGCACTCTTCATCTCAGCAGGGCTTGATTTAGACACTGCTGACTTTGTCGCCACCATGCCTTCAGTCCCAAAGCTCCACCGGTGCCAAGCAGGTTGACTTAAGTCTTGTGGTTTTTCTCCAAGCCTACTCGGGCCAACTTCCTGCCACAAGTGCACGTGATGCACAGCAGCAAACCTCTCAAAGTATTTTCTCCCTCTCTCTCTCTCTCTCTCTCTCTCTCTCTCTCTGTCTGTCTGTCTGTCTCTCTTTCTCTTTCTCTCTCTCTCTCTCTTTCTCTGTCTCTCTCTCATTCAACAGACCTATTCAAAAATAATGAAGTCATGCCGTTTCTAACGGTTCCAGACGCTGATGTCATGAATGTCAGTCTCCTCTTAAATCTTTTGCGCACACAGTACAAGAGCACATGGAATCCTCCAAACTGGCACATGCTGTCTCAGAAGATCCTGGTTGGACTCTGTACTCTCAGCTTCCATCTGAATCACAGTTATTTATTTGGCTTGACATTTTTTTCCTCTCTCTCTCTCTCTCTTCACGATTTTTTTTTCATCTGGAAGGGAAGGGGTTAACAGGCTGTGAATTCTTGATTGCCAACTCCCAGGATCGTATCTCCTGTAACCCAAATCAGGGCCATCTGCGCTGGGCGTATGCCTCCTTTCCCCCCTGGCCTACTGCACTCAAAGCTTCTCTGTGCTGTGGTTTGCCCAGCCCCGTCACGTGACTTCTCTGAAAGTGCCCCCTCCTTCTTCCTCCCTCTTTATTTCCAGTAAACTGTTTGAAAGGAGGGGGTGACTCACACTAAAACCAGCTTCCCTTTAACCACAGCTTGTTAAAGAATTTGTCAACGTGGACCCAGGGGTGCATCTGTGTGTGTGTGTGTGTGTGTGTGTGTGTGTGTGTGTGTGTGTGTGTGTGTGTGTGTGTGTGTGTGTGTGTGTGTGTGTGTGTGTCGACAGATTTGAATGTGCGCTTCTTCCTTTTCTTGATTCTTGATACGGGACTGTAACGTCAGTTGCGTCACGAGTTCTTAATGAGTCCACTTCCTGTAGCCGACAGAGCAGGCGCGGGCTTGTCAGGAGTTAATGAGATGAAGTTTAGATGTCGCCGTGCTGGAGATGTCCTCTGTGTGAAAGATATTCATTCAGAAAAAAAAGGAGGGTGGGGGGGGTACATGCTGTTGAGTTGTGTGTAGACTGTGCATAGATCTTTCCCTGTCTCATGCTTGCTTTTCCAAATAGAGTAGAAAGTGTCTTTTTGTCTGTGACTGGACTGTAATAAATGAGTATACCAGGATCATATATTCTGTGTAATATTTTTAAAATGCTAAATTAAAAAAGACAAGAACAAAAGTAGAGATGTACCAATCAGTCGGTCCTGACTAACGATTTCTGGTCTGCCAGTTTCACTTTTTTCAAGTGCTATAACACATAAAACGGAAATTACAACATTATCCTCATTTATAGGGGAGTGGCCCCCTGGTGGTCAGAGAGCAGGGAACTTGCATCCTGGAGAGGCTGCAAGGTTCCTGGTTCAACTCCCGCAGACTCGGGGTCCCTGAGCAAGACCGTTTGATCCAGGACTCTCCCCGGACGCCGCACAGTGGCAGCCCTCTGCTCAAGGAATGGTTAAACGCAGAGGACAAATTACATCGGAATGCATTTTGCAATGAAAAATAAAGATAATCAATTAAATTAACTTCTTATCCATCAAGTTCCAAACTTTTATCTTATTTTTATAAAAGGATGTAAAAGTTCATTAAAGTACCTACTGTTGTAATGCCTGTGTAAACCAAAAAGGGTAGGTGTTCTTAGTTTTGATGCATTTAATGAACAAAAAAATAAATATTTGACCCTCTGATCACTGATTAGAGCCAGAAAGATTGGCCCATAACGATCTCTGGTCGATTGATTGGTGCATCTCTAAACAAAAGAACGGTTTGAAAGGATCTATTTGCCAATTCTGGAACCGATCCTTGGTATACAGGTCATACATATGTGCTAATAAAATATAAACATGGCATTGTAAAATTCTCAACCCTCTAGAGTTCATGAATAAACTGAAAGAAATCATTTATGTCTGGTTTATTCCCCTGTATTGTTAGTAAATGTAGCCCCTGATATTAGTTTCATCAATTGAAATGTGTCGGCAGCTGTTCCATGCATTATCCTGTTGACTTGAGTCAATCTTGGTATATAACCTGTGGCACTACCATAGAACGGACCGAGGAGGGGGCAATCCATAGCTTTACTGGACCCCCACTGCACCCCCCCCCCCCCCCACACACCACCTAGACAGTCTTATATACATCAGTTATGATCTTAAGAGAGCAAAAGGAACCGTGAGGTACAACCTTATTTGCCTGCGCTATCAATACCACTGTCCTTTACTTTTTTTGGTCCAATATAGGGCATCTGCATTGTTGCTTGAAATCGTCCACTGGGTATGATCTTCCAAAATGTAACTCCTCCTAGCCTAAATCATCCTGCTGCTGTTAACTGGGGTGGAGAACTGGGATAGCGTTTGGGAGGACACATCCCTGGCAAGCTGCCAGGGAAAGACGTTGATTTTCCTTTAGCCGCCAGTGGCAGAGTCAGGATGTCTGAATCCCAGCCATCCTAGATAGATGCCTCCATGGCCCAGAAATGCACAAAGGAGAGAGAATCCAAGTATGCAGTTCAACTGTTGTAAATCACAGTGTCACAAGTTGACGCATACACTCACTGACGCTCTTTGGCCCCCTCCCCTTGTCTCCTCTGGGACCCTTTGTTCAGGCTCCGATGATATTTTCAAGCTCTCTGACTATTTTTATGGCCCCCCACTGCATGAGCCAAAAGTTCAACTGCAGCACCTAAATAACTTGTGGAAGTGTCATGATGTCTGAAAACAACAGAATCCGCTGTGATTGGCTCTGCAGAGGTCTGGCCGCGCCGGATCCGTCGTTGTTGTCAGGTGTCCCAGACACTGTACTCTGTGGTTCAGCCGTAAAGCAGCCTCGCACATTCCTTCCCTCCATGTATCTGACCAGCTGAGCTGCTTACACACACACACACACACACACACACACACACACACACACACACACACACACACACACACACACACACACACACACACATATCCTTGTCTCATGTACATAATGAGGACAGTGCCTTCACTTCCATAGACTTCCATTCATCATCTAGCCTTTCTATGGTCTAACCCTGACCCAAACCCTAACCTAAACCTAAACCTGACCCCTGGCCCAGAAGAAAGTGAGGACCAAAAAAAGGTCCTCACTTTAGATCAAAGTCATCACTTTACCAGCAAAATGAGCAAAAATGTTCTCACTCAGCTGCAAGTACAAGAACAAACGCACACACACACACACACACACACACACACAGAAGCACACGTGCACATACAGAGACCGGGGGAAATTAAAACTACTGGGTTGTCTAAGGAGAAACTTTCATGATTGGACATCAGTGGAGGCAGAAATTCAAATCGAGAACCAATCAGATTGGGTGTCTCTTTGCTCCCCCCACCACCTTATTAGGCTGCCTCCCATGTCTGTCATATTTCCTGTCTGTTGGGCTGCACCGCACAAAGAATGTAATCAGTACCGAATTGGTTTTATTGACCATATAAGGTATGATACTGTATTACAAGCCTCCCCTCTGGACTTCATGAAGCAAGAGAAAAAAAAAAGAATCGGACAGAGGCCTTACCTTTTTTATTATTATTATTAATATGACTTATAAGGTTTTCCTCCCTTAACTTTAAACTGTTTTATTAAAGAACAAATCTTTATTCTTCAGAAAACTAAACATTAAGAACAGCAAATAATCAGATTTATTTTGTTGCTCTAAGCTGTGTAAGAAGGATTCATATATTCCTGTATCAAATGGCAAATAATAGCATATTTTTGGTTACTTTTAGCAAGGCCTTCATATAGGTACAATTAATGCATGCATTTGCTACACTAATTTCTGCACATCTTTTCGTTGATGCAAGTTAAAACATCCTTCAGAGAAATTTGAAAGGAGTAAATCAGATGCACTGTTCTCTAAATGTATATTTATAATTGTAGCTAATTTAAATTTAGCACTTCAAATTTCTTTGTTTTCCAGTTTAATGTTCTACCCTCTAAAGATAAATTAGGCCTAAATCCTTAAAACATTTGTTATGTTCAATTTTTTACATCCCAGAACTTGTAATAAAATCTGCTGGGTAAAATCATGCATTTTATTATATATGAAGTAGATCTAAAATATCTTTCCTAAGCTAAACATTCTGAGACATCATAACAAAAATAATTGAATTAGATTGATGCCTTTTAAGGAAAAAACTGAAATTATAAAGTAAATTATAAAATAAAGTAAATTATAAAAGTTGAATCTGTTGCAGATCTTTCTTTATTGGGAAATCTCTGTTTTTTGCTTGTATGAAAATCTATTTCAAAACACATTCAGGTCTTTTAAATCAGAAGATTTGTTTTAAACATTTTGGAAAATATTTACATTTGCCTAAAGTATTTTAAGAAACATAAAAATCTGTATTACAGGTGAAAAAAATCTTTAGTTTAATACTTAGAAATCACGTCTGTCTTGAAATAATCATTTTCCTTTTACCTTCACACTGAGAGAAGCATCCATAAAGGGGAGATTTTGTACATGCAGCGCTGCCTGTGCGTTCACACAGTCTTCCCAAACAGGTTGAAGCGTCTCTTCCTGGAATATTCAGGACAAATCTGTGTCACTGGAGTGAAAAGAGGCCTTTGTTATTTTGTCAGGAGCGATAGGGCAACAGCAGCGGAAAAGTCCTGGATTTCTGAGTCACAGGAATGACCACAGGCTGCTGTTTTCTTCTCACATTACCACTTAAAATAATTATTAAGGCACCAGCATTAAGTTATAGATGTGCAAAAACCAGCTCGGTGTCACAGCAGGCTGTAAAGCACGTTGAGAAAGAGAAAATTGTGATTTATTCAGAGTAGAAGACAGGTGAATCAGAGGATTTTAATGCAAACTTGAACACATTTACAGCTGTAGGATGCTTCTAATCTTTGTGCAGAAACTGTCTCCATCTTAAAATGGTCTTTTTAAGAAATATTTAGTGGAAATATAATTGTTTAACATTAAAACGGTTGCTTCTTTGCAGCACAATTACTTTGTCTGCAGCATACCCTCTTATTTACCACCTAATTATTATTTTTTTGCATGTATTCGTATAAAAAAATGTCAGCTGGAAACATGGTCATGCAAATGTTTTTAAAGATAAATATTTAAATACTATTATTAAGAAGACTTTGTTTTTTGTAAAATAGAATTCTGAAACTTTGAACAGCAGATAAGACCTAGGGGCTCAGATTATGAGTTAGAAAATCTCTTTAATAGACATTTGAAGTCCTAAAAAAATCTGTTCTGATGTACATCTCATATTTGAAGATTTTTATTCTTTATTTCCTTTGGTACTCAGAAACTGTTAAAGGTCGTTTGATGCAATTTAGTTTACAGGAGAACACAAGAACCTCCTGACGTTACTGCTTTCGCTCAGCTTATAGTTTTACTGGAGGGATTGGAAAAACAAGTTTTTCTTTCACGGTTCCCTTCATTTTCATAGTAGAGGGGTTTCAGATTCAAAAGCACACCAAAAAAAAAAAAAAAAACAGTTAAAGCTCATTCTTTTGTCACCCCTAATTTCCTAAATTAAGTTTTTTTTTTTTTTGGCTGAAATAATTTGCTGTCATCATTCTGCAAACGTGAATAAAAAAGCAACACAGCAGATTTGTTCACACGCCCCTTTCACATAAATTAGATTATTACTCAGCCACATAGATTATACTATTGCCCATAAATTTTGAATAATTTTGCCTCTAGACAAATTTTTGTTTTTATTTTGGTTCATTTGGAAGAGCCTAGGAGCTAGTAAAACTTTAAGAAAATATACATTTTATCTGACAACAATAAATTGCCTTCGTTACATCGTTTCAGGAGAACAGGTCAAACTATTTTATTCCAACTTTCCAAGTCAACAAGAGTATAAGAAAGAAACTTTTAAACAAAACTAACTGTAAGTTAATGAGGTTTACAGCAGCTGAATAATTTATGCAGGTTCAAACAATTTTTCCAATGAATCAGAAGTTATTTTCATGAATGTAACGTGTTGAATCAAACATAGTTAATCGTAAACAGTTTGAGAAATTGTGATAAAAGTTTTAGCTTTTTTATTGGATTCACTGATTTAAAACAAAAAGCAAGGATTTGAATGTGTTCCCTGACAACAACAAAAAAAGCTATTCTATTTTATAAGTTTAAACGCAAAAGAAAAATCATGTGATATATGAATATCAGCTAACCTAAATGGGAATGTAACACATTTCTTAACTTCTTTTTTAAAAATTATTTTTTTCAGGATTTTGCATCCCGAGCGAAAGCCGCTGTCCAGAAGCTCATCCAGAAGGTCGGGTTCTTTGGCATTTTAGCCTGCGCCTCTGTGAGTTTAATCCATCAGCTTTCAAGTCATTGTCTCGCACCTTCCAACAGACACAATTACAAAGCGAGCAAAGTAGATAAACAAAAATACTTTATGCTGTTCAGTTGTTTTTTATTATTATTATTTCTTGTGTAGAATCGACACAAAAAGTGTAAAATCACACTTTCCCCTCTTTCAGATCCCGAATCCATTGTTTGACCTGGCCGGGTTAACATGTGGACATTTCTTGGTGCCCTTCTGGACTTTTTTTGGGGCGACACTGATCGGGAAGGCCGTGATCAAAATGCACATTCAGGTGAGAGAAACGTAAATGTGCTGGTTTGTTCCTCTCTCCCGTAACTCTTGTAAAAGAAGTGCCTGGCATGTCTGCTTCTATAATGTATCCTGTTTCCTGCCTTTAATGCTGTTGAAATTTTTGTTTAAATCTATATCCTCTGTGCAGTTGTAACGGACAGCTGTGTTATGCAATGACTCACTGTCAGCATCTCGGCACTGTGGCAGCTGCTCACAGGGAGGCCATTTTGTGCAGCAGTTAGCAAGGGGAGTCAACCATTTTGTGGCTGCAGCAGCAGCAGCCCCTGTGTACTGTACAACAGACTGAAAACTCACAGGAAAGTTTCCAAAAGCCCAACTAAGAAACTACAGTTGGTAGTTCTGGCACTACCGATGTTTCATCTAATCCTGGAAAATCCTCAATTTGTGTCCAGGAATTTGCAGTATGTCCGTGATTAGCGTCAGGAGCTTAGCGTTTTGTTTTCCAAGCAGAGTCGGGAATGTGCTCGTGGTGACGCACGGGAGGGGTCCAGGGCAAGCACCAAATCGCCGTTTAAAAGATGTGCAGGTTTGCAGAGAGCGAACGTTACAGCAGATAAACGTTGTCTGTGGGAGGTGATGGAGACGGAGGAGAGAGGGACAGATGGGGTGAGGGGAAGGCGGGGGAGCGGTTGCATGTGGGGCAGGCACAATCACACATACAGGACCAGATTACACCCAGGGGTCCCTGGGGCCCCCCCACTGGTAGAGGTGTGTCCTTCTCTGTCTCTCAGAAAGAAAGACTTCTCCAGGCTCTCCGGCATGCCTGGGGGCCCAGTCTGCTTGGTCTAATTTACATCAAATTCAACTTTTGGTTGCAATGAAAACTGTTCAGTAATTTACAGTGTGTGAGCAGAAAGCAGAAAGAAACACTGCAGCAGAGCAGGTGACGGTCTCACTTATGGCCCAAGAGGGAACAAAAGGGGATTTTGAGACCTTGTGTGTGTGAGTGAAAGTGTGTGTATCTGTGTGTGTATTTCTGTGTACTCCAAAGCGTTATATTTGATCTTTGTACCTGTGCTTCAGGTGTGTCCTCACCCGTCTCCAAGGAGGGAGGATTTTTTTTTATTTGCCGCCGCTTCCGTCTTTTGTTCCTCTGAATGCGTGCTGCTGAATGGTTAACGTCACCGGCTTTGTGACGCCGCGGGTCACTTGAGGCTCACCGGTGATGTCACCAAAGTGCACACTTTGGACCCTTGGGACAGGTGTTTTATTTTTTTTTTTTTTCCTGAGAACAGAAACTGTGAGGTGTGGCAGAAAGCAGAGTGCAGGAGAAGGAAAAGATGCTACAGTTCCACTCTTATTACTTGTTGTGAACACATGGTCAGAGCTGCTGAAACATGTTGGGAACCGCTGCGAGTTGATTTCACCTGGTTAGATAGTGTGTGTGTATCTGTGTGTGTGTTCTTTTGTTGACATTATCGGTTAGCAGAATTAAGCGAGTCAAGACAATGTCATCAGTTTCCGAGCAGACCGTTTCTGGGGATCTTAGTCAGCTTTCCTGACATCTTGCACTCTCGTCCTCCTTCCTCATATCTTAGGTGATGGCTCATGTGTCAGTGTTTGTCGGAGCTGCTCGTCCACAGAAAGACAAGCCGAAAGAAGTTCCTTTAATTAAGTTAACCGCGGTACTGTCGTACCTGTTCGTTTCAGCACGGCGAAAAACAAACCGCAAGAATTGAGCCGACGAACTTTGTGTGCCCATTTCTATGCATTTAACTGCGCTTAAATGTTGATTTGAATCAACATTTTTTTTAGCATAAATAATGTGTGCTCAGCTGCAAAAAAGACACTTAAAATGTTCTTAACCAACTGAATTTGCTGAACGTTAGGATCATGCTGCAAAAAATAATTCATTTAACTTCTCTAATAAATTAGTTATGTTTCGAGTACTTTGATTTTGCATAGAATTTGTGCCTTAATTTTTTTTTTTATCTCGAGTCATCCTTAATATGCTTGTAAAATTTAGGGTCAGCTTGATGAGTACCGAACACACCTCTGCTGGGTCTCACTTAGCTGTAGAATCATGAGCACCTTCTTTGGTTTGTCCTGCATGTCTAAATGAAACAGCAAATAAGAAATGATTTTTGACAAAAACATTAATTGTTACTGAAATCGTAAAAAAAGATTTCAATCTGCAACGTTTTTTCTTGACAACCACTGCAAGATCCAGCTTTAGTCAATATTTTTTGTTAAATCCTGATCAAAATATTAGCTCTTCACTGTAACAGCTGTTACGCTCGCTTTAAATTAAAATGATTTTAACAGCTAATATATAATGCTCCCCAAAATTACTTTCTCCCAGTATCAGAAAGCCCAACAAATAATTACACGGCAACAAGTCCTTGTTGTTGTATTTTTTTCAGACATGTTTGTTCTCATTTGTTCTGTTTAACCACAACAGCACACAGAGGCTTAACCACCACACAAAGAGTAGGACCAGCATACGACAATACATGGATGACCTGGATTACATGTTACATAAGCTGAGAGCGAACACTGTAACAAAGAACTGATCAAAGCGCCCTGTCACATGAAATTAAAATTGCCGTCCAGGCGAACTGGTGCCGAATGATGTGTGGCGTGATCGTTGGTACTGAGCTTGCTGCACGGACATGCTTTGCTGTTTATTCACCTGTATCCTACTTTATCTGGCTTTATCTGAGATCTGCAATGTCCCAGTTACTGATGATCCCTGTTAAATAAACCACCTCAGTCAGGCCTGTTTTCAGAGTTGGGGTCAAGGGAAATCTTAAACCTGTCACTCAAGGTGTATTCGCTTATAATCAGGACTGATCTTCAGTGTTTAAAGATGCATATGCATTGTGAGAAATATGTCAGCCCCAGTTCACATAGAAGCTGTTTTTAAAGCCTTTGGCTGGTCAACATATATGTATATATATATATATATATATATATATATATATATATATATATATATATATATATATATATATATATATATCTATATATATATATATATATATATATATATATATATATATATATATATATATATATATATGTGTGTGTGTGTATTTATATATATATATATACATATACATATACATATACATATATATATATATATATATATATATATTCACATTTGCTGAGAATCTTAAATCATGCAAATAGTGTTTAGGGTCTGATAAGCCTCATGCTCAGTCCAAAAAAATCCCATATCAGTCCCTTTGCAAACAATATCAATTACTGTGTTGTGCATTAATTGACTTTGTAAAGTGCCTTAAGATGACATGTTTCATGAATTGGCGCTATATAAATAAAATTTTATTAAATTGAATTTAATTAATATAAACCTTCTAAATATTCTTTTTTTGTAGTATTAGTTTCTACAGATCTTTTTAAATGAGCAAGGAAAAAGTACTCTTGGTTTCCTCCTCATATTCTCAGTTTACAAGACAGTAACCTACAAAGGCAAGTAAAGTATTCTCCAAAATTAGGTCAGCTAGTGTGTGCATGTTCTAGACCCCCTCACCCCCAACATGACACCGAGCCTGTACGAGCCAGGATGGCCGCCACGGCCGCCTGTTCCTCCCCGCTGTCCCGGTGACTAAGCAGCAATCAAGCCGGACAGGAACTGAATACAGACCCCCCCCCCCCCCCCCCCCCCCCCCCAAAAATAGTGACACATCGCCTTCAGGTCCTCAACTCCTCTGTCCTTGTGTTCCTTACGCACAGACCCAGATGCACATGCACACTTGATGCTTTGCTGACAGCCTCTTTGATAAGCTGACCTAGTGTCTTCTGTTGGTGATGTGTCACACACTCTAGGCCTCTCATTTCTTGGCCACCATGACCGCTTTCACCAAAAACCACTTTAGGCTTACAAGGCATGGGGTTTAGGCATGATGATGTGTCTGATGGTGGTGGTTGAGGGGTGTGGGGGGGTATTACTGGTCAAACTATGATGCACACACAGTGCCTTGTTCAACACCCCAGCGGCGACCTTATGGCTCAGTAACTGACTCGTTCCTTCTCTGTGTGCTTCTTTGTAATACAGAAACTGTTTGTGATCATCACCTTCAGCAAGCACATTGTGGAGCAGATGGTCTCCCTCATTGGGTGAGTAAGCCTGATCTTGTGTGTGTGTTTGTATGTGTGTGTGTGTTTGCAATCCGAAAGCATCCCATGCAATGGCAAATCAAAATGTTGGAGCAGAACCAGACAGTTCAGGTGCCCCCTGGTTGGCGACGGGGCGTTCGGGTTAATCAGTCAGTTGTTTTCCAAACTCTGGCTTCCGTTCCTCCTCCTGGTCGTCCACAGTCGGAAGATTTGGAGTTCACATAGGGATAATGGGAGATTGCATGGGGCTTTATCCTGCATGAAAGACTTTGTTGAGATCTTGAAACAGGAGTTTTGTCACATTCTATTCCCTTTTTGAGCCCTCGCTCTGCTCTGTCCTGATGATTAATAGCTTGGATTTTTCCACTGGCTCACTATGAGCATGAACATGTTCTGGCTCCTTCACAGGACAGGATGGCCTCTTGTCGATCTTTTTCACCACTCACAGTGTGCTGCTATTGCACAACATACTGTACCCCCATCTTGTAGGTCACACAATTCAAATCAAGCGGTGCAGAGGGCATCCAGGTGAGATGTGCAGGCTTGAAGCAGCCTTTAAAGGGATACTTTGAGTTTTTTCCTGCAAGGTTCTGTGAATTTTTTATTTATTTTTTCCAGTAGTAGTTTCCTTACTTGTGATGGGAAGATGTGTCGCAAAGAGATTGTAGAAAAGTTAATCAATCGCCAGATTTGTGGAACTGATAATGTCCGTATCCATGGGATCCGCTATATTAATGGATATTTATGTCTTCTTTCAGAAGAAACCATTATTACTCCTAGTGGTGAAAGTCTATTTTGGCTGTTTTTGAATTTGCCTTTTTAAACCACCTAAAACATTACAATCTCCACATTTTCTGTCATTTATGTAAAAGCAGATAATATATTTTTTTTACTCTCCACTATTTTATTAACATAGCTCTACTGCAAACCTCCTGCAATTTGACATGGATCTACTATAGCTTTGCAAACTCTCATTGGATATAACTTCTCAGAGCTTCACTTGGACAAACCCAAACTATTGAAAGGAAAAAAAAACATTTTACTTGTGTTTGTAGCATTTTATTTTTATCGTATTTATGTAGGCCCAGTTGAATTCCTTGGCAGGGCACTAAAGTTGTCATACTGAATATACCAACTACATTTTTTGAATTAAAGGAGAGTCTTTTTTTAGGAGATCATTTGATGCATAGTGATGGAAGTAAAAAAAAAAAACATATATTGCTCAGGTGCTAGCTCCACTTCCCAAAATAAGGGGTTAAGTCTCAGAGAAGTAGAAAGAGATTTGGTGTATGGTATGTTAGCAGACAGCACCATTTATGTCCTTGCAGAGATGTCAGAGGAAACTACCCTGGACACACCTGCTGCCAGTGAGAGTGCCGCCTATTACGCACATAGTCATACAAAGTCACCTACTTTTACTCTCACACAGTTTCTCCCTCGTACACACTCTGCCCAATTTTGCAGTTTTGAAATGAGACTAGGAGATTGCACCAGCTCCAATATATATATATATATATATATATATATATATATATATATATATATATATATATATATATATATATATATATATATATATATATAATATTTTAGTTATATATATATTTTTTTTTTTTTTGTCATTCTCTTTTTTCTTTCTTTGTGTTGTGTTTTTGCACATTTTGGAAGACCTCTGCCAAAATAAAATATGTAGGAATAAAATCCATTTACAGTTATATTCAGTAAATTTCAATATCACTGAAAAGTTCATTTACTTTAGTCATTTAATTCACCTTGTGAAACACATATAGATTAATTTTACACACAGTCTGTTTTTTTCAAGCCTTTATTTCTTAACTATGAAGAAAATTATTTTTCTTACAGTTAATGAAAGCACATTTAAGGTCAGAACAAAAAAACATTATTAATGCAGAAATATGGGCTTAATTGAAAGTATTTTTCGATGGCTGCTGTTTCAAATGTTCATTTTAATGTGAAAAATTAGCCTCATTGGAACTCTAATTACAATTCTAATTAACTGAATTTGAATGTTGCACAATATTTGTTCGTTATGATCGTTGAAGATTAGTTCAGCCATAGCTAAGAGGAATAGGGATTCGGCAGATATTTGTGTGCTGTGAAGGACCTGTACTCTCAGGCAGTCACTGTTCAATGAGCTGCAGACTCTGGGCAACAGACGATTGGCTGTCGACGGGTTTCATTCTGATTCGCGGCTTGTCTCTTCTCTGCTGGAAGTTTCCCCCTTTTACAACTTGTCAACCGTCGTCTTCCTTCCCTGCGACCGTCTTTCCGCCTTCACCTCTGGTTCTCTGTGTGACACTCTCGCTTTCAGTCACAGTTCTCCTTATGAATGAGTTACCGCCTCACCGCTTGATACCTTTCTGTGCTGGTATACCGCAGCTATAACTGCAAAGATGCTTAAAGGAAAAGTCACCTTGATGCTCGCAGTAGTACAGACACCTGCACACGTCCCCTGCTCCTTGTGGCTGTGTAGGTCTGCATGTGCGTGCATGCAAATACACACCGCACACCTGCCCCTTTGGATGCTTTATTTCTCCGTAGATACCAAAAGCGTGATTTCTTGTATCCTCTTCCCTTCTCACCTCGGCCACAGATGGGTTCATTGTGTAGCCCTGTATTGTTTCATATTGAAAATAAATGTAGTGAAAAGCGCAGCAAAGGCTCTTTAAACATTGGCTGTGATAAAATAAAACTCCTTTTTGATGTCTTTGTTTTGCTTTAGACCCCTAAAATAGTGCAGTGATTGAATGTCCAATGAACATTTTTTTTAGAATTTGATAAATTGTTGCTTAAATCCCCCCCCCCTCTCTAAAGAATGTTCTATGGATCTTTTCACATTTTGTTCGCTGGCTTCGGGGTTCAGTCCCTTCAGTCGGAGAGGATGGTATTTGTGTTTGTGAGTTCCTGAAGTCGCCATTGGACTTTGGTTCTGGTGATCTCATTCTCACATGACATGATGCAATACTACACTTCAAAAATAAAATTCCTCCTTGTCTCTTTGCCTTTTAGGTGAACTCACTGGCACACACACACTCACACACACACACACACACACACACACACACACACACACACACACACACACACACACACACACACACACACACACACACACTCAAAGAAAGAGAGAGAAAATGAACATGCACTCTGTGGCTGTAATTTCTGATGGTGTTTGAGAACATTAAATGATTTACAAAATGTTTTAGCACAAATTGGAGACATGCTGAACGCAACATAATTGTTTCTGCTCTTTACTGATTTAGTTATTTTTTTGTTGGAGGAACTCATTTTGTTGATTGCCTCTGAGTTGTTTATTGTACTCAGTGACATCTTCAGGCTCTAGTGTGGGTTTTCGTATTCATGAGAATGTTGTTGAACAAACCCTTATAGGTGATTCCCCTGAAAGAAAAAAGTGTTTTCAGTAATTCTAAAACTTTTTTTCTGTATTATTTTTCTACTTTTGATGTCTTTTGGCTGTTTTGAAGTGCCTTGTTTCACTTGCAGGGTTTCTCTTTATGTAAATGTGATTATGGAAGGCTGATAAAATCACATTAATGACGTGGCTGTCCAAAAGTTAAGTTGAATTAAGTGTGTAAGAATATCTACAAAATGTTCTTTTTTTTTCGTCGTTTTTTTTCCGAGTGGTGCAAATGTTACTCTGTCTGTTCGCTTCGATTTGCTTTGGCAACACACAATATTTATAAACTGCCTTCTCATATATTTTACCAACCTTGTTTCCATCTATGATTATTTTAGATCATACAAATTTTTAAATAGTTTTAAATAGAACAATAATTATTTTCTTGTTGTAAATTATGCTCCTAATTTCACAACTCATTGCCAAAAGGTTTAGATTTTCAGCAAAAATTAAAATTATTTTTTTTCATATCCTCTCTTAGAATTTTTCTAAGTCAAGAACTTTGCAATATGCTCATTACTATTATCTGTTATCTCCAACACGGTGACTCAAATTTTCCGTTCTGCAGCTCTGGATATTTGATGCCCTTTCAGGATGAGAAAAATAAGTCACATACCTTGACAATTACTCAATTAAATAAACTGTTCTGCTTTTGCTTTTGGAACTGCGAGTTGTTAGTTCTTTGAAAACACTTTGTGTCTCTCAGACAGACGGCTCACCATCTCCTCTGCCGTGCAAAGCGTTTAAAGTTAAATATGTTAGTGATTCAGCTGTAGAAGGAAGATGACAAAGCAAGGTTGACTTTGAACTGTTACAAAGACACAATAAAAGCTCAGCTCAAATGCCTTTTTGGCTCATAGCTAAAGCCGATAAATGTGCCTGGATGGGGCTTGGTGTCTGATCAGACTTGCTAACATTCTGGCACTAATGTGCAGAGGCCTTCTCTTCAAGACTAGCTGTGTAGATCTAGTTGATGTTTCATTCTGGGCAAGATTCTTCAGACTGAAAAAGACTTAAGAACATGTAAAGTGCTTGCTTGCTTGCAGTGGACAGAAAAAAAACATACTCATTGAAATTCCAGGTCTTGTAGTAATAATAAATAAAAGTATGCTAAATTATTTGATGATTTCAAACAAATTTAAGGGTAAAAAAATGAAATGTGCAATTGGCAGGTTGCATAATTGTGTACACCCTCAAAGTCTTTGTGAAAGCATCTTTTGGTTTAACTACATCAGTCTGCTTTGTAACAGGTTTATCAGCATGCCGCACCTTGATTTGGCAATATTTACTTCCACCACCTCGCTAAAGTTCTCCAGAGCGATCGGATTGTGAGGACATGGCTTGTCCACAGCCCTCTCCAGGTGAAGCCACTAATGGCTGTCGGAGGCAGTTATGGACTCTGGCCGATCTGTTTCAAAACTACAACTTTCTTCTGTTGAAGACCTTTCTTTGCTTGATTTGGATTTAGATTTGGATTTAGAAATATGTATCAGTTTCCTTATCTTCAGCTTTCTAACACACACTCGAAGGTTTTGATTTAAAACTAACTGACTAGTGTTGTGAACTGTCTGAACATCTATCCACGTTGACAAGTAAGCCAGTTCCAGCTGAAGAAACAGTGAGATGCAAGTTAGCAGCACCTGCCTTCTCACCAGTCATTTAAGTGCCAACAGCCTTCACTACTTAATAAATCTATCCTACATGGAAATTATTCCTTGAACAGAACTGAATAAATGCATGTAGGAAATACCAAAGAAAGTAAAATGTTGACTTGGACAATAAAACAATCAGAAAAGATTATGCACGTGATATATATTGCTCACAATGTTCAAACAATACCTTATGAATTATAAAACTATGAAACCAGTGCCTAAGAAGAGGTATGTTGTGCAGAGAAATGTTAGCTCTGAGTATAATGGTGCCATCTTTCATGTCAAGATGGTACGCCCACCTTACTGTGACTCAAAAGTTTAAATCTCTACAAAAAAAAATTTTTGTTTAATATTTAATATTCATCTGAGGGCATTTTAAAATATCCATCCACCCATACATTGTTTTTCACCCCAAGATTGGGGGGCAGGGGCAACAGGTCCAGGAGGGAACCCCAGACATCCATCTGCCCAGCAACATCCTCCAGTTTCTTGTGGGGGACCCCAAGGAGCTCCGAGGCCAGATGGGATATAAAGTCCCTCCAGAGTGTTCTGGTTGTATTCTGACACTCAGAAAATCCCAGAGAGAGGCGCCCAGGGGACATCCTGATCAGATGTCCAAACAACCTCAACCAACTCCTTTCAATGCAGAGAAACGGTGGCTCTAATTTGAGCTCCCAAATGCCAGACCCTATCTCTATGGCTGAACACGGCCATCGTCCGGAGGAATCTTGTTTCAGCTGCTTGAATCATCTTCAAAGATGGTGGTGAAATTGTTAAATTCAGAAATGCTTCAGCTGCCTTTTCATGCTTAACATCATAGCTGCTTTGACTCTCTGTGATGCTAAAAAATTAACTTTGTCTTCATCTTCAGCTTTCTAACAGAAACCTGTTATTTTAACTGTACATAATTTGATCCACCTTGACAAAAACATTGCCCTCCTTTCTCTTTTTGCAGTTTGGGCTTTGTGAGCCAGCGAGTTGATGATTTAAAGTAGGAAAGACTCAAAGTCATCCACTGCATGCAGTATTGGAACAGGGAGCTTTCCTCTGTTTGGTCTCAGTCCTCATTTGATCTGAACCAAGGTGCTGTGTTTAGGCTGAACTCCTCAATCTGTGTACCAGTTTTTCAGCCTGTATTAGGAGGAAATCTGCAATGATGATTGCCGCAGGATGGCTTTGGTGTTGAAATGTTAAAGCGCCATCAACTGCACAATTAAGACATGTTTACATCAACTCACCTGAGTGTGGAGGGACTGACTTGAGATTCTAAAAATGTTAGGCGAGAAAAAAGCGTTGGACTACTTTTACGGAAAAACGGTGAAACTAATCAAAACAATGGTTTTGTCTCCTAACTTCTAATCTCGATAAGCCTTTGTTTAATCATCTCGAGTGAGTAAGCCCAACCCATGTCTTGAATAAAGTTTCCAGCCGTGTGTCATGGGAGGAAGTAATTCTGTGGTGCTGAAAGGCATTGACCTGCTTAAAGGGAGAATCCAAACTTCCAAAGCTGATCCAGTGGAGACTGATGTGTTGAGCCCGAGGGGGGGAACCCAGCACGTCTCCATGAAAATGCACCTATTTCCATGCGAGTCCATCTCCAAGGCAGGAGTCCATTAACAGCACAATGGGCTCCCAGGTCTCTGTTCCTGCTGCACGAGGCTGTCAGCTTTAGGAGCTCACAGCAGCCCTGCTCAGGGGGAGGCCAATGGAGAATCCCAGGTCAGGGCTGGACAGCTGGTGCTGGTGTGAACTATCATACCAAAGCTGGGACCAGAAAATTGCTGCGAATCTTTGCACGGCAGAACAAATCAGATCCAAGTCCAGGAGTTTAAGTCTCCGGCATTGCCACGAAATATTAAATGTTAAACTTAATAGGTATTTTTATATGAGAAAAATTTGTTAGCTCAAGTTGTTCTCCCAGTCTTGTGGATGTCAAAAGAGCTAGTATTGGTCTTCATCTCTTTCATTTAGTAGTTAAAAAAAATCTGATAACAGTAGTGATAACGAATCGAATTAAATTAGAATAAAATACATGCTTTTTTTATTTGTGTCTGTCTGTCTGTGCAAGAGAATAATAAATTATAAGGGAATAATTAATATAATGTGCCCTTTATCTTTCATGTGCTATTACAGTTTTACAATAGAAGTTCTGTAAAAATGCAAAGAAAAATCATCTGTGCTTTAAAAACAAAACATCCACAGAAATATAATTTTCATGCTCATCTTTAGAAGAGGTTTAGTATAGTTCAGCTTGTATTTAGTTGCACTTTGAATTCAGGTTACCTCCCAGATGAAATGCTTGACATAAAAGCAAGTTTTAGAACAATTTTCTTTTCTTTTGTACAACGAAAATGAGGGAAACAATTATTAATCAGATGTGGTATAATAAAATCAGATATTTTATTTTCAAGCCACATAACCCAGCCTACAACACACACAAACACACACACACACGCACACACACACACACACACACACACACACACACACATATATATATTTATATATATATATATATATATATATATATATATATATATATATATATATATATATATATATATAAAATAGTTAACAATGGGATAATGAAACGATTTCTGCTATTTTAAAATGTCAGTGGAAAAATTATTCTTGGCATTACAGCAATCAAGCCTTTCCCATAATTGCTGAGAAGATTTTTGCATGTCTTCACAGGTATTTTGATGATTTATCTTTGATGATATGCTCCACGTCTTTGGGGAAGGAAAAAACACCTTGCAACCGCCCAAATCTTTAGCTAACTTCGCAACTTCTCTACCAGTTTCTAGTCAGAACTCTGGCGGGGGTCACGCAAAAAAGTCAATATTAATTCAACTCATAAAAAACATGTGTTCAACTTAAATGATTACCTTCAATCTGGATGCTGTATAAAGTTATAAAACTTAAAAAAATAGTTTTAAATGAAGCCCTTTTATTTGTATTCAGAAATAAAATATTCAGCATGTTTTGGATGTCAAAAACAGTCCCACTGAACTATAAAAGGAACTAAAAACAGACCTTATTTCATTTATGAGCACTCCAAAGGGAAAAGGATCTGTTTCTTTTGATACTATTTATTTAATTTATGTAACATGTTCTCCCCTTACTTTAAACCCATTTGAAAACGTTGAAAAATTCTAGAACCTGGCAAATTGGTCACCACAGCTATCGTTTAACCACAGTGATTGTTGTAAAAAGGCAGCTTGGATGAAGCTGACCAATGCGTGATGCCTTGAAGGCCCCCCTGCTGACTGCAGCTGGGGGGCTTCTCCACATATACAGTAGCTAAAGAGTAAGCGTAGAAATGTTATGTATCAAGTAAATATGCTAATGTAGAGAGATTCCTTTAAGAATCGATCAGACACTTGTTCGTGACAGTGTTTTTCTGTGCTTGATGCAGATTAACATAGGAGTAGATCGTTGCTTTTCTTTTCTTTTTTTCTATAATTGTTGCTCACATCAGAGAAACATGAAAGAAAATCAGAAAATGAGACATTTCATCTGATCTTGGTGAGTTCAAATAATGTGACGTACAGTGATAGTGACGCATAGATGCAGAAATGTTTCAATAAAGAGTTGATGTAGGTGACTTCATTTGTTCTTCTTATATTCAGTATGACTTTTATTTCCGCGAGGGAGCATTATCTCGTTCTGCTTTTCTCTTGATTTTGGAATGAAACCTGTAGACTGCTGGGAAGTAGGTGTAGAAAAACGAACTGAATCATAGCACAGTTTTTATATGACGTAAAAGCTAAATGTTAGATTGGAGGTTGGAGGCCAAGGTTGGAGGAAAGTTAGGAGGGGAACAGTTCAACTTGTGTTGCAGGCTACTATTGTGACGCCGTTGATTAGAAAAGAATCAGATTTGATGTGCAAACGAGTCCTGCGCTTCTACTAGGACATATTAGAACGCTTGACATCCAGATGAAAATGTCATTTTTAACTCTGACACATACTTTGAGGCTCACTGGTTGCCTTTCAATGTCACAGTTTGATCTGATTTCATTGTTCTTTGCCAGAAATATAGAAAAAAATAAGCACAAAGTGGTCTTTTTTTTGTCAATAAGATATTTCAATGTTTAGAGGTTATAGACCAGCTGGATGTAACACCAAAATATAAAGAAGACAATCCTCTAAAAGATATTATCTTCTTTAGCTTACTGGCCATTTCCTGTTTCCTATTATGTTCATGTATAACAGTATAAGGGGAGAAGTGAAATTACAGAGGCCCATGCAAATGACACTGTTCTGGGTATTCACACTGGTTCTATTATTTGTGTACTCGTACTGAACCGGTGGTGTGTGAGGGGAGAAAAGAAAACGTCTCATACAGCTTGTTTCCACTGACATACTCGCCCATCTTGAACACACACACCTAGCTCATATAGAAACAGGGTTAGTATAGTTTCAAAGTGAATGTGTGGCTGCCTTCACTGGAAGCAACCGAGAGGTCTGAAAATCACCTACCATGAAGGGATTTTTTTTCTGCTTTCTCTCTTTCCCCATATTAATCTGGGGTGATTAGTTTACTTGATCAGTCAGTGTTTTTCTTAAGATAACAGTTTTAAGGCCAAATTTTTTTTTGCTTTTGGTTACTTTGATGCGTGAAAGACCTGAAACTCGTTAAAGGATGATTAACTGCGGCTGTTTCCAAATATTCCCGCTTCTGTTTTCATGAGCAAAGTCTTCCTGCTGCCTCGGCCTGCAGGAAAGGGTGAATTTTGTCACTGTGATCCGCCCAGAAAAAAATGCCATTAATCAGTCCTTCCACTGCCTTGCATACTAACCAAAACGTCTCCAAAAAGATGCCGAACAGGATCTGCTACAGCGTTGGATAGCCTTGGCAGGCTGCAGCAGACCCTCGGTTTATATCCCACCGTTATGTTTAATGCGGAGCTCAGCGGGGGCGCCCATTTACACATCTGATCCACTTCACCTCTGATTACCACAGACCTTAGTCTCTGACAGAATCAGAGAGGCAGTGAGAGGTTTACCTGGGGAGTAAAAAGTCATCCTACAGCCGTTAAAGATGTTATCGCGTGGTATATTTTTCCCCAACACGTGCACTCCAACGATAAAAACACAGCTGTGTGATGAAATGTTTATTTTCACTGCAGCTACATCTCATAAAGCACCTTTTTAAGCCCACTGAGGAAGAAAAAAAACCTGCTAATTGTGCTTTGTGTGCATTTAGAGTGATGACATCACAAGAGGCAAAAGAATCAGAAAGGGTAGCAACGTTTTTCAGACATTGAACTAATGGAGGTGCGCTAATGGAGGGGCGTTAAATGGTGTTACTAGAGGAGCATGCGCAAAAAAACTCAAAGACATCGTTTTGAAACAGGTTAAACTGGAGCTCAAACAATGTCCAACTACACATACAGTAAAATGAAATCAAAGCTTATAAAAGGTTGTGTGTTTTTTTTGGCAGTAACAAAACAGTAAGTAACAATCAAAGACACCCCAACCCGGGGGATATTGGTTGTCCCTATAGTTAACAACGAGATTTTAATACAACAACAGAAATAGAAAATATATATTTTCATCAGTTTGAGACCTGCCATGCAACAGACTGGCGACCTGTCCAGGGTGTACCCTGCCTCTCGCCCAGTGAACGCTGGAGATAGGCAGCAGCACCCCCCGCGACCCCATGAGGGATTAAGCGGGTCAGAAAATGGATGGATGGATAGTTTGAGACCTTGATAAGCGTATAAAAGGAGTATCGAGTAGGGCAGGGGTTCCCAAAGTGGGGGTCAGGACCCCCCAGGGGTTCCGAGACATCTCTTGGGGATTGTGAGAGGATTTGATGCTGATGTCATAAAAAGATTTAGCATTCCCTTATTTGTGAAACTGATATCAAAGTATCACTTTACAAGACACTCCACATTCCTCATATTAACACAAGGGGATGGCTTTAGTTCTTACCAAAACATTTTTACATTATAATATTTTTTAGGATTTATAATTTTAGGATTTTATTCTCATAGTTTTTACACACAAAAACAAAATCCCACTGGGCAAAATGGAGTTGCCAGTCTTTGGCACCGTTACTCTGTGGGTCGCAGGCTGAAAAGTTTTGAAACCCCTGCTCTTGTACACTTCATATTTAAAGAATGAATTTCCAGCAGCAACCACTTTGGTAAAAAGCTGCGAACTATTGTGTGTTTGAACAGGAATTTACAGCGCTGTAGCACGAAGCCACAAAAAACAGCAGTCCCCACATTCCAGGCCTGTATGTTAAAGTCATACGTGTACATCTGTGACAAACGGCGAGGATCAGGGAGAAAACCAGCTGAGCTCTTAACAAACACTTTAAGCTAGTTGCCACATGGCTGGGGTCGGTCATTGAAGAGTCAATTCACATCAAAGCTGTTAAGGTTTTGATGGAGAACCTTGTTTTTTTGGGGGGGGGTTTACGTAGCAAATAGTTTGGGACCTTTTCGTCTAGGTACAGCATGAAAACGTCTTCTGACCCGTGAGGATGACTGTGAGTTTTGAGTGTGAGCCACAAAAGGCCCACTGCAGGAACAGACAGACTAACAGGTCCAATGTGTGGTGGGAAAACGAATCATACAGCCGTCCATGGTGTGGCCGTTATAAGCAAGGTGGCAACCAATAGCTGGTGTGCGATGAGTAACAAATGATAGTCACAAGCATTTGAAGGGAAATTGTGTCTTTTATTTCACGTTTTAATTTATGCATATAATTTTTACTTTCAATTATACTTTATTTGTGTTGTATTATATTACATTATATCACATCATAAATTATACTATATAATGGACAAAACAATGGTTTAAGTTGAAGGCGGCGGGATTTTATAAGTATCTACTTCATTGCACTCTTTATTTGAACGCATAGAACCATAAAATATAACCTTCTAAATGGCTTCAAATTGATTTTGCTTTCTTGTAAATGTTATTTATCTGACTGGGCTTGTTTGACGTAAGCCAAACAAAAAAAAAAAAAAAGAAAGCTATATCCATCAGTTGACTTTTCTGGAGCCTTATTACAGCTGTAATAATCAGTACGTTACATTGTTTTAGCTGCAGTGAGGGGAAATAGTTGATTTTCTGTGTAATTATCACAAAAGCAATGACTTTGATGTGTTCTTGCTCTCATAGTGGGTCATGCCTCTCCTGATGTCCTTCCTTTTCGTGGCACACACATGCTGCCCCCAGATCAGATTATTCCTGTCCATGTCTCCAGAAAACGATGAGCGGATGACAGATGACCTACATGTTGTTTTTAGGTAACAGTGAGACACGGACTCCCTTTTAGAACAGCTAATTTGTCAGGGGGAACACGATGTGACCTCAGACTCTTAATCAGCAGCGTCCCACAGAAGTGCGTCGTTGGGAGACGAGTCACCACAGACAGGACCTGACTCAGAGGGCAGCTGTCCAGACGTCCGGGCCCCCCTCGCTCCCAGCTTTGTATCAATCACACCTCAGTGAGAATAGACACATTGTTCCCCATCAACACCTTTACTCAGCAAGAACAAGTCCCTGAGAGGGAGCAGTCTTAAGTGTGAGCTGTATTGTTAAGATGGGAAAACTAGCCCCCAGTCTGAAAACCGAGACGTCCACCTCTTACGGTAATTTTCCGGACACAATAAAAGGAGGCGTGGTTGCATTTCTGAATAGTCGTGGCCCCTTTAAGGACGTTTTTTTAAAAAAACAAAAAAAAACAATCTGTTCTGTGTTGCTTCAACACATTGAGACATAGTGTTACACACAAAGTACTTTCACTTTGCATTTGCCGACTTTCTAACCACAGTGTCTGCAGCACGTAAACTCAGACGGACGCCTACAGCTTCACTATACATTTAACAGATCCGAAACCAAACCAGCAGATGCCTGTATCTTCACGTAGTTTAGAACTGGGTTTTTTGCTTGTGTCTCGCACAAACCGTCTTTACAAAATAATGAGGCATCTGATCTCGTTGCCCATCTGTTGGCTCTGTTGTCGTCTGGTGAAGCTCTGATGCAGGACCAGCGCTGAGAGCAGAAGAAACGGAGCATGTTGTGGCTTTTGCTATTTACATTGTACTGTAACCTATGTGGTTACTGTAGCATCGTAGAGCTGCCTATGAGACATGCCTCATAACTACAATACAGACCAATACAGAACTATACTGAAACAGTCAGCCCCACAGGTTCAGGTTTGTGCTCAGTGCTAATATAAGTATATACAATGCCTTACTAAAAGGAAGTGGGCTGTAATTTTGGATGGAAAAGGAAGATTTTTATGTGGCACATGCCGTCTGTTTCTATTCTCCTTTACGGTGGCAACCGCTAAATAAAACTGCCTCAAGCACTGATCTGCATGCTGGGGCTGTGTGACATAAAACCAACGCTGCACATCACCAGACTCACAGTAGTACATGGCGGTGGCAGCATCATGCTGAGGGGATGCTTCTCCCCATAGAAAACCAAAGATGTTAGAGGGTACAAAAATTAGACTAGGGCATAGGTTTAAATTCCAACAGGTGACACTAAAAGAAGACAAATAAATCTTTATTTGTCACTGCAATTGTACATTCCAACGAAACGCGTCTTCTGCATAAGTAACGGGCAGCTTTACAGTGCTTGGGGAGCAATCTGGGGATAAGGGTCCTGCTTGGGGAGCCATAGTGGTAGTCTGTGGGATTTGAACCGGGTACTTGCAGCCTTCTCAGAACACACCCGTACTTCTCTAATAACTGGGCCGCCACCACCCAAAAATACAGCCAGAAAAACATGTAAAACATAGTTAATAGTTGGACTGGCCCAGTCAAAGTTCAGAGCTAAATTCAACAGAAAACCTGCAGCAATACTTGAAAATTCCTCTTCAAAGATGTTTTCCAGTCATTCTGAATGAGCTTGAGCTATTTTAACTAGAGGAAGAGGCAAAGATTTCAGTTTCCAGATGCGCAAAGCTGGCAGAGGCATAACAAAAAAGGACACGCGTCTGTCACTGCAGCAAAAGGCAGTTCTATGTTGGATTGACTCATGGGGGGGGGGGGAGATATATAAATGCATGCCACAGTTTTCAGATTTCACCTCGCAGAAACCAAAAAAAATTAAAAACCATCCTTTACCTTCCACTTCTCAAATATGTGCTGCTTTATCGGTCTATCACATCAACTCCCAAACAAAATGTGCTGAAGTTATGTGATTCAAATTGTTTTCCAAAGTGTTGAAACTATGGAGCCGTTTTCATTCATTCCACCCTGCAAAAGGGGCTCAGTTAGGACTGATCAAGTGTAAATTCAAGTCAAAATATAGTAAGGTATCCTTCTAAACCCCAGAGAGTGTGTCGCGTGTTCCTCCTAACATAACATTAGGAAAATCTGATGTGCCTCACATTTCTTCATCTGCCTCCTCTTCTATTTGTGGGCTGCCCGTTACTGCCGTTCACTTGTCTGGATTTGTCTCCAGTCCCCTCTGAGTCATTGAACAAACCCTTTTCCACTGTCTGAAGGGTCCAGGTGTGGTTACCCGGTGACCAAACACCTCGGTGCCCAGGCCGAGAGGCTCTGTGTGTGCATGCTGTACCAAATGGGGGACGGGGGGTGTTCTGTAGGTGATTTCTGTGTGGCTGTCCTTCTGGGTACTCCCAACACCCAAGAGGATTGTGTGTGTCCATATGAGTGTGATTGTGTGTGTGCTGGCAGACACAGATGGCTCTGAAGCGAGGATGTGATAAACACACTGGGCAGGGGGATCTCCGTCCAGGAGTGGGCTCCATGTTTTAGTGGTGAAGTCATTGGGAAAAAGCCTGGTCGAACTGGAGGAGGAACAAACACTCACTCGCTCAAGCATGCAGACAGATATTACCTGCAAACATTTTTATTTGAATCACAATTTTCCCCTCTGTGAGCTGATACACACCCCTCCTTTACGGACTGGGCTTGATTCCGTTTTCAATCACCCGATCAGATCAGATAGGATCGTGGGCTCGTTCATTCAGCAACGAGCTCAGAAACAAAGAGAGACAGGGATTCCCCCCCCCCCCCCCCCCCCCAGTTTTGTTTTGCTCAGAGACGGTGAGGGGGTCAGAGTTTCGGTACCACGGGTCAGAGCACCACCTCGCCACCCTGTGTGTGTTCTTCTTGCAGTGTTGGTGCTGTTATGTTAGGTGTGAACTATGGCCCTGTGGAGCATTGGGTAACAGGAGTGATTGCCTAACCCTGTTGTTGTGATGATGTCGTAACCCGTCGGACCTGGCCAGCATTCGGGTGTCATGTGAGCCGTTGTTCTCCATCTTCCTCTGCCCAGGATGTCAGGGCATGCGTGTGTGTGAGCCGGCATGTGTCATCCAGTGTGTGTGTGTGTTGAGATTTCATTAACATGAAGAAGAAGAAATCAGGGATCCTGAAGGTGCCAGCCCTCAGAAGGGGCAGACGTGTCAAAGGTTAGGTCTGACTCGATGCCTGTGGAATTTAGTGTTCACGGATCGAACGCAGGACATTCAGACTTGCTCCATTCTCCAAGAACAGAAGCAGGAAATGATGGTTGATTAAAAAAAAAAAAACAAAAAAAAAACGAGATGGCTGAAATGTTCACAAATTAACCCTTTGGAACAATAAGCAAGCAACAGGAAGCTGAAAGATTTGGGGGTTTTCCCTCCTTTATTTCCTTGCTTGGCTGAAGCCTTTCCCCCACCACATCTTTCTAGATTATTAAACACATATTTCAGGAAATGTTAGCACAGGCAGCACAGAACGAAAGTTTTTTTTCTTTCGATTTTTTTCAGAAAAAAAGATCCGAACATGTTTGTCACGTGATTTTCTCTGTATATATCATACACATTTTTTTTTTATTATAAATTCTTTATTTTCCCCATACCATTTTTTTTTTGTTTAGTTTTCATGTTTCTGCAGATACACACATCATGTGGGTGTGTGGATGTGTGCAGAGATTTCCTTCTAAACCAGCTAAACACACAACAGCATTTTGACTTCTGTGACTTGGACTGCAGAATCCACTAAACATGCAGAACTGTCACATTTCACAGAATACGCTGATTCTATCTGACAAACTATTTGATCTTTTTTGTTGTTGTTGTTTTGGAGGCACAGCAGAGATGTGCTGGGGAAAACCTGAAAGAGAGGAATTGTTTTTGTGGTATTATTGGAAGGTGGCAGGGCTTTGGTTTGACCTGGACCTGAGGATGAGAGCAGTTCATGTTTAAAAGGTGTTGATCAAACGGAACTGGGTTAATGTGACCCCGCTCTTAGGTGAAGTGATATTATCCTCTTGAGAGGAAAGCATGGACGGCAAGTACCAACTGTTTGTATGTTCTGGTTACATTTCAGTCTCTATGAAAACACATCATCTAACTCCTTAAAAATGTAGTTTTGCCTCCGTTGCAAAATGTAAATATATATATATATATATATATATATATATATATATATATATATATATATATATATATATATATATATATATATATATATATATATATATATATATATATTCATTTGAATTGTATTGTTGTAATATACTTGTATTAATTAATGAATTGTTCTTTACGTCACCTTTTAGTTTGCAGTAATTTGTACAATTCCCTTTGGTCTAGCTTTGCATTTTATGTACAAAAACAGCTACAGTTGTTCATTACGCTGCAGAAAAGCAGAAATATATTTTTACAGTAAAATCCTTTTTTTCAGTAGCCAGACTTTAAGATACTTTGAACTTTTCACCATGTTAATACTATATGATTTTATGATTTATATTAAAAATATAAAATGAGAATTATGTTTTAACACCACTATTTGTCTTAATTATGACAATTTTCTGGTTACAGCTAACAACAAAAATTAAGATGAGATTATAACAGACTCATACAAAAATTGATTCATGAATATAGAAATATAGGCTTCGTATGCTTGATACCTGCTCAAAGATTGTTAAGTTCAAAAGGTAATTTTAATCTGAAGAGTAAGTTTATACACACATATATATATATATATATATATATATATATATATATATATATATATATATATATATATATATATATATATATATATATATATATTTATAAATATATACTATTGATAAGTCCACATGTGGGAAGTTTAAAAGTTTTCCAGTAAAACAATTACAGCCTCTTTAATTTTTCCTCTCTGCTATTATTTCTGCTTTTCTCCGTTCTTTATCTCCAGTCTGACACACACACACACACACACACACACACACACACACACACACACACACACACACACACACACACACATATAAAAACTAAATAATTTTCTATTGATAAAAATACATGTTTTATGACAACTCCATAACAAGTTTTGAAACAATTCTTTGCAGACACTCATAAAAGATTATTTGAACCGTACAACATAATTAACTATTACTATTATTAGCATATATTATATATACAATATTTTATATTTTAATGATATTTATATATTGTACAAATTAATGAAATTTTTCGTTTTTGTTTTTCACTGAAGGAGACAAAAGGGGACACAAGTGGAGCATATTTTCCACCTTATTCAACACAATGAGGGACGTCAGCATGTGCTTTATTTTCATTTGGAGAACTTTGTCATTTATAAGGTTTATAGTTAGCACAGGATTGAAACATGGTCAGTTTCAGTTCTGAACTACGATTCATACCTAATGGAGAAAATTAGCAAAAGAACTTAATTTTATTTATGACCTTTGGATTTAGGTCTTTTAGAAAATTTCTGCTTAAACTTCCTAATTCCTCTTTTTTTTAATCTAGGCCAGCAATTTGTAGAGTCGCGTGCAAAAGCTTTTCTCTTCTTTTTTTTTGCTTTGTATTCAAAGCAATTAAATAAGATTTAAACTACTTTGGTTTGTTCTCGACATCAGAGTCATTTCGTTGCTGTTTTACATTTTTAAATAAACCGGACTCCCCCCCCTGCTCTAGCACGCCTCACAGAGAACCCTCTGAAAATAATCTGCTTTACATTTTGCAACATTTTACTGAGCAACAAAGCCAACTTTTACAGTTTCTACACTCTATAACATTTCTTATGGATTTTTTTTTAAATCATTTCAGAGTTACAGAAAAAACAAAAAACAAAAAAAAAACACTTTTCATCAAGAGAAACTGAGCTTCTTCATGGACCAGTAAAGAACCTGAACCTCTTCACAGAAAGCTGTCACACACACATGTACTTACGGATACATTTTGAACACACCTACAGGAGGAATCCCTGAATCCAACATTGTCCATGAACCCTGTCCAGAAAGAGGAACATATTCCCCCAAACACAGAAAATGCTCAGACACGTGAAGCAGAGAGCCAGGACCGTGCGGCTGTATTTTCTGCTGCTGCTTTCAGCCTCTTTGTTGGTGGATTTGCTCGGCCTCATGACTCAGTGTTGCTCATCGAAGATGATTCGCCCGCCATTTCTGACTGAAAACTCTTCTTCTCTCTCGTTACTTTTTACATGCTGAGTGAATGTATTTCTGCAAATTTCTCAGGACTTGTCATCTTCTCAAACCTATACCCAAGTTTTCTTTAAACTAAAATTCTTGTTTATTTTTAAGTTATGTGTGTGAAACCATCGGGTGAAATTGGGGGATGGGAATTTGGAAGGCCCTTTTCCCTCCAAAATTTTTATTTTATTTTATTTTTTTTATTGTTATGAGCTTAGTTATATGAAATATAGCTGATTAAATCCAGAGTTCTGTCCAAACAGCTCTGTCAGCTTTATGCTCCTCTACAAGTCGGATATGAACTACGTGTTATAAAGTTAATTATTAAAGGGCCCCTTGTTGTAAAGCACAATCATTTCACACAGAGTGCTTCTTTTCTCACCATAACAAAGGTGTGTGTGCATGTATGAGTGTGTTTGTGGAGGTGAGGAGGAGCGGAAATGACTTGCCTCCTCGAGAGAAAGTTATCAGCCATAAACCCAACCGTATGTGACATGGCTGCCCACGCAAGAGCTGCCCTAAAATCTTTGATGTGCCTCCCTGAGCTTTGATGGTGCTTTGCCCTATGCAGGCACGAAGATGCGTACGTGGAAAACAAGGGGACGCGTTGATCTGAAACCTCAAGGGAGTGTTGCATCCATCAAAGAAAATTAGTGGAGTTCTTTAGTTTGTATTTGGTTAGAGATTAATCGCTAACACCAACCCAGGGATGGGCCACTGATTCGCTATTCTAGGCCATTCTCTGCAGTCTCTTACATCTTTTTTTTTTTTTTTTTTTTTGCCTCTGAGCGTGTGTGTAAGAGGGCAAAGAAGGGGGGCTAAGTAGAATGCTTGTAGTCGCTGACTAGATTTTGTAAAGGGTTTCCTAATATGGGCTGTCTTACAGCAGCGTCCTCCCCCCAGTGGGCCACCCCCCCAGGTCTCAGCCAGTGATGACACAGCTCGGGGTACGACTCACTTCCTCATTAATTGGCTGAAACCAGTTCTTACAGGAACCGCCTATGATAAATGTGAGAGTTCTGAGAAGTCATTCATTTCTCCTCGCTGCAGCGGCGGAGGAGGCACTGCAGGGGAGGTGAACGAGTTCACCGATCTGAGCGAGCGAGAGAGAGAGTGAGAAAGGGAGGGAGAGAGAGAGGAAGCCGAGTATGTGTGCGAGAGCTGAGAGAGGAGAGGAGAGGAGAGGAAAGCTGAGCAGGAAAATGTGACCGACTACTGGTGCCGCAGCTGCCGCATGAGGACCATGAGGCCAACTTTTATTTTTGCCTTCTTTTTTTTTTGTCAGGTTTATTTTGTTTATTGTTGTCCATGTTCAGACATTTCTTTTTGTTTATTTTGTTTTTGAATCTCATTGCTTGCTGTAGTTTGGTTCTTTCTTTTTCATCTGTGTGTGAGTATTTTGCCGTGTGTGTGTGTGTGTGTGTGGGGGGGGGGGGGGGGGTGAGCGGTGACGGGGGTTGCACTCGTTGCTCTCTCCGTCTTTCTCTCTCCTCGGAGAGAGGAAGCGGGGCCGGCTCTGTACAGTACAGGAGACAGGACAGCATGCCTCCCTTTGTTGCTGCCCTTGGGCTGGTGAGTAACAATGATGTGACGTGATTTGTACCCCCCCCCCTCCATCACCCCCCATCACCCCACCACCACCTCCCCTTCTCTGCCCCCCTTCCCTCTCCCTCTCTCTCTGCCTCTCCACCCACCCTCTCATCCTCATGTGTTGGTGGAAACAGCGCTGTTCCTCTGCTGGGTGCGGCACTGCAGAAGCCCTTCAGGGAGTACTTGGAGGCCCAGAAGGCCAAGCTGCACCATGTCACCGGAGACGGGACCCCAGCTGTAAGTACAGGGGCCTCTCACTTTCTACTCGTCTACATGTGTGTTGCCCGAGAAAAGAAAGCGTCTTACATTTGGCTCTTTTTTTTACATTTACATAACTGTCCTATTTTCACCCTTGAACATACTAATTATTGGATTTATGCTGAAGGGGACAAACAAACCCCCGAGAGAAAATTTCTAGACAGACTTCTGTTGCTTTTCCTGTAACCTGTTAGGGATCCGGTGAATTACAGAAGCTTGTTTGGGGCCAGAATGACAGGGTAGGTTTCGCGCTGCCTTGGGCGGGCTCGGAGGGGGGAGAAAGGCGGAAGGAGGAATGGGGGGGGGGGGGGGGCAGCATGGGGTCCAGCTTTACCCGAACTGTACTACTGTAGCATGGGGCGTGCTGACTCATGCTCCATCTTACCAATGGGATAGTGTGTGTGAGTGTAGTCACTCCCCTATGTGTCACACACACACACTTGCACTCGGTGCCCCGCCTGAACCCAGCACTAACTGTAGACCAAGCCACCCCCCCCACCCCACCCCCACGTCACAATCCATCAAACTCCCCCCCTGTCTAGAACAAAAAGAGCCGGTTGTAGCAGAAGCCTGTCTTTTTCAAAGCTGTTTTCCCTCTTCTCTGCTTCCTTGTACAAACTGAGTCATTAAGAATGCTCTTTCTTGTTTACGTGCGTACGAGGAAGGAGAAGGCATAAAGGACAGACTTTAAGTTGCACAAGGACAGATTAAGGTATTTTCTAGAACAATGTCCCTTTTTTCTTGTAACCTGAGCCCCCAGCAGTTACTGGAGAGAAGCGGGGCAATTTAACTCGGCGGAGGCAGGCTGCAGGCCTGGGGTCACTGGGGGCTTTATGGGAGGGAGGACGGCGGGGGCTGCTGCATGTTTTATTACCCCTGATCTCTATCTGTCCTGCACATGGAGCTGGATCCCCACCTAGCCTACAGCATCAGGAGCAGAGGGGAGAGTGGGGGTGCGGGGCATGTGTGTGTGCGGGGGGTTGGCCCTTCTTTTACTGACCAAGCTCTTCTCTCCTCTCTTTCTCTCTCTCTGTGGTCCCTGGCAGGAGGAGAACTGGCTCTCGTGGCTCTTCGAGAAGGTTGTGGTCATCATGGTATGCTTCTTTGTCTGCTCCATTGTCAACTCCATGGCGCAGAGCTACGCCAAGCGGCAGGAGAAGTCCTCGGACAGCAAGACGGAGTGAGGTCCAGCAGGAAGCAGACTGTGCTGGACCAACGACCTCCCATCCCTCCTTCCTTCATATCTACTCTCCCTTTTGGCTGATACCCCATCATTATCCCAGGCAAAAATAATAATAATAATTATCTGCCCCATCTGGTTTCTGTCTTGCTTCTGTAACAACATGTTTATCTAGAACTTGGACTTCCATTTGCTTGTTTATGAAGGCCTCTGCAATTTGGTAGCAATTTGGTTTTTTTATTCCATCAAAGGTAGGTGCTTGCTGGGACGTCTGTGACTATGTAGGCATCCATGCTTTTAACTAGTCCTGGGTCTCCTTAAGTTTGTTCCAATGGTAGGACCTTTTTAATTATTAACCGTATTTGCTATTTAGTCGTCAGGGTAGTCTTACAGCTTTTGTAAGTTGTTCAGTATTGGCTGCTTAGACGAGGAACACAGTGAATCTGGTATTATTATTTTTTAGAACTGCATCATTTCCACTTCTTGTCTTGCAGCTGTAGGGGCAGTGAATATTTTAGGCTTACATATGTTACAATAGTTGCTGTTTTTTTTTTGTTTTTTTTGTGTGGGCCGCAGTACTTTTAGATAAGTAATGATAAATCAGTCGTGAATCTCCCCCGCTGGTCCCTTTGTCTGCCCTCATTGTTCTGCTTCCAGGAAGAGAGCGCATGAGTCAGCCCGGGGCCACTATACCAGATGCAGCCGTATATTTTCAATCACATCTAGAACTGTATGCTCTCGTCGGTGCGTCACACGCACATAGTGGGCTGCGTTAGCGTGGCTGCCTCATCTTCCGTGGACTGAAGCAGATCGGGCAGTCCAGGCTGCTACTACGTGGTGTGCTAGATCCGAGCCGTTCTCGGGAGAAATCTTCTTCTTTGTCTCCACTTGTCCTTTGGAGTTTTTTTGTACCGAAAGGAGGACACCGAGCTATTCTTTCCTTGATGGATAACGTCGGCCGGCTCGCCAATTACCCGATACCTTTTTTTTTTCTTGTTTCTTTTTTTTCCCCTTCTTTTTATTTTCTCTGTAATCGCCGACGAAATGTGCGATTTCTTCCTTTCTCTCCTCGCTCTCTGTGCTGCGCTGGACTGAGAGCAGCGGGGACGCTAGAGCAGGCGCAAGCAGCGGGGAGGAGGGAGGAGGGAGAGGGAGGGAGAGGGAGGGAGAGGGAGAAAAAAAAACCCTTCCAGCTCACAGTGAAAAGCGTCTGTGCCGTTACCTCAGCTGAACCCTCAAATGAACTCGTTGCACTCCCCCAGTCACGGAGCCAGGAGACGAATCACTCGAGTAGATTCAAAACAGAGGGGTACTGTTGGGCGAGCTGAACCCTGTGCTCTGCATCGGCTCTAGTCTAGAACATTCACATGTCCTTTTTTCTTTCCTCCCCATCACGGTAAGTCGGATTAGGCTTCTCTCTCTTGTTCTCTCTCTCTCTCTCTTTTTTCAATTCATTGTTTTGTGTGTGTGTCCATGCATATGTCTTCAGGCATGTCCGTCACTCTCTCGACCTGTCAGATAGCTTATCAGACTGGTGTTGGCTGTTAAGATTGCAAGGCGACAACAGTCTGTAGGCTGTCTGACATTTCGGGCTCTTTCATCTGACCAGCATCCTGTCGTTGTCGTCCTCCTCCTCCTCCTCTTCCTCCTCGTTGGTACATCATTTAGCATCAGTTCCCATTCAGAGGTGTGTGCGCTGCGATGTCACTTCCCCTTATCCCGACCGCTTGCGAAACGGCGGCGATGTGGCTCTATTGTTTATTTCCTCTACGCTGACGTCTGTGAGGGTTTTATGTGGCTTCATGTGAGGAACTGTTTGAAAATGCAGATGCTTGTGTGTGTGTGTGTGTGAGCTGACTCTTGTTTTTTTTTTTTTTTTTTTTTTTTTTAATTTCCAGAGAATCCAGACAGTACACACCTCATTGCAAAACATCACATTGTGACACTCAGCCTTAGGTATAGTACACGCAGTGCTCAGCCAGCCTCCTCCTTCCCCTTTTTACACTTCCCTCTTCTGTTGCAATGAAAACTTTCTTCTGTTTCTCAATGCTCTTTTTTGTACGAGGTAGCACTTTATCGGAGCAGCCCTGTTGAGATTTTTCTCTTTTCTTTTTTTTAAGTAAATATACAAGGCTGAAATTAGTCTGACCCCCCCCCCCCCCCCCCCCCCCCCCCCCACACACACACACACACACTTTGAGCAAACAAGTTGAACTTTCTTTAGGTCGTAAAAGTAAAAATCACTGAATTAAGTTGGAATGCCTTGCTGTCATAGGGAATGTTTTTCTTGGCCCGTTTCAGGATGTCCTGTTCCAAGAGGGAGCCCCTTTTTGGCACGACTACCTGAATGTGTTTGTATAGAAAACCCAGTTTGTATGTTCCCGGGTGAGTTCCTGTTTGGGATGAATGTTTGTAATTTGCTTTTAAAGGTGTGTGCATTATCCTACCCTGTAATCTTATCTTTAATAAAGCTGAATTGAAAAAAAAAAAAAAAGAAGAAGAGTGGTGTTCTGTTTCTTGTGCGACGAGTCTTGACAACACTGCTGGGTCCACGCTGACCCTGGAGCCTCTGAAGAATCTCACATGTCAGCCAAGAAAGAGGGATAGGGAGGATAGTGAGTCCCTCACAACTCCAGTTTCCACAGCTAGTGTTTCACATCCAAACGGTTATCGCATTACTGATTTGCGCCCGCCACGCTGACATCATCTCCATTTCAGAATCCGAGCTGGGGCTTACTTGCAAATTCTGAATTATGGCAGCACAGTTTTTTGTCACAAATTTTTAAAAACATAAAATAAACTTCGAAATTTGCACCAATTTCAGTAAATCATTAGAAAGCGAAAATTCTGATCCATTTAAGTATTTGATCGAAAGCATCAGACCTAAAACTCTACTTTAATGCAACTGAGGATTAAGTCTGTCCCAGCATATGTATAAACCACCATAAAACAGACGTTCCACACGTACGTGTCCATTTGCATATGGGAAACTTGTTTATCTTGATGTTGCATGCTGCAGGTGTGCCTGACTTATGATTGGTCTTGTTTGGCAACAACATAAAACGGGAACAACACAGCATCACCCGGTGTCCCGAGGTCCAATGTGTGAGACCTGTCCTGCTGTCCTGTTCCCAGATCAGCCACACCCAAAGCACCCTGAAGATGAATATATATCCGCCCTGCCTCCGAGGGCTCTGGTTTAAACGCAAGTGTTCAGATCCTGCCTGTCCAAACATGCCGGCGGACTGATATTCAAACTGTGACTCTGCTTTTGTCCTCCCTCTTCCCCCCTCTCTGATCTCTCCATACGCTGCACATGCAGTACACTTAAATCTGCAGGGTCTGGTTTAATGTCTGGCACTGTGAACACATCCACCCACTCAACCCCACACCCCTCGCCACCTACTCTCTGTCAACAGGCTAACCACCGGGGGATGCTGAAATATCACTGACTTCATCCACTGCCCACCCACAAGCCCTCTCTGCATTTGGTTATCCACTTAATTCCTTTCACACTCTGCCTCATTAAATTATGCTGACCGGATGGGTTTATTTATTTTATTCTTTCTTTCCTTCTTTTTTTGTTAATATCAAATCAGATTAAGGTTTTTTTTATTTTATTTTGGGAGTAGCAGTGAGCAGGTCTGCAGTAGAGTGAGCAGGCATACCAAACTGTACAGATGAAGAAAAATCCAAATTCATAGACAAAATCTGAATTTAAAAAGCTCAGATTTTATTTATTTTAAGATAAACCTTTATTACTGAGGCACTACAGGTGATCTGAAGTTTGTTATGATTCAACGTGTAGCTTAATATTGTGATGGAAAGCTTGGAACTTCTGAAGTATAAAAATAAGTATACGTATTCTGTGTAGTTTTCCGTTTATGCTTACCGCCAGTCTCTGAACTGAAGGGTTGTCACTTAACAAGTTAAGTAAAAGAAATGACTTATGGCTACGCCATTTGAACAGAAGAATAATCAGCCAGAAATTGTCAAATTACAAGACAAAATGTAAGACCTGAAATTTTTTTCGCACCCCATGGACACCTAGACATTCTATCATGTTTTTACAGATTATCGTCTAAGATTTTATTTGTAAACTGCCTCTTTTATTGTAAAATCTCTTGGTAAATTGTTTTTCCAAAACACTCAGTCGGTCTCATTTACTTCCCGTGTGTATGTCTATTGTATCGTATTAGGTTGCTTTCTGTGAAGCACGCTGACCTTTGTCTTTGACAGGTGGTGAGGTTAAATTTAAACAGACAGGCTGGGCAAGCAGAGCATTAAACAGCCCACCGTGGCTCTTGGTGAGCTACAAGGATCCACAGCTCAGGTGGGAGAATCAGTGCAGGTATGTGTGCTCAAAAAATCAAGCCTGAATGAAAGGTATAAACAGTCATGTCTGCAGTTTATCACCAGCCAGGACACAGCAAAATATTGCAGAGGATCAACTGAGCCTTAAAAAGTTACCTGGATACAAAACGGAATGCGTGGCAGGAAACTAACACTGAGCATGGTGGGGGCAGCATCATGCTGTGGGGAAACATTATAATCCAACAGTGGAATAAAGCTGCTGGAGGCTGAATATCAGCTTCTAGCGTAACATGCACTGCCTCAACGCAATGCCATTGTTTCCATGGAACGGTTTAGATCGAGACGCATTCACATGTTAGCGTGGCCCAGCGCAGACCTGGATGAAAATTGCCGTTCCCAGATGCTCTCCATCCAACCGACTGAGATTGAGCTATTTCGTGAAGAAAATTGGGCAAACAGTTCAGCCTCTAGATATACAAAGCTGTTAGAGACACAAACGACTTGCAGCTGTAATAGCGGCAAAAGGTGGTATTTAGTCAGGGTAGCTGAATATCAGTGCAAGCCAGGCTGGTTTAAAGTTCTGTTTGTCAAAATAAATAAAATTTAAAGCAAACCATGCATAATTTTTCATGCACTACCTTCCTGTTGGTCTGTCACATACGACCCAACTTTAAATGACATGAATGAATCAGCAAGGCACTGCATTTGAGCAGGATTTCCACTGTTTGTATGTATCATCAGGCATAAAGTTTATTAAAAATATCCATAAAAACTCCATCTTAAAGCCATGACTTGTCTCAACACTGGGACTGGGAACTTCCTGATTTATCCGTTTCCCTGTGTTAAACACATGCCTGTACGCACTCGTTCATCATAACTGTGGTTAGCGCTGAGGCCCAACTCCAAAGGCCTTCGCTTCCTTTCTTGTGGCTTTGGCATACCAGGATCAAACAGGCTTATCAGCAGCTTCATACCCATCATGATTCACTTCATCAGAGAGAGGAGAGCTTATTTGAATCAGATCACAAGGTCTCCTTACAGTGATAGATTGACTACCGAATGTATCAGCAGCCACTTAAATGGCCCCTTGTTGATGATTTACAATCATCCAAACACAGCCATTCAAAGCATAACTGGGAAATGATGAAATGTCGGTCGGATTTAGTTGAACACACGAAAACACATCTGTCCGTGTTGGGCAGACCTAACTCATGATGCGTGGGTATATTAACAGCATAGTTTGGCAGAACCCTCTGCTCTTCCTGCCTGCTCAGAGCCAGTATGGCAGACACTTTTATGCCTGGTGCCAGGGGGCACTGCCGTGGTGTTTTATACAAGTTTTTCAAAACTTCAAAATAAATGCATTTCAAAAACTGCATTTGTTTGGATTTTCAGGCCGAAAGGTAGATTTGAAGAAACATAACAATAATTACTTGGAAAACAAGTTTTACAGTGGCTCTAAAGAGCTGTTATGCCAGGCTTTTGATGCCAAGAAATGAGGCCATAACAAACAATTTCAAACAGTAAAATGGGACATTTTTCCTGCACAAATCACCAGAAAAACAAATGAATCTATTAAAAGGAAAATGGAAAAATAAATAGTTGCACTAACCTGATTGTATATGACTGCGCACCCTTAAAATAAGATTTTGTTTGAAGCTACGTTCAGTCGTCTTTAGTTGGAGTCTACCAACAACCCGCATCTGCCACCTCTGCCTAGCAAACATTCCTCGTCAGATTGCCATGACCTGTCTTGTCCACAACCTTGTTGATGTGGCACATTTAGTTCTGGGATTTGGTTGGGTCGTCCTAAACTTTAGATTTTTCCCTCACTGAAGTCATTCGTATATGGACTTGGTTTCTGCTTGGACTCACTGAAAAACTGCAGAAAGACGTCAAATCCAGCTTCATTTTTAGAGTTTTAGGAGACAGCCGGCGGTTTTGGGTCAAAGCTGACTGGCATTTGGTAATGTTCATAATCTCACTGACATTAACAACTCTAGGCCCATCGGAGGAAAACCACAACTGCAAAGCTTCTCTGAAGCCAGTTGTTTTATCGATGCCCAGTGTTGTTTTTCTTATAAACATGTTTTGTGAAAGTGTGGCCATAAACTTTAAGTTTAGTTTCAGCAAATCGTAGCATTCTCCCATAAGTTTTAGAGAAAGTTTTGGACATTCCTGCACCTCCCTCAGTGCTGCTATCCACCTCTCCAACCAGACTAGTCTAATCTTTTCAACAGTTTTTTTGGTTTAGGGAAAACATGTCCTATGTTTTCTCCCTATATGTTCCTTCTTTGCAACCTACTTTATATAGCAGCTATATCTATCTATCTATCTATCTATCTATCTATCTATCTATCTATCTATCTATCTATATATATATATATATATATATATATATATATATATATAGAGAGAGAGAGAGAGAGAGAGAGAGAGAGAGAGAGAGAGAGAGAGAGAGCGAGAGAGAGAGAGAGAGAGAGAGAGATAGATAGATAGATAGATAGATAGATAGATAGATAGATAGATAGATAGATCTCCCCTGATCAGCTCCACCCATTCTTGTAATTAGTTTCACTCTGTTCACCTGCTCACTCCCATACTTATATCTGCATCTGTCTCCTGCACTCTGCCAGATCATTGTCTAACTAGCCTTTGGTGAGTTTTGTCCAGCATCCGTCTGTAGATTTAACCCAACTGCCTTTTTTGACATCTGAGCCAGCCTGATATCTGATCCTGATTTTCCTGCTCTGTTTCTGATTTTTCTGCCTGTTTTTGGACTGCCTCTCTGTGTACTGGTTTTTGGACTGTAATTCTGACCACTGAGTTTTGCCTGCCCCTGTATTGTTTAAGTTTGCCTCTATTAAACCTGCTTTTTCATTCACCCTGCTTGTTCGGCCTGAATACTGAGTCCTGAATCAGTCTCTCGATCATGACAGATATTGATATATGTTGCTGCTCATGTTGCTGCTAACTTTATGTGTTGATGTCATTCAGGTGTGTCAAACACTCCGAGGCAAGTGTGACCGCCTTTCAGCATGCACAACAAGGCACAGCAGGCCTGGGAGTAGTGTGGGTGTACAATTGTGCATGTTCGCATTGGAACAACACGACTCCAGGACGTGAGAACCACTGAGTCAGCTCATGGAATGCACGTAATCTGACAGCCCGGATCCACCTCTGCAGCCGTTTCTCCTCAGGTGCTGCTTACGCACGGCTTTACACATCAGCGAAGGGTTCTGTGTCATGACATGATGCCATCTTCGAAATATTACTCAGGAATGCATGGCGTTGGCTTCCAAGCATACCAGCCGTAGCAGTCCGTGTCCCCGGCTTTCCATCGCGGATAAGGCAACACCGTAGTGAACTGGAAAAACCACAGATAGCTGCATAGTGAGCATGCGAAACATACCTTGAAAGGTTTGGAAAACATTAGGTTAGTTCAGAATGACGAGGGTGAGTAAGTGTGATTTTTTCTTACAAAAGCAAAAGTTTCTACTTTACTGATGACATGTCTAAATTGAAGGGTATCCTCAGCTGTTTGTTATGAAGAACCAGCGGCTGAAGTTTGGAGGGGTCTGGGCCAATAGGCTCCTTTACCAGGTCTACCCCCATTTCATACCCAAGCATCTTCTGACTTTGAGGTCATACTCTTAAACAAACCGTCTCCTACGTTTTTAAGCAGCTCCCTATTTGCTTGATTATCTTTTTAAGTATTCTCATGATTTATGGACATAAATAAACATAAAATTCTCAAATCTCGTGTATATTTCAAGGTAAATGCATTTGCTTTTTTTTTTTTTTTTTTTTACACTTTTGAAAACGTTATACTAGACCTACATTTCATTGGTTGTGGTTCCCTGTCCTTGTTTGGGCCAACCAACTTAATTGACTCTGAAATGGAACAGACTATTATGCCTGATTGAATCAGAATAATTACGACTAACCTCCTGCAGGTAGATATTTAGCCAAATCAGAATACTTTATTGATCCCTGGGGGGAAATTCCTATGTCACGGCTGCATACATTCAACATGAAAAAGGGAGGTGTGCAATGAATATACAAGAGATGATAACACTTTGCAATAAGGTACACAAAATTTAATTAACTAGGAAGCGGCTTAGGAACTAATTCTGTACTAGGTAGTTAACCAGTACGTACTGGTGGCCACACAGCCTAGCCTTGTTAGGGGACTACTGGTTAGTTACCTGGGAAACAAAGATGAACAAATCAGGAACTAATGGCTAGTTACCAAGGAAACCGAAGAGGAACGAATCAGGAGCTAATGGGTAATTAACCAGTACTTACTGGGGAACACACAGACCAGACCTATTAGTGGGCTACTTGTTGCTTACATGGGAAACGAAGAGGATCTAATGGATAGTTAAAGGTAGAGTCTGGAAGATTTTTCTGTAAGTTTCCCCAAGTCCCTTTTTGAATAACTGCGCAAGACCAGGTTAACTTGCTCTTCCGCTCCTCAGGGGATCGCATGGAAAAAATCTCCCAAATCCTCTCTGTCTACTGAGGGCTTCCTCTTCTTCTCATAAACCTGAATGTGGTTTGTTCCTTGCGACTCTCAGCCATGTTCAAACTATACGGTGAAAGCAGTGGAGCTACAATGAACGGCTAACACCAAAGCTATACCAATACATAAACACTGCGCAGCCAGAAAGCAGAAACTAACAAGGAACGGGCATGCACACTAGCGTTACGTGAGCATGTCAGAATGATCGGCATGTGAGATAACCAATAGATAAAGTGATACCCCCAGAACTTGAGGGACAGAGATGGGTGAGACCAGAACCAAAACTCTGACCATCCCTGCCCTTGGGTGCAAATGGCAGTGATTGGTTAGTTTTCACAGGTGTGCAGCTCCCACAGAAATAGATTTTTTAACCTCTTTTTTCTGAATACATAATGTATTGACTACTTTCAGGATGGAAGGACAATTTCCCCAGTATAACAAAAAGTGTTTCTGAACAGGATTACCAACTATAGTTTTACACAGTACTTACTGGGGAGCACACAGTCCAGCCTTATTATGGGACTATTGGTTATGTAATATGGAATCACAGAGGAATGAATCAGGAACTAATGGGTAGTTAACCAGGACGGACTGGGGAAAACACAGTCCAGCCTATTAACCAGCATTTACTGGATAACACATAGCCAAGCATTATTAGGGGACTAGTGGTTTGTGACCAAAAAATATGGGTTCTGAATAAATCTTGCACCAGTGAGGTCACATCTTGTAATTGTCAAAAACCTGTTTCCTAGTAATTACTGATGTTATTGGGTTCTCTCTTTTGTAAATCTATTCATGAAATGCATTAGCAATTTTACTTTCTTGTACTTGTAACTATGTCTGGCTATCACTTACTGAGTACCAAATCATTTCCTGGCTATTACATTGTTAACTTCATGTAGTGAAACATCATACCAAGGGAACCAATCTTTCCTGAAGCAGTACCTGACTATCACCGACTCTTTTTGTATATCATAAGGTAAAATATGATACCAAGTACTTACTGACGAACCAATCTTTACCTGATCAGTACCTGACTATCATCCAATATTAACCAATACCTTTTTGATCTCTTACAAATAAAAGATTTCCTTAACTGATCTGTTAGATATAATATATATGATATAGTTCTAGTTGATGAGGCTTGGCTATGTGTTCCCCAGTAAGTACTGGTTAACTACCAATTAGTACATGATTAGACTCCATGGCAATTCCTAGTAGTTATTCAGATTTTGTGCATGTTATTGTAAAGTGTTACCCAAAACATGAGTTTAAGAGAACTGGATTACTAATTTAAAGCTAATTGAAGTGAATATGTGAACTGAATTAATAACAAAAAAGTCATGAACTTCTTGATGGTGTTCCAGTTTACTAACATGCACATGTAGTTATTGTCCCAGACACACTTCCTTACAGAACACTGTGAGTTCATTATAGAATCGGTTGTAAAAACAGGAACAAAAGGTACTGGTTCGCGGTTGGTACAGGATATCCCCTATGTATGTCGTATAGCTACTATACCAACACTGCAAAAGCATGAGATGACGAAGGTTGTGAGACAATCAGCACCAGCTGAATTGATTTTTTTCTATCTTTGATCTGTGTGTGGAGCTCTGGTCTGGGTTTAGTTCTTTTTGTGAAAAGCTAACGAAGCATGGCTCCCATTGTTGTGATTATTTTGTTAAACCAGGGTGTACTGTGGCTCCAAAGTGTGAGCTTGCCAATGAAGAACTCAGTAAATGGAGATGATGCTGGAAACACCCCACTGTGGTGCTAACAGAGACAAAGGAAACTGAAGTGATCCTAAACCCGTGACCACTAAAGCGGAAAAAATAACTTTCTGAACTCAACGTTTTTTTTATATATATTATAAGTCAAATAAATTACACCCAGAAATCTTTCAGAGGTGTTTCTGTGCCTGTGTGCTAACATCAAAGACATTTGACATTACTCTTACAACCTTCAGCTCTCACCCTCTGTGGCATCAGGTTTAATTTTAGGGCTCTGCGCATAGTGTGCATGAAACTTGTTTAGTGTGCACAGTCTGTTTGAATCCTGCATGCCCATCAACATGCAGCAAACAACCACAAAGAACAAACAAAACCAGACTACACAGCGAACATGCTGTGCTCCCATTCAGCTCATCTGGAATGGCTTTCCTGTAGCGCTACTTCACCAGAGAACTACCTCACCTGACCCTCCCTAATGCTTGACACTCATTTTCTATATTGCAGTGCTGATTCATATATAATATAGACAGTCATATTTATTATTTTAATAAATTTGAATATTATTGAAAGGTGCAGTAGTTCAATTAAAACACATCATTTAAGATGAGAATATTGCATCAGACTAATAAAAAAGCTAAATTTTTCATCCAGAAATGGGGCTCAATGAAAAGTACGTTTAATACTGGCTCAAAGGTTGTTGCGTTTCTTTTTAAAAGGTACTTTTAATTTGACAAACAAGCATTTCAGAAATGTATATTCTAAATTATTGACTGTATGTCTACTGTATGACACAAAAGACAGTACAGCACTCACATTTTTGTTAATATTTTCATTTTATCCTTTTATGGGAGAACACTGAAGATATGACACTTGTAAAGTCTGTTTGCCGCTTATGTATCAGTGCAAACTTACTGTCCTCCTAATTAGACTCAACTCAACACACGGCATTTAAGGTATAACCAGCTGGCAGTAATAGTAAGCACACCCCTTAGTGGGAATGTCCACATTGTGTCCAAAGTGTCACAGTTTGTTGTGGCCTCCATTATTTCCATCGCTGCCTTCACACTCGTGGGCCTGCACTGTGCCAGAGATAAACTGGTTGCCACTGGAACCCTCTTCATCTCCTCCATATTGACCTTATAGAGCCGGTGGAGGTTAGAGACCTTGCATCCCTCCATCTTCTGTTTAAGGATGGCCCACAGATGCTCAAAAGGGTTCAGCTCTGGAGACAAGCTTGGCAGCTCCAGCAGTAGCCGTTTTAGAGGCGTGTTTGGAGTCGTTATGTTAGAATACTGCCCTGCAGCCCAGTTTCTTAAGGGAGGGCACCCTCCTCTTACCTGACTCCGCCAGATAGATTTGCTCCGCATATCCATCTGGAAACCTTCCGTTGAACTAATTTTGGGAAGGGGCGAAAATACTGGTTAGCTGATTGGCCTATGTTGGTGATAGACGGGCCAAATAAACCAATCAGATTCGTCGTCGCTCTGTTACGAGCGACGACGAAAACACAACCACAAGCCAAGCTACTCTTGCTGCTGCAGGTAAAGGCTCGTTAGCTCAGCAAAGAAATACTCTGTAATTCCGCTAAAACTTGCTCGATAGCCACGCTAACGCTAGTTTCATCGGCTGAAGCCGCCATGTTGTTTAGACTGAACTGTCGCACTTCCCGTTGCGTCACACCTCAACCCGCCTCAAAGCCAACGCTGATTGGACGTTCGTTTGGTGAACGGCTCCAAATTTTCTTCAACGGAGAGTATCCAGACTGATCTGCGAGTGAAACCTTGAAAACTCGCGAGATCAGGATGGTCTCGCGAGGCTAACCCTCCTCTGCTTCAGGATGTCACGGTACATGTTGGTATTCACGGTTCCCTCAGTAAACCGTAGCGCCCCACAAAAAAGTTTATCCCGGTCCCATCAGAGTCAAGACATGGTGTCAGTAATTCATGTCCTTGGTCTGCTTCTCTTCAGCAAGCTGTTTCTTGAGCATCATCTTTAGAAGAGGCTCCCTTCTGGGAGACAGTCATGCAGACCAAAATATGCAGTGTGCCTGAGCAATGATATGTCTGTCTGTCACTCAGATGTCTATTTTCAAAAGACAACCCTAAGGACAGGACGCTGAGGATGTGCACTGATCTTCTTTGGTCGACCATGGTGAGGCCTGTTCTGAGTGGCATCTGTCCCGTTAAACTGCTCTAGGGTCTTTGGCACCATGCTGCAGCTCACTTCCAGGCCGCTGGTAATCTTCTCATAGTCTCAGCCTTCACTATGTAGAGCAACAGTTCTCAAACCTTTTCTGTTGCGCCCCTCTTTGAAGAATGAAAACTTGTCAGTCCATGATAGGGTACGAGAGCAACACCACCAGATTTAACATCTACTCACCAGAGACCTCGTAACACTAACAAGTCACATGACGCTGGGAATGGCTAAAAGAGCACCATTTGGACATTTTCACTTAGGGGTGTACTCACTTTGTTGCCAGTGGTTAAGACATTAATGGCTCTGTGTTGAGTTAATTTGAGGGGACAACAAATGTACACAGTTATACAAGCTTACTCAGAGTTTGCCCAGTGTCTTCAAAAGATTGACACAGTTTATTATTCTGGCCTAAGATTTATAACAAACTGCAACAATTAGACCCATCATTGCAAGTTATATTCATGGGTGCGATGGCCTTCTTTGACTACCCGCAGGCTCCATCATTGGTACATTCTTATATATAAGGCAACTCTAGGTCTTCCTCCAATCTATGTTTCTGAAATGATAACACAAAAGAGCACTAAGCAATACTCTTTGTGTTCCAATGATCGGTACTTGCTCTCTGTCCCCAAAAGTTTGCACTGAACTTGGAAAAAAAGCTTTTTCCTACCTAGCCCCCACAACATGGAACGCTCTGCAAAATGCCTTGCAGCATGACAGCTTGATCTCCCTGAGGGATTTTAAAGCTAGATTAATGATATCTATCTATCTATCTATCTATCTATCTATCTATCTATCTATCTATCTATCTATCTATCTATCTATCTATCTATCTATCTATCTATCTATCTATCTATCTATCTATCTATCTATCTAACCCACCCCTCATACTCCTGATCAGGGTGGGTGGCTCTCCATTTCTCAAGCTCGGGTCCTCTACCAGAGGCTTGGGAGCTTGAGGGTTCTTCTTAGGATTTTAGCTCTTCTTAAGATTGCTCTTTTTTGGACTGGGATGTCTGATGTTCCTCCTAGTATCACGGGTATCACGGGCACTACTGTTGTTTTCACCTTCCAGGCTCTTTCTAATTCTTCCCTGAGACATTTATAGTTCTTCAGTTTCTTATGCTCTTTTTTCCTGATGTTTCCATCACTCAGGACCACATTTCTCCCGGCCAGAATGGCTGATAGTGGCCATCTCCTGTATATCTATCTATCTATCTATCTATCTATCTATCTATCTATCTATCTATATATATATATATATATATATATATATATATATATATATATATATATACATACATACATACATACATACATACATACATACATACATACATACACGTGTGTTAGTAGGGCATCACTGTGTCAGTTGCTTTTACCTTTAAGTGTATTGTTGCTTTTGCAGCATTGTGTGCTGAACTGTTTCGGCAATATGAGCTCTTGTAGAGGCAACAAAGAATCATAGCACAAATGTCTTCACATAATACAAAAGTAAACTGAAATCACTGACAGCTTCAGTCATCAGCCTTAAATGAATGGCTCTCCATGTTGAGCACGGGAACACAACACGGTGCAAAGTGATTGGGGAGGGAAACACAAAACCAACCTCAAATCATCCCACAGAATCACAGTTCACCAGTGTCTAGTCAGCTGCTTTTCTCAACGTAAACAGAAACCAGAACACACACAGAAAACAGATTTTCTCATCCACTGGAGCTGGTCTTCATCACAAGGCCACTGAAGTAAAACAAACCCTGTGGATGGGATTGAAGGCAGTGGTCAAAATTAAGCTGCCCAGCAGGGGGTTTGGGGGCTTTCCTCAGGCACAAGAGAAATAAAGTTTTAGGTGAACCCCTACTTCACTACCTAACCACAGGAACCCACAGTAAAAGAAGCTGTGGTGAAAACCGGCCTTCCAGATTCAAAACTGTGGACATGGAGGGGATTTCATATGTAACTAGTTTTATTTGCACTGTGATAAAAGGTCAAATGTTAAGTAAATAAGCTCCTTTGTAAACAAGCCCTTATCAGCCGTGACTTTCTGCCGTCTCCACGTCACACAGAGTGTACTGAAGAGAAACAGCAGGGGGCAGATGCAAGAGATTACATTCATTTGATAGGCACCTAACTGGTTTTCCTGTTAATTCTGTCATCATGACACAGCAGAAAACATCGTTTTGTTTTGTTTTTTTGGTTCAAACCAAATTATCTTTATGTTACTGCAAAATTAAATGTATAGTTTTATGATAAAAGTGTTGCTGTTCAATTCTGTGCCTTCCACTATGACTCTATGAGACTACTAGAGATGCACCAATCACAGCTGAGGACTGATTTCTACTCCAGGTTTTGTAAAAGCTTTGACTTGCCAATACAGAATTTAGCATATTCCTATTTATTTTCAGGATCTGTAACAAAATAAGTTAAAATATACATCTTAAGAGCAGAAGCTACATCTCAAAATTAAGCCGGCCAAGGGGTAAGGGATTGTGTTTGTGTGTGTGTGTGTGTGGGGGGGGGGGGGGGGGGGGGGGGGGGATGGGGGCAGCTTATCTGTCTCTGTGGATTCTTCACACAGAAACTACAGACCTTTGCTTTATTTGTGAGATTTCTAAAGGGCTGTTATCATTTCTAAGATGATAGGCTCAGAGGGAAAAAAACGGAACAACTTTCCTGTACTCCATTCAGCCTTCCTGTTATCAGCTGAAAGTCTCGCTCTCTGCTCATGTCATTTGAAGTCATTTCCCTTTAAATAGGTTCTTACTGCTTCGTATCCTCTTTGTCTTTGATTTCTGAGGGTTTTTTTTTAACTCTCATCTGCACCCTGTGAGTTGGAAAAGTAATTTTCCAAAACTAAGAGTCTTTTAAATTAAACTTCCAACACTGAGCATGTTTTTGTACGTTGTTGTTTTTTTTTTTTCAGCAAAAGAAAACAAAGTAAACGGTTTCATTCACAGTTTTTGCTAGTTTGGAAGAGGCATCACATGTGGTATTAAAAACATTTGGTCACTTTGTTTTTATTGGATTGCAAGTGTAATATTGAAACCAGGCCCCTCTTATTGGTGATGTCACATGGTGAAGCATATTCTTTGTCAGCACATGTTGTGGTGCGCTTTATTTTATGTTTTTATTAGTTGAAACATGAAAAGAAAATCGAGCCAAATTTAAATTCCAGCTCATCTGTTTTTGACCTCAAAAAAGTTTTATTTTGTTTAACCTCTTAAGACCTGAGAACTTTAGTCCACTATAGGCTTTTAGCCACTCAAAAAAAATATTTATATAGGGGCCATTCGTAAATTTCAATGCCTTCCTTTTCACATACAAGTAATTCAGTTGTAGTCTATATAAAGTGAAGATACAATTCTTTGGTTTGAATTCCTCGTTATTGTTGTGCTACAGCCCCTCTTTTGCCCCTGTTCTGAGGTTGGTCTGAGAGCAACAAATTTTGGTCCGGTCTTTTTAAATGCAAAGAGGGCACTACCCCCCCAGGTGGTGAAGCTTTCCACCCCATTCAGCCATTTTTGTGCTGTGGGACAGTGTAATGGTGTAATGAATTAGATAGGTTAATACACTCAAAAACCGGACAGTTTTACTTCCATCTCCACTGGTAACTTTAACATCCTTCAGCTTGGACTACAAAATTGCGGCAAAAAATAAATAAAAATGGCAGATTCAAAATTGGTCAGCCCGAAGTCCATGACCTTGTTTAGCAGTTCCACAGCAAAAACTGTTACGTAATTGAAAAATATTAACCAAAAAATAATTAAAAGATATCCATAAAATCAAATTTTCTGCACTCCTAAAAAGTGGATTTTTCATCTGTCTCCTTTTACCTATAGTGCAGAATTAAATGCAAAAAGTAAGTTTTTAATTCATGATGAAGACTCGGTTTTACTGTATCTAAACTACCATGAAGACTTACCTGGAGCATTCACGGTTCTGTTAGTCTTACGACTGTTTCCTCTGTATGGTTTACTCAACCCTGCCAAAACGCAAGGATTCTTTTCAGTAACGTTCGTATCCACCAGAGGACGCAATACAAACCAGTCTCTACAATGAAAATCAGGCAAGTTCAGTGAGAGATAAGCATGTATGAGAACTCGTCATTCTCGTCCGTGCAGTTCAAGTGATTTTTTCTATTTAATTAGTATTTTTAATAAACAATGTACGATTAAGCACAAGAAGGATGTGAACATTAAAAAAATACAATAAGACGTTCAGTAGAATCATTAGACATAAAACATGAGGGGTACATGTCAGGTATTTCTAACAAGAATTACTTTGAGGCATTAAAAATACTTGTTGAGCCTTCCAGGGTTCCAAGTTATGTTACTTCAATCTCAAATTGGAACATATTGGGTTTTGCATTGGGCCACTTACATTTATCAATACAAAGTTTTGCAAATGAAATCAAAAACTTACAAATAAAGGAGTGATGCTTGGTGGAGTCTTTTCTCACACTAAAGAACATGTTGGTGTCCTTATATTGTAACTTAATATGAATGCCACAATACAAATGAATTGAGTGCTCAAATTCAGTCCAAAATCATGTAACATAAATACATGTCGTAAAAAAATAGGAAATTGTTTCGCTGAGCGAATAATTCTATATCTATTAATAAAGTCAAATAAAGTTTGACTTTATTAAAGTCAAATAAAGTTTGACTTTAAGTTAAAATAAACTTTCCTTTTATAAGGGACCGTGTTAGAATAAAGCAGGTCAAGGACCTATTATTCAAACAGCTCTAAAGAAATGACAACGTGGAGTTGCAGGACATCAAATTATATATCTAGAAACTTTTTAGTAAACAGTTTGTTGTTTCATTTTCTTATCCAAGATATTAATACCGATTATTAAAAAATATATCTTTACCCACTGGTCCTTGTGAATTAGTTCACTTCTGCAGCAGCCTGACAAAACCTGCAGGGATTGCATCAACAACGGCTCTATACTCTTTCACTTATACTGAAAAATCGAAGGTCCTCAAAAACTCGGTATATGTAAGAAGATTACCCTTTTCATTTACTAATTGGGAAACATCATTAAAGTCTGGTAATACTGTTGCGGCAGTTCAGGTAAACGACTAGCTGCAGCAGACAGGAAAGGATTCGCTTTAGCTACTGCCATGCCATCTCCTGGTGGGAGAAACATGATACACTTTATGATACACGCTGTCTTTCTTTTCTTTGTATAATATATAAAAGCGTGATTAATCGCAGACAAATTATGAACTGTTTAAATGCCTTTGAAAATAAAAGCACTTAATTGCACATCTGAAAAAGAGAAGAAATTGTTTCTTCCCTTGACTTATTTAATTTACTTTAACGTCCTCGTGAAACGAGGGATTAAAGTTTTGCGAAGCAGATGTATTTCGATCTTCGCGGAGCACCGTAGCGGCGCCGAATGACCGCCGCCGGAGGCTCGTCGAGCCGCTCGGCGTTGTTTTGGTTAGCTTCGGCTAGCTTCGTGTGTTTTTTCCGCTCCTGCCCGGTGGTTGCGGTGATGGCTCTCCCGTGAGCTGGGAGAGCGGGGCTGCTTCTTTTCCCTGACTACACACCGAGTGAAGTGTCGCTGACATGGCCGGGGTTTTCGACATTGATTTGGACCAACCGGACGACAACGTCTCCGACGACGATCTTGAGGATGGGGTGAGTTTGCGGCTCTGTCCGCCGTTCGCTAACGAGCTAGCACTTTGAGGCCTTATGTTGCTAATGTTACCTCATAGGCTTCCATTATCGGACATTTTATTATTCGCACGTTGCCTCTTACACTTTTTACAACGATTATATTTGGTTTTAACTGCATATTGCTGTAATAAACACAGACTCGAACTGTTTTGTCTCTAAAGCGGCCTTACATCAAGCTATCTACCCGATAAGTATGAAAAGAGCTGAACGGCGGTCACTTTTAATCAGATCCACAGTAAAGCCGCACACAACATGGGAATATACGGCTAATAGGATCAGGATCAGATGAGCTGAAATTCAAGCACGTCATGTTGTACAGCTGTGGAAATATTAGACCTAAGGCATCATCGCCTGTCCGATAATAGAGCTACCTGCGGAGTAATGCTAAACATTAGCATCTGGCGCCGCTGTGGCTGGTCTGGTAAAGACTGTTAGCTAGACAGAGGTTGGTTGCTCTGACACATTTTAACTCGACGTGCAGTTTATTTGGCAGTGAGACGGATTGTATCTGTGCCGGCTGGTTGTGTGCTGAAACCCCACAGACGCTAACCAGCCTGTCTGAAAATCTCTGCAGGGCTAGCTGGTTTGCCTTCCGCTTTCCGCCTCTGCGCTACCTTAGAATTCCCCCTTTTCTGCTTTGGTCGCTTTCATTCAGCTAATTATGTGTTGTTGTTGTTGTTTTTTTTTTTTTTTGGCTAACCTTTATAGGGTTTTGTTAAAGAAGAACGGCATTTTAACCTGCTTTGGGAAAAAAAAATGAAACGTGATTGGCCTACGGTGTGTGTTTACAGCGTTGTTCTCTCTCTCTCTCTCTCTCTCTCTCTCTCTCTCTCTCTCTCTCTCTCTCTCTCTCTCTCTCTCTCGCAGGCTCAGCATGGTGAATACATGGACCAATGCAGCAGCTTTGACTTGTGAGTAGCTGCCATCCCCTGCATCCTCGCTGAGGATATGAAAACGCACCATTTGGTTTAGCAGTCTGGAAACAAGTTGGCTGCAGTCCTAACAGCGACCCGCCCGTTCAGCGGGGTTAAACTCCTGCCTATTAACGGGGATTTTCTCATATGGATGATTATCAGCGCCTCTCGCTTTCTTTTTCAGGGCCATCCGTCTAATGGCCAAATGCACTTGATGCTGTCCAGAGCGGCACAAGGCTGGAGATTTTCCAGCGGTGGCATTAACGGAGCCACTTCGCCTCCTGACTGCTGCTGCAGCTTTAATACGTTCATAAAATAACAAATGCAGCTCTGATTGTCTATATTGGACCAGATCACAGAAGATGTTCATCTCAGGGCTCTTTTTATACAGTAAGGCGTCTTATGTAGTCAAATAAGCCCCTCACAGCGCATACTTTGGTCTTGTGATCTACACCAGAGGGTGACACGGGAGTGGATTTTCACTCCTGTCCCATCCCACTCCCACAGAAAAAAATTGTGCGACCTATTTCTGAATAGGTCTTAGTGAGTAGAAAAAAAAGTCCTGTCCCGTCCCACTCCTGGTAAAATTACTCCCACTCCTATTCCACTCCCACTCAGAATGACTCCCGCTCCTGCTACACTCCCATTCTTGTTGTCTTCATTACGATTTCTGGCAATACATTGAACCTGAATGTCTATGAAGGGTCAGTTAAGTTCCTGTTTTAGCTGCAGTAAAGGCCAGTTAAAGTAAAAGGAATAAAAATAAATAAATAATGAATGTAACAAACAAGGAAACAGACCATGCCTGTCTTAGCTGAAAAAACTAAATGTACAATGTTGCCTTTTACTAATTCATTAAGTAATTGTTTCACATGAACAGTGAAGTTACTTTTATGTTTCAAATTGCTGAAACTAAATAATAATGCACCTAGCAAGAGATCTATACTCAATTAAGAAAAAAGTGCATAATGGCATTTCTTTCACATCATGTACCTCAATGGTTCAAAAACTCAGTTTAGTAAAAGAAAAGGTTGAATATCATTCAAGCATTTTAGTATTTTTCCATTTGCAATAAAATATTCATAAACTAATTAGGGTTTACTATCAGAACCGATAGAACATTTATCAAAACATTATCAAACATTAAACACATTCTTAGACAGACCTCTCAACTTTTATCAAAAGTTAAGAGTGAGATTATATTAATTTTAGGGGGTGCGGAGCTGGAGGCGGAGCTAACTGGACCCAGGAAAAGCCGGTCCAGTCAGCTCCGGCTCATTTTTATCCAACCAGACATGGAAGTAGACATGTTTTACTTTTGTTAAAAAGTGAAAGAGAAGTGTTAACACGTTGTTCAGTCAGTGGGTTAAAATAGAAAAAAACACAACTGTTCAAATAATACTAAATAAAATAATAAAGTAGTTTTACGTTATTAGCCATATTATTACACTGTTGCACATTGGAAAATGAGTCCAGGAAACACGTTTTACAAGCAGGGTACTGAGAGTTAACACCGTGACATTTAACTCTCGTCAAGTTTGTTAATATTTGCAACTTTATAGTCGCTCTGTGACTTTAATAGATAAGTCCTTACTTCTGACTTTACGTTGCAAATCCAACTTTTTCAAGTTGAGTTCACCACTAGCGGTTGATTATGGAGCGCTCCATAGTTGATCGCCCCCATTCTGTTTTTCAGCGCTGGCGGAAAAAATAGATCGTAAGCACTGTTGGCTTCTGGGTCGTGTAGTTCTTTTAACTCGCATTATAAATTCGGTTTCTTGGGGAAAAAAACTACAAAATGGCGGCAGCAGTCCTACATTTTTAATTTTCTATTTTATTAATTTTTTTGGCATCGATCCTAGTTTATTAGTAATAGTAATAGTAATATCATCTTTATTGACACTGAAACGTGCATTGAAACATACATTACCCATCCCCTTGGGGAGCAGTGGGCTGCCATGTGCGGCGCCCGGAGAACAATCTGGAGTTAAGGGTCTTGCTCAGGGACCCAGAGTGCCGGGACTGGGGGGTCGAACCGGGTACTTGCATCCTTCTCTGAGTGCAAGCTCGCTGCTCTAACCACTAGGCCAGCAGTATTGTACCTGCTATTGGTTTACTCCCGCTCCCGTCTGCTTCCGTTGATATTTAATCCTGTACCGTCACAATCACGTGATATTTACTAATGTTGACTCCCATCTCGAGTGATTCCCACGGGAATCCCGTGACCCGCGGGATTCCCGAAAAAATGTCAGCCTCTAATCTACACGTTTTAGTTTTATTTACACATATATATATATATATATATATATATATATATATATATATATATATATATATATATATATATATATATATATATATATACTCTCAGAATGGGGGCGTTGAAGTTGATCCACCTCCCTGATGTGAGTTAGCAACAGGCTCCTGACAACAGAGACGTGTAAGGGCTAAGTGACACAAGCCTCTTTCACCAAACGCTCCGGGGTCGGATTGAGCGTCTGCGTGTTCTGTGAAAGACCTTGGAGTAGTGGAGGTGGTCGCGGGCCCTCATCAGCTGACTCGCACAGGGGCAAGCTAGCCTCACGGGTCAGTGGAGCGGTGTGGTGATGACGTCAGCGGCAGGATCTTGAAAGTGCGTACAGCCGCTTTTCGTCCAACTCTTGAACTTTGAAAATGATTCAAAAAAGAGCGCGAAGCAGATATGCTTCCTTCTACAGGTTTGTAGCGAAGGAACCAGGCGCACCAAGCGGGATGTTATCGGACGTTGACGTTACGCTGTAATAAACAGGATGTAGAGGTTTGCCAGCTTGCTCGTACCACGGATCAATAATGTGTCGCTATTTGTTTTTTCTGCGGATGAGACTAAGAAACGCTCGAGTCTCTTGGTCGGTGCCTGTTGCTTCCAGCTCTGTTTTTGAACGTTATGGGAACGTTCAGGAAGAGGCTGGCAACAACAAGGGCTAAGCAGGTATGCAAATTAAATGTTCACTTTGATGTGTTTCCATCTCCTCTTCAGCCCATTTACCCCTTTTCTTCTGTTTTAAAATATTTTTCTTTTGGGGATTTCTTTTTACGCTCCTGTGCATGTCCTCTCCGTTCCAGACCGCCTGCGTGAGTCCGTGAAAAGCAAAGCCCACTACGGCGGCGGTTACTCCGCCTAGCTGTGCTTTGAAGTTTTGCCGTCACTAGCAGAATGCAAATCTATTTGGAGAAGATTACCATGTTTTAAATTACATGTTGAAAAGACAAATCTGCTTCCCTATATGGTGCAGAAAGAGTGGTTTTGCATCCGATATTTAAATAAAACTGGTCATTTTATTGTGAATATTAAACCATGGTATATAATTTGTGGTCAACGAGCTCTGTTTACACCATTTAAATTTGACAAGCCGGAGGTTGTTGGCATTCCTTTTCCTGTTTGCTGCAATGGCGTACCACGCATGTGACGTCACCATCTCAAGAGCAACGCCCCTTGCCGCTTTGATAGGACAAACAGGTAGAGAGCGCCCGTAGCCACCAGCCATTACACGCGCAACAGACACGGCGATATGACCGACTTTGCAGCCGTTAAACTTTCGCAAGACGATGTCCCAGGCGCACGGTTTACTGGTCGAACTGTCGAAGAACACACCAACCTTCAGCTCAAACGATGGCTTGAGTGTCGAGGGCTTAAAAAGACCGGAAAACGGGCCGAGTTGATCGAACGGTAAGTCGTTGGTTTTTTTTCCTGCTCGGCGGTCATTTCGTCGTCAGTCGTTTTTTTTTCTGTTTGTAATCACCGTCCAGGAATCGGTATATGTTGCCAATAGGTAGCTGCAAAACAACTGTTTACATTTCAGAATCTTTCCCTTAAGAAATTCATGGCAAATTGTTTGTTTAATGTTTGTCTTATTTGAAATGTTTTTGAGTAGGCTATCATGGTAGCAGGCGCTTCATTATTAACTTGTCGGCCTCCTATCATGCCTATCTGTCATCTGAAATAATGACAAAACAAACAATCATGGTCAACTTAGGGACCTAAGCCAATATCGCGAGACAGGATAGACACGCAGACATGACAAAAGTGTAACAAAGGATGGCTCGTTTCGTCATGAGCTGTTCGACGTATGATCAGATTTAAGCTTCAATAAAACACCAAAAAACTCTTACTTGTTCACTACTTGATGTCGCTGTAATTGGGTCAGGATGTTCTTCGGTTGGGCCCTTTCCTCCAACAAAATGCTTGCTACATATGTACGTGAATTTGGTAACTGTTTCCGGGTTGAACTGTTGTGTAGGCCGACCGCACCGGTGTACCCAGCGCACACATTTCTCCTTGGCAGTCTTGAATTTCGGGAAATTAATGAAGAAAACATCCTTCATATGCGGCCGATCAGCGTACCTGGAGTCGCTGTTGCACGTTCCATAGCAACAATGTTTAAAAACCATGGTCTTAGACTTGGAAAAAGCAGTCGTTTTACCGAGTAAAACCAAGGGTAACACACAACTCTTTTACAGCGAAACAGCGGAGGACACAGCAAGCTTGTCCTACCGCGTACCACGTGATATGACGTCTCGTGACGTCACGTTCTAAAAATAGCTCGCTCGCGGTACGCCATTGCAACTATGGAGCTTGACCTGGCCGGAGCCCGACGGCCCGCAGCAGAGCAGAAAAGTGACGGTGAACGGCGGAGAGCGTATCCGCTGACGGTGATGACCCATGGCTGGGGGTGCTCTGGAAAATGAAATCCAGTGTCTCACTGAGATTTACCTGCATAAATAAAAGGGAAACGCAATTGAAAAAACATCAAATCATTTAGTTAATTTCCGTCCTGTTGGATTCAGTTTCATTGGGTTCTAATTACACTCCAGTACAATCAGTCAGGTGATTATACGAGGCCAGCAGGTCAAAGGATGTCCACATGAGGAAGCTCCACTGGTGGCGTTCAGCCTCTGAGTTTGCAGCAAATCTCAACCAGAGCAAAGATGTGGCTGAAGTGGAGAGAAACTCTTTAACAGGAAGATGATGTCGTCATCATCAGTGGCCTTCTGCTCAGACTTACTGCTGGTTAAAAGGACATACCAGGCCACCTACAAATATTTCATATTTTTACCAAAAGGTGTCACTCTCCAGAGAAGACACAGTTGTTGGAAGAGAAAATCCAGTCGGCCTTTTATTTTACAGAATAAAAATTTTTTGATTCACCTTTTTCCACAGCTGTACTCGTCTTCAGGCTCCAGGTCTGCTGCAAATCCTGCAACTCAGAAATGCTTCCCGTTGACTCGTTGTTTCTTCTGTTTTTCTACAGCAACATGGACGGGTGTGAGAAGTTTGAAATCTCTGAGAACAGCGTAAACAAGGGCACGGAGCAGATCGGGCCGGAATGCTTTGAGTTGCTCAAAGTTTTGGGAAAAGGCGGCTACGGAAAGGTGAGGCTTTCCGCTCCTGAACATTATTATGTGAAAATCTTCCACGCACATTTTAGTTCTTGTCAGTTCACGTTTCTGAATAGGTCTTAGTGGGGTTCAGAGATTCGGTTCTTCTTTTAAAAGCTCTGGGCTGACGGGTATTTATCTGTCCTGTACCTGTTCAGTGGAATATGCTGAGACACGCTTCAGTGTCTGTTTCCTTGTTGTTCTTCAGCTGTTCAGTCCCGCTTTAGCAAGATTTTACAGTATGTTAAAAATGTTTGGATCTTTTAACCATCAGAGCATGGCTCCTCAATAAAAATAATAATAATTCAAGCTCAAACTAGAAACATTTCTTTATATATTCTTTTAAATAATTTAGAAGTAGAAAGGAGTAGCATGCGCTTGCATTCAGCCTTGTCCGCTCTGATGTCCCTGAATAAAGTCAAGCCTTCCGAGGTCCTCTAATTTAGTAACAGAGTGTGTGATATAACCTCAGTGTAAATGCAGCCGTTCTGTTTCGGGCCTCAGAGCTTTGTTTGCTGAACAAACAGCATCCCGACGACACGGCAGACGTCTCGGGGAGAAAGGTGTGGAGAAGTTTACAGCAGGATTGGCGTAAAAAGCTTCAGTGTTCAGTCCACCGTCCACAAGTCCTGGGTGCTGTTTTCTCCAGACCCTGTAGGGGTCAGCAGACGTGGTGGTGGCATCGTCATGCTGTAGGAAAACTTTTCTTTAGCAGAGGCAAGGAAGTTGGTCAGACAGAGTTGGTGGGACGACGGATAGAGCTAGATAGGAGACGACCCTGGAAGAAACCAGTTAGAGACTGAGGCGGGGGTTTTCCCTTCAAGCAGGACTATGACCTTTAAAGATCCAGCTGGAGCTTCAGTTGATTAGTTTAAATCTAGTGGTGAGATTCTTTTGGTAAGAACAGCTCTGAGCGGTTACGGCGTCCCAGTTTTTAAGGGACCCTTTCTGCTTAGCAGCTTAGTGCAAACACCCTGTTTGTCTTGAATATGTCGAATTATTCTTGGATCGTTATAGCTACTTTTAATAAACTTTTCTTATTGTAGGTTGCGGCTAGAAGTTAAGAATCTTTGCCAGTTGATAACGTATTTTTTACGTTGTTTTCTATATTCGTGCCGTTTGATTCCAGGTCCTCAGCAGGCACTGATGAGACCAGAACCGTTAAATGGACTAGCGGCGTTCCTGTTGTCATGTCTTGGTTTTTCATTAGTAGGACATGCTCATTATTAACGGCAGCTCACATTACGCAAAGGTATTACATCAGCAGGGAAGGTTATCTGCTGGCGGCAAGTGCTAAATATAGCCGATGTAACGCTTGGTTGTGTTCAATTAATTGTTGTAAATCCGGGGGAAAATGTCTGAAGGGCAAAACACGGCGCCGGCACACGCCAAGCGCCTCTAGGTCGCTACGGTGTGTTTCCCAGCACCCTCTCAGGTGCAGAACGTCGTCCTGCCAGTAAAGCCTGATTGATTGCAGTTCCACTTTGGCTCTTTGAGGAATTAAACCAGCTGGCCGTGCTTTGCTCAAGAGACCTACGTAAAGCACGTCTCTCTGTCACCACACGATGCAACTTGGCAGCAGGGCTTGTGAAAGCGCGAAATGTTTAGAAATGTAGCACACTGTAGAACCAGGAAGCCCTTGTCGCTTTCAAGATGGCTGGATTATCAGCATCCGGTCCTGCTTTTAGTTCCTGGATGAATTATGTTAGGCTAGAAAGCAGCTCTGATGTGCAGTAGTGCTACATCACTGGAGTGTGTTCAGCTTCCCACCGACTGGCGCTCACGACGGTCAAACTTTTTCCAGGTCTTTCAGGTGCGGAAGGTGATAGGCGCTGCCTCTGGGAAAATATTCGCCATGAAGGTCTTGAAGAAGGTCAGTTGATCTACTTTGTATTTCTCCATTTCTCGGTGTACATGTGCAGAGCTGATATGTGCTAGGCGAGGGTGAAAGTGGATGGCGTGTAATCCTCAGGTAAGCAGAACAAGGAGGAGCTTCTTTAACGTGTAGTTGGCCCCACCGATTTCATGGGAAAAAACGAGGGTTTTATGTGACATAAGAAGTGTGACCCTTTCTCTGGTAACAAGCTGGCTCATTCAGCCATGAATCCAGAAAAACATCAGGTTCCTGTTTGTTTTTTTTAATTCAGAACAGCTCCTTCTTTGCAGCTCTGCCCTTCACTTTGGTTAATCTAAAGATTAAGGTTAGGGTTAATGCTGCTGTTTATTGACATTATGAGCTTTCTCAAGCTTTTTCCTCATCATTTGGCTGAATAAAGCCGACACGATTCTCGGCACGCCCCCAACTCTGTTGGCCTTCCTTTTCCTAGGCCATGATTGTGCGCAATGCAAAGGACACGGCCCACACCAAAGCCGAGAGGAACATTTTGGAGGAGGTGAAGCATCCCTTCATCGTGGATCTCATCTATGCCTTCCAGACCGGAGGAAAGCTCTACCTGATTCTGGAGTATCTGAGCGGTACGCATGGACATGAACCGCAGTGCATTACACTCAATGTTCTGGGATCATCATCTCTAAAAGCGTCTGGCTAAGTTTTCCAGCGTAATATACCTGTAAAGTTCTTGTCTCCTTTCCCGTTTGTGGCGACTGCAGGTGGAGAGCTCTTCATGCAGCTAGAAAGAGAGGGAATCTTCATGGAAGACACGGCATGGTCAGTACGCCTCTCAAAATCTACACAGCCCTGGTAGAAAGCACTGTTTTTGTGATTTAAAGAAATAAAAAAATGCATGAACTACATGTAGTTGGATACACGTTCTGTATGAGTTAGATTAAAGCATTTATTAGAAGAAAAACATCTGAAAAAAATCAAACAAAAAGCAGCAACAGTGTTAGCCTTGCCTGCAAAGCTGAACTCGAGAATCCATCTCGTCCCGCTCCCGTCTCGACTGAACCAAAAGCGGTTCGGGCCAATGGCGCCGCTGTATTATGGCTTAAGGCGGGTCATGTAGCTGTGACGAAAGCCACAGCTGCCGGGGTTACAGTCGAACCAACACAGGCACGGCAATCCACCAGCAAAATCAACGTGAAGGAAATCCAAACCTTCCTGTGAAAGGCCTGCGTTGGCAGCCCCTAAAAGGATAGATGCCACACGCTTTGCCTACTTTACCAGTCCCTGTCATGACCGACGTGTTTTTGGTGTTGTCGACAGCTTCTATCTGGCGGAGATCTCCATGGCGTTGGGCCATCTGCACCAGAAAGGAATCATCTACAGAGACTTAAAGCCTGAGAACATCATGCTCAACAACAATGGTACACCAAGCTTTCCACACTCAGTTGTCCTCTATTAACGTGTGCTGGGGGACTCAGTGAGGGGCGGACAGCTCCGGGTCCTGTTACAGTCACAAGCTTTGGCAGCGAGACAAAATATTTAAAAACTATATCTTATTACGTCAACTAAAACGTTCTTAGGTTTCAGATGTTAATGTTTCAGATTTATCCGAGCGCCCAACAGTCACTAGACCGGTCATTTTCTTTCTTCAGAACTAAATTCCAACGTGTGGTGACCTCTCCATACCTTGTTAGTGCTTTGGGTGGATCACAGTTCACAACGAGTGGGCTTCTGCTCATCAACCCACCGAGCTCAGCTCCCTGGCCACATCCTCAAAGTCTGTACGCCACATTGACGCAAGGCGATTGGTCCATCGTCCTGAAAAATGCGCCGCTCATCTACAAATCAGAGGCTGCCCCAGGAGTAAAGGAGCACCAGTCTGCTGTCAGTTCCTTGTACCTCTGGCACAGCTGCTCTCCGCCAGCTTCCTCGTGAACAGAGGAAGCTTCTTGTCGAATGTCTTCCCCTCATGTTTGCAGATGCATGTTTGGAGTAAGCTCTGCACTGGTGGCAACAGCGCTCCATACGTGGAGGCGGTCCAGGAGGTTCTAAACAGAGGAGCATCGATCCAGTTTTTTCCAATCCGATACCTGACTAGGTATCGGATTGGAAACAAAGTGACTAGATCTCTGTAACTGTATAGCTGTGTTCGATTTATAAAAAAAAAAGAAAAAAAAAAAGGAAAGGCTGGATCAGAATGCTGGTTCAGCGTCAATATTCGACGATCTAACTAATTAGTCAATATCGGAGCTGGTATCTGATCCGGGCATCGGATCGGTGCATCTCTAGCACTGTCTTCTTAGCAGCTTCTCCCCTCGACTATCTGGAAACCTGGTCTTTAAGGTGTTAAGTCTTTAATAGCTGCCCTCTGCCATTTTGCACATTTCTAACTAGGGCTGGACGATATAGAAAAAAACCATATCAATAAAGTAGAAATCATATTAGATCGATATAATTATCAACAAATTCAAAACATAGATTTTAGGTTCAGTCCTGGCCATTTTATGTACACACAAACACTGAATTCAAACTCAACCCTTTATTTAACAAACTTTTTACCAAAACTGGTATATAAAAGTATATAAAAAAATGAAAAAGAAGGCGTGCTCTCTGAACCCTTTGAAGGGGGCGGAGCTTAGTGACAGAGCGTTCCTGGGTCTGTTTGGTTTGGTTGGTAGGATGTAATGACTGTAATATTAACCTACATGATAGGCAAGAATGCAGAAGGAAGGATAACTGCTATTCTATTGAACTTTTTATCGACTCTTTTTTTTTTTTTTATCATCGATATACATCTATCGATCGGTAAATATTGTTATTAAATTATCGTCCAGCCCTATTTCTAACAGCTGCACGCGTTCTTTGGAGGCAAACAGTCGTAACATGGGAAGGCGACCACTTCAAGCACAAACTCGCTTGTTTTATACCAACCACTTCACTACTAGATTGAAAATACTTTAAAGTATTCCCGCCAAAAAAACTGAAGATGCAAAATAGGGAAAGACAGCATTTGTGTCGCTGCCAAAGCTTTTCAGCCATGATGTGCACGCTCTTCTATCTGACATTAAGAAGGAACCTGATCTCAGGCAGTTCAGAGTGCAGGCAACTCTGAAAGCTCTGGTCCTCCAGTTGCCTCCCTCCTCATATGTTAACTTTGTACTCAAATGATGGGTTGATTCTTTGGGTCCAGTTGCCTTTAAAGCAATCTTCTTCTGCTTTGTAGGACACGTGAAGCTGACAGACTTTGGTTTGTGCAAAGAGTCCATCCACGACGGAACGTACACCCACACCTTCTGTGGAACCATTGAATACATGTATGGCCCGCTATCATCCCACAGGCTTGTAGATGAAGATTACGGCATATGACTGATGTTTAGCGCCTGCTGTGTCCTCCCCCCTTTCCCAGGGCTCCAGAGATCCTCATGAGGAGCGGACACAACCGAGCTGTGGACTGGTGGAGCCTTGGAGCGCTCATGTACGACATGCTGACCGGAGCAGTAAGTCCCAACCGATGGCTTCTGTAGCTCAGCTGGCGATGTAACAAAGCCAAGAAGTAAGGCTGAGTCTTAGTTTCTGACCAACTTTTCTCTGTAAGCCTCCATTTACAGGTGAAAACAGAAAGAAGACGATTGATAAAATCCTGAAATGCAAACTCAGCCTTCCACCTTACCTCACACAAGAAGCCAGGGACCTCCTGAAAAAGGTACGCCGCTAGAAGGCTTTATCCTAGGTGGTTTGGAGAACCCTGAGGATGTTTTCTTTAAATATAAAAGGATGAAATAAGAAAATTGACATTTGCTTGTCCCGAATTTATTCCCTTAATTTCCATCTGGAAACCCTGTTTGAACCCTCCTTTTAATAAAAACAAACCGAATAATGCTGAAAAATACTCTCCAAACTGTTTCCTTTACAGCTGCTGAGACGAAGTGCCTCATCACGACTCGGAGGGGGATCCGGTGACTCGGCTGAGGTCCAGGTAATAGCATCCATCTGCTTCGCTTCCTCAAGGTCAACATACTGGCCCCTGCTCGAACTGAAGGAAGGGGGAATAGACAACTTGTTAGTAAAGTTAAAAATGGAGACTGTTTCTTGCAGGCCCACCCGTTCTTCCGGTTCATAAACTGGGACGATCTCCTCGCTCGCAAAGTAGAGCCTCCCTTCAAACCGTTTCTGGTGAGTTGCTTCAACGTAGATACTTCCTGTGGCCTGTCGGCACCCCTCACAAACTGTTTCCTACACACACACGATGTAAAAGTAGTTAAAATGACCCACAACGCAACACTCTTTTTTTTTTTTTACAACTTGCCTTTTACTGATAAAAGTTGGGCCACCAGAAGCTTTACGGACGTGTTTACAAGTGATGTCCATTAATCAGGCGATGCGGTCTGGTTAAACCCAGCGGGGTCATCCCAGCTCATGCTAGCTTCCTATTTCTCTCGCTGTTTCCCAGAGTTCAATGGTGATGTTTTTTTTTTTTTTTTTAATTGCCAGATGACTAACAGATCGGCTTCTTCTTTTGGCAGCAATCGGCTGACGACGTCAGTCAGTTCGACTCCAAGTTCACCAGCCAGACTCCAGTGGACAGCCCAGACGACTCCACACTCAGCGAAAGCGCTAACCAAGTCTTCCTGGTGAGAATGCAGCACCGCGCAGAGCAGCAAGCTGTCAGCCGTGGGGCTTTGCTTTGACATCATCACGTGCGTCTTCGGTCAGGGCGTAATTATGGCGCGTCGCATCAGGAAGTGAGCGAAGACTTTTGGTGTTTTGTGCATCCACCATGCACCGCGTTCGGTGAAAAGTGGAGATGCAGCGATCAGAATTTTGAGGTCTGACTTCCATAAAGCTTTGACCTGCTGATAGAGATTTTAGCTACAGGGTGTATGCAGTGACGTCACGTAAACTACCCATTGGCCATCTTGGAAGGTAAACGTGGCGGGAAGCCAAAAGTCCACATCTACCAAGCCTGCTTAAAACCATACAACTGCCAGCTAACTAGGGCTGGGCGATCATAGAAAAAAAGCTTATCTATAAAATAGAAATCATGTTGACAAATTCAAAACGGATATTTTAAGTGCAGCCCTGGCCATTTTATGCTGTTGCTTAGCAACTTATAATTATATACAGAACACACAAACACTGAATTTAAACTCAACTCTTTATTCAACAACTTTTTACCAAAACTTCAAGTTTTTATAAAAGAAAAAAAGAACGGTGCTCTCTGAACTCTTTGAAGGGGGCGGGGCTTGGTGACAGAGCGTTCCTGGGTCTGGGTTTGTGATTGGTTGGTAGGATGTAATGACTATATTAACCTACATGATAGGCTAGAATGCAGAAGGAAGGAAAACTGTTCTAAAGAACTTTTTATTGACCTCTATTTTCTATCATCGATATACGTCTATGGATTGATGTATATTGTTATTCAATTATGGTCCAGCCCCACAGCTAATGTCTAATTTTTGTTTCATTTATGTTCACTGGCAGTTTTATGTTTAGTAAAGATGCTGAGCTCATGTCTATAAAGTGTCTGTGGTTGGCTTAGAGCCAGATCTAGTCCAGGTTAGGGGACCTAGATGGTGATGTCCAAAGAACTGACAAGCCACTTTTGCTGCAGGAACTCTGACAGAGGCTAACCTGATATGAAGCAGATGATATGAAGCTCCTGTGCTTTTCTTTAATGATAAACAATTTATTTTTTTTATTATTGGTAGTGGTGACATGTGAGAGAAGCACGGACTGATTCCCTGACAGGACAGAGCAAGCTTAAAGTGGTGACTCCAGCCGACAGCCAGCTCCAGGAAAAAAAAAAGTTTAAAAGTTATGGCATTTCAAATTTGAAATGCTTTGTATTTTAAAAGAGATGCGACATTTTTGCTGATGGCTGCAGAAAAAGAAACAAACCATGCATCCAACACGACGCCTCCTGAGCCGTTGGGTTCCCTGACAAGCGCCTCCCTGCATGGGGCTTTCCTCGCTGCTGTCTTCCTTTTATTGTGGCCGTGCAGAAATCTTGTTTTTACCGTGCAAAAGCACTGGGCCAACGCCTCCTTCAGTTTTCAGTAAACGTAACTGGATAGGTTTAAGGTTGTTTTTTTTAATCAGTGTTATTTAACCAGCCACTTATAGTGGAATAAATGACACATTTGCTTCAGGAATCTTGAACTTGATGTAGCTGATTGGGCGTTTTTTAATACCAAACTGTGAACGTTTTGGTTTGCAGGGTTCTGTAGGTAGGCGGACAATTTGAGCAGCTCTGTCCGTCATGCGTCTCCCGTTTCCCTCTCACCAAGCAGGTCTTACGAGAATCTCTTAATGCCTCCCATGTGTTTAACCGGCCCCTGGTTTTCCTGGAAGCGCCTCTCCCTCTTCCACCACATCGCATGTTACCGTTTACTCAGCGTTTCATTGCTCATCATCAGCTGTGGCTTGTTTTTGGAAAATCTGCTCTGTTGAAGAGGAGGCACTCATATAACCCCCCCCCCCCTCTGCCGCAGGGTTTCACGTATGTAGCCCCGTCTGTGCTTGAAAACCTGAAGGAGAAGTTCTCTTTCGAGCCCAAGATCCGCTCTCCACGGAAGTTCCCTGGAAGCCCAAGGACACCTGTGAGGTAAGTGTGGCCTTTTCGTCTCGGGTTCTGTTGAATCGCCTCGGTCATCGGCTGCTTTCTCCAAAACAAGTCTCCCCCTCACGGATGACTCATGTGCTGACCGTGTTAACGCAGCGTTTGCTCACTTCAGTGGTCCGTCAGCTGGAGGTTTGGCTGAACTAAAGTCTTCTAAAGCTGCCTTTTTTAGCCGACTCTCTTTAGCAGTTGTTACCAAAATGTTTCTCTAGCCTTACTGTCGTGAGCTGACAGTTGTCCCTTTCGGGTCGTAGCCAGCAACCCCTCAAAGTGGATCCTTTTGTCCCGTCTGATCTGGCATTTTTATGCGTCCACATCTCGGGTCCTGTGTGCTATCGTCCCGTTCAGATCGCAGAAGCGAAGCTTACAACCGGCAGCGTCCAGAAGGCTGTTTTCTTCATGTAGGCTTTTCAAATCCAGCCAGGGCTTTAACTGGGAAGAAATGGGATCTGCATCAGTCTGATGTGTGAGGATTATTCAGTCGACCGTGAAGTGCAGGAGTGAAATGACACCCAGGCTGAGAGCTTTTGAACCTGGACGACACTTTTAGGAATAGGAGCTAACAATGTGTTTCTCCATACTGTGTGTCAAAACCAGGAAGGGGCGTGTTCACACCTAGTTGTTCTCCAGCGTGGCGTGTGGCACGGCCTTCATGAGATCTAACCTTCCCGAATTACCAATAAACGGCTACGACCGACCGCCTTCCCTAGATTCTAGATGCACGGCGGCCATATTTGATGCAAACCATGGGGTGGCTGGGTGACCACCAACTTTCCCAGACTGACTCCAGTTCTTGTTGCATTTCACGTGGATCATTTAGAAAATCCGACGTAATATTTGAGGGGGGAAAAAACCAAGAAGTTAAGGATATTTTCCATTTTCTCCCCTCCCCTCGTGATGTTGATCGCTTGTGTCTAACCTGTCGTTCCACAGTCCGGTGAAGTTTGCAGGAGGAGACTGCTGGCCCCGTGGACCCCCACTGACGGATACCCCACCCCTGCTCTCCCCCAGCAGCTCCATAGATCAGCCCATGGAGGTGTCAGCGATGGAGCAAATGGACACAAGTAGCGGCTTCACCACGGAGACGTCCGCTCCTCTTCCTATCAGGCACCCCTCAGGCCTCCACGCCGGGCCCTACAAGAAGCAGGCGTACCCCATGAACTCCAGGCGGCCTGAGCACCTGCGAATGAACCTATGACACTCGGCTTACCTGTGAACTCCTCTTTGCTTTTTTTTTTTTAGTTTATTTTTAAAAGTTTGTGAAACTTTGACCATTTTGACGCTGATCACCAGCTCTTCCAGCAGCGCCTTCTCCTCTTTGGCCGCCAAAGTCTGCCCAGCATGGCCTCCTCACTGGTTTGTATGCAGTGGGGGAAATCCATTCAGCTTTTGGCCTGGGGGGAGGTGGAGGTGGGGGGGGTTGAACTTAGCTGGCATTATATGATTTTACTGGTGCTCTTTTAACTCCAGATCTGCGCTGTTTTTCCTACTGCGTTTAGGAGTTCTTGTCTCGGCGTGGAGAGGTTGTTTCTCCTTTAAAATGCCTTTTCCAGGCTGCTCCTGTGATCAAAAGACCAGCTTTCAGGTCAGATTTGAAGCTAGCAACCTTTTATGCGATCGGACCGATTCACACTTCCCTTTTGTGTTTGGGTCGGAGCGAGTCGGCGGAGCGTGTCCAGCGGTAAAACCATCGATGTAAAGAGACCATCGTGACCAAAAGGCTTGCGCTGCTTGTGCCGGGGAATGTTGGCTGTCGGACCTCTCTCCACAAGCTCTGCTCAGCAGCTTTGTTTTGAATGTAACCCCCCCACCCCAAAATCACACATGCCGTGTCATCGGCGCTGGAGACCAAAATGTTTGACGACCCCAGACGCTCTGATCCGGTGTGGGGTCGCTGCCTCTCGCTGATCCAGGCTGCGTTCATGTCTTCGTTGTTTTTGGCTGTTCTTTTTGTGCAGAATCAGCGGTTTCAGTGTTAAAGGGAGAACTTACAGTAGCAGACCATTGACTGATGAGCTTTGTTGTAGTGACTGTGGAGCTAAGCCATTTGACCCCCCCTGGTATAAATATAAAATGGACCACATGGTTGGAGACAGATTCCCATGTCTGGCAGAGTCCAAATGTTGGGGAATCTCCTAAATGGGCCAAAAAAAGAACCGTTTCAATTAGCCTGCTGCGTTGATTCTGGGAACAGAAGAACAGAAGTTGAAGAGTCATCAGGTATCAGTCCTGTTGAATGTTTGGTCTGTATTTTGATCATACTGACACTGTTTTACTTGTTAATGCTTGAGGTTCTGTTTTTTTATTACTCTTTATTGCATTATTGATGGTTTTGTAAGCCGTGATCAGGGCTGTAAAAACGGATCACCGTTGGACTGAACTGACTTTTTTTCCTTGCTATGAATCCTGTACTCCAACTCTTACTGAAGATCAGTCACTCCCTTTTAGTTCCTTTTTTTTTAATTTATTTCAGCTGCCGTTTTGCTTCCACTGCATTGGGCACTCTATGCAAAATGATGTATTTATATTGTAGTATTAAGAGCTACAGAATGTCTTCTTCTCACAGTAAAGATGTACAGTGTAATTTTATTTCCACTCGACTCCTCTACCAACCTCTGACGGAGCGTGCATTTGAAATTGGCTTAAATGTCTTAGAAGTATTTTTGGGCAACATTATCACCCCCATGAGGGGATGTTTTTTTTTTTTTGTTTGTTTGTTTTTTTTTAGACTGATTATTGCAGAGGAATAAAGAACAATGGGAGTGGCATTGTGCCTTTTAGTTACGGTGTACATGGTGGATGTACAATTAGCTGGAAATGGAAGCGTTTCTGGAATTAAACCTCAAGGTTCTTTGACTTTTCCACATTATTCTGAAATGTTCTGACCGGTATCAGCTGTTTGGCTCTCCAGACACGGGCAGAGCGGCTCAACTAAAGCCGGCAGTTGTTGGCTGCTCAGATCTGCCCACAGCGGTGTCCCAGGATTAAAAACGTGTCGTCCAGCAGACTTCAGGAGGGAAAACGTCCGTCACCGGTGGGCATGGAGCAGAGTTTCTTGTTGCATTCCCCCTTTGAAGGGGCAAATCAAGGAATGGAAATATGTATCATGTACATAATAAAATCAAAAATAAAGATAATGGTTGTTTGTAATGCCTGGTGTTGCTGTGGAATACTTTGCATATGCAGTGGACATAGACAATATAAAATAGCAGGGTTTTTGATTAAGAAAAAAACGTTAATGTGACAAAAAGCTGTATAACTTAGTTGGACAAATCTTTTAGGGGGAAAGAATAACTTAATGTGGTTGCATGAGCGGGCGTGGCTTTTAAGACTTAGTTGAATTAGTCCTGACTTGTCCAAGTTTCAAAAATGCTCCCAATCTGGCAGATAGTGCTGACAACTTTTCACAGCCTGGTTTGAATGATCTCAGATTTGCAGTCAGATTCAGGCCTGGATAATAGGCACTGCTTCCAACTGACACCCCCCCCCCCCCCCCCCCCCAAGCATGATACTTCCACCACCATGCTTTACCGTAGTCTCATGTAGTACACAAGCAGAAGTTGGCAGAAATCCCTGCAGCTCCTTTACTGTTAACCATGCTGCCTCCATCAGCACCCGTCCTGACCAGTCTTGGTAACATCAATGTTTTATCCTATGTTCTCTGCTTGATTTGGACTGTGGTCTGTGATGCATCTTAGAACCTGGTTTGTACCCTACCGACTGACGGCGATTGACAGGGAGACCTCTGCAGACCATGAATTTAGTTATGAGACTAAACATGACTAAGAAATGGCAGGAAAAGCCGACAAGAGGCCCTTTAAGCTGCAGGTGTGTACCCACCACTACTTAACACGACTGAATGTGACGATTAAATCTGCCCACATAGACCTCCGGTTTATAGAGGGTGTGTGCACTTAGCCAGCCACTTTATTTTCTGGATGATTCAGGTTATATGCAACATTAAAGGTGGAACAAGTCCTAAAATCCTGTCTTTTCCTCACATTACAAAAATGAGATGTTTGATTAGGGCTGAGTACGCTGTTTAGAACCACCATAAACTAGAGCTGTACGAATTTGCCAAAAATCTTAATTGTGATATATTTTTACCATAATTGCAATTAAATTTTGACTTTTCTTTGCATTAAGCTCAAACAACAAAAATATCCTTTAGATAAATTTGAATATAAAGTGCAACCACCAAACAAGTCTATGCATTAAACAGTTTAACCAGTACTTAATGCTATGGTGAGATTCCTGAAAGTTTCTGGTAAAAACAGTATAATTATATAAACTCTAAAACAAATGAAATTAGATTATTTCACTGCTGCAGCTCTCTTCCCTTCCATGTGGAGGCAAACCCACTTTAAATATATTACTGACACCTAAAGCACGCATCTTATCCATTAATTGTTACAAAGCCAAAAATTGCAGACAACAGCGTTTTTTAAATTGCGATTAAATTGCAAATGTGATTAATTGTACAGCTCTACCATGAGCACAATGTTCCCACTTTAAAATGTTTACCCTTAGCTGTTCATTAGGGAAATTCATCCCAGTTTGCAACATAATAAGTCAGCTCTCAACAATAATTTAAATGTAAATCTTTATTCAGATAGTTGATGAATAAAATGGAAATTATTTTAATACATAAAATAGATCCCAATCTTTGGTCTTTACAAAACAGTGAAGTCACCCGAATAGAAAAATAATTTATGTGTAAATGAATCTCCGTTGATTTTTTTTTAATGAGACATGAAAAAGAAAAAAAAACCTAAGAATTTAGCATTCTAGAGCAGAGGTACACCCCTTTTTAAGTTTATCAGAAAACTGCACCAACACTAGAGACTGCTGGCTGAAAACCACAAATTTGTTGTGAATTTGTTCGAGTTTGAAATACTTGATGCAATTCTCCTCATATCCCAAAACTATGGCAGCAGAGCAATTTTAGCCCCACCTGGAAGGTTTATATTGCCATAAAAGGTAAAAAAAAAAAAAAAAGTGATTCTACTCAAAAGGAAACAAAGTGGAAAGGAAAAAATACTTTAGGACACATGTCAGATTTCCCTGGAAGAGGAGATGACCTGGTAGAGAAACATGCAAGCTGTGCAACTCATGTCCTCAGTGACTCTGGCTCTCAGGAAGCCTAGCCCTTAGCAGTCTACTGCAAACGTCTATAGCAACAAACGCTGGTGGAGTTTAAGAAGGAAAGAGAAAACTTGGATTCCATACAAAATAATACCGCTGTCCCACATGCACACACTCAGCGTACGGGCCTCATGAATCAGTAGATCTGCAGGTGTGGAGATGTCGCTCCATCCCTCCATTTGTACACCTTGTCTGTGATGACTGTGCGGCAGAGGGGGCAGCTCTTCTCCCGGTTAAACCACAGGGCGATGCACTCGTCACAGAATACGTGCTGCACACAGAGGAGGTAACGCAGGTTAGCACGTTCTGCACAAGTAGCGCTTTGGCAACATTTCTACATGCTTCCTGGCACATAAAGCTGCAACAGGCCTTGAAAAGTGCCTGATTATATGACAGTTTTTTTTCTGCATACATCATTCGAGGGCTTTAAATAGTATCTTTACGTTTTGATTTATTACATGTACCAAACTGATGTTTCTAAGGTAACGGCTTCAGACAGCTATACACGCCTACCTCACAAGTTGGCGTGACATACTTTGACATAATTCTCCGATGTTATTTCATCATAGTTACAAGACCATACGGTTTTGAGAGATCCAAGTCATGAAACGGATTTAAATGATGTTTTCTCAGATGAAACAAATCATGAGCTGACAGAGATCCTGTATGCAGCTAGGAGGCCAGCTAGTGGCATCTTTTCTTTACCTGGCAGATTAGCACCCGAGGCACTCTGTACTCTCCCTGGCAGATGGGACATACGTCTCCAGCCTCGCTGCACTGAGCTCTCGTTGCTGCCGAGCCCGTATGCTGAAACCACATTCAAAATAGAAAAGCATCCGTGAGCTTAGAGGGCCCGACTGTTGCGACTTAAGTAAGGAAAGGAGATGTTTGTTCACCGCTGACCTCGCCCGCTAGAAATAGCCTCACAGTTTTCAGCAAAGTCATCCGCTGGTTGTACAATCCTAAGAGCTAAAAAACATAAAGTTATTAAACGATAACTGTGGACGTTTGCAACACTTTTGAATCAAACATCCAGGCTACGTTTGCAGGCTCTCACCTTCAGCATGAGGTAGCATAAAGCCAACAGGACCCCGAGGGTGAGCCCGGGGGCCCCATCGGACTCCTGGTAGGTAACCAGGTAACGGAACCACAGTGGAACAGGTGCTATAGCTTGGTGGACTTGACCCAGCTCCTCTGTCACCATCAGCCACCGACCCTGTACACATAAACAAGCCTTAGACACGGCCGGTTCCCATTAACGAGTGAGGCGTCCGTTCTCCAAGAACTCTGCCAGCCATACCTGGGTTCTGTAGGTCACCAGCGAGGAGGGCACCAGCAGGATAAGGCACTTTATTCCCATAAAAAGGAACTTTATTATGAAGTTTGTGATGCCGACTGCCCAAAGAATCTCCCAGAAACCCAGAGACTCAATGGTCGGGCTGAAGAAGATGAGTCTAGAGGGAAGTGGATGTTCAAGTTACGCAGTATAATGATGTAGGCCCAACCCTTACTGGGACTCTCTGCATACTTCTACAAAAACCTTCAGCGTTTCAGGCGAGCAACACTCACAAAGCCTTGCAAAAGCACTTTTTCCACTAGTATACTTTTCCTTGTTCTTCGCTGTTACCACGTTTATCACATAAACATAAAATGTGTTGTTGCTGTGACCTGAAAGAGTCCAAGGAATCTGAATACTTTAACAGGCCACAGAACTCAAAAGTTGCTTTTACAGATACAACTTCAGCATAAAAATACAGATAACCACCTCCTCTTAGTTGTGTTATTGTGTTGATCGCTTTTAAGCATTAAAAGGGACGATTTCCCGGCATGGACTATGTGCGATCCTACGTTTGCCGGAACGGTAAAGTCTTTCACACAGAATGTACTCGAAAAGCAGTATTTAAAAAGAAAACGCCTTACGAGTGGTAAAGTGTCTCTGAGAGAAATGTGTAGTACAGCAGGAGGGCGGAGGAGACGAGGAAGACTAGCAGCCATATGCACTGCAGCTTCGAGTGACGATCCTAAGGGCGCACACATGGGGGGGGGAGAAAACGTGGGTATTAACGGATTCTGAACGTAAGTGCTGATAAAGGCACCGCACTAGAGCTCAAAAACCACGCTGGAGCTCACCTGCAGAAAGACTTGAGTTTGGATGTTTTTATTCACATATAGAAAAGTTGTCAGGAGGCCCACACCAACCGCTAAACCTGGGGGAGGGGGGCAAAGAAAAGATGAGAAAGCTCACAGGTTGACCTTTGCTCGCCACCCAGCGTCACAGTGACGTCAGTAAAAGGCATCCTCACCCAGAGCATGCTGGATGACCAGCTTAGCGCACAGGATAACCAGGAAGGGAAGACTCTTCTGGACCCATCGGAACAAGCAGCGAAGCTCGGTCAGGGAGGCGCCGGCCTCCCCGGCATCCGCGTCAGACGGCGGCGGCTCGGCCTCTGAAGTGGAGTGGAGCTGTGCCCGGCCGTGGGAGTGGGAGTGAGAGTGGGTGTGCGAGTGAGAGTTGACCCTCGACCTCTTGGACGACGCGCCTCCATTGGGGTCTCCAGAGGCCCCACTCATGGATACCCTCACCTCCCCGCTGTCAGTGCTGGAAGCAGCGGCGGCGGCAGTGACCGGAGCCCCGACCAGCAGCTCTGCTTGCAGATCCAAGGACAGACCATTCCCTGCAGGAACAGCCCGGTCACCTGGGTTAGGCTGCATCACAGCAGGAGACTCCCTCAGTTTCACGGCTCTTCGAGACTCACTCCTGGAAGGGAAAACACCGCCTGTCAGACAGGGCTGGACCTCATGATGGTTGTTAGGGCAGGTCTACACAGAACACTATTTAATATTAGGGCCACTCAACCGTGTTTTATAAGACTAAAGAGGACTAAACCCGACCCAACTCAACGCATGTTTTCATTGTTAGAGTCTATTAACGCTAGCAGCTAATTCAAAAAGATGCTTTCCACCGAGCAGCCCATTAGAAACTCGCTGACAGAGACAGATCACCCAGGAAACGCTTTCCTGAGCCCAGCTAGCTGTTAGCAGCTAACAGCTGTTTCCCGTCAGTCGGCGGCGGCGGCTCATAAAGCTCCGGCTCACCTGTCATTCTGAAGCCGGAGTTTCATGGCGACCTCCTGGCCGCCATCTAGAGCCGAACCCGAGTGTTCAAACGAAAAGAACGCAAACCTCAACGAAAAAAAAAGGGGCAAAACTGAGCTGCTAGCTTTTAGGCTAAGTGGTTCATGCGAGACATTTTGACGACCTTTGACGTCGAAAACGTCACAGACTTCTTTTTTTTCGCCTCTTGGTGGAGGTAAAATGTAGCAACACCTCCACCTGCAGGACTTGTCTCGTAACTACATCACGCGCAACTTTGTAACAGCCGCAGCCGCGGCAGCGTATGAATGCAGGAAATTGTTCTTCTTTTCTTTATATTTCCACCGTTCCCAAATATTAAGGAAACGTACACGTGCCTTAGCTGGGATGTTGCTGCACTACAATGCATGCTGCATATTGTATTATCGTAGGTTATGGAATATGCCATGTGCTATTATTGTGCGTTATGTAAATAGGCTGGAGTTTATTTTTATCCTGTCAAATATTTCCTTCCATTTGTCCAATGCTTACTCTGGTATTTACCCTTATCTTCTACTCTTGGTGTTTCTTTAGAGCTAACTTTAAGACTAGACAGGGTTGCACATAGACATTATATAATATGGGATATTAGACATTAAATTATGGGGGGTTGCTCTTTTGCGGGACACTAGAGGAATTCTTATTCTTATTATTATTGGCGGATTGCAAACAACTTAAAGATACATACCGCCACCCACTGGACAAGAATGTGTAGCTCTATGTGTTCCACCTGTTTAATTTTTAATTTAGTATTATGTAAAAATAACAACAATGCTTTATTAATAACCCTAATTTCCCCCCTGTGCCTACTATTCATTTAAAACGCCCTTCTCTCCCTGTCTCCCTAATTACTTCCCTCATTCTCTCTCTTTCAGCTGCATATTTATAGCAGTTCATCAAAACATGATCCATATTTTCATTTTCTCCACAACACTGAGATGTTTCATTATCCCTTTACCCAGTATAAATAAAAACTCATTGAAGTAGGCATTACCAACTCACAGGTGATGGTGGCTTTGGTATCCCAATTTATTATGAACTGTAGCACTCTTTAAAACATCAGTAAATCTGAAGATAAAGTATACAACATATTACTCAGATGTACCAACATCAGTGGGACATTTAAAAAAATATATCATTACTTATCATTAAAACTTTTTGCATTCCAATGAAATGTGATCTCTGCATTTACCCCATTCCTTATGGAGCAGTGGGCTGCCACTGTGCAGCACCCGGTGAGCCTCAGCCTTCTCTGCATTTGTACAGACTCCATTTTACCATTCCAAATTAAATGATAAAACTGCCAGAACATTCCTTCAGTGGGGATACATTTAGTTGAAATTCTCAACTAACAATTAGATAGGTTCTTAGAGTTTTGTTTTTACTCACAAAGCCACTTTGATGACCCAACCAACTTGGTGTAGACCTTAGATTTGCTGTTAATGACTTGACCAACATTGCTTCTAAACACTTAGAAAACCAGAAATGCCTCCTGGGCCATAGTCCTTGAGGAAAAAAAATGTTTTAGGAGGAAAAACTCAAAGTTACAGTAATGGACTGTTAATCAAAGCAAATCCCACAACGGTCACTGAAATGACTTGAAACTGACAAAAGTGATAATAAATAAATCCAGTTGTTTCAGGTTTGAAGGCTGCCTTCTCCAGACAGTATGTTTCAGCTCCTTCTATTAGAAGTTCAATAGGATTTAGATCCTATTGAACTTCTAATAGAAGGAGGATCCTATTTAGATCCTATTTAGCTCATGGGAGGCCACTTCAGAATAGTCGTATATACATTTTGGGTGGCTGTGTATTGTGGGTCATTATGCTGTTGGAAGACCCGTGACCTACAAATGAGACCAAGCGTTCTGACAATAGGCAACACATTTCTGTCCAGAATGCCTTGATAATCTTGCAGTTACATTGAACCTTGCACCGATTTGAGTCACACAGTGCCAGATGCAGCAAAGCAACCCCAGAACATCACCAAGCCTCCTCCATGTTTCACAATAGGGACAGTGTTCTTTTCTTGGTGTGCTTTATTTTTGTGTTCCCAAAAAGCTCCAAAGTTTTGTGGCTTTATGATATGCATTGTGGAAAATTTCAGGCTTGCATTTTATGATTTGCTTTCAACAGTGGTGTCTCCCATGAAGTCCACTTTGGCTCAACAAGTGACAGATGGTACGATTTGACACTAGTGTACTTTGACCTTGGAGGATAGGCCACCTTTAATTTATTTAGAGTTTGTTCTGGGCTCTTTGGTTAACATTTGTATGATCTTTCTCTTCAATCTTTCCTCCATTTTCCTCCTGCAGCCACATCCAGGCAGGTTGGCTACAGTCCTGTGGACCTTAAACTTCTGAATAATATGTGAAACTGTAGTCACAGGAACATGAAGCTGCTTGGAGAGGGACTTATACTTTAACGTTAACATGCTTGTATATAAATTTCCTTCTAATCTTCAGAGACAACTCTTTCCTTCATTTCCCGTTATCCATGTTCAGTGCGGTCCACACCACGTCACCTAACAGCACAGTGACGATTTGTAACCCTTTAAATACATTGACTGGTTACAAACTTGAAGACGTGTGTAATGTTAACTAGAGGACACAACTCAGTTTAACATGTCCCTATATGGTCAACTTATTTTTAATCCATTCTAGGGGTACCATCATTTCTGTTCAGGCCAGTTTAATATTTATTTATTAAATTATTCTTTTGAACCACAATTCAAAAGCAATGTCTGATTTTCATTGGTTAATTATCAGCAAATCTCTATTCATTATTACTTCTGTCAGTTTCAAGTTATTTCAATGACCATTGTGAGATTTTCTTTGAATAACAGAGGGGTGCCAACAATTTTGTCCATGACTGTATTTTCTTACTAGAACCCTTGTTTGTAAGGCTCTCTTAAAAAAGAAGTATATATTTTTTTTATAGCAATGGTTGAACCATAGGGACTCTTATTACATGTCCTGACTTTGGAACTTCTGTCCTGGCCCCATGGTCTGCTGTCTTTAATCACTTTGAGCCTGTGACACTCTTTTTTAGAGGATGTGGTGAGGCATCTTAAGCAGTCAGGCTATCCAAGGGGTGTTGTTCTTCCATTACTTTTTTTAAAGAGATATTTTCAAGTATAGCAAAATGTGTTCTTACATTTATAAAATGTGGCCCTTCTTCTGTTGTGGTCCCTGCTGAGCTTAAAGACACAGTAGTTCAACCTCTTTTTACAAAGCCCGGTGTTCATCTCTCTGTGTTGCCTGCTAATAGGCTGATTTCTAAGCTTGCCATTTGTTTTAAACATTTTAGAGAAGATTGTATGTTGTCGACTAAAATCAATAATGGGTGAAAATGAACTGTATCAAAATGAACGTGCTGCCCAGGTTTCTTTACCTGTTTCAATGTATCCCAATTTATCTCCCCAAGTCAATTTTTAGGTCTATTGATAAGGCACTAATTTCATTCATATGGAACGGGAAGAAGCCTAGAATACGGTTAGTACTGTTACTGTGGCCTAAAAACCAATTTGGTTTAGCCCTTCCAAATCTATGTCACTACTACTGGGCCTCAAATTTTCAAGAAATCATGTACTGGCTCCACACGATGCATACTGGTGCCACTTTGAAGCTGTATCTTGCATCTCCACTTCTCTCAGAGCCCTGGTCACTTCCAGCCATCCCCTCCCTTTCTCACAATACACTAACAATCCTATAGTCATAAACACTCTCAAAATATGGTCTCAGCTTAGACGGAGCTTTGGGTTTAAAAACCTTTTCCATCAGGGTCCCATACACAATAATCACCTTTTCCTCCCAGCCAAGGTAAACTCTGAATTTACTCTCTGGCAGAGACGTGGCATTCATAATTTTCAGGACTTGTACATAATTGTACCTTTGGAAGCTTTGAACATGCATCACATAAATTTGGCCTCCCTCGGTCTAGCTTATTTAGATATTTCCAAGTCCGCCACTTCCTTCAACATCATGATCCCAGCTTTCCATACATATCATCACCCTCTGGTCTAGATAATCTGTTAAAATCTCTGTTTAATTCTAGAAGACTGGTCTCCAGAATCTATGATTGCATATCCTCTTTTAAAAACACAACACTGGCAAAGATCAGAGCAGACCGGGTGGATGAGCTGGGGGAGGACTTGGAAAAGGACACTTGGGAGAACGCTTTACTGAGAGTAAACAACAGCACTGTCTGTGCCAAGCTAAACTTTATACAATTTAAGGTCCTACATCGCATTCACTATTCTAAAGCAAGACTGGCTAAAATATATCCTAACACAGATGCAAGCTGTGACATGTGCAGAAACACTCCTGCTGATTTAACACATATGTTCTGGTCATGCCCAGCCCTGGCAACCTACTGGTCCACCATCTTTAAAACATTGTCAGAAGCATTGAATACTAATCTTCAACCCAACGTAGCTATGGCCATATTTGGTGCCACAGATAAAAGAGATATAACATTAAAGGAAAGCCATAGAAACATAATTGCTTTCACAACGCTGCTTGCACATAGAAGAATTTTATTGCATTAGAAATCCAAAAATCCACCCAAGGTGTCTTTGTGGTTTAGTGACCTGACACACTTCATACAATTAGAGAAAATAAAATATCTTCTAAGGGGGTCCAAGGACAAATTTTTCTCTGTCTGGGGTCTGATATTGACACATTTAGGTAAACTTAAAACTGTGCCCACTTAATGATCCTCTGGCAGCCATCCTGCGTTTGTATCTGTGATTTTGATTGAACCCATGTGTACCACGTCTTGTGAGTGGCACAGCCTCAGTGCTGGCGAGCCGAGATATATGCTCTTTATGTTATGTACGCTCATCCGTGTGTGTGTATGTATTTGGAGGTATATATGTATGTAGAACTTTTTATTTTATTTTCCTTTTTTCTAACTGTTCTTGTTTATTTTTGTATTACCTTCAATTATCTACTCCTGCTGGATTGGGGTCCAACATATTCCTGGGATGGGGGGTTAAAATATAAATATGAGTATCATGTCTCTTGTACAGTTTTTATTGATTGCTTTGACGCAGCAGTCAACTCAAAACCCACATTTTTCAAAACAGTTACAGTATTTCTGAGTTGCTAAAACACTAAAATCCATTCGCAAAACCAAAGTTGCAAGTGTACAAACCACTTTATTGATTGAAGCACACAGTTTGTAAAACTTTAAACACTTCTCATGTGGTTAGACACAGCTAGCAAATGGGAATCGCTCTTTGTGCAAAACTGTAAACACATTGTCATTCAAAAAGCACATGTAGCATTTTGGTGCACTTCAACTCAGAATGGCACAACACAGCCCCAAAAGTGAAATACAAGTATCACACTGTTGTCATCGGTAACACACAAGCACTCAAAATTTAACACACCTGTTTCAAATCAGTAATGTGTTGCACCCAATCAGTAATGGGGATCTAAAGCCATGTCAAATCCAAATGGCATGTATGATTTTCACAATGGAGGGCAGGAGAGAAGGTGGAAGTAGAAGTGGATGCGGACGTGGAAGAGAAGGAAGAGGAAGAGGAGGAGGAGGAAGAGACAGAGGAGGAGGAGGAGGAAGAAGAGATGGAGGAGGAGGAGGAGGAGGAAGAACAAGAGCCATAATTTCCAATAAAATTAGAGCAACAATCATACACCATGTTCTGGTTCATGGAATGAGTATGAGGGAAGCAGGACTACGTGTTCAACCAAATATAAGCAGGTTCTCTGTGGCCTACATTGTCAGGACATTCAGAGAACACAACCGGTAAGTGTACTATCATTTATGGTCCCTCAAACTTACAGTACAGTATGTACAGTTGTGGAATGTCTCAGTAAATTACTGTAACATCTCTAAAAATTGGCCCTTTTCTTGCAGTATTACAGTAAAACTAATACAGTTTTTCTCAAATGCTAAAACACATTTCACAAACGTTTCGTCCATGTTCTCCAATGTCTAAACACAACACCCTTTTCTAAAGCTACATAAACACAACCACACCTTCTCCCTTCAAAACTAAAACTTTCACACCCAAAGAGCAGCTCGAAGCTTTCAAAAATGTAAACACTATACACATCATTACACACTACAGCAAAACAATTGAAAACACAATGGTCAATTTGTGAGAAGGTTCTTTGTTTCTTTACTGCCAATGCATATTTTTAGAAACTTTACAATTCTGGATCTTCTTAGAGTTCTGCAGAGGATTGGGCATTTAGATTTGTGAGTTTCATATGAAGGGTATAAATCTATAGTAAATTCTGTACACTACTGTAACACAACTCACTGCAAAAGCAGAATCTATTGCACACAACAGTACTCTTGAAAACATGATCAGGGTGTGAAATTTTTTTTTATTCATTTTACAGTATTTACACCACAATCACTGTGCGGCATCATGTCGCTGAGCTGCATCAGGCCACATCACCTCATCCACATCACAGGCTATATTGTCTCTTGCCAGGCACCGTGGGAAAAACGCCCTGGAATGGCGGATCCATCCTTGGAAGTTCTCCACTGGGATGTCAACACACGCCAGCTCCATTGCCCTTAGGAGGTTTTCTCTAGTGTATGGTTGTCTGTCATAAACCTTCCATCTCCACGATGAGAAGAACTCCTCTATAGGGTTCAGAAAAGGGGAGTAGGGTGGCAGACAGACGTTTAAAAAGTGGTTACTGTTGGTGGTGAACCACTCACTGATTTGGTTTGTTGTGTGGAAGCGTACATTGTCCCAAATGATCACATAAATGGGATGTTCGGGCCCAGGATGGTGTTGTTGGCGGTCCAGGAGGATATCTTTTAGCTCCTCTAGGAAGATTAGGAGACGTTGGGTGTTGTAAGACCCAAGGACAGCCTGCCGGTGGACAAGCCCCTCCAAACCCATAGCCGCACAAAGAGTAATATTACCCCCCCGTTGGCCAGGAACCTCAGTGATGGCTCTTTGGCCAATGATGTTACGGCCTCTTTGCCTTCGTTTGTGCAGGTTGAAGCCAGCCTCATCCAGGAAGAGGTACTCATGAGGTCTGGCCATCGCGTCCAACTGTAATATCCTCTGTGAAAATGTGAAAGTGCACAGCTGTTCAGAACAACAGTCAATCAGGTAGCATATTACTGTACTGTATTCTCCAGAAGTAATGTAGGCCACTGAGCAACACAGTATGTTTACTAACTGTACTGTGAACATGGATGTATACTTACTTGCACATACTCGTAACGTAGGTCTTTGTGTCGTGCAGAGTTTCGCTCAAAGGGAACCCTATAGACTTGTTTCATCCGCATCTTTTGGCGCCGGAGAACTCGGTCTATTGTGGCCAAGCTGACATCATCAATGCCCTCAAACTTCACATTATCGTCAATGACTTTGTCTCTGATCTCCCGGAGTCTGATGAGGTTGTTCTCACGAACCATATCCACAATGAGGGTTTCTTGTGCCGCTGTAAATATGGCAACCCGCCCACCTCTATGTGGCGTTCTTTCAACTCTAAAGAAAGAAACGTGTCGTCAATTGACATGTTTTACAATACAGTAACAACTGATTTGAAACTACTGTAATAGACTACTTTCACAGGCTTGTAAAATTGTATTGTGACAAAGAAAGCAATAGAGTACAATACCTGTTGTGTTGTCTGAATGCCCTGATAATGGTGGCCACGGTGAACCTACTCAGGTTTGGACGGACTCTTAGTCCTGCTTCAGCCATTGTCATGCCATGGACAATGACATGGTCAATGACTGTTGCTCGCATCTCGTCCGTAATGATGGTACGAGGTTGTCTTGCTCTCCCTCCTGGACCTTCTCTCCCTTGTTGGCCTGCTCCTCTTCCTCCCTGGCCTGCTCTTCTTCCACCCTGGCCTGCTCCTCTTCCACCATGGCCTGCTCCTCTTCCACCCTGGCCTGCTCCTCTTCCACCCTGGCCAGCTCCTCTTCCTCCTTGGCCAGCTCCTCTTCCTCCTTGGCCAGCTCCTCTTCCTCCTTGGCCAGCTCTTCTCCCTCCTCGGACGCAATTACCTCTTCCCCTGACTCTGCTTCATCCATTGTGTTTGTTTGGAATCTTCAGCAAACTGTGCACTCTGAACTTGCTTTTATACATGTGGTCACAGCATTAGCAACAGGTGTTTTCAATTTTGAGTCGTTGTGTGTAATGAATGAAGCCAGGTGTGTTCATTTTGTTCAAATATTGCTGACTGTGGCAAGCATTTTGCATCACAAGAGCTTTCATTTGAGAATATGAGCAGAGTTCTTCTGCAACTTGTGTTTTAGCAAGGAAAAATGTGTTAAGATTTATGTGAATGGAGGATTGTGTTTTGTGAATTGTGTCTTCATGTGAAATGTGTTTATGATATTGGAAAATGATGGCTAGATTTAGTAAATTTGTTTAGACAACTGGTCATTTGGTTTAGAGGATTGGCTTTTGTGTTTTAGCATTTGAGAAAAACTGTAATAGTATTAGCTACATAAAAATATATATTTTATGTATTTTACATATTTGGTTACATTGCATTAGGTCTGTCTGTACAATTGTTACAAGATGTTTTATTTGCTAGAATTTAAAGACTGCCACATGCCGGTGGAAGGAGAGGTATATTCTCACAACAGCAGGAGACCATTATTGTCAATATGGTCCTTCAAAATAATCTCATTCGTCTGCGAGAAATACAACAGCGAGTTGAGGAAGACAACGAGAACTTTGAAGGAATCAACAGTGTGAGTCTCTCCTCAATTGACCGTGTCCTGAAACGCAACCAGATAAGTCTCAAACAAGCCTACAGAGTACCATTTGAGAGAAATTCTGAGAGGGTAAAAGAGCTACGATATCAATATGTACAAGTAAGTAATACGTAATGTCCAGAGATTATACAGCACTATTGAGTTACTGTACATCTTTACTATGTTGAATGTAATGCAGCACATGTATACAGAGTTATGAAGCCTGGAATGCTATTTAATTTACGTTATATCAAAAATTAACTTTTTTTCATTTCTATAGAGAATGTTTCAACTGGATTCCATGGAGAGGCCTCATGAGTGCATCGTGACCATATGTGCTGCCATCAGCAGCTACGGGGTTATTTACCGCCATGTGACTTTAGGACCTTACAACACTGCCCATCTTATAACGTTTCTGTATGCTCTACAGGAAGCATTACTGAGACGTGAAGAGAGAGGTGATGAGCAGGCAGAGCATCCCATGTACGTGGTAATCTGGGACAATGTGAACTTTCACCGTGGTCCTAGAATACGTGAGTGGTTTGAAAATAACCCACGTTTTATAAACCTGTGCCTCCCACCATACTCGCCCTTCCTTAATCCCATTGAAGATTTTTTTTCTGTATGGAGGTGGAAGGTCTATGACAGAAATCCTTATGCACAGGAAAATCTCCTTCAGTCAATGGATGCAGCATGTGACAACATTGGAGTGGAATCGATTCATGGTTGGATTCATCATGCGAAAGGTTCTTTCCCCGTTGTTTAGCAAGGGACAGGATTACCTGTGAGGTTGAAGAGGTCCTGTGGCCTGACCATGCCCAGAGGCATGATGCTGAGGCAGAATGATTCCAAGACATTGCTATCGATCTGCTGCATATTTTGTTTGTGACTATATTTGTGTGCAGGATTGTGCAAGTACTTCATAATAAATCAAATTTTTCCCCTGCTCTGCTTTGATTGCAGTGTTTTGCATTTATCTCTGTAGTGTGTAATGACTGCTGTGTAGTGTTTATGCATTAGCTGGATGTGTGTGATATCTGAAAACAGTGTTTGGTTTTGGGTAAAGATAACATAGTTCTGAAGCAATTGTTCGATATAGCAAGACAAGTCAAAGGTTTTGACAGTGTAGCTTAAGTTTGGTGATTTGTGTTTAAGGTTTTGGGAAAGCGAGAGAAATTTTCAAAAAATGTGTTTTAGCAACTCAGAAATACTGTAATGCAGAGGCCTAAACAGTGGCAACAATGGTCAAAATTACCCATGAAAGGCTACAACTCTGCCAAAACATTTAAAATATGAACCAAACGCAAACTTTGCCCTCAAAACACACAACCTACACACAAATGTTTGAGCCCTTCCAATCATTCGTTACACAAGGGGCAACAAAATACAAAATACCGCACTCAGTGTGAATCAGTGCAGCATTGCTGGTTCATTGCAGCCAATGACTTTACGCAGCTTACATGTCAGTGTCATTTGTCAAATTTGCCTTCTTGCAAAAAATGGATCCAGAATCAAATATGCTGTGATCTAAATTTGATTGATTATTCATTCATTTTTTTCAGATTGTGGCGACAAATGAAATATTCCAACAGAAGATACTAGAGCTGTCTGTCTCTTCTAGTCTCGTCTCTCTTGACAAATAGGCCACATGGCTTCTTCTACATCACACTCAATATTTTCCCCTGTGATGCATCTAGGGAAAAATCTTCTTGCATGCCTGATCCATCCTTGACATGCCTCTGCATCTATATCATTGGCAGCAGCAGTCACTGCATTGAGCAAGGGCATCTGCTCATAGGGGCTGTGATCATATACCGTCCATCTCCATGCACTGAATAATTCCTCTTTAGGAATAGATAGTGATGTATATACTGTATAGCAGCAACACCTGCTCTCCCATAGAAAAACTCTTACAATGGAAGCAACCGTGTTTCTATTGAGAACAGGTTGGACTCTTTGTCCCGCACCTCTACAGTTTTTATTGGTTGCTTTGACCTGTTTGAAGAAACTGGCAACCTCTCAGTTTTCATCATCACCATCTCTGCAGAGCAAAAGACACCTCTTGCAAATGAGTTAACCCATTTTCATTGGTTTGACTCATTTTCCCCACCCTTTTGCAAAACAGTTAACGCAGATGTCATTCATGCAGTCCAAACTCCATTGCTTTAGCTGTGGTAGCAAAACAGAAACCATTTGTTCCAAGCTCTTAGAAACTTCTTGATCAGAATCAAATTACTGAAGCACCTGATTGACACCTCTTTACACAATTTTTCAATTTGCAGTCAGTTTGCAGGCTTTACGTAAAAGGTGCCATGTTGTGTGTTGTTCTTTGCAAGCATGGATGGTCAACGTAAGGCAGATGAGAGTCAGAGTAAGAGGTAGATGGGTCAGGGGAAGAAGATTATGAGGAAGAGGAGTCCGTGTACGAGATGGAGGTGTAGCTAGAAGGGCTCAAGTTACAGATGAAATTTGGGCAACTATGATTGATCATGTGGTAAATCATGGCCTTCTAGCTACCACTAGGTAGTGGTCGGTGGAGAGCTCCGCCCCTCTCTTCACCCGAGTGTTCAAGACATGCAGCCGCAGATCAGATGAAATGACAACAAAGTCGATCACTGAACTACGACCTAGGGTGTCCTGGTGCCAAGAGCACATATGGACACCCTTATGCTTGAACATGGTGTTTGTGATGGACAATCCATGACGAGCACAGAAGTCCAACAACAAAACACCACTCGAGTTCAGATCAGGTGGGCCATTCCTCCCAACCACGCCCATCCAGGTCCCACTGTCATTGCCCACGTGAGCGTTGAAGTCCCCCAGCAGAACGAGGGAGTCCCCAGGAGGGGCACTCTCCAGTACCCCTTCCAAGGACTCCAAAAAGGGTGGGTAATCTAAACTGCTGTTTGGCGCATAAGCGCAAACAACCGTCAGAACCCGTCCCCCCACACGAATGCGAAGGGTGGCCACACTCTCGTTCACCGGGAAAACCCCAACGTGCAGGCACCGAGATGAGGGGCAACAAGTATGCCCACCCCAGATCGGTGCCTCTCACCAGGGGCAACTCCAGAGTGGAAGAATGTCCAGCCCCTCTCAAGGAGGCTGGTTCCAGAGCCAGATCGGTGCGTCGAGGTGAGTCCGACTATCTCTGGTCGGAACCTCTCAACCTCGTGCACAAGCTCAGGCTCCTTCCCCACCAGAGAGGTGACATTCCACGTCCCAAGAGCCAGCTTCTGCAGCCAAGGATCGGAACGCCAAGGTCCCCGCCCCTCTACTGCTACCCTCTACTGCTACCCGACCCCTTTGGCCCCTCCGACAGGTGGTGAGCCCATCGGAAGGGGGACCCATGTCGCCTCTTCGGGCTGAGCCCGGCCGGGCTCCATGGGCAAAAAAGCCCGGCCACCAAACGCTCGCCAACGCCGGTGACCCGCGTCCGGGCGAGGGAACACGACGTCCAATAATTGTATTCATCATAAGGGGCTTTTTAAAGTAAATGTTTAACTGAGTAAAAGTATTGTTGAAATTGCACATACTTTTTTTTAAAACGCTGAGGTTATTCCAAATATATTGTGTAAAAGTGAAATTCATTTAATATAAAAATCAACAAGTCCACTTTTATTAGTTCTATTTAATCTTGCAATGAGTTTACTCGTGTGGCCCTCTTGAGATCAGATTTAGGTGTATGAGGCCCCTAATCCAAAATCAGTTTGACACCCCTGACCTAGAATAAACACGGAGACTCTCACAGACGCGATACTTGGCAGGAGAGGTGAGTTTCCAATATTACCTGTCAGTCAAGACAGGTGTTCTTCTTCTCTAAACTATTATTGGCATTTTACAATCGGTGTGTATTACTGCCATCTGCCGGACTGAGGTGGGCTCCACTGAATACAAAATAGATTATGCTTAATAATAATAATAATAATAATAATAATAATAATAATAATAATAATAATAATAATAATAATAATAATAATTAACTGCTTCAGCAAATTTTGGTTATTTTAAATATTTAACGTTTGATTTAACTATATTATGTGACTCAGGCTTGCTAAATATATTAATTATAGTTATTCTTAATGCCCTTCTCATTTCCTCTCTTTCTCATGCTTATTTTTAGCATTCTACTAAACCATGTTCAACACTTTCTATTTCCTCACAATTTTCACAGGCCCCTAATGGGTGTTTCTCTATAATTTCTACCATTTAGACTCTTGTGCCCAATCCTAAATCTTGTAATCCATGCTTCCTCTTGTCTTTTCGTTACACCGCATCATCTTGCAATTACCTCCTTTTGTAGTTCATATAAATGCCTTCTGCATCCCCCTCTCTATTCCATCTTTTCTGCCATATTTTATTGATGTCATTTTCTAATAATTACTTTAATTTCTGTGTTACTTAATGGGGCTCTAAATTCAATTTCACATGCCTAGATTGCTTGTTCGGCCAATCTATCCACCCTTTCTTTCATTACCCTCACATTACCCGCACATTCCTGCTATGTGCTGGAACCCAATTGAATTATATGTCTATTTTTTGTTGATTTATACTGTATACAAAGAAATGTGAGTGTTTCCTATAGCATTTTTTGTTTTGTTCGGTTTTTAGCTAGACTCAGCCATGCCTAATGGACCCCTAAATGCCATCTTTTTGTGTTTGCTGCAAACCTAAAAGTATTTATGACAAAATAAGTAAGGTACTTCTTTTAGAAACATTAAAGACTTCTCTTGCAATGGATTTAGGGAAAAAAAATAACTGGACCTAGTTTTTTTTCTTACATTTAACAATATGAAATATAACACAGTATCAAAGATAACGAACAGTGCAACAAAGCGAAAGAGCAAGAAAAACACAGCAATCTGAGGCAATTAAAAGAAAATGAAGCAAATACTTAGAACAAAAGAAATTAGGCTATATTCACGGTTTTTGTGGCGTACATGGAGATTTAAAACGTCCCAGTGAGGAATTCTACGGAACTGTGGAAGTGCATTGCATTCACCAAAGGAAAAAGAAATAGACACATTATAACTATGACATCAGGATTTCGTAATTATGAGAAGTCATAGTTATAGTAAGATGTCATAATTACAGCATAGGATCTTGTAATGAGAAAAGATGTAATAATTACGAGATAATATGTCTCATGGGAGTGGTGACATGTGGAGCCAGACCTTTGCGCCTTGGAGAGGCGAAAAAGTTTGATGGTTTAAAACACAGTCTGTCATTCCCTGAGCAAGATTCTTGACCACAAATTGTTCCTGTGTGCCACTCAATGTGGCAGCATACTGCGTCCTTAGGGACGGGTTAAACAGAGACAAATCTCTCCTCTGTGGGACTATAAAAGGAAAAATTTGCATTTATTAATTTTTCATAATTACAAGATCTGGATCTCATATTTATGAGGAAAGATGTTATAATTACGAGATCAGGATCTCATAATTTAAAAAAAAGATCTTGATACTATGAGAAAGATTGTTGCAATTGTGAGATCAAGATGTCATAGTTCTAAGAAAAGATCTCATAACCATGAAAAAAGTTAAGGACAGTCATCGCTGACCAAGGCCTACACTACAGGAAAAGCGGACAATGACTGCGCGTTTGGATTTGCTATGCTTTTATTGCCTTGTAGGTATGGAACACACTGAGTTTACTTTAAGGTATAGTGACCAATCCTTTTACCTAAATACCAGTCATTGTGATATGCACGCTCCTCCCTAGTTTCCTCTGCACATGCACACTTCTAGTGTTTATGTATGAAGTGAGCTTCAGTTCCAGCCGTTTATTGTAGCCGTTTATTGCTCTCACCGTATACTTTGAAAATGGCCGAGAGTCGCAAGAAGCAAATGGTCTTATACGTTTATGAGAAAAAGAGGAAGGCCTCAGAAGAAAGAAATAAGACTAGATTGGATTTGGGAGATTCTTCCACGCCATGGCAGAAGAGCAAGTAAGATGGTCTTGTGCATGCGCAGTTATTCGAAAAGTTACTTCTACATTTCTGGAAAAATCGTCCACTATACCTTTAAGGTAACTTTCAATTTCCGAGACTGTATTTTCTACCTTTGCCTTTTCTGGATGGAGTAGGATCCGGATGTCATCACTGTGGTAAGATGAGGTTAATGTACTGTGGCTGTGTGAGCCATTCCCCTGCTTTGTTCTCCTCTCTGTAATTGTGTTATTGCACTACAGGATTGTCGGTGGATCTGTACTGCTCCAGTCAAGACATCTGAGGCGAGTCTGTGGAGGGAGGTTAACTTGACATAGAAATTGCTATCTGCCAAGATGAATGGAGCTCACCAGAGAGCAGATGAGGAGAGCAGTGACCTGAAATCATTTCTGACAGACTCTGTGTATCCCCAGCCATCTTTCTCTGTTCCTCTCCCTGTTCATGATGCCAGCTGCCTCCTGCTGTCACACTGGTACTGCCAGACAGTCATGGAAGTACAGTCAGCACATCCATCTCTGAGTGTGAGAGGAGAAAAACTGAGGAATCTTAATAAGCGCATTTTTATTTATAAAAGTATGTCTCATCCATGTTTTAATTGTACAACAAATAAATTGTTTTTAATGGGTGTTTCTTGGAATAAGTTTCATGTTTTATGTTTGCAATTTTACTGTATTCTTAGTTCTGCATGCTTGAAAACTGTTCACATAGTGTTTGAGTTAAAAGTAAAAACTAAACGACCATATTGATAATTTGGTGATCAAACACGAGGAAGATAGTCCAACCAACAGAGAGTTGGTAGTTTGCAAAAAGCTTACAACATTACTATGAAAGTAGGGAGAATTAAAAAAGGAGCATATTCAAATGCATAATACAGCATAATCTTCATGAAAACCTGATGCTGTTGTTCTTGCACGTATCTTTTGGTGAGCACACGTAGACACATAATCTGAAGCCAGTCTGAGTTGACCTATCTGACAGTGAAACCTTTTGGGGTTTTCTGTGCCTCCATTGTAGGAATCTGTGCATGTTTGGTGTGAAGGGTTGGGTCATTCTGGGCCTTTTGCTGTAGCTTTCTTTTTATCAAACCACAGATTTCTAGGTTTGGTCTCTCGCCAAGCTTCTTATCAGAAAGTCTCTGCAGTAGTTTAGATTTTGCAGAGTGTGTGAATAAGTGAAGAAGGCAGGGCTTTTAGCATTGACTGATAAATCAGAAGAAGTCATTGATTAAATTTGATGACAGACTGCCATACATTTGGGGCAAAGTTGTACTTCTTGAATAGTTTCATTTTGGAGCTCTTTTCATATTCTGTACCTAAGTGTTTAGTGAGAGCCTTAACACAAATGTGCTACTACACAATATAAGGAAAAAAACTAGAAGGGTAATTAAAATGCATATTGGAACATCCCTCTCAAACATTATTAAAACAGAAGTCCCAACATTCTGACTTCAGCACGATCATATCTCAGATGTCTGACAGGAATCACACTAAGAGACATTTGTAGCTTTACACACTGGAGGTAAAATTTGCTTAAAAAATAATAAAAAAAATTTGAAGATTCACATGTGCATCTGTATCCACTATGAAGCCACTAAAAAGTTTTAGTGCAACCAGTTATTGTCAAAAGTGTGTGCAATCCAAGGGTCTCATCTGTCAGTATAAACACCTTTCTGCCTTTTTCATGCCTTTTTCATACAGTCTATATAGAAACCTCTGATGGACAAGGTAGCTTCTAAACATAAAACAGAACTTTTTGTATTTTCTTTATACAGTAACTGTGAATATGTACTCATTGCATATGATGCATACCACTTTAACACATAGGATGATAGAATGTCGTAAACATCCAGCACAAAGTTAGTGGCCCTCACCAACACAATACCCAAAGGGATTGTGGGAATTTATGACTTTTGAGACAGACATTAAGCATCATTGATAGCAGGAGCGTCAAGCATGACCTCAGATAATATTTTGCAAACTCTTTTCATTATGGAATCAGAAGCACACTGAAGGAGTGTTTACCTGCTTCAACACTGGGTTCTTCTCAGTCACGTTTACTTGTTTCTGTAAGATCCAGCAGGTGGTGCTGTTTGATAAGTAATAAGGAAACTAGCAGGGCAACTACAGGCTCGGCACTGCTTTGGCAACACAGTCACAGAAGGATCACAGCAGATAATTTAACACTGCTTAAAACTTGACAATAACAGGAGTGATTTAGGCCTAAGACGACAGGCTATAAATGTAGGATGCAAATCCCGGCTCGTTCCTTTATATAATTATAGGTGTCTGTAACCAGTCATCACAAAACATGGAGATTTACTGCTTACTGAGCAACTGAAACGCAGGCAGCTATAAAGCAGCCTCAGAGAGAGCGGATGACTACCACTGTGTTGGCTCGTCCCCACAGCACACCGTGAACACCAAAGGAGAAGAAAGAAAATCATTCCATGGTGACCTTTGTGCATCGCTGCTTGCTCAAAACATATCCCATCATCCTCCCCCTCTGACACAAATTTCTGCTACTGCGTTTCCCTTTCATCTTCAGACATAGCTTTTACTTCCGTCTCTGTGAGGGAGGAGGAAAAAAATAAAAAATAAAAACTTATTGGCTGCGACACAGTCCCTCAATTGTCAGTGTGATCGATGTGTGCAGCCTGGATCTAGGCCACTGCATAAGTCGTGGAGGCTCTTAGCCGTTCACCATGGATACACATCACTGCTCACATCTTGCTGCCTCTGCGGTGTAATTGTTTTGTTATTGTAGCTTAGACAGAGTCCATTTAAATGTTCGCATTGCACAGACAGCTTCATGTGCATGAGCTGGTATATTTGATGGGGGGGGGGGGGGCATGGAACAGCTGACCCAGAACAACATAACCCAATTTATTAAAGTGGTGTATTAACATTTACTTTAACTTATACGTCTCTGCTTTCTAGAACCTGTTTACTTTGATCCTCTGATGACTACATGTGACACTCAGAGCCCCAGCCGACCCAAGGCAGAAGCTAACTGAGGGCACGTCTTGATTGCAGGAAGCTTTCCCAGGAACCGGGGATAGCTTTGTGAGCATTTTACATGCAGGAAGGTAATACTTTTTTAATTATTTTAATCTATAAGCGTATTGGCATGGCTGAATTTCTTTTGTATCATATTTCTGTTATATAGTTTGAACTCATTTTGCCTTGAATTTTCTGTTTATTTTACCTGTGATACAGTTTAAATCAATAGGGAGAAAGAGAGAGTGACACTTAAATATCTGCAAATGTTTGAAATTTCCTTTATAAATGGATCATAGTTCTGTTTCAGATAATAACTGCTGTGAAATGGTCCCAGGTTATGGTTGTAAAACACTGGGCTGTAATTGTGACAGAAGGGCTTCAAAAGAGAGTAAATAGACAAAAAAAGATCTATTTAATGTTTCTAACAATCACACCTGACAAGCGAAGTTTGGAGAGAATATATATAACTTTCAACATTTAATTGCTGTGACAGAATCCTCTGCTTTATGTTTTGGATGAAAATCATGGCCAAATATTTTTGCGACAGAAACATGAAAAACAGCTGAGCATATAGACACTGAATAAAGGCATGATTTTGATTAAGGAAAAGCATCACAACATAGTTAAAAGCTCAAAATGGCTGATTTTGCATGATAGGGGCCCTTTAAGGATTAGACTAGTTCTGAATTTTTTATTTATTTATTTTTCTTCATAGTAGGTACACCTGGTCTGACATTCTGTTAGCTGTGACATCATCCAGGGGAGGCAGATCACCCGCTATTATCATCTAATGTAGAACAGATTCCTGGATCAATGTTTGCTTCTGAGCTTTTTTGTCTCTCTTGTTGTGTCTCTGCTCTGTCTTCTCTAACCCCCAGTCGGTCGAGGCAGATGACCGTTCATACTGAGCCTGATTCTGTTTTTGCTGGAGGTTTTCCTTCCTGTTAATGGGGAATTTTTCTTTCCACTGTCACTTCATGCTTGCTCAGTGTGAGGGATTGCTGCAAAGCCATGGACAATGCAGACGACTCTCCCTGTGGCTCTACGCTTCTTCAGGAGGAGTGAATGCTGCTTGTCACGACTTTGATACAATCAACTGGGTTCCCTTAGATAGGATTTTTTTTTACCAATCGGTATAATCTGACCCAATCTGTATAATCTGACCCAGTCTGTATAATCTGATTGAATTTGACATTGGAAACGCCTTGAGATGACATGGTTCATGAATTGGCGCTATATAAAGAAAATGGAAAGGAAAATTTAATTGAATTGAATTCACTGCTTTTGAAATTGAAGATTTTAAATTGTTATTAATAACAATCATAATAACATACATTTAATCAAAATATAAAATAATGGTCAAGCATGCAGAAAATTTACAGAGATGGAGATTTATCATAGAGAGAAGAGGAATGAAGGTCAGTAGACCCAAGAGAGAATACATGTGTGTGAATGAAGGTGAGGCAGGCGCGAAAACAAGGTGGGACAGAGCAGAAGTACCGAAGCTGGGTGTGTTTAAACATCAAACAGCAGACAGTGTAACATAGAGGTAAAGAAGAGGTGTGCATGCAGAGTGGGGTGGACAGAGACGAGTGTCTGAGATGATGGGCGAGAACAGGATGGCTCCATGGTTGAAAGGGAAAGCACATAAAACAGAAAGGAGACCTGCTATGACATGTGCTTTGGAGAACGTAAGCACTGTCTAAAAGATGGAAGCCCAAGCTGAGGGCAGGGGGGAGGGGGGTATGAGATTCTGTGATTTCCAGTGGGACTGACCAACCGTGACAGGGTTAGAAAAGAGCAGATCAGAGGAACAACAAGTGTTATGCAGTTTGGAGATAAAGTTAGAGAGGATAGGTTGAGATGCTTAGAATATGTTCTGAGAAGAAATGGTGGACCAAGAATGAACCATCTTTATTATTGTTATGTGTTAGCATGGTGACGTTTTTGAGGAGGCAGACACTGGCTCAGAATGCATACAGATTAAACATAACACGCAGACACAACAAGACAAATTTTCCAAAGTATTCTTAATCAGTTGTTTCCATTGGGCCCTTAAGGGGCTAAAGCAAGCAAACAATCCTTAGCAGCTAATGGAATGATTTTTAAGTCAAAAAGTCACAATAGTGTGCAATAAATTTAGGTCTTCAAGTTGCAGGACAGTGCAATTTGCATCAATGTCCAAACAGAAGCCCCTCAGGTATTGAAGTGCATTGTTGTATAAAGTACTGAAATCTCAGAGTCAAGTAAAAGTATAAGTACCTCTCCAAAATATGACTTTGGTAACATTTCAGTCACTGACTGAAATGTTACTTGAGTTAAAGTCTTAAAGTATCTGAAATGTCTTGTAGTTAAGTATGAAAATTACTGTAAAAATATACATACTCAAGTAATTTAATGAAAAGTATAAGTAAAAAGTAAAAGAAGGCAAATGCAGTTTGAATGACATTTTTTATATTTTGGTAAACTTTGAAGGTCAAATTTTCTTAAAATAATATACACAACCAAGTGCAGGAGAAATTTAGACCAAGTTTAGACAAAAAATACAACCTTTTTATAAGCCTTCAGTTTTCCTTCTCCAAGGTCAGTGCTAAGCATTGCAAAAATTGTACATAACCAAGTGCAGGCAAAATTTAGACCAGGGAGTGTATACTAAGAACATGGTTAAGTGTGTTGACATCGGGGGCAGTGCCCCTGGACTGACAGACTGGGGTGGTGGTCCCCCTGTTTAAGCGTCCCTGGTAAGGTCTATTCTGGGGTTCTGGAAAAGAGGGTCCGTCTGATAGTCGAATCTCGGATTCAGGAAGAGCAGTGTGGTTTCCGTCCTGGCCGTGGAACACTGTAACAGTTCTACACCCTCAGCAGGATCCTGGAGGGGGCATGGGAGTTTGCCCAACCAGTCTACATGTGCTTTGTGGATCTGGAGAAGACATTCGACCGTGTCCCTCGAGGGATCCTGTGGGGGGTAGTCCGGGAGTACGGAGTACTGAGCCCTTTAATAAGGACTGTCAGGTTTCTGTATGACCGGTGTCAGAGTCTGGTATGTTAGAGTGTTAGATCTTTTTAAGAAAAAAAATAACTGTTATAGCTTTTTTCTAAACAGTCTCATGCTTGGACATTGCTTTAATTCAATGCTGAGCTTGTTCCAGACCTTTACAACACTTATTGAAATGCACATTCTTTTCATGTTTGTTCAACCACATAAGAAATTGAAATTTAGGTTATCCCTGTAATTATTCCCTCCTTTTCTTTTAACAACAAAATGTATGCTGTCTGGTAACTGTTTATTTCTGGCTTTATACATTAGCTGTGAGGTTTGAAATCCTACCAGCTCTCTTCAGCTCACTCCTGGCCCTGCTGTAGGCCAGTCTGTCCCCTGATCTGCATGCTGCGTCCTGGGCCTTCAGCAGTGATCACATTGGAAAGAGGATGCTGGCGAGCAGAAGGAAGGTGGGGAGACCCTGGAGCAAATTCATGGACATAGTGAAGAAAGACATGGAGATCATTGATGTAACAGTTGAAGAGGCAAAGGTTAGGGTGAGATGGAGGGAGGCGATCCACTCTGGCCATCCCTGAGGTAGCAGCCGAAAATAGAAGAAAAGTTGACTATGTCTAAGTAAGTCATTATTTAATCCAACCAATGTAGTTCAGACTGCCACTCTGGGTCCCTGAGCAAGACCTTTAGTATGTATGTTGCGATGACAATAAAGAAGATTGTTATATCTCAACAAGTAATCAAGAGTTTTCTGTACTTGAAAGAAACACAACTAACTAAACGTGGGTCCATCCTCCTAATTCAACTGAGTCTATATTGAAATGAGATTCAGTGGATCTGATTGCCAGAGCAAAGTCAGCGAAATAATACAATAGAGTAGAAATACTTTTGTTATCCCACAGTGGGGAATTCGGCGTGACAGTGGCAAAAACAAACAGACAGAGATTATAAAGTCTAACAGCAGCTGGGAAGAAAGATCTGTGAAAGTGCACCTTGGGGAGTAGTGGTCAGCTGACCATAAGCATTGGCCTTAAACAAAGGTTCCAATCACCTGTTCTCCACTCACACATGGTCCCTTTATGTCACAAGCTATGGTTCCCTCTGCGGGTCAGTCCTGTTTCTTTTTCGACACCGTGAGTACCATCCTTCCTTTCTCTCTCCCTTCCCTGTCTGATCCCTGGTCCGTGGGTAACACCGACCCCTCTCCAAGATGTCATTTTGTGCCTCGGGTGTTACCAGATCAATCTGCATGCTTCCACCAATCCACTGTAAGTTCCTGCTGTGGTAGAGAATAACTGGTGCACTACACATACACACAAACACACACATGTCAATCTCAGTATGCTTGTGTTTAGTCTCACCACTGACAGGAGAAGAAACAAAACTGACACGCAGAGGGAACCAGAAGAGCTCATGACATGAAGGAACGGTGTCTGAGCAGAGAACAGGTGGGTGGAACCTCCATTTAAGCCAATCCTTAGAGTCATCTGAACTCCACCTGACACTTCTAGGATCCGCCAGTCTGTCCCTGAAAGGGCTCTCCAATTCTGCAAAAGGTCAGGAGTGTCCCCTGCTCACCAAAACACTTCATTCTCCTCAGCAGGTAGAGTCTGCTCTGACCCTTCCTGTAAAGAGCATCATGTTGTGACTCCAGTCCAGTTTATTGTTCAGATGAACACCCAGGTACTTAGAAGAGTCCACTAACTCAACATCAGTTCCCTGGATGGTTAAATAACACAATCTCCACTCAATAATTTATACAAGACATACCTTATTTGTTTTTAATAGAATATATAATATATATTTATTTTTAATAGAATATATATATATATATATATATATATATATATATATATATATATATATATATATATATATATATATATATACCATACATCTTACTGCTGGCCCTGCTCAGAATGAAGAAAGCCGTCCTAAAGCCCAATTGCAATGAGCCCTTTTAAGAGGCACCATGATGATGGCATTGTAATATCTCAGCAGACGTCCTCCTCCTCCACTGCCCTTTCCTCCTCCCATCTCCTCTGGTAGCTGGAAGCCAAAAGCCTGGGCTGCTCCCCCAGTCCTAATAAATCCCCAGCTGAGAGTGGCGGCAGCAGCAGCAGCAGCAGCAGGCCTGCATTCTTCAGGAGCCAGCACTTCCCTTAATCCGTCCCGGAGTTGGAGCAACAGTTGGCCTAGCTGGCGGCGATGGGAGAGGAGAGGCGAGGAGGGGATTCCTTGGTGACTTAAGCGTGATGCGTTTGTAAAAACACTGGGAATGTTGGAGTTGGACACGCTCCGTCTCCCACTCTCCCTTAAGTGGCCTTGTGTAAAGATTCAGAGGCTGATTTTGGCAGATGTGCTCCGTTTCTCCAGCGCCCCGTGCTTAACACAGAGACAATCAGAAAGCATTACCCCACCTGCCACACTGGGCCTTTCCCTTTATGTTTGACAGCTCTGTCCCCTCTGGTGTGTGTATGTGTGTTTGTGTTGGAGAAAGCAAAAGGAAGAAAATGAGGAAATGCCTTGCAGATGTGTGCAGCAATGCAACCTCCTGTGTCAGCCAGGAGATTCTGTTGGTGAGAAAAGGAACCCGGGTCGGTGTAATAAATTACTTTAAAGGGGTTTGTTATGCTGTGCAGGATACCCTAAATCTATTTCCATCCCTATAAGTGCATCCCATTAGCTGACCATGAGGCTCATTAACAGGCTGATGGGTGAGAGACCCTGGTCAATAAGCAGGGTTATGTGGAGATATACAGCTGACACAGCCTGTGCACTCTATATAACAGAGATCAGACCCCCGTGAATGAATACCTCTGCTGGTCTCTGGTTTCAATTGATTGCTTTAATTTGGCCTGTAATGAGTTGGAGGCATCCTGCCTGCAATTAGTGCATGTGTAAGTCTGAGTGCGTGTGTAACGGTGTATTTGTGTGGGCCGTGGTTAATTACTGCAGTGGGTGGATGCAGTGTGGCCCGGCAGGGTCCTGCAGGAATGGGAGGATCCAGAACTGACACCTCCACCCACAGTGAAGGACTTAATGTACCTTTAATGTAGCTCTCTGAACAAAGGGGAGAAAATATGACATTTTTCTCAGCTTTTAATACCATTAGTCTTTAAAATTATGAGCTGAACTCTTTACTGTGACTTTCTTTTGAAGAGATTTCAAACCCTTAAACGTTGTCACAGCACGAGCACGAACTGCACAGCGTTTTACTAAAACTGTATGTGATAGGCTAGATCAAAGGTGTTACGGCCACCGCTGGCGAACCTGAAATTCAGCCGGACACAGAGTTACGTAACCACAGAGTTATGTAACAAGGTGTTTATTGAAAAAAAATCAAAAACAGACCAGAAGATGCAGGTGGAGCACGTAGCCAAACTGAAAACACCGGCGGCAGAGCACAAGTGATGTGATGAAATGAAATGTGACTGGCCACGAGTGGGCCATTGAGGCAGGTATATGAAGGCAGGTGAACAGGTGAGCAGAGTTGGAACTAGTTAGTGAAATGGTCTGGGCAGATGAGTGGACTGACTGGAGACTTAAGTGTGGACAGTGAGGCGACAGGGGCTGTTTGCTGAGGAGAGTGGAAACTAATTAGTCCAGAACAAAGCAAACAAAAACCTAAATCATGACAAAAGTAGTGCATAATTAAGGTGTAGAACAAAAGTTGTATTTTGCTTTTGGATTATATTTACAAATAAAGCTGTCAAATGTGTGGTATTAAGTCACTTTTATTCTTTTTGGGCCCAGTATTAAGAGGAAACCAGAACAAGCAGAGAACAAATGAGGCTAATAATGCTCTGAGTCCAAGAATGCTCTGCATTTACCCAATTTAATGACAGCTTCAGCGAAGGAGGAGTCCCAGCTGGAAGTCCCGTAGTGTCATGCAGCACCATTTCCTTCTCATTGCCTGCAGCTCTCCAGACTTCAGACTCCAGTCTTCTCAATGGAGTCAGCTCCACGGACTCCACTGAGAAGGACACACCGGTGAAGGGCTTGACCTCGCTGGCCGAGCAAAACACTACGCTGCGTTCAAATTCAGCGGCTGCATGCTTTGAAGGACCGGGCTACCTGGGCCCGGTCCTTTGGAGTCAACAGAAACCGCGTAGGCTGGAGGTCAAGCGTCTGTGATGATGTGGTCTAACCTTTCTCAGCTTTTCCCGCCTTTACCTGAGCGGAACTGCTGTTGCCTACCTAGCAACCATGACAGCATGAAGCACAGAGCTGTGAACCAGTAACAACTGATCCCTAACCTGTGCTCAACCTAAGAGGTTGTGGCTTTGCAGAGAAAATTAAAATACATAACATAATAGTAGTATAATATTTTAGTGTGTTTTTCTTTGTTTTGATATGAAAACTGTGTCAGGCCAGTGCAAATCTGGAACAGGGAGAAAGCTATTCCTGGATGAAAATCATTTGTTGTTTTCCACAAGCTAGGGGACATAGCGAACATGTGGAAGAACAGTTCAGATGAGATCAGAACATAAAATTTGACCAACCTGTTTAGCGCTGCTTGTGTGGAGGAAAACTAACCCTGTACTTCCCTCTGTACAAATCATCCCCACTGGGAGGCCGGGTGGTGGCAGCATCATGCTATGCAAATGCTTTTTTTTCCTGTAGGGACAGAAAAGCTGATCAAATTGATGGAGCTAAATATAGGATATTCCTAAAAACAATTTTAGACATTCCAAAAGATGTGAGACTGCGGCTGAGGTTTACTTTCCAGTTGAATGGCGACCCTAAACATACAGCCAGAAGTACAAAGGTTTGTTTAAGATGAAAAAAAAATGTTGACGTGTTGGCACACCTCCCAGTCAAAGCCAAGGCATAAATTGTGCAGAAGTTGTGGTGAGATTTGTAAATAAGTGTCTGAAGACACCCTCCATCACCATCAGGCTAAGCCTGGCCTATTTTGCACAAATGAAGGGGCAAAAATGTTCCGTCTCTAGATGTGTGAAGCTGGTGGAGCGATACCCCAAAAGTATTGCAGCTGTGAATGCAGTGAATGGTGGTTCTACAAGATGTTTTCACAGGGGGACTGATTACAGGTGTATTATATATTCTTCAGAATGTTAACACGCTACATGTAAAAATTAAAAATAAATATTGTTTTCCTTCCTTTTCACAGTTATGTATTATTTTATTGTGTAAAATCCCAATAAAATAAGTAGAAGATTTTTGATGTTGCATGACAAAATATGAATAAGTATGAACATTGTTACGAGGTACTGCACGTGTGTGGTAGTAAGCTGCACATAGCCATGGTAAATTACAGGTTCCTGGGTATTAACAGGTCTGGGCGCTTATAAGTCTATACTAATTAAGTGTTTCAAATTATTTTTCTATGTGTTCTTATTTTGAAAGATGGCTCTGACTATTTAAATGAACTGCTTGTGTTTGTAGATCAGTGCAGTTTATACACTCACCCAAACTGGAAATTCCTACAGTCACTAATACAAATTTACAGCAACACACTAAACTGCTTGGGATAATAAACGGGAAACTAAGGTTATCATGTCTTCGGCATTACAAGCACAAAGTTCAGCCTCCCTCTGTCTCTCTTTTGTTTATCCATCTTTACTGTTTATTGTTCAAAGGAATCATCCGTGTGTCTGTTCTTGGAGGGCAAAAGTAGGCAGCCAGCTCCCCTGGGACATGGGAAAGACGGGCGGAGGTTGATTTGCTGTGCACTCTTGGTCCTTCATGAATGCAAATATCTCTGAACTTCCATTTGAGGCGTTTTCTTAATACAACCAGGCACTGGCTCTGTTCTTTACAATCATACTACAGGCTGTCACTCCTCCCATCCATGTCAAAGTCCAGAAGTTGTGCATTATGTACCTTAGTTTAAATAAGGATTACGAGATTACTTTCTGGTGCATACCAGAAAGTGATTTTTTAAAATTTCTGTTCAATGTCCCTTTAGGGACTCCGTATAATTCTGAAAAGAAATATATTGTTATAGTATAAACATGATTTCTGTCGAAGTTTACATGCAGACCCCCTTGATTAACAAAAGTAATTTACTATTGCAAAAATAATGCAATTATAGCTAAAATATATAATCCACTGTTTTTAAGTATTTATTATTCCCTACTAATGCATGGAATCTTCCATTGTTTTCACCCCTCCATACGAGATGTCAGGCTCATGTTGGAAACTCGAATCTCTGTCTTCAGTTGTCAAAGTTAGGACTGTTACCTCTTTTTGTCCAATAATGTCCTTGATAGGATTAGCATGACTAAAGCCTCTTAATATATGGAAAATGTATTAAAAGTGTGATGGTTAGTGTCTATGCCTCATTAATGACAGAGTCCAATTATTTGTTCAAAATCTCCTGGCTCCAGTAGGACTAACCTCCACCTCAGCTTAATTATGTTTGAGCTCTTTCATGCTAATTTCAAGAGTAAAGCAGGCGTCCTAATGATACTGTGTGCTTGATTGCTCTTAGGTTGCTCTGCCAGTAGGATGCATATCATTTGCTTTTCTCTGTCATTAAGGAAATAATCTTATGGAGATTGCCAAAAGCAAATTACTCTAGCCACTGCTGGAATCTTCGGTGCGGCATACAATAAAACAGCTGTGCAGGTAAAGCTGACAAGCTTTTAGCGGAGCCGTTCACCTTTCCACCATTTCTTTCTAATCCTCATGAATATTGCTGACTTTGTTCTGCAGAAATGGGGAAATATATTTCATTTACTGTGCCTCAACTCTGCCGGCTCGGCCGACCTTGCATCCTTATGCATTTTTATAAGATGGCCCAGGAAGACTTTTGTTTCTTGGAAATTTAAAAGAGGAATAATACAGCATCAGTATTATGAACTGTTTATGGTCTCTGCAGGTGCAGCACAACAGCGTGACATAATAAAGGTACACTGCAGGTGAAAAATCATGTTTTTTTTTTTTTTTTGCAGATGCTAGTTATTAAAAGCATACATCGCTGGCTTTGAACAGTCCTGGCATCTTCATATTGCATGTGGGTGTACATATTAAGCCGATCATGCTGAAATTAGACTAAGCTGTCAGAATATTATATGTGATGAACTTCTTAATTTGTCATAAAAGTAATTTATAGAAACTATTTAGATGCACAATTCTGGGTATGTATTGGCTTTTAATACTTACAGACGTGATTTAAGCTGTAAACTTTGGGAAAGATTTTCCTAATGCTTCGCAAGAAGTGATATGAGCTTCACTATGTGCTCTTCCAAACTATGGTCACATTGTGCAAATGAAAAGCCATACCTGCAGCTGCTTTCAAAGGCCAACCATTGAACAAATTTTTAATTTTAAGATGTCATATGCAACCACTGGCCGTGTTTTGCATTTTGTTGCTGACACAGGCAACAGGAGATATTGTACACTATAGATTGAATCCACCACGTTAGTCTTATGTTACAAGTACTTTGTTGAACTCTTCACATCTCTTAAACTTCTCAGGTTTTGTCATGGTACTCACATAAACTTCATTGTATTATATAGTGGTCATTAAAGGCATATAGCCACGTTATATGCCTATACCAAAAATCCCCAAAATCCAGTTGATTACGATATAATGAGGCCATATACTCCAAGCGTCCGTCCAGATAGTGTTTTGATAATCCTTTTTGAGTCTGTTTGAACCCCAGCACCGGGTGCGATGAGCTGACATCAACAGATGTGGCGCCATCTACCGGCAGTATCGCAGAACTATAAAAAAGCCACATGGAGGCCATTGACGTAGCTACTGAAAAAGTCCCGACCGAGGCGACCATGCTTTAATGCTTCGCAGAAAACCGACAGCTTAACGTGGTTGAAGCCTAACCCGACCTACTCCTCCCCTGAGCTCCTTCCCACAAAATCGAGGAAATAAAGCTTCTACCAAACACAAACAAGGACACAGCATCATGGTAAGAATTATTTTCAATGACAAATAAAAGTCAAAGGCTAAAACGTTTTCATTGGAATTAATGCAAATTAAACGCATTAGAATGCTATTTCCCCGATAAGTCAATTGTTTATGATCCCCCAGACCCCCCACCCCACCCCTCCCCTTGCACTTAGTCGACGTGTAATGTAGTTTATAGTTAGACTGATAAGTGAACTGGTCTTTACATGCACTACGCTACTACTATGACTAAACAGTGCTGCAAATCTGTTATTACATCTGCTTACATGTGACAAAAACGAAAGCAATTTCAATGTTGGCAGACTTATAACTTTTAGCCAAAATGGGTGTAAATTGTTTTGTTCCATGAACATTGCTTCAGCTTGTTGACTAATTGTACACATGTGCAGTGACGTAACCCCGGTCACATGATGTTGAATGGTAAATATAATCAGAATTGCCAACACTGAACTCCAGCTATTGCTGTCTTGTGTTTCAGCTATGAATAGCTCTTTCGGTAACTGTAATTATTGCATGTTTTAATTTTAATCAATTGTTTTATTAACAATGCTTGCCACTTTATTCTGTTTCTATGAAATGTTTTAATCTGCTTTTTATCATTTTTCTAAACCTGTTGTTACTGCCGCTTGTGCTTAAAAATAACTATGCTGCTTCTCTTGACTAATTTTGTTTCATTGCTTCTTTTATTGCTGCTGTTTCTATATTGCAATGGGACTAACACAGCCCTAATATGATGTTTTGACTGTTGTGTAATTAATTGTTTATAATATTTTATATGTTTTTTTTTAGGGTGCCACTGTACAACTGGCAATCAGGACTACAGATGAAAACTAGCCTTTCTCTAACTCTGGATTGTTTACTGTCAGTATGAACTGTCCTGGTAAATAAATATATAAATAAATATCCAGCCATCCATTTTCTAACACGTCTATCCCTTGTGGGGTCATGAGGGGTGCTGGTGCCTATCTCCAGCTGTCAATGGCCGAGAGGCAGGGTCCTTGTTTGTGTTTGGTAGGAGTCCACCGCAGGGCAACTCAGAGACAAACAGGACAAACAACCATTCTCGCACACACACCTAAGGAGAATTTAGAGAAGCCAATTAAAAGTCATGTTTTTGGACTGTGGGAGGATGTTGGAGTACCCGGAGAGAATCCACGCATGCACAGGAAGAACATGCTAACTCAATGCAGAAAGTCCCAGGGCATGGGTAGGACTTGAACCAAGGATCTTCTTGCTGCAAGGCAACAGCGTTACCCACTGCGGCACTGTGCAGCCCTAAATTAATAAATAAATAAAAGGCTACATTTGCTAACAAAGTGAGCAAAAACAAAGTTTACAAAACTAAAATAACAGTACTATGACATAATAATCTTTCAGAAAAATTTCGTATGCAACCACAGTTACTGGAATATAAATTTTAAAAATGTCAAATAACCTCTGCTTCCTTTCCTTACTGTGCCCAGTGAGCAGCCTATCTCATGGTCTTGTTGGAAGAAGTCCTTTGAGACCCTCAAAGCTGGTAGCAGACAATATGACACTAGTCGAATAGCCATACTCATCCACAACCTGGGGAGCGAGGGAGAATGCATATTTCAGATCCTTGGACCAGTGGACCTGTATGATGTAAGTATCGCTTTGCTGGCTGTACATTTTGCTGCACTGCAGAGCATCTTAGTGTGCTGTTAAAGACTTTGGAATTGTTAGATTAGGGCGTAGCCAGTCAAGTGGCAAAATAACTTACATGGCTATGCATATAAATCAGCAGGCTACCTGGTTTGTCTAGTCAGGTTAGCAGAGTTGGCCTTTCACACAGTTTGTTAACATTATGCATTGATGTTATCTGTGTTTCTATGGGTCCTTTAGAGAAGCTGAGGCAGTCAGCAGAGTGGTGATGTCAGCCATAGGAAAGTAGTTCTATCCTATGTCAATTGAGTGGCCCATAGAGCTAACTAATAAGTGAGGACACGACTGTTGTCTGCACATTATTAGACATAATCTCTTGTTGCAATTACAGCTGCAGGCCTTTAGGGAATTCAATTAATTTCAATTCAATTCAATTTTATTTTATTTATATAGTGCCAATTCATGAAGCATGTCACCTTACAAAGTCAAATTCAATCAGATTATACAGATTAGGTCAGATTATACAAATTGGTCAAAAATGTCCTATATAAGGGAACCAGTTGATTGCATCAAACTCTTGACAAGCAGCATTCACTCCTGGAGAAGCGTAGAACCACAGGGAGAGTCGTCTGCATTGTCCATGGCTTTGCAGCAATCCCTCATACTGAGCAAGCATGAAGCGACAGTGGAAAGAAAAACTCCCCATTAACGCGAAGGAAACCTCCAGCAGAACCGGGCTCAGTATGAACGGTCATCTGCCTCGACCGACTGGGGGTTAGAGAAGACAGAGCAGAGACACAACAAGAGAGACAAACAAGCACAGAAGCACACATTGATCCAGTAATCTGTTCTACATTAGATGGTAATAGCCGGTGATCTGCCTCCCCTGGACGATATCACACCTAACAGAACACCAAACCAAGTGTACCTACTATGAAGAAAAAAAGAGAGAGGACAACATCAGAGAATATCTCTACCAACTGTCTATTTCATGGAACTGATATTTTTGCCCATTCTTCTTTACAAAATAGCTCAACCTGTCATGATTTGGGCTTTTTTGTTGTGTTTTGGACTGATGATTATCCACTCATCTCAGTCATCTCCCGGCCACCACTCACTACCACAATCAGCTCCACCTGCTGCTGCCACTTACCATTCAAGGCGTTCCAACTGGTACTGTCTTTATATACCTGCCTCACTCTCCCCTCGCTGCCAGAACTTCTTGTCTCACTGCCTGCAAGTGTTTTTTTCCCCTTGTGTTTTTGTTGCTCAGCCAGTGGATCCTGTTCTCGCCCTGCCCTTGCACGTTGGTTTAACTAGTTGCTTGAGTGCACTGCCTGGTTAAGGTTACCCCTCGCTCTACCCATGCTGGGTAGGCACATCGGCTGCTTCTGGTCAAGTCAGCCTCTGCCTGCATCATGGGGTCAGCCATTCCTGCCTGCTTGTCTCCTCTGCCTCCATCTACATTGTTTATAATAAACTTTTTAAAAGACAAAACACTGTCTGTTTCGAATCTCTGGTTCCCAGAGCTCCCAGTCATTACACAATTTCAGTCAAACTCAATGTAGAATTTCACCTTGTGCCATAAATTCTGAAGAAGATTTAGGCTTGAACTTTGATCAAACCATTCTAACATGTGATTGTGAACATACTTTGATCTCAACTGCTACAGTAGCACTGGCTGTACATTTAGTGGTATGAAAAGTAAGTCAATCAGATATGTAATCTGCTCAATTTCAACCTTTATGAGCACTACTGATGTCTTCACTTCTTATGGCACCAGCCTGAGTGAACAGCTGACAAACGTCCATTAAAAGATACTGCTTCATTTTGAGAAGATCATTGCAGCTTGTATACTTTGTCTAATTTGATTTCTTTAAAATAATTTAGTGAAATCAACAAATTTTCAATTTGAATCTTCTTCCTTCAGCAAGAACCTCCACATCAAAGATTAGGTTTGTGTCAGTGGGACTTGTTCAGCCTTAGATTCTGGTCGGAAATAAATTTCCACTTTTTTAAATTTCCACTCTAGTCAAGCTAAAAAAAGAGTGTGCTATATCAGGGTCTATAAAACAGATTTATTGTCATTTTGGTAAGCTTACATAAAAATATAATAAAATTAAAGATTGTCTTCAGTTTTCCCAAAACACAGTACCAACTTCATTATTTACCCTTAACCAGTTAATGGAAACCAGGCTGGTACATATTTTCTTTAGAACATTTTTTAAAAGTTTTTTTTACAACCTCACAAACAAACTTATTTAACACATACTGTACATAAACATGCACCTTCTGCTGACATGCAGGACTAAATGAGTAGCTGCACGTGTCTGTACATCTCCTCTTCACTCTCACTTCAGCCCCCACCCACAGCGTCTGTGGGTGTGATTGACTTTTTCATTTTGTTTGGGTAAGCTGATTTTTTGTTGTTGTTATTGTTGTTGTTGCCTCTGAGACATGGCATATCCACTGCCTCCAGCTGTGAGCTTTAACCCATAAGCTCATGTGAGATGTGTGACCCACCGCATTAAATCTAGACACACACATCTCTAAATGCACATATCAAGGTTGTATTTATGCAATAAGCAACCAGAATTTACATACATTACCATAGATCATGCATGTTAAGGCTGCCAACAAGGTCACAGCTGAAACATTTCCTCATATTAAGATAACATGTATAACGGCTGTGAACAGACATTGCAGATTTACCACAGGCAGTGTTGCGACTCAGATTTGACTCTGTATTATGCCTTATACAGCCAATCCTGCTACAGGCTACGATATGTGAAATACATAGACCTTATTATCACATAATTGCAGGGTGCACCAGCGAGGATGCCTCTCTTAGAGTAAGAGCCCTTAATGCTTAACAATGGGCCCTCTGTTCACCCAGTGGAGGTATGTAATGGTACGGAAAAGAGGAGTGGGACGGATGGTGGCAGTGATGTCTTTATCACCCAGCTCTGTCTGTTTGCTTCTATCACACTCAGCTGGTTAATACCTCGTTTATCAGATAGCCATCGTGATTTGGCTCACCCCTACACCCAGCACGGTTTCCTTCAGGACTGAATGTAACAATCCACCAAGATGGCAGCACATCCAATCCTACTTTCTGCTTTGAATCCAGACACAAGAAAAGCTGTGGATAATTTGCCTCTCCTCACTGCTCTGTCTCTAACTGAGATGGATGCAGATGAGCTTTCTATATATCTCACTTTGAGTGTGAGTGTGTGCGCGTGTTCGTGAGTGTGCACACGCGTGTGTGCCTTAAGCAAGAAATGCTTTGGTCTGTGTCTTAAGACTGAGTCCGGTGTGGCAGGGGGAGAGCATAATCTGATTTAAAGCATGTCAAGGATTGTGAATAATTTCCTCATTACCTCCACCCCATATTTAATTTAACATGAACAAGGAGAACATTTGTGTGTGTGTGTGTGTGTGTGTGTGTGTGTGTGTGTGTGTGTGTGTGTGTGTGTGTGTGTGTGTGTGTGTGTGTGTGTGTGTGTGTTGCCTTGTGTGCATGCCACACATATGCAGAAGACAGTCTAATTTCTTCCTGCTTGAGAAGGAAGGAGTCACTCCTTGCATACTTCTTCTCTCACTTTGCCTCCCTCACCAACCCCCTGAGAGCTACAGCTGTCACAGTGTCACTTTTCCCATCTATAATTGAGGAGTGTGCACAGCACACAGCCTGTGAAACCATGTCAACTACTGCCACTTGCCTCTGTTAAATAATCAGGCAGAACCAACACTACGGTGGGGATATGCTTGTGTTGCTGTTTGTGTAATCAGTCTTGCAATCCTCCCCCCCACCCCCTTCCCATATTAGTCCAGTTGATAATGCTCAGTTAGCCTCAACTGTCAGAGTTGCCCTAAAAAATGTTAGACTTTGCTTCTCTTTGGACACCTTTCCAAAGAGAAGGTTGGAAAGGTGTCATCACCTTTCCAACCTTCTCTTACTTTACTATGTTGGTAAATAGTCTAAGGTAAAGGAAAGGTGGTGATATATTTATCCCACCTTGTGTTCCAGTGGCATAGGCATAGGAAGGTGGGCTGCATTGGTCAAGTAATACTATATATTTGCGGTCTTGCTCATCCCACATTGTAGCAAACACAATGTGATCTAAGGCTGTCACAGATCCTTTGGACATGACTAAAAGTATGATATCATCTTAGCAGCATTATACTGTATATATACTGAACATATACATCAATGCTACAGAATTACGGCAGCTGCTGCTTCAATGTCGCAGTTATAACCAAACAATGTTACCTCATCTCCTTCTACACTACCCTGGTGCTCTGTGTGTGCTGATGAAGATTCATTTGACTAGGGATGATGGCTGTTTGGAGAGGCTCTATTATTAGTCGGACTGACCTATTTTTTAATTAAATTGCAGTGCACATCAGACATGTTGGACATACATGTTGGATCACTTGATAAAGCTTTTTATCAAGTGATCCGCATTGGCTGCATATAGTCGCAGACCAGTGCTCCAAGGAGCGGTGCCCAGAGATAATTTTCGAACATTTTGTTTATTCAACAATATCAAAATATCTGATGAAACTATTCAAAGCTGTAATCCAGAAACCTGTCCTGTCTTTCAGTTGAAAGCGCTAAATGACACATGTTAATTGGTGAGATGCACTACAATGTGCAATGTGCATTCCTACTGAACTGAGCTAGTCAATAGCCAGCATTCATTGATTATGTATGTTTGTCACTCGGTGACAAATGTACTTCATAGACAGAACAGAACCGGATGTCTTTTCTTAATTTCTTCCAATTTTGAACCACAAAATACATGATTAGCAAGATGACAGTGTGAAGGCAAAAATGTTGGTGTCATGGTAGTGCCATTATTTTAACCAGCTTTAAGCAGCTTCATTGTCTGACACTGATAATATAACATGCAGACGTGCAGTTTACATCCAGTGTCAGATTAAACTGCCAGTAAAAAGTGCATTTACCACCCATGTACCGGTTATTTACTCAGGAAAACTCTGATATTGGAGAGTGGAGACTGCTTAATGGCCCACAAGCTAGATTTCAACTAAGAAAACCCAGGCCTTTTGACTTTTGGCACATAAGTATTCATGTAAAAGAGTTGGATCTTGGATGAAATTTACAATCACATTCAAAAAGCAGGAAAGAAAGAGAAATGGTGACTGTAACTGTGTAAATTAGTAGTCAATAGTATTACTGCTATATTAGCAAAACAAAACATCTTTTGATTAAAAGATGAGTGTACATGGAAGAAAACTATTAGTATGATGTTGTAGTAACTGGTTTGATTTTGCTACTTTAGAACCATAGCTAATTCATGATCAATTATGACTTCAAGGCTTGGAAACTAAATTAATATATTCTCCTAATCTTGGTAACCTAAACAGTGATATTCATACCCTGATGGTAGTATCTAAACGTTTTGAAAGTCTCCATCTCTATTTTTTTCCCCCTTGTCATGTCCAGCTTCATGGCAAGCAGAATGATGCTCTAGCTGCTGTAGTGATACCAAACATATTTGCTTTACCAACGGAGACTTTATACCTATATGTTTCTTGCTGTTAAGGTAGTATTTAAAAACTGATGCCAAACATGACAGAGAAAGAGTAAATGCGAGGATGGAACAAGAGAAAAAGAGAAAGAACAGAGAAACAAAGAAAACCTATAGACAAAAAGAGATCCCAACAACCAGCTACTACAAAATAATCCTCCAACAGCATCCATAGGAAAACTAGGGAAAGACAACCATGAACATCTGCAAAATGTAATGTACTAGAAACTGGAGCCCTGATAAACACAGGAATGAACATTTCAAAAGATTTGTTAAAGGACCTGATGTTGCTGGAACTGGAACTGATGGAACAAGCTCTGGAACCGCTGTTGGGGGGAGGACAGGTTTAGTGGCTGAGAACATCTCAGTGGAGATGTGAGAACATTGAATAAAAGCCATTAACTTTGTCAGAAGCCGGGAGGTTGCACTGGTTTTAAATTGAGAGCAGCTGCTTAGAAAAGTAATAAAAAATAAACGTAAAAAAATGGAAATGAGATGAACAGGAACTGTTAAAACTGTTGCTTTCAGCTGCAACATGGCAGACAAGACAGCCCTGCACAGCATAGGGAGGGGAACCTGAGAAAGTCATTGAGGTGGCCCTACCCTCTGTCAAGGATTTGTTTGAGAGCTGCTGTAGGAACAAGGTACCGAACGTTGTCACAAACTCCTCACCATCTCTCCATGAACCTTTTCAATTGGTGTATTTGGGCCAAACATACCACACACTGCATGAAAAGCAGAACCCAACACTGCTACCCAGCTTTCTGTCTCTAGCTGTTAAAATCCTAAACAGCACTTACTTCAATGAAGTTATTTTATATTTGATCCATTTTGTGGATTTTCTCTTCAAGTTTTAAACTGCTCTGTTATGTCATTCAAAAGAAGCAATCGTTTATTGTGTCATTTACTATTTGCTTTACAACTAATGAACTGATTTGATTTGAAGCCAAGGCAAGTATCTAACACAAATATAAAAAAACAAAATACTGTGTGTAATGCAAGAAATTATTGACCAAACAGAGAACAAGTGTTCTCATTAGTAAGGGAAAACAGGTTTAAGGGGGAGCAGAGAGCAAAACCAATTGCCTATATACTGATAGAAATAAGATCAAAGAACCTGTCCTACAGAGAGCAGGAAAACCCATTTAACAGAATCTCAATGGATCCATGCAGCATGACATACTCAAGCATCAATTAGACCTACATCAGATGGAAGCCTTTTTCTCTCCAGACATGTTTCCCTGCCATTGTTTCTTATTCCTGTCAAACATGTTCCTCCATCACTTCCTCTGCTTCTCCAAATCTCTTTTTTTACTGTCAGTGTTGTTTTCTCCACTCCACCCTCCTTTTCCCCTCTCTCCCCATGAAGCTCAGAGGACACCAACAGAATGTCAGTTCAGCAGTGCGTCTAGAGGGATTTCTGCTGAAGGAAATACATATTTAATGACATCTCCAACTGGGTCTTTTTCAGACTCAGTCCTTAACCTCGCCGGAGATGAACAGAGCGATAGGAAGGGACGTTACCCATACTTACCCATAGCTGAACCTAAAATTATCCAGCCCACACTGCACATTAGGTATATTTGCACAATCTAGAAGCTAGCATGAGTTGGCAATAAAAACATTGAGGATGAACAATTTAAATAGCTCAGCACAACTCATTTTACAAGTGGTTAGTACAAATGTAACACAATGGGTCAGCCTTTTGACAAGTGCAGTTTTAAAAGTGTTCAAACACCTCATAACAAGCATCTTTATTACTTAGTAGCTCACCATGTTGCTGTAAATACCTTCTGCAAATATGATTTAAAGCCACGCACCAGCTTCCTAAGGAATCTTAGCCTACTTCTCATGGGCGAAAGGCCTCAAATTCAATGTTATCATTATTCTCGGGTTTTCAATTCCCACCCGAGAATGAGTTCTAACCAGGCGACTGTGATGGCATGCTAATATATTTCAGGACTTTTTCTGAAATCAAGCTATGGTGAATTTTAAGTTTGGAATCACTGTTCTGTTGGAAAGTCCAAAAGCACCAAAGCTTCAGCTTCACAGATGGCCTACGTCTGCTGCCAGTTTCCTCTACCAGACAGTCTCTTTCTCTCTAACGAACCCGTTCTCCACAGCGTGTCCCCTGCCAACCCACATAAAGATCGAGTTGAACATGTATAAATGTTTGTATCTGATTCCCTACCATGCGCATGCCCGGTGTTTCTGTGGCCATGTCACAGCGCCGCCAATGGGCTTGGCATACGTACTACAGCTTGTTCAGTGGTACTGCATCCTTGTGTTTATGAAAATGTATTGTGTTCATCTTCGTTGTTCACTCCACCACATCCCACAATGCTGTGTAAACCTGGCTACTGGAAAGTGTTTGGCACAAGCACTTGGTAGCTGTGACGGATCAAGATCGGTACAAATTCATAACATTAACGGCCCACCTTTGATTGTGTTTAGAACCTTAGCAACCCCACCTCCACCAAAAAGGCTCTGACGATGTCCACACCCGAGTGTGATTGCTATGTTTGCATCTACACAAATAAACCCCACCAAGGGGGAAACCAACCCCCTTTTTCATCAGACTAAACACCTCAAGTGTGAAAACATCCTAAGATCACACCTGATTTGCAAATATGCGCCTAGGAGTTGAATAACTTTGAAACTGCAGATGTCCTTGAAAGTAGGACTTGGAGTTAAATTTGGATATAATCTTTGTTTTACAATTTTTTTAGCTATTTAAACTGTCCTTGTGTATTTTTTTTTATGACTGACAAGTGAACAATTTTGAATTATGCCAATAAACTTAATTTGAGGCAGCTTGAAAAAGTTTAGGTGCAACTGTATCCCCTTAAACTGAAACAAATGTAGTAGGTGGGTGGTTGGAAGAGACTGTAACTTGCTTGTTTTACAGCTAATGTTTTAGCAGCAGGAAAGTACAACGGTATACGTCCAGGCCTTCGTACTGTATATTTATTTGCCTTTCAACAACTGATTAGTCTCCCATGGCCCTTGGAGTTTCATGCTAGACTTAGCATTTCAATTCAGCACACATCTCGCTTTATCCTGGAGCCAAATGAGTGTCTGTCTCCAGTGGGAGTTTCAGCCCACAAGAGCGCAACCACTTCTGAGCGTGGTGGAGGGGTGCGTGAGGAAGACAGCAGGGGAGGCAAAGACAGAAAAAAAAGGCATTGTGCACAAACTCGTGAAGATAAAAAATGACAATGAGTGATCGCCGCGAGGGGGAAGAGATCTTCTGCTGCAGACGGCTACGCAATTACAGCAGAGGAACCCGGCAACACATAATGCAACTGCCTTTTTTTTTCTACAAGCCAGGGCACAGCTGGAGACGTACCAAGGCTCTGTTGTTCTTCTGCTTCTTCTGCTGCCTCTCTTCACAACACAGGCCCAAAAGCATCATCAACAGCTCTGATACTGAGAGGGCACAGGGAGCTGAGAGTGGCTGTTTGGAACCAGAAAACACCTTACCAGTACATCTTAATGACAGGTGACAAATGAGCACCAAGTTCGGCTCGGTTATTCCCTCTTCATAAATCAAGGGCAAACTGCAGACAAGGGTGCATGTAAGAAGATTGGTTTACTCACTGCTCCAGAACAAACCTAAATGACACCAATGAAGCAAGCAATCTAGATCACAGATGCAGGCAGGGGGAGGTAAAATTCGGTGTGTAAGCACTCTGTCAGGCCAACAGTAGCTCACCTTTTATGACCGACAGAGTGCAAGCCAAGTGAAACACGCTATATAACCATTTACATTTTCAAATCATTAGTGGAAATGGTTAGTTACCATCATGATTCTGGGTTTTTGCTTAGCTTTTCCATTTTTCCAGAGTTATCCAAAAAGAATATCTGGATCAACACGGATCTACGATCTATTTAAAATCAGATACACTGTATAAAAAACACACAGAAGCACTTTTTTTTCTCACTGTCCGATATTAAGTTAGACAAAATTTTCTCAGTTTTTGGTCAGCTGGAGCACCAGAATTATTTCCTTTTGCTGCAGGAATTTTAGCCAATTCCTCCTGACAGAAGTGATGTAACTGAGTCAGATTTGTTGGACACCTTGCAACCACAATTTTTCAGCTCTGCCCACCAATTTACTATGGAACAGAGATCAGAGCTTTGTCATTGCAACTGCAGACACTGTCTATGTTGTCCTTCAGCCACTTTGTAATGAATTCAGAAGTTTCATAGGATCATTGACCCATTAGTGCCAAAGCTCTAACTACATGACTCATGTCTTGAGATGTTGCTTCAATATTTCCAAGTAATGTTCTTTCCTCATGATACCAATTTTGTAATGTGTACCAGTCACTCCTGGAGAAAAACACCAACTCAGCATGACGTTACCACGTTACCGATACTTAACTGCTAGGATGGTGTTCTCAGGTTCACAAACTTCACCCTGTAATCTACTTTTCTTAATTTTGCTTTCTTAATGGCAACTTTATCCATTTCATTGTGTCTAATGGTACTCTCTGAAAACCTTCGGCCATCAGCTTCTCAAGACCTTTTGCTCTGGTTCTGGGGTTGATACACACCTTATTCACCAAAACATGTTAATCTCTCAGGCACAAAACTCGTCTCCTGAATTGGACAATCTTTGGACTGCTCCATGTTATTATAACCTGCCAATAAATATTTGAATAGGTGAACGAGTTCTCTTGCGCTATCTGCAAACTGTACAAAGAGTTGCAAAGGTTTATTCTCATAAGATCATGGCTAAGTTTCTTTAGAGTTTTTTTTTTTTTTTTTTTACATAAAACGAAAACCAGTATGTTTGAAGTGTTGCCTTGAAATATATCCTCAGGTGAGCCTCCATTTAATTCAAATGCAATAAGAAGCTTACAATTCCATGATATCATCTGTGCTTTCACAAATAGTTTAGCGGGCTAGTTATCTTAATGTATATAAAATTCAGGCTGAAAAGATAATAATAATTATTTATTTTTCTCGTTATTTTGGTATGTGGCTATATAAATCCTTTCATTAACTCTAACTGACTTCAAATGGGGAAATTCAGTCTCATTCCATGTTAGACAGCAAAGAAAAAATTGTTATTTGTCTTTTATACAGTATATGTGAATATCTGGTTTCAACTGTACTAAGGACAGAAAGAAAAAACGCTTCGAATTCAAGGTCTTTTCGTCAGGCTATCTATCCTCCCAATGTCCCATTTTTACACCTCTCTTGTCCTTTTACCGCAGGCTGTGTTGGATGAGACGGATGCTTTTTGCCGGACTTTTCATTTGCCAGTGAGCCTGGCACAGGAATAATTACCTGTCTCTATGATCAATTACCTGATTACTCACCAGAGACGGGGCAGGATGGCTGAGGAACAAGAGCCTGGGTCTGTGCTGTCGCAGAGCACAGGGCTGCTGCAAAGGCAAAGCACAAAAAAGCATAACAGGAGACATAAATGTGTGTTAAGCATGTATGCATAATCTTTTTGAGCATATTTCACACACACACTCACACACATCAAGGATCATGGTCTGTTTGTGTTCTCCTGGAAACCAAGCAGCTAACTGAGTCAAGGACACACTGACTGCTTGGCCAGAGAAAACACAAGGATGTCATTATGAACCATCCTGACACATTCTGGCAAGAGAGAATCCCTCTGTGGGGCAAGAACAATCCCAGACTGCCTTGTTATGAAGAAAAGTATTTCTTTTTTCAATTTATTAGGTGAGAAAAAGCTGCCAAAGGGAAGCACGGGAAAATCTCTGAGTGATATTCAGATATTCTACCTGAACTCAAATCAGATGCTCATTGAGCTGATCTGTAATGATGGGCCCCAATCCAACAATCACATCAATAAAACAGACCTATCTCCACACCCCCTCCTTCCATCACAATGTCAACGTTTGTTAATGTTTGTTACTGGTCTCACAACCAGTGATTGTTTAGACATGTTTATCATGTTTTTATGTTCTCATAATGTAAAGCACTTTGAACCGCCTTGCTGCTGAAATGTGCTATACAGATAAACTCGGCTTGACTTGCACAGTCAGTAGCCAAAATGTAGTGTTTTGCAGATTGAGGGTTTTTAGATGCTTTAATGTTTTAATAGTTTACTGGAGAAAAAATAAAGCATTTCATTGCTCTTAAGGACTCTTATTTGAAAGTATCTAACATTTAAAGTAGATTAACATAGTGTGATGCTTGTTCTTCCAGAGAACCTCTGCAATTCCCCCCAACAGGTGGGATATTAACTTCAGGGCCAAATTTCATTCTTGTTTTATAAGTGATTGAAGTGGAGCACAGCTTATTGGCCTCTGTTTATCTGCATACTTAACCATGCAACCAATATTGAATCATATATAATAAATTACAATATGGATAATTTATCAGATTAAAGGTATCCTTTGAAAGATAACTATGTTTAAGCAGCTATTAAACATACTTTTCATTAAGCCCACTTTTAATAATCCGATGTGGTATTCCAATTTTAAATACCATGTTTTTTTTAGTTGCAAGTAGAAAGGGATCACAATTAACAGCAATGAAGGTTTGAAAATGTCAATGTTTGTGTAAATGATGTGCGTAATGCAATTTACTTAGTGAAATGAGTTACTGGAATTAACAAATCATGACGGCATGGAGCATCAGAGAAGACACCACTAGACTACTAGACAACATAAAATATTGTCCTCATAAACTAGCTTCGTTAAACCTTAACTCCCAATGTTACTCTCATAAAGCTATCTGAAATTCTCTGAGGTTAGTTTAACCATTTCACTTCATTTCAGTGAATTTAATGTTGACTGATCTACCAGCACTGCTATCAGAGTAAACTTTTCACAAAGACTTATAGAATGACTCAAAATGGCAACCTTCAGCTTATACAACAAAGCTAAAGGGAAATATTATTCATGTTTGCAAAAAAAATCTATTTACCTTTTTAGTATACTGTGCTTAAAATGTCTTCGTTGAGAGCAAAGTAGAACCAAAGTTCAGTTACTTGCATTGAGCAACTTGGAGTTCAAAACTGATTCAAATCAGGGTTTTCATGAACGGCAGCCAGAGCTCAAAGATGAACGGGGAGTTAAGACTGGCCCGTCATTGTTTTATCCAACAGACAGCTGAATTCTTGAGTACTGGTTCTGGTAGAAATGTATCAGAACCCACAGCGCTTTTCCACGTGTTGATTCTGGGGCTTCATAGCTGATAATCAGTTAGGGTGCCAACGATGACTCCTGTTTGTTGCTAAAAGAGCTACCAATGGGCTTGTGAGCTGCAGAGCTGGAGAACGTTTTCTAATGTTTCTGTCTTTTCTTTTCCGTCCTGTGGATGTGTGAATCACATATTTGGGTTGCACATGACACCAGGATGGGACGAAAACATTAAACTCAGATGGCTTTAACCTCCAGTACAATGCCCGGTGTCTAAATAAATGGAACAGTTCGGGGCACGATTTAAGGGGGCACCACAAGTCAGATAAGTTGATCTAGCCTTCGAATTGCATAGATCTGAATTTGTCCAAGCATCTTGGTGATGTGCTGGACGAAAAAAAAAAAGTTTAATTCTTGGATACACACCTTCCAACTTACAATAGTTGAAAGACCTCTAGTTAACATCTTGGTGGTAGATATCACAACACACCTTAAGGAGCCCAGAAGAATCCATGCTGTTTCAGCAACAAAACGTGGATCAACACGCCAATTGGCGGGTGGTTGTAATGATATGCCTCATTGATGTAAGAATGCCTGATGTGAGGGGTGATTTAAAATATAGCTACTTTATTGAATCAGAGCTTTATTGCTCAGTAGGTCTTCCTATCTTACATCTGCATGTGTGAATGCATCATTACGTTGTCTCATATACCCAAATAAACCACATATAAACAGACAGAGCAGTTCCCAGGGAGATTGCTCATTCGCACAAAGAAAATCAATTTACTCTATTTTAACCTGTAATGAAGACTGGCAGGCTTGAAGACACCAGCTGCCTTCCAGTCAGTGCTGGTGGGAAAAAAAACAAAGCAATTGAGTGGCTGGATACAGATTACAGTTGGTCCTGCAGAGGTTAACGTGATTCTGGATTCATGAAAAGAAATTAGAACAATAAATGAGGGGTTTAAATGTACCTGACATATTGCAGAGTTCAGTAAGCCAGAAACAAAGACAAAAGCTCTGCTCAGGGGGAAATCATAGCTATTAATATCTCTGCTTAGTACATACAGAGAGCAAAAACCTTGATGTTGACTTTCATGAGAGGCGGGCTGAGTGGCAGGGAAACACAAATACTGCTCTGCAATCCTTTCTTCACATCCAGCAGACGCCGCATTAACATAATATTGCCTGCATGGATTCTTTCGTCTCCACACAATTATGACTCCCTCATTTTAGGCTCGTACGCAAGTCAATAAATCCACGGAAATGAGTCACAGCCACACTCTCTAGCTCATAGATATGCAGAAGTTATGATCCAGAGGTTCTCTTATTTCTCTCCACGGGAGAGGCCATTGACCTTCTGCAGTCACTCCAAGTGTCAATGCAAACAACAACAAAGCAGCAGCTTGGCAGAAAAAGGCAAAGCGGCACAGCAGCCCATCATCATTCAGGTAACACGGACGGGGTAGATCACAGAGGAATTCAGGGCACAGCGATGGTAGGTACGTGCGCAGTCATGTCAAGAATATCAAAAATGGTGGAGTCAAAGGTTTTATTAAAGGGATCTGAGAGATCATGGAGATGTCTGTGAGTGAGCAAATACTAAAACCAAAGAAATGTTCTTCACAGCAGCCCCAGAGAGACATAGTCAGAGTCTAACAGCTGCTGGATGAATTCTGGGCATCAGATCTGTGACGATTGGCGAGGGCTCAAAGCAGAACCAGCCCAAGATTGAGTTACGTACATAATGTTCCAATGTTAACTGACTACACAACTTTGATGAAAGATAATGCTGGATAAAAAAACTGAGACCCTTTATGTAATTCCTTTTTATATAATAATTTTTATTGTCATTGCAACGTACATTCCAATGAAATTTGTCCTCTGCATTTAGCCCATCCTTTAGGGAGCAGTGGGCTAAATGCCTGGGGAGGATCCTGGGGCAAAGGGTCTTGCTCAGGGACCCAGAGTGGCAGTATGTGGGAGTCAAACCAGGAACTTTGCGGCCTCTGTAGGACCCAAGCACCCTGCTCTCTAACCCCTCCCCCATAAGGTGCCCTAGATGTGTTGTGTATCTTGAGCTGATTCGTCTAATCAGGATAGAAACCAAGTGAAGACCAACATAAAGTGTCCTCTTTAAGCGGAGGATGATTTGAATACATTTTATTTATAATGTACTTTACATTTGAACCTCAAATCTCAAAGTGTCAAAATGGCAAATCGATAAAAACAACAACATAAAAATTAAACACAAAAGCGACAATTAGGCAGAGTATGCCAAAAAATAATGGGCCTGTCCCCATTGTCAGCCAAAGTACTCTTAGTACCATTTCAAATAAAATCCACACGGGGCCCACATACACGTTAACTGGGAAGGGGATGTAAAGATACACCTGACTCACAAAACAATATTCCCGGTGGTTGTTGGAGATGAAGCATTTGGTTTCTTAGAAGGTAAAACTGCCCATGTTTCTTGGCAAAAAGCTGCAGGTTTCTGCAAATTCCTGGGCTGCCTGGCATGAACTTCATGTTTAAGAGCCCCCCAAAATAGTCCCACCATACTGTGATCAGGAGACAATAGATGAGCAGTCAAGAAATGTTGACTTTTTCTACATCGTCCTGTTGGAATGTCCCGGTGTGTCCCAGACACCTGTGGGTGTGATTGAGCAATGCAAAAAGTTTCCTGTTGTTTTTCTAGACAACATGCTACAGTCATTGTGTCAGCATCTTGCATGTGACCAGCTTGCCTATGCGAGCTGCCTTGCCTATAGGATCCATCATCATAGGCCTTGTTGACTCCTTTCCAAATGTAGTGTTTATGGTTTTGGGTTTTAAGTTTAAATTGTGTCTCATGACTCCAAATAACTTTTCCCCCCAGAAGTTTTAAAGCTAGTCTTAGGGCTGTTTGGGGTATTGTATGTGGGCTGCTTCGGGACATTGGCTTAGTGATGGTTTTCTTCTGCCAACTTGACCACCCAGGCCATTTCTCTTCAAGTGGCTCATTGTGGTGCACCTTGAAACCGCCAGGCCACTTTTTCTTAGAGTTTGGCTTGTCAGCTGAATTGTATGTGGGTTTTCATCTTCAAACAACTTTCCTGGCAGTTGTTGCTATAATCTCCGCTGCCCTACCAGCTCGATTTTAATGGACGCTCTCATGGTATTGTTAGTTTAAAAACTCCTGACCAGTTCCATGGATTTCCTTTTCCTGTGTTGTTCTATTACACACTGTTTAATATCAGCCCAAACAGCTGATAACAGGACAATAGTTAAAAGGAATGATTTGAGCACTGGCATTCTTTTAACAGCAAACTCTGCACACATATAGAATAAAAGGAGTGACAACTTGTCTTCAAGTTCAAGACTTTATTAACAGAAATAAAAACGAACATCCAAAGAACACCACCATAGAATGCTGTTTATGTGATTTAACACTTTCAATCAACAAATCCTCTCTACTAGGCTAGTGAGACTTAACTAAAAATAATAAGCATAATTAAGATAAAAAGAAGGAACTATGTACACAAAAAAGAAACAAAAGACAAAATAAAATAGTTGATCATCATCAGAATGTTTTACTGAATCCCGATTCACTGCAGATCTAAGTTAAAGAACCAAAGCTTAAAGAAAGTGGAATTGGATTAAATTAGCTTAACTAATTTAGAACACATTTGGTATGTGTTTCAACACATTCACAATGCAAATCCTGAGTTAAACAAAAGATTATTTGATAAAATAACATTTTAAAGAATGATTTGCTCAGTAAAATCCTTAGCTTTAGGATGCTTGATTTTATTAATGTGATTATTCCTCTGGGAAGCTAGGGGTCGTTGTTGTGATTGGTCGCTAAATGAGTTAATCCTAAAGTTATACAAAACACGATTAAATCGACATTAATGTTCCATCTTAATGTGGCAACAACGTTCATAGCCTTATAAAACGATGGAGGAGCGAAACGAAAACATTATGTTTGAAGTGAACCGTAGTTGCGTGGTAGCCCGAATGATAATAGCATTATGCTAGCCGACATTCAGTGCTAATTTTAAAAGACATTAAGCTTTATTTTGGTTGTAATGAGCGGACCACACAAACATCATTATCTCATCAATGTATAAAACCCATATAGAAATAGAGTTTGTTATAAACGTAGAAACACACTCATCATCAGCAACGCTTGGTTTCAAAGAAGCTAGCTGAAGCTATCCTGTAAGACCAGTCAAGCTTTAAAAACACTGTGAAACCCTTTTAAATAAACCATTTAACTTTCCCTGTTCAACTCTGCTGAACCTCTCCCGTGGTCTCTGGTCATGGCGACGGGCGTCCGATTGCCAATGAATTACTCTAAGGGAATGCTGGTTGTCTGATCAGCAGCATGCGGCTAGCTGAAGTGTGCCTGTTGGAGGCGGCTCCAGGTTCTTCGTGCAGGTCTCAGGCCTGTGAAGGGGGACCGCAGCATGGGGTCTCTGCACTCCTGCTGGGTAGCGGCTCTGCTCCCAGGTCAGCTTTCTCCTGCACAGCTTAGACAGACCACCACTGATTTGATTATAATATTAGTTTCACAGAAAGCAGACTTTACTCCGCTGGGTCGACCCTGCGGTTGCTTGTGAGTCTTTGAGTCCCACGTGGCCCCCATGGAAACTTGTCTCTCTAGCAAGGACGCTCTCCTCAAGTGTCCACAAGCAAAGAGGAAGTTAAGTCTGGTGTAACTTGGCTTCATAGCAATGGCACCCCGTTGAGGGGAGCAGTACCTTGGTGGCTGTAAAAGTATAAAATTTCTTTGCTCACGACTCAGTGATTTTTCCTCGTAGCTAGATTACACAACACTGTTTTATAAAGTCCAGCTAACGCCTCCCACAGATCCTTTGATAATTATTACACTTTCCTTTATAATTGCAAAGAATGCAGCAATATAAGTCCAACTCTTAATGAAACATGCAGAGGTCTGTCAGGAATCCAGAAAATCTTTTTAAACACATACTTATTTCAAGCCAACAGAATACATGTGAGGATGTTACCTTTCTCATGCTTTAGTTCTTTAGAATTAGGTTTGCTTATTAAATGTCCTCAGGACCAATGGTCTTCTTTGTTTTCCCTCTTAGTGTAATTTCTGTTACCTTCTCATCAGCATCCTGTTTCTCCCTGTCAGCTCCTCCATACCGTTCACTTATCTTGTTGATTGCTTCCTCCTACCTGCCTCTCTGTCGTCCCCTCCCCTATTTAAACTGCGTTGCACCAGCCCTTGTGTTGCCTCCTGTTTCTACACCATGTAGTTTGCGTAAGCATGGTATTTTATTATTAAAACTCATCATTCTTGCGGCTATGTGGCTCTCGGGTTCCTGTTTGTGTTTTGGTCGACACAAAGAATTCAGTATTGTATATACTGTCTCTCATGCATCTGATCATCAGATGGCTCCAACACTTTACCCGTCTCAGTCTGGAATAGGTTTTGAAAGTCGTGAGAGTGATGAGAAGCCATGCTAGATGAAGGGGTTCTCAACTTTAACACACAGCTATGATTAGCTTCAAAGTGGAAAGCCTCCACCCTGGTTTATAAGTAGTAATTGATTACTTTCGCTTACTTGTCTTTAGCTTTTTGTAATGTGTCTACATTTAAAAATGATTTTTTTGATCTCACTATTTATTGTTTGTTAGATATAAGGGTAGATGCTCTCTACTTTTAAAGCTTTCCTTGAAACATTTAAAGTGGTTTAAGGTTTGCTTTCATGTCTAATTGTCCTGTAACGCATCTTAGCTTGTTTTCTCTTTCTTGCCTCCACATGCTCTCCAGTAGCCCAGCTCACCGTGAGAACTTTGCGTCTCTTCATCATTTTGGTAGGAGTAAGTTTAACAAATGCCTTGTAAATAAGAAGAATGAGTCACCTCGGTGTAAAGGTGGAGATGCTGAGGCACACAGAGAATGGAAGGGGCGTGGGGGCTGGCAGCTTGCAGCCTGTTTTACTATGATTCCTGATGATGTGAAATGCCAGTGCAAAGCTCCCGTTAGAGGACAAGATGAAAGGAGGGGTCAAGGGTGAAGAGGGGCCAGGGTGGTCGGAGTTAATAAGAGAGGAGAGTTGTCCACAAAGAGGATGAGGACAGGCAGAGACAAAAATATGTTTTGTTTCTTAAGCTTCAGAAAGAGGAATGTTGCTTATTTAGAGGTATACGGAAATGAAGCTGCTGCTTAGAACACAGAAGTGTATCGGGATAGAGACAATTTTTAAATTCTCACATAAGTTATCAACAGGGTTCACCTGTCAGAACAACTTAAACAAGCACTATTTATTTGTAGGCCAACAAACTGATTAAGTTCTCATACAATCCATGTTGGCACATGAACTAGCTCTAAACACAATGAATGCACCATGTGCAAAAGTAAAACTCACTTAGTGCAATAGAATGAATGGAGTGGCGCTGTGGTGCTTTTACAATAAAAATAAACGTTCATCCTAAGAAATGTCTCTTAAATTACTTTTAATAATTTATTAAGGTTTCAACACTGTCTTCAACATTTGTTTATGCATTTAAAAAGGACAAAATAACAGAAATCCAGTTTTTCTGTCTTCCTCAAAAACTGCTGCTCCTTGCTACACGCGTAATGTGTCTCTCTTTTCCCCTGATTCACACCCCTAATCCTTTCCCTTTTCCATCGTCCTGTCTTCGCTGTGAACATTATCACAAGTCAAATATTTCAAACGATGTCCCAATTCTGAAAAGGAAGGCATAGGCAAAGGAAGGCTAACCCAAGGAGTAACCAGTAATAGTTCTTTGTGAGGGTCCTGAGACATCTTTCAGTATTCTTTTAAAGAATAGATATTTATTTGGTGTAAGTGAAAAGCAGTGCCCACATTAGAGTTCATCTTAAAACCTGCTCGCATATGTATAAAATCATCTTTTTTTTTAAATCAGTACAGCCAACAGACTCAAAAATATAAAATTGTTAAAAGTGTAAAAGACTACAGATCACTTGGACAACTCTTCTCTTACAATCATGTTCAGACTTGTAGCTCAGGACAGCTGTATTTATCTCCATGGTTGAAATTGAGAAACATTAAAATAAAAGAAATAATGCATGACAGAAATAAGTCAGGTGAGAACGCAGGTCAAAGTTACCGTGGAGTGACCATATACGTTACATTGAGAACGCCTAATTCAGGTATCAATGTCTATGCAAAACTAAAAGTTTAGAAGGAGACAATTTATGCAGTGAGAAGCAGAAAGTCTGGAGAAATCTACAACTTGGATATCTAATAAACCTCCATCTTATGGAAGGGTTTGAAGTTATGTACGCACTCTGTGCATACAAAAGGATAAATAAAGTTGTCTAAGTCTAAGTCTGTCTTCCTGTAATTCATCGCAGCGAGCAAATGACAACTAATACAAAACACTTAAAGTATGACAGCATTCAGGTAAATGCTGCACAGACCCATTAAATTAATGAGAATATCATTGAAAAGTTCCTTTATTTTAGTAACTCAGTAACTAAAATAAATTCCATAATGATTTTTGATGATTTTTGATGATTTTTATTTACAGCCAATAAAAACACAACATTTAAGATTAGTTTTTTATATTAGATCAATGAAAAAACACATAAATACAGAACTGTGGACTTAATGAAAAGGTATGTTTGACAGCTTCTTAAAAGTTATTTACACAAGGTACTTTACGAGCCTCATGAAGGTACTGTTTATTCAAATTTATTCAACTGTAACTGTAATTTCTGCTCGGTTCTGACCAGCATGCTTACACTGATGTGCACAGGCCTGAGGCAGCGCACTCCTCCTAACAACCAGTCATCAGAACAACTCATGCAGGGTTTCCAAATTGCGACCTTGAGGCCATTTGCGGCCAGTGGACTGATTTTGTGCGGTTCTCAACTACAATACATAAATTATACAAAATTGGTGTGCCAGATGATTGGTGCAGATTTGTATCATTAATGTTATAGTAAATTGGACCACATCCATCCCGTGCCTTACTCAAAAGCATACTTTGGTGTACCCAAAACTGCTTTTAAGTGATTTATTAAAATTGACTAAATGAAGCAAGCATTTTCTAAAAAAAATAAAAAAAAAAAATAAAAAAAAAATGATGACACAAACCCTGCTCTATTTTTTTTTTTTCAATTGCAAACTGGACCCCTTTCTTTTAACAATGCAAATGTGCAAAATACCTTTTTTCGGATATACAATAATTTACATTTAACTTTTCTACAATAAATTGTCCTACTTCAATTCAATTCAATTCAATTCAATTTTATTTATATAGCGCCAATTCATGAAACATGTCGAGTCACTTTACAAAGTCAAAATCAATCATATTATACAGATTGGTCAAAAATTTCCTATATAAGGGAACCAGTTGATTGCTTCAAAGTCCCGACAAGCAGCATTCACTCCTGGAGAAGCGTGGAGCTACAGGGAGAGTCGTCTGCATTGTCCATGGCTTTGCAGCAATCTCTTATACTGAGCAAGCATGAAGTGACAGTGGAAAGAAAAATTATCCATTAACAGGGAGGAGAACCTCCAGCAGAACCAGAACCAGGCTCAGTGTGAACGGTCATCCGCCTCGACCGACTGGGGGTTACAGAAGACAGAGCAGAGACACAACAAGAGAGACAAACAAGCACAGAAGCAAACATTGATACAGTAATCTGTTCTACATTAGATGGTAATAGCGGGTGAGCTGTCTTCTCTGGATGATGTCTCAGATAACAGAACGCCAGACCAGATGTACCTACTACTAGATTTGCTTAATTGCAACATAGTATGCTTACGCAATTGGGGACTATGTAAAAACAGTTCAGTGATTATGTTGTGATTTAATTTTTAATTTTTTTATTTAACTTTTTTAATCCATGAGTACTTTCGACTTGATGTTGGGGGCCCATGTGTCAAAACTTTTGGACACTACTGGCCTACATTATACTAGCAGGCCAGGCAGCAATTGTGCAAGTCTCACTTTTCTCCACATAATCAGTCTGTGTTTTGCTTGTGAGGCGTTCGTTGCACTACAGTTATGTAGTTGTCGAAAAGTTATTCTGAGGACACCATCTTTGACCCCACCTAAATGCTATCAGCTGAAGCTAATCGTAACGGCTAACCATGTAGGGTAATCATTTAGGGAAAGATAGCTGATTTCATGCAGTCCGAAGACATTTGTCTTTGTATGGAACATCTGAGAAAACTTTTACATTTTACTGACAGGATCAGTGAAAGCAGCTTTTCTCCTGATTTTTTTTACTTGTTCTTTCCGATCTCCCTCTTTGATTTGAAACTTGAGGAACAGGTAATGGGGGGGGGGGGGGGGGGGGGGGGGGGGGTGGGTGGGGGGGGTAATACTGTGATGTGTAGGTAGTAAATGGATAAGGATTCATAAAAGGGGATCATTACCTGTAGACAATGTTCAACAATCTAATGATCATTATCTCCAGGATAAAAGATTATTTCAGCACAATCAGATGTCATTGTGGATGTTTTTTGTCCTTCTTCCTGTAATGATTGAATGAATTATGTTTAGGTCCACTAGATGGCGATCATGAGTTTATGTGAATGCATAAATGTAAAGAATAGGACAACAGAAGCAGGGAGTCTTGATGACACACCTGTGAGAAACCTGTGTGAGGAGATCCATGAAAGGAGACTTTAATAAAAGAATCTGAGCAAGACAAGAGGCCTGGTAATTGTCAAACACGAACATAACACTTCCTACACATTTTTAACGTTTCTGCTAATAAATACCTTTGCAGTTTTAAAACAAACATAAATTTTGCACTTTAAAGTCCCGCACTCCGATCTAAACTTTCCAAAACACTTAAAAGTTAAGAGCTCCAACTTAGTCAAAGCACTCCTCACCAGGACTCACAGATGCGCACATATTTCTCCAGATCTTGCTTCACTGCACTGCACGGTTACCTGTAAAGTTCAGAATAGATTTTAAAATATCAGTTTGTTTTTAAACCTTTGAACAGTCTCACCTCTGCATATCTTTCTGAGCTTCCCACTCCTTGCATTCCTTCTGGGACTTTAAGATCGTCAAACCAGCAGTTGCTTTCTCCTCCCAGGGCCAGGATGGCAGCAAAAGGTTACAGAGCTTTCATGGTCAGAGCTGCTGTTTTCTGGGATGCTTTTTCACTTGATTTCAGACAGACCTCCTCTGTGTCCTTTTTAAGATTTTATAAATCAGCTTTTTTTCCTAGATTTCCTTTTTGTATAATTTGTGTGTTTTTCTCTTTGTGAAGTACTTTGTAACTTTGTTTTAAGAACGTCCTGTATAATTGTTTTTTGTTATTATTGTTATTATTATTGTCCTGTAAATTCTTTCAACAAATTAAATTATACTAATGTATAATGCATGAAATCAAGTATAAGTCCAGGATGTGTAACCACTGGCATTTTAGTCTTTTTGTACATTTGGGATTATTCTAATTGATTTTATCTGTATTTTTTTATTATCATTCTATTGTTTCTTTTAGTATTTATTTTTGTATAACTGTTAATATGGACCTACTTGTGTCTTCAATAAAGTCATGATGATGATTTTAAAATTACCTACACAAAGAAGTGGTGCTACAGCAACACAATAAAATTATAGTGATCATATCTTTGCACTTTGCAAATAATAATTAGACCACCAACCAGTTACATCCCTGCTGTTATGAATAATCCAGATGATCTCAGACTTATATGTAATTCATTTATTTTCATTTCTTAACCTTCAGATAAAGTGTTTTATCAGTGTCTATATTTTCACAGTGCAGCGACATCAGTCTTTTGCAGTTCAAATCGAGAGTAATCTCAGTTGCGTGCAGTAGCCACTTAATACAGTTAAAGGCATCAGTTTGTCAAAATTGTTTTGCTGTTTTAAACCAGTGTGATCTATTCAAATAGAATGTTGTCACATTTCCAGCCAAAGCAGGAACAAATGTATTTTTTCTTATATTTTTTTTGCTAGGAGGTGATTTGCATTCAGTTGTATTCATATCACCAGATAGGGAAGCATCTTCAGTTTGTGGGGTGCTTCTACGAAAACATGCGGGGATGGGACTTGAGCACGCAATCAAAACCCAAAGAACATAATTACCAAAATGTTTCTTTTGTTCTCCCTCTTGCAGAACTCTACATTACACTGAATACAGAGAGGTAGGAGACCGATGATGCAGTTGTCAGGGCTGAAGCACCACAGAATGGCACAGAAGTTTATAGACACCTTCCTTTTATTCATGCTGTACTGGAGCCAGCTCTGACTCATCGGGTCACACGCGGTCATGAATTACAGAGAAAAGGCCAGAGCAAAAGGTGCATATACTCTTTGCATGTGCGATGGTGGGTCTGTGGGTAGAGTACTTGTTTCACAATCGAAAGGTTTTGGGTTAAATTCTAGCCTCCCCCCCATCACGTGATGATCTGCCCCTGGGCCAGGCACTTATCCTCAAGCTGTCCACTGCTTTGCGTGCTGGTGTATGAATGCGTGCAAGTTAGTGAGTGTGACGGGGTGAATGTGGCTCTAATGTAAAGTGCTATGTGTGGTCAGTATGACTAAGAAGGGCTATAGAAATTCAGTCCGTGTGTGTGTGTGGGGGGGGGGGGTTCTTGTACTTGCAGCTGAGTGAGAAAATTATTTGCTCATTTTACTAGTAAAGTGATGACTTTGATGTAAAGTGAGGACCTTTTTTTTGTTCCTTGCTTTTTTTCTGTGCTAGCGGATAGGTTTAGGACTAACGTGTCAGTTAGGTTTAGGTCACGGCTAGGTAAAGGTTAGGTTTAGGGTTAGGCCACAGAAAGGCTTGAAAATTAATAAATGTTTATGGAGAGCAATTAAAAAGCTGAATATGCCTTCAAACTACATATTCCCAGAGAATCTGTGGTTGAGATGGCAGCTGTTTATGTTTATTAATCGATGTGGAAACAAAGAGGGTTGAGCAAACTCTTGTCGCTTGTCACAGAAAGGTTACAGTAACTTTATCAGAACCAGCTCCGCTGGTTGGGAAAGGTTAAGCATGTACCTTCGTACCTCTCAGGCAGAGATGTAACCAAAGGTTTAATGATAAACAAGCAAGCGCGAGTTGATCCTTTACCAAGTAATATAAGTGGTATAATGACTGATTACTACGGAGCATATTGCATTTCTATAACAAACACCCACAACCAGAACATTTGGCTCTTCACAAGGAGACTATATTTGAAAAAGCCTTAATAACTTGCTTTTTGTGTGACTGGAGGTAATTTATTTGGTTTAAAATAGGCACTCATCTTTAGATCAGGATTAGAGATGTGGCTGCTGTGGACATGCAGCTATTAACTTATTTTTATTTTATTAATTTTTTGCCGTGAGAAAAAGTAATCACTCCACTTTTAAAATTGTAAATTAACTGTGATTAATCCGGTCTTTTTTTATTATTCATTTTGTATAAGCCACATGCAGGCGTAATTACTGCCAGATTTGTAGAATCAGGAAATTACTTGAATAAGTCCTTCGTGACAAAATGAAGTAGTCTAAAAGATCTTAAAAGGCAACACATCGTGCCCAAAGCGAAAGAAATTCAAGAACAAATGAGAAGTAATTGAAATTCTGAAAAGGGTTACAAAGCCATTTCTAAGCCTTTGGGACTCAATGAGCTGCCCCTGGTCATTCATAAATCACTAGGTGTTTTTGGTGATATCCTGCATGTCTGTGAGTTAAAAAAAGAAACTGGGATGACCACAGGTGTGATCCTGTAGTCACCTGTATTTATTAATCTGCGTTGCAAGTCTCGTAATTCTTTTCAAAACCACAATGGAGGAAAACTTGGTGTTCTGATCCTGTTTTTTTTTTGGTTGAGGAAATGTTTCAGACTTAAATTATATATCTCACCCTCCTACTCTTCAAGGCGGAAAAGCGTTCAGAGTTTTTAGACTAGTAAATCCTGCAGCGGGATGATCGCACTCGCCTCAGCACAAGGCAGCCGATGCAGGCCAGTGACTATCTCCGTTGGGTGAGTCGGGGTTGTGACAGACTTCTAGCCCCTTGCTGCATCGATCCTTTCACAAAACAAATGGAGATGGTAAAACGTTGCCTTGATCCCGCCTCGCTGCTTCACTTATGCTCAGAGTTCATGACTCAACAATAAGAAGGAGAGTAGACAAAAACTACATCCGTGGGATGAAAATAGCTGCTGACCAGAAAAATCCACAAATGCCTCTCTTATTTTTGTCACCAAAAAAAAAAAATCTTGATTCCTGAGACTTTGGGGACGATATTCTGTGGATAAGATAACCAAACAGCATATTTGAATTGGATATGGTGGTGGCAGAGTGATGGTCTGGGGCTTCCTGCTGTAGGGCCTAGAAGACTAGCAGATACTGATGGAAGCATGAATTTCCAACTATTAACATGTTCTCCCACAGTGATGGAAAACATTGATTAATGGTAATAGTTACAGCCAAGGGTGGCACAATCAGTTATTATTAGGTTTAATGGGGCAATTACCTTTTACAAAGGATGAGGATGGTTTGGGCAGCTCTTTGCCTTCCTCAATGAAATCATTGTTTTAGAGCAGCTTTTTACTCTGAAATGATTGTTGATCGAAAACATTTGATCGGGACATTTTTTTAAGCTGCAAAATCTGAATCTTTTTTGGGGTGGGGGAACAAATAATTTTTCATGATATTGTATCAATAAACTTGCCCCTCACAACAAGTAAATGTAACACAGATACAAACATCCATAATGCATTATGCTGGGCAAGTGTTCATGCTGCAATGTGGGTTTGCTGTGTTGAGAACATTTTTGGCATATTACAGTGTGAATAATGACTCCCAACACATGTGCAGACGAATGTTTTGCACACGGAGGCACACACACACACACACACACACACACACACACACACACACACACACACACACACACACACACACACACACACACACACACACAAATCAGCCTTTGCTCAGAGCTGGCAGTTAGATGCTTACATCGGAGGAGCTGTTTACCTTGTACTGAGCACGTAACAAGGGAACTATGATAATCATTATTGTGTATATATGTTCTGAGCAAAGGTAATATCTACAAATTGATCACTGAGCAGTGAAACATATTGCACCTGTCAATAACATCTGTTGACAAGAGAATGTTTACTGAGACCTTGGATGCTGCACCTGATAAAGTTACTGAGCAGTAGTGACCAAACTGTTCAAAAATAACCTGCTCCTGGATTTTGAGTGTACAGATCTGAATTGTGGGTCGTGAATTTCTGTTTGCTTTTTTTGCAGATGCATGAATGGATGGGATGCTACACTTCTGTTCTTGCTTTATTCAAAAAAACACATAAATTAAAAATAGATGTTTCAAATTTTAAATTTTTCCTTTGTGACAAGATCTCATAATCATCTTAATAATTTATGTTGAAATGATGCATTAATGGTTATTAGGACAATAAAGGATGCTCGTGTCATTTATGCAGTGACGATTGTAGTGAACACATTTTTCTTCATTCAGGCTAAAGTCTGGGAGAAGTAAAAAAAAATAATAATTCAAAAGATCCTGGGTGAGATATTGTGTCTTACTTTATTGCTGCAGGAAATAATAAAAAAAAATAAAGCCTGATCAAAGATTTCAGAGAATAAACATCTTGTTGGACCAAAAAAGGGACTCTATATTGAAACTAACTAGTGGGTAAAATGATTTTACATGAAGCATTGCTACCCTCTAAAAATCCAGTACAACAGATTGCCTTCAGAAGTCTACTAATTACTAAACAGAGTTTGCTTGTGTGTAATATAATCTTGGTATGGATACAGAAGTTATGTGAAGGTCTCAGAGGTTTGTTAGAGAACATCAGCCAGCATCGTGAAAATCAATGGACACAGCAGACATTTCAGGGATAAAGCTGAACATTGTGATGTTTGGAGGAAAATGGTAGAAGCTTGTAAGCCTTAAAAAAAACCAATAACACCTGAAGTACGGTGGCAGCATCACATTGTATGGGTGTTTAGCTGCAGAGTCAGGTCATACGATGGGTAAAGCAGTTCTAGTGTATGTAAATGTCTGAACTGGCTTAGCAAATAGAAATATTTTCTTGGCCTCAATTACGTACAGTGTAAGCAAACATTTGGCTTTTAACTGTGTATTGGTGATAGTCTGGATGGGACAAAGACAGCCAACAACCAGCCCTCAATTAAACAATTACAGGCTGATTAACATTGAAACATGACTGGTCCTGCTGAAAGAAATTTCCACTTCACGAGCAGCCCTGCAGGAAACTCAGCGCCCCTCACCGTGTCCTTGAATTGAACTTTTAGCTGCTCAGTGGGTCTGAATCGGTCTTCTGTTGCCTCCCCCCGTCTCTTGCTCTCATCATCCTCTGTCTCTGATCTTACTGTGGCGTTCCATACGGACGGTGGGACAAACTACAGTGTCTGCAGACCTGTATAGACGTCCTGCGGATTATATGTTTGTTCTTGTGGCATACTTTTCGATAATAATCAGAATTCAGCGCTGCTTTGCCACAACAGACTCGCAGTTGGACTGAGCTTCTTTCATGTGTTCTTTTAAAGTTTTTTTTTTTATTCCTTTTTCTTATTTATTTCCCCAACCAGAAGCCCAGATTGCTTTGATGTGGCCAATCCCTCAGTGTCCCTCTGAAGAAAATGACAAAGCACCATGTCACAGAGGAATGCAAAACATGTTGTGGCCAGTCGCCCAGGTCAGCCTGCTGACAGCAGGCCATTTTTGTAGTTTTGTCGACTGCTGCTTTTAATGTGACAATGATCTCATTCTCTCCATCTCTCTCTGTCTGTGCTCAAGGAATTGTGTGCTCAGCCTTCTTCCAAATGGCTGGCAGTAAGGAGGGAGAGATGGGGGTGTACATTTCATTAGCTTTCAATTCATGTTGAATTTATTAGTCCCATGCTGGTTCTGCAGGGTGGAAGGCTGCTTAAGAAGGGGAAAATATCTTCTACATAGACCCTTTTTCCTCCATCTGCTTACAACATGTGTGAAAAATGACTGGGAGAAGGACAAAGCGGGAAGGTGGGAGAGAGGATAGATAAGGGAGGGGATAAGGAGAGCGAAGAAACCAGGAGGGCGGGAAAGAGAAGGGGAATAACAACCACCTCATAACCAGGGCTTGTGAAAACATTGCAGCGGTTAAAAGTGTGTCAGATCGTTTACCAGCGGGGATGCACGACTTAATCAGCCCTGCAGAAAGGCAGTTGTCTAGTCAGCACTGCAACAAAGGCACAGCTCTGGCTTTATTTGTGTGCCTGGAATGTTCCTGTGTGCACAGGGCCAGCACCCAAACAACTATCCTTCAGCTCTACCAAGGGAGGGAACATTGATCTGACCTCAGTCAGACCTCACAGCAGATAGATAGGGAAATTATTGCTGCAGTTGACCTGACAGGATCCTAACACTAGTTGACAACAGGAGTGACTTAACAAAGAGCAGCTCTTTGCTTAGCCACCTCTGAATAACAGTGACCGATATTGCTCCGAACACATTCATGCCGTAGCATACTGATTTGAGCCAGTGGCACTTTAAAGAAGAAGGTTTCCAAATTAATTCTCCTTGGTTACAGCAGGTATGGTTTCCCATCCGCTCACAGTTTCTCATTGAAGAAATCACTGTGTCACTGTAACTCATACCATACAGATGCCAAAGCAAAATAAATAATTGTGAATCGTGGTGTTTGCTGAGGAAATGGCTTTGTTCTCACAACTGCCTGTTTATGCTTTTTGCATGTTTCATCAGAATACACCTACAACCAAGAGAAAAACTCACAGTACAATGCATTTACCACAAACAATTAGGGTGTAAGTCGTGGCCTACTGGTTAAAGAGCAGAGGGTTTGCATCCTGGTGAGGTTCAAAGCGTTCAGCGTTTAGAAAATCAGTCTCTCACTACCGATCTCTGAGCAAGACCCTTGACCAGAGATTGTTCCCTGTGTGCCACCCAGTGTTGGCAGCACACTGCTCCCTGAAGGATGAGTTAAACACAGAGACAGAAGTTCCCCTCTGTGGAACTATAAAGGGAAATATTTTTATTTAAAAGAGACATTGCTTATACATAACAGTAGGGTTTAATTGCTTTTATTCAAAAACAACCACCAATTATTACACTGCTGCTGCCAAATTTTGATCATTACAGTTATATCAGGGTTGTCTAAGATATTTATTTTCTGTTACAGTGTTGGAGTGTAGCAGCTAACACTTTTGGGTTAGACGGCTGGGTTAAGGGATGGGTTAGTTATCCGGCACTCTTTTGTCTGATGCACCTGCCTCTTGACATGCAAACAGAACTGTGAATATGGCATTGTAATGGAGTATTGTAATGTAATAGAGTTCCTTTAGTTTCCCTGGCATGGCAGGAGCTGAATTTCTGTCTTATAAAAAAGAAAAATATGGGAGACAGGTAGTGTTCTAATGCTAGTGTGTGGATACTTGTATTTGCAGCTGAGTGAGAACATGTTTTGCGTAATTTACTAGTAAGGTAGACCTTTTTTGGTCCTCACTTATTTTGGGCTAGGGTTTAGGTTTTTGGTTAGGGTTAGGTATACACTTGTAAAGGTTGGGTTTAGGGTTAGGGTCAGACAAGATGGTTTGTGTGTGTGTGTGTGTGTGTGTGTGTGTGTGTGTGTGTGTGTGTGTGTGTGTGTGTGTGTGTGTGTGTGTGTGTGTGTGTGTGTGTGTGTGTGTGTGTGTGTGTGTGTGTGTAAGGGTGAAACTCCACTGTGCATAATACAGAGAGCAGCAGAGAACTGGAACACACACGGCCCAGCAGATAAGGTACACAACATTAGATATTTTAGTCTGTTTAGTAAAATGACAAGGTAAAGTAATTTTTGCTCCCCTAAAGGGGTTTTGCACATCTGGTGCTATGTGGAAAATAATGACAACTTGAACTTCAGGTAGTGGGTGGGTGGGGTACTACAGCACCATCTTAATATGATGGTTTACCTTTTTCAAGTTGTGTTTCTTCAGTTGTGTTTTTCATAAGTTGTGTTCACACAACTTGTGCTTCTCCACTTAAATCAATGAGTGATTTCTAACCTGCAGGCAAAGCAATCCTTTCTGGCTCATGGTTATGGTCCCTTAGAGTCTGTCAGTAGTTTTCTTTAAGAGATCTCTCCACTCAGTGACATTACGCTGCTCTGAGTTGTCACGGTCCTTAGCTCTTTCTGGTTCACATATGATGTTATGTCCAGCTGGCATATACACATATGTGCAGACGTTGACAAACAATCAATGATTTCTCACCTTAGAAGAGAGGGTTACTCATTAACGCAGAAGAAGTCAAGAAACTAAGACACACAGAACTGCAAACCATGATTAAAAGATACTTAAGAGAAAAAATCCAATAGCACAAAAGGACAGAACACCAGAATTGATTGAGAAACTAAATACAAAAGCATGAATTAATATGTAAACACCTCATTGGCAGTAATAACAACAGTATATGACAGATCGCTCATAGCTGTCCCATTACTGACAATATAGATTACTGTGCAGTTGCATCAATGTATCACATGAATGCTCGTTGTTTACATTCATGCACACAGTAAAATACTGTGCAATTAATTTGAATCTTCAAGTTACAGAACTGTGCAATCCATCCATGTCAAAACGGACATTTCCTAACAAACTAAAGTGTGATAATAGACATTAGTATGTGAGAGACGTTGTAAAAAAAATGCTCATTGAATCAAGAACATGGAACCAAAAATATGTTAGTGACATGTAACAGTCCATCAATTGGGGTGATGGTTTAAACCTGGTTAATGCTTGACGCATCCACGATGTCCACGCGGCCATATTATGTCATTTTGGTTCCCACACCCCTCTGCGCGATTTCCACTCCGCGCACCTAGGAAAATTCTTAACTATGTGGACAGTCCCGTGTGGAAAAACTTGCAGAACAAGCCAGCACTCCTTCTGGCAGAGGTTCGAAAGCTTTATAATTTGGCCCATAGAGATCTCCGTCATCAACAACCTGTTCACAATTCCTAGACAAAAATCGCTGTCACTCTTGGAAGACAGTTTTTTTAAATCATTATTATTATTATTATTATTATTATTATTATTATTATTATTATTATAATAATAATAATAATAATATTATTTACTCTTGGAACAAAGTAAGAGCCTTTAAAATGTTGGAAACATGTCATAGTTTGAGTTCCTGCCTTAGTTTAGTTTCTGTTTTTGGGTTCATTTCTGTTTTAGCTTGTGTCCTGTTTCAGTGTTGGTTTGAGTTCCATCTTAGGTTGGGTCTTGTCATTTATTTTGTGTTTCAGATTGGTTCTTGAACTGTTTTAGTTTAACCTGTTTTCACATGGCAGTTTTTCAGTCAGTTCAGTTCCACCTCCAGCCACTTCCCTGATCAGCTCCACTTAGTCTGGTAATTAGTTTCATTCTGTTCACCTGCTCACTCCCCTACTTATACCTGCCTCTGTCCCTTGCACTCTGCCCGATCATTGTGTTTTTTCCTGCCTGGGGTAAGTCTAACCCTGTTTTGCCTGTCTGCATACCCAACCTGATTCTGTTAGTTTTTACCTGGATTATTTGACCTGTTCTGCTCTTTTTGTTATTAGACCAGCCTGACTCTTGACCAGTTTATTTTAGGTTGTTGGCTGTGGACTGTTTGAGTTTTCTAGACACTGCCTCCTTGGTTTTTGGCTTGGTGCCCTCTTTTGTTTTTTTGCTCTGTTAATAAATCACCTTTTTATTTCAACCTTTGCTTGTCTGGCTGAATTCAGGGTCCTCTGTTTCTGATTCCTGACAAAACAGTGTTGTCTAATGGGGCATTCCTCAAATTACTTCAAATTACTAAATTTAGAACAGGCAGTGCGCCAGTGCTGTGGCCATCTTGTGGTCGGGCAAGCTGTATTCGAGCTCTGTCCCGAATATTACATCAGCAAATGTAATGGTAACAACGAAACACTGCTGCTTTGGTGTCTGCCGGAGTGACTCAATATGGCCATCGTGACCATATGAAAGCAATTTTTTTCATTCCCTTTCCTAAACCCCAAAAGAATACCCAGATATGCCATTGTTGGATAAGAGTGTGTAAGCAGGAGGGCTTTACAGTTCAGCTGTAACTTTATTCAGTGTTTATTTGATCACATGTGATCTGGTTTATATGATCCATTAAAGCGGGTCTATCAAGCAACAGACAACTGTGATGGTCTCAGGAAGGGGATTTGTAGTTTCAGCAGACAGACAAGTGTCTAATAACACAAAGAAAATATTATTTTTGTGAGACATCTGCAAATGATCACAGAGCTGTTTACTTTCTGAGCACAGGTAATTGAGGGATTGATCAAGTTTAAACAGATGTGATTATTCATTAGCCAAACGTCCTCGATCAGTTCAAACCACCCCTCACCGAAGTGTTAAATCTTCAGTTTTAACCCACTAACTGAACGATAATGTAACGACCTTGTTCGTTTTCTCCACTAACAAAAATAAAACATTGCTATTTTCCCTGCTGCATGTTCACTCCTGACACGGGGCATAACTCGGAGGACCAGCGCGGTGAATCCACGGAGCTGATTAAGGTGGAATGTTTAGGTTTATATTTTTGTTCGAGAGAACACTGAAAATGGCTTGGCTAGGCCTAGCTCACATAACGCTGGAAGGTGTTAGTTACCACACAGCCAAACCATACTTCTAGCAAAAGAAAACCTTACCTTTTCACTAATACAGCTTCCTTTCTGCCAACTTTCAGGCCTCTACATTTCAACCAACATCTCATTTGTTTGATGCTGTGCTTCTTGATTAAAGCATATTGAAATGAAGTTCCTGGGTCCCTAATCTTCCAAAATTATTGGTGTTGCAAACATTGCCATTTCTCAGTTTGCAGTTGGCTTGTCCGACCATCTGGGGTGGTGGTCGGACAAGCCCTCTAGTGTCTTGGAAGATAGTTTTACTTTGGGAGAAAAGCCGCACGAAGCACAAATCCTGCAGCATTGTGTCCCGCATCTCATTTCTGCTCAGAACGTACGCGTGTCGAGCATAAACCAGCCTTTATTTGAATCTCAGCTTAACCCTGACAGTTGGATAAGAAACAGTTTTAAGTCTATTAGATTTTGTTGTAATGTTTCTGAATCATTTACCTGATGGCATTGGAACGAACAGTGCATTGCCCAGGTGAGTGGCATCTGTGGCTAAATGTCTGGCCCTTTTTGCAACTCGTGCACCAAAAACAGAGTCTAAATATTGTTGATTTCAACACCCATGCTAAACCCTTCCTCTCCTGTGCGGTATGGGGATACCACACCGTCAAGCTGAGAGACACAAAATGCTTTCAATTGTATCCCTATAAAAGTTTATTAGTCGTCCACAAACTTCACAGCCATGTTTGTCGGTTGGCTAACAGAGCAGTCGTGTGTGAAGAGGGTAAAAAGAGCAGGGCTGCTGGATGGAACCTTGCAGGCCAGAACCAGCCATACTCTCATCATACATACTTGGAGGATAGGACCATAGCCTCTGCTCACACTCTGGGGTCCACTGCAAAGTCTTGCACCATTCCTTCTCCTTCCGGCCTTTTCTGCTGCACCCTCCTGGTGCCCGGTCTTTGTTTATTTCCTGCTGGTCGTCCTCCTCTCCTTCTTGGGAGGGGGGGGGGGATCCTGGCTCCTGTGCTTTACCTCTTTCTCTTTTAAAACCTAGAGCTTGTTCATGATTGGTTAGACAGTCTACTCAGGTTTTGCTCATTTTCAAAATTATTAAATTAATAATTATGGTATACATAAACAATGTTTAACAATGTAGAAACAATTCAGAAATTCAGAAAGCATGATTCAGAAATAACAAAGTCCAAACACTAACACCTAAGGACCTCTCAAGGGCGGAATTCAAGATTGTTCTTATGAAGTAAGAACAATCTTGGCGCAATTCAAAAAAACAGCCCAATCAGTGTGGGCGGAGGTGGCCTCAGAAGAAGGGCAAGCGTCCAAACAAAAGCAGTTCTGGTGGGCGACCGGGAGGTATTCTTGACGAAGAGCAGAGTTCTGGTGGGCAAACAGGTCGTCCTGAGCAGACAAACAATTCTGGGGGGCAGCGCAGTGGCCGGCAGTGCTGGAGGAGCCTTGAAGGCCGGTGATGCAGTATTCTAGGAAAATGGCTACGCTGGACGACCAACTAGGAAGCAGCGTGCCAGATATATTGATGGATCCTGAGGATGGACTCAGCTATCTGCAAGCCACTGTGTTCTGGCTGGAACAAGAACCTTGGAGACTGGAACCTTGAGCTGGACTCGGAGAACCTGAACGTGGTTCTCCGGGATCCTGTGCTTTTCTTCCTTGTCTTATAAAACTTAGAGCTTCTTCCATGATTGGTTAGACAGTCTACACAGGTTTTGCTCATTTCCAAAAATAAGGTGAAGCGACAGGCGGTAATAAATATGCAACTAAAATCATACTAAAACCAACTAAACCAATGCTAAAATACACACAATGCACACATCAGGACATGCATCCATCAGGACATCCAATCTTGACTTGAACAAATGGCAATTTCCCTGCACTTTAGCAAAGAAAACAATTTGCCTATAAATGATGCAAAAACAAATGAATGAATGTGAATTGTTGTGGTGAATGCAGAGTCAACTGATATGGTGTCCAAGTACCTGAAGGATTTAGTGTAGAGTATGTATTGGCACTTGGTTGTTTGTATTATTTTACTCTATAAAACTCATGAGGGCTGTTTCTGATGTTTCTCAACCTATTAAAAGTTGTGTAATTACCTCAGTTGTGTAATGACATCACCCAGCAGTGACTGGTAAGTACTCTTCTAAATATTTATTATCTGATTCACCCATGATACAAGCTGTATTTGACATGGATGAAGAATATTAAGAGTCCCAAAACGTTCCTGCTTTATTATTAGTTACTTCTTATAAGGTCAGTTCTGAACATTTTTCTTGATGAGGTATTTCACTTCAGGACAATGTAAAAAACTATTTCATACGTTGGAATTTTTTTTTTAAATGGGCTGACTGGATTTCTGAGATATTCGAAAGGAAATTCAATGACAAAACCCAGTAGATTACAAATTGCAGTCATCTGAAACCCCATAGGGACAAAATATGCTTATGTTAATTACCCAATAAGTTCTACGAGACAAACATCTGAACAAAAGCGGGTCCAGCCAGGGGGACAGTGTATGTGGGAGGACATGTGCCACCTCATAAATCTGCCGTGCCCCCCAGTTTTAGACCATAGAATGAAAACACATATGTGGGTGAAAGGACACAGCTGCAAATTTATACGAGAGATTGCATTCTGTGAAGGTACACGTGCATAACTGTGTGGTTGTGGGGTGCTGGGGGCAGTTTGTGCTTCTTGCTTAGGGATTTCAGCTCCATAAACACCTGATCACTTATTTATCATATTTTTAAATTTCCACATATAATTTTTGCTGAGTAACATCTGTTTATGTTAAGTAATCACTTTGTGAGTACACACTCTGATGTTTACCAAGCTTTTGCTCAAAGATATTTGTTTGTTAACAGGTTATAACAACAATAATAATAATAATAATAATAACAATAAGTTTTAAATATCAGTAATTTAAATTTTTTGGGGGTAAATTAAAAAGGTTATACATTTTTAAAAAGTATCTAAAGCAATTTGTATTTAACAGAGAATATCGTAAGTTACAGGATTTTTGCAGAAGTTAACCCCCTCTGGAAACAAGTTGAAATGACACTAGTGCACATGAATGGGAGAAGAGGAAAATCGTCTGCTCCTGCGACTGCACAGGTCTTTTGTTTAGAGGCATAATGTCTTCTGAGGTAAGTAAGCTATAAGTATTGAAGTTAGCCCATGTTCTGTCACTAATGAATGGATTACAGTGGAGACTCAACAAAGTAGCCAGGTGAACGAGTTTGTGCAGCGAGTAACATCCATGCGCAGGCCCAGAGGGTTCAGGCCGAATAACTCTCTCTCTCGAACATACCAATCCAACCTGATAGAGGCATGTCGGTAAATAGGGGATAACTCATTTTACATGGGCAATTGTAACGGCATGTATGGGAAAGAAAATAAACTTGCACCATGCACCTTTAAGAGCTCATGTCATTCAAATAAAAGCTGAGTAAGCATGGTCACAGAATAAAATAAAATCAGTCGCTTTTGTAAATGAAACTAATTACTTGAATATGTTGGTATCCATACATACAATATTTAAATCCCAGAATGCCTTTAAAAATTAAAAATATATTTCGCCAATATGATTTGAGAAACCTTGCTTTACATTTACAAACATTAAGAATTTTCTAAAAGTTGACCACAAATTATTCACAGAAATCATTATTTTATCATCAACTTCAATAAGCCATAATGTGCCACCTAAAAAATAGGTAAAGAATTTAATTCAGACCTGCTCCTTCGTGTGAAACCCATAGGATTACAAATGGTGCCCATGTTGTACCAAATATATCACAAGTGGTACACCTGATAAATGATTAAATAAATAAATTACATGTGATGCCCCTAACTTTGTTTTGTTATTTTTTTATGTGTTCTGTCTGACAGTGTAGCATTAAGAATCGTTGTCTTAATGCCAAAGAGAGCCCAACAGTTGTACTTTCACAAGTGGAGCCTTAATGCGTTCCCCATAGTGCTCCACTTGATTTATACATCCAAATAGCTTTATTAGACTTTACTCTGGGACTATTTAAATTTCAATGGACACAAAAACGTGAAGGTAGAAGAGAAAAAAAAGAGAAAAAGATTAGAAAAAATGCTAAAAGGGAGAAAAGGTGACAAAAATAGAAAATAGGACAGGGAGAGAAAAAGATCACATCCTTAGAGTCTGCTTCTACACCTACATAAAGAGCTATTAAGAGAACAGCAAAACCAACCGATAAGATATTACAGTTACAAACAACCAATGCCTTGAAAACATTACTGAAGAATACGTAGTATTATTTAAAATGTCAGCACACTTGTGTATGTGAGGTTCGTCCATAAGAAAAATACTCAGTAGTGGTTGTGAGCAGCAAAAGACCACCCCTGCCCACCCCAAGCTAGTTGTTGTTCGCCGAACTCCAACGACTCCCTCAGGGCTTGAAATTCCTTGTATAGAACATCTACAAAGGCAAGACGGGTATCCAGACCAGTTAGCTTCTTGTCTATGGATTCCAGGACATCAGTGTAACTTCTCTCTGGAGATGAAGTGGAAGCGCCAATGGTCGAGCTTCAACAGGAGCGTTTTGACAATGATGTGTTCGTGGTTGTAGAACGTTTCAGCTTCCCCATTAACATGTTGTCGAAACACTCATCCAAGTAGCTTTCTGGGCTGGTTAAAGTCTCCTCGTCCAATGTGTTTTATTGGGAAATATGGCACAATTGTTAATATTTAAATGTTACAATGTTTAACTTTAATTTATTGGCTTGCTTTTACCTGAGTAGATCGGATTGTTATTACTACTCTGCCGCCATTTTTACTTGCGCACATTTTTACTTGCGCACAGCTGAGATCACAAGATCTCAGCTGCTCATCTTCTCTGTTTCTACAAACATTAACAGGTCACTCTGACGAGTGAGTTCCAGCTTGGACCATAGGATGCCACCTGTGACCTGTGCAACCTGTCCAGTCACCAAATGTCCTCGCTAAACATTCTAGTCACCAGTAAGTAAAATTATAACAAAGTGGAATCAACTGGGAACATCAGCAACTCAGCCACAAAGTTGTAGGCCACATAAACAGAGGGTGTAGGGGCAGCAGATGCTGCGCATAGTGCAGAAGTTGTCAACTTTCTACTGTGTCAATCATTACAGACCTCGAAAACATTATGTGGCCTTTAGATTAGCTAAAGAACATATGAAGCTTCATGGAATGGGTTTCCATAACTGAGCAGCTGCATCCAAGCCATACATCATCAAGTGCAATGCAAAGCGTCAGATGCAGTGGTGAAAAGCATCGGGAGTGACCTGCACAGGTCATGCTTTTACATCATGCTTCTACATCTGGCAATCTGATGGAGGAGACTTGTCTGACTGTATTGTTCCAGGTGTAAGGTTTGGTGGAGTGGGGGGGGGGGGGGGGGGTTCTGGTGTGGGTGTAATGCCTGACTAACACAGAAGACCCAAAATTCAAGCCAGACACAGTGTAACTGTCATGGTTGAGTTTGGGTTGGGCTTTGTTTTTCTGTTATTTTCATTTTTTCATCTTTTTTGAGTTAGGTTTAATTTTATTTGTTTTCAGTCATCAGTTATTTTCTGTCAATTTTTCACCTCACCTCCTCAGCAGTCAGTCACACCTGTTATCATTTGCTGGTTAATTAGTCAAACCCTGGTTTCACCTGTTAGTTCTCTATTTAAACCTCCCTCTGTCTTCAGTTCAGCACTGGGCCGTCATCATTCCTCACCTATCCATGCCAGTCCCCGTTTTGCCTTGGAAGCTTTGTTTTGCTCCTGTTGTTAAGGTTAGTCCTGCCAGTTACTCTAAAGACTGTTCGTTTCACTGTTTGTTCCTGGAAAGGCTCTGCTCTGTGCCTTGGTGTCTCTCCAGTTCTGCTAACCTGACTAGCCGCCCTGGAGAAGCTCAGCTCTGAGCCTCGGTGTCTCTCTAGTTCTGCTAACCTGACTAGCCGCCCTGGAGAAGCTCAGCTCTGGACATCGGTTACTCTCTAGTTCTGCTAACCTGACTAGCCGCCCTGGAGAAGCTCAGCTCTGTGCCCTGGTGTCTCTCAAGTTCTGCTAACCTGACTAGCCGCCCTGGTGAAGCTCAGCTCTGTGCCCTGGTGTCTTCTATGAACTGCTAACCTGAGTGCTATGAGGCCTGCTAGCCGAGCAGCTCTTAGCAAGTGTGGACTCTCTGTCTCCGGGCCGTCAGCTCCTGCCATCACCTTCACTCAGTTTCTGTGCAACCAGCTCCTCATCAGACCTCCACTCATCAACCTTGCAATAAAGACTCTCAAACTTTTAGTCCCGTGTGTGCATCCTGAGTTTATCGGTAAACAAAATCTTGACAGTACGGCCCAGTCACAAGGTAAACTCAGGCGCCATGCGGGACTTACCTGCAGGAGTTGACGACCCGGAAATCATCGCTTATTTAGAGATGTGCCAACGTCAGATGAGGGAAAGGTACGCCAGGATGGCTTCAGCCCGGAACCCTGCGCCACCGATCCGGGCCAACTCTACTCCCCTGGTGGTCCAAGTGGGTGTGGTAACGGCTACTTCAGAGCCCGGGAAAGGAAGCCGCTCAGCCTCTCGTCGTCTCGGTCATCATCTCCATGACTCACAGCTGGCCCCTCGAGTAAAGCACATCGTTCCACCTAGCAGACCCCCACGCATCAAGGAGAGCCAGCTGTGGGAGTTCTACTACGGAGACCGAGACGACCTTCTGCCCTGCTGGCCAGCTGCCACCCCGGAGATTGCCTCAGATTCCTCATCTGTCCCCTCCCGGCGAAGACAGCAGGACCACCGGCGCGGAGGGTCCGTCAAGGTTCAAGAGGATGATCCGCCTCCAACCTCGGCGCTCTCCGAAGCCTGTAGCCCGGCGCCGCTCTCCGAAGCCTGTAGCCCGGCGCCGCTCTCCGAAGCCTGTTGCCTGTCTCTGCCCGAAGTAGCCGAGGAATCGTTTCCGCCTCCAACCCCACTGCCTGCCGAAGCCTGTTGCCCGGCGCCGCTGCCCGCCGAAGCCTGTTGCCCGTCTCCGCCCGAAAGCTCCGCTCTGCTTGCCGCCGAAAGCTCCGAGCCGCCTAAAACAGACCCGTCGGCCGACGAGGGAGTTGTTTCGCCTCAAGCCGAGGCTGACGAGGGAGCTGTTCCGCCTCAAGCCGAGGCCTCCGAGGGAGCTGTTCCGCCTCAAGCCGAGGCCTCCGAGGGAGCTGCTTTGCCTCAAGCCGAGGCCTCCGAGGGAGCTGCTTTGCCTCAAGCCGAGGCCTCCGAGGGAGCCGCTTTGCCTCAAGCCGAGGCCTCCGAGGGAACTGTTCCGCCTCAAGCCGAGGCCTCCGAGGGAGCCGCTTTGCCTCAGCCCGAGGCCTCCGAGGGAGCCGCTTTGCCTCAGCCCGAGGCCTCCGAGGGAGCCGCTTTGCCTCTGTTCAAGTCCCGTGAGGAGGTCCAGGAGGACCTGCCCCCGCCAAAGTCCCGTGAGGAGGTCCAGGAGGACCTGCCTCCGCCAAAGTCCCGTGAGGAGGTCCAGGAGGACCTGCCTCCGCCCAAGTCCCGTGAGGAGGTCCAGGAGGACCTGCCTCCGCCCAAGTCCCGTGAGGAGGTCCAGGAGGACCTGCCTCCGCCCAAGTCCCGTGAGGAGGTCCAGGAGGACCTGCCTCCGCCCAAGTCCCGTGAGGAGGTCCAGGAGGACCTGCCTCCGCCCAAGTCCCGTGAGGAGGTCCAGGAGGACCTGCCTCCGCCCAAGTCCCGTGAGGAGGTCCAGGAGGACCTGCCTCCGCCCAAGCCTCGTGAGGAGGTCCAGGAGGATCCGCCTCTGGCCTCGGTTTCCGCCGAGACCTGTAGCTTGGTGCCGCCTCCTACTGATCTGTTTGGCCGGAGCCGCAGACTGCGGACTTCGAGCCGCTCGACTCTGCCTCGTCGGGGCCGTCCACCACGGCGCCCACCTCTGACTCCTCTGTTTGGCCGGAGCCGCAGACTGCGGACTTCGAGCCGCTCGACTCTTCCTCGTCGGGGCCGTCCACCACGGCGCCCGTCTCTGACTTTCCTGTTCGGCCGGAGCCGCCGACCGCGGTCTCCAGGCCGCTTGACTTTGCCTCGTCGGGGCCGCCCTCCTCGAGGGTTTAGTCGGGCGATGCTGCTCCGCCGCCTGCCTCGTCCAGGACGACCTCCACGAAGACTTTTCTTTTTTGCTTAGCAACCGCCTTTGCCTGAGCCCTTAAGGCCAGTGCCTTCTGTTATTTTTTGGGCTCAATTTCAGTTTTTGTTCTACTTAGGATTTTGGGATTTTAGAGTTATTTAGGGGTTCTTGTTTCCTCAGAATTCTTAGTCTCTGTTTTTGCTTTTGTTTTTCCTGCTCCGTTTTAGGATTCTAGGTTTTGCCTTAGTTTCCAAGCTTTGCTTTGTTTCCTCATTTATAGCCTTAGTTCTCTGGTTTTCTCGTTAGTTTACTTATTCATGTTCTAGTTTTCTTGTTTTGCCTTAATTTCTAGTTTAGCCTTAGTCTCATAGTTCTGCTTAGTATTTTGTTTTGGTTTTGCATTAGTTTTATAGTTTTTCTTGTATGTCTTGATCTTTTTCCTAGTTTTTTTTGTTATTTTGATTTTCTAGTTTTTTGCTTCGGTTTTTCTTTTGTTATCCCTACCCTAGTTCTTCTGGTTTTGTTCTATAGGTTAGTTCATGCCTGGTTTTCTAGTTTTTGGTTTAGATCTGTAGTTTCCCAGCGCTCTTTAGGTCCCAGCGCTTCTTAGTTTTGTTTTGGCCCCCTAGCTCTTAGTCCCCTGGCGTGTTTGACGCTCTCCATTCTCCGGAATTTAGACGCCCTTAGTTCCTGGTATTTTTGTTTCCTGGCGTGTTAGGACGCCCTCTGACCCCTGTAGATTTCGTGTTTTTCTGGCGTGTTAGAACGCCCTTTGTTCCCCGGCGTATTTGGACGTCCTCTGACTCTTGGTTCCCCGGCGTGTTAGGACGTTCTCGGTTCCCCGGCGTGTAAGTACGTCCTCCGTTCTTGTTCCTAGGCGTTTTAGATGTTCCTGCTTCCCTCACATTCCGACGTTCTCTTCCCCAAGCCCCGGCGTTTACCTCACGCCCCGGCGGGTTTCTCTTTGGCGTTGTTGTGCGCCCGTTCCTTCCCTTTGGCGCTGTTGTGCGCCCGTTCCTTCCCTTTGGCGTTAAGTACGCCCGTTCCTTCCCTTTGGCGTTAAGTACGCCCGTTCCTTCCCTTTGGCGTTAAGTACGCCTGTTCCTTCCCTTTGGCGTTAAGTACGCCCGTTCCTTCCCTTTGGCGTTAAGTACGCCTGTTCCTTCCCTTTGGCGTTAAGTACGCCCGTTCCTTCCCTTTGGCGCTGTCGTGCGCCCGTTCCTTCCCTTTGGCGCTGTCGTGCGCCCGTTCCTTCCCTCTGGCGCTGTCGTGCGCCCGTTCTTCCCTCTGGCGCTGTCGTGCGCCCGTTCTTCCCTCTGGCGCTGTCGTGCGCCCGTTCTTCCCTCTGGCGCTGTCGTGCGCCCGTTCTTCCCTCTGGCGCTGTCGTGCGCCCGTTCTTCCCTCTGGCGCTGTCGTACGCCCGTTCTTCCCTCTGGCGTTGTCGTACGCCTGTTCTTCCCTCTGGCGTTGTCGTACGCCTGTTCTTCCCTCTGGCGTTGTCGTACGCCTGTTCTTCCCTCTGGCGTTGTCGTACGCCTGTTCTGCCTTGTGGCGATGTTCGCCTGTTCTGCCCGTTTTTGCCGATGTTCGCCTGTTCTGCCCGTTTTTGCCGATGTTCGCCTGTTCTGCCCGTTTTTGCCTTGTGGCGATGTTCGCCTGTCAGCGTCGGTTAGATGCCCTTTGTTGGCCTACCAGGGGCTGTTAGTAACCCCTTTAGTCCGCTTTTGTTTTTCCTTGTTTCAGATCGCCCTGAGTGGGTAGTTTTTTGTTTTTGGCCCACCATCCGTACCACCCTCCACCCACCCTGCTTTGATCTGTTTGGTTTGACCCTAGCCCGCCATCCGTACCACCCTCCACCCACCCTGCTTTGATCTGTTTGGTTTGACCCTAGCCCGCCATCCGTACCACCCTCCTCCCACCCTGTCTCGGTCACCTTGTAGTTTGTTTTGTTTTTTGGTATGTTAGGCCGTCCGGAGACCGGCCTTGAGGGGGGGGTAGTGTCATGGTTGAGTTTGGGTTGGGCTTTGTTTTTCTGTTATTTTCATTTTTTCATCTTTTTTGAGTTAGGTTTAATTTTATTTGTTTTCAGTCATCAGTTATTTTCTGTCAATTTTTCACCTCACCTCCTCAGCAGTCAGTCACACCTGTTATCATTTGCTGGTTAATTAGTCAAACCCTGGTTTCACCTGTTAGTTCTCTATTTAAACCTCCCTCTGTCTTCAGTTCAGCACTGGGCCGTCATCATTCCTCACCTATCCATGCCAGTCCCCGTTTTGCCTTGGAAGCTTTGTTTTGCTCCTGTTGTTAAGGTTAGTCCTGCCAGTTACTCTAAAGACTGTTCGTTTCACTGTTTGTTCCTGGAAAGGCTCTGCTCTGTGCCTTGGTGTCTCTCCAGTTCTGCTAACCTGACTAGCCGCCCTGGAGAAGCTCAGCTCTGGACATCGGTTACTCTCTAGTTCTGCTAACCTGACTAGCCGCCCTGGAGAAGCTCAGCTCTGTGCCCTGGTGTCTCTCAAGTTCTGCTAACCTGACTAGCCGCCCTGGTGAAGCTCAGCTCTGTGCCCTGGTGTCTTCTATGAACTGCTAACCTGAGTGCTATGAGGCCTGCTAGCCGAGCAGCTCTTAGCAAGTGTGGACTCTCTGTCTCCGGGCCGTCAGCTCCTGCCATCACCTTCACTCAGTTTCTGTGCAACCAGCTCCTCATCAGACCTCCACCCATCAACCTTGCAATAAAGACTCTCAAACTTTTAGTCCCGTGTGTGCATCCTGAGTTTATCGGTAAACAAAATCTTGACAGTAACGTTTATTATGATGAGACCTGGAGACAATCAGAGATCCTCTGCAGTAGGAAGCTGGAAACCTGGCAGTGCTAAGAGAAGGCTTACTCACTGCCGAGGCTGATTGTGATCCACTGGACTTATACTCACAGACAGGCAGCAGACGGGGACATAATTATGACAGTGGTTGTTTTTCAGGAGCTAGGCTTGCCCCATCACTTCCAGAGAAAGGAACTCTGAAGGCTTCAGCATACAAGAGATTTTGGACAACTCCATGCTCCCAACTTTGTGGGAACAGTTTTGGAGATGGCTTCTTTCTCTTCCAACATGTCTGTGCGTCAGTGCACAAAGCAAGGTATGTAAAGACATGGATGAGCGAGTTTGGTGTGGATGACCTTGACTGGCCTACACAGAGTACCTGTAGGATACATTAGACTGGGGACTGACATCAGTGTCTGTCCTCACAAATTCACTTCAGGAAGAATGGTCAAAAATTTCCATAAATACTTCACAACCTTGTGGACAGCCTTTCCATAAGAGTTGAAGTCATTATAGCTTCAAAGGGTGGACCAACGTCATAACGAACTATCCTAAACCTTAATCCTATGGATTAAGAACTGGACATCACTTAAGTTCATCTATGAGTCAAGGAAAGGGAACAAATACTTTTGGCAATATAATGTACGTATGTGATGCTCAAGTGAAATTATATGTAATAAACATGCAAAAGTCATTTTCTTACATGCCATGTCCATGGGAAACCAAATAGATCCCCTGCGAAGAACATGTGAAACACATGGCACTACATGTGATAAGCTTGTGAAATCTATAGGATCACATGTGAGGCTCAGACAAAACCCTCAAAACACATAGCACCCACACAGAACCCTTAAAGTGCGTGTGATAAACATGAAAGCTATGGCATTACATTGGATGTTCATGTTAAATCAAATAAATTACATGTGGTGCCTGTGCAAATCCCCTTTACATGCCACTGGAGGAGACTTGGTATTACATGCAATTTGAAATGTGGAACAAAAAAATTCGATGTGAAATTTATTAGCGTAAACTCAATGAAACATGTTTAAGACAAACAAACAATCTTATACAATAAGTGCAACCTCTGATAAAAACGAATCAGAACTTTTCTAAACCTGAAACTTCAGATAAAACTGACTGAGGCTTATCCAGATACCTGTTGATGTTCTAGACATGTGAGGATGAGCTTGGTGCTACTTCAAGATGGTGGATCAACCATCAGCATCAGAGGATAAAACCATACAGCTGTAATACAAGCAGTCTTTGAAGGGTAAGTAGTCTGAAAAACGTTGAAACAAAGGGCAATAACGTTTTTATTTTGAAAAGCAAAACTTAAACAATAAAATGTTATGAATAAGGTTTGCTAACCTGAACATCTACGCCTCACAGTAACACCCAGCAAATCCAGCTGGATCTAGGCTTATTGAATTTTACACTTAAAAATGCGGAGACTCTTGTGGTCGTGTTTTATATCAGCTTCCAGTTTTCAAAACATAATTGATTGTAATTCAAGCAAAAATAAGCCTCTAGAGTTAATCTGTTCCTGATTTAAGTGGGAACGCTGAAAAAAAATGCTCAAAATATGCAGGGCGGACGTATGTTTGTGTGCCTTGTCTCTGACCAGAATGAGCGCCGTAAAGTGAAACACACATATCTGTGTGTATTAATTTAGGAGGAAGACTACTTCATAAGAACAAGGCACAGTTGTTAACCCTCTTAATAAGAATCACCTCCTTTGCAGAGATGAACAGTGGGACATTTCCACTTAGCCTCAGTAAACACACGTTACACTGTTGACCTCTGGTCCCCTGAATCGTCCTCCTAATTGCTGGATGCCTCAGCAGCGGAGCTAAAACATCTCTTCTGTTTGGATGCTCAGCTTCATTAATTTAAGGAAATCCTTTCAAACACAGCTCCATTTCTACATCTGCTCCTGCGTTGACTGTTTTGCTGTGTTTAAAGAAGACAGGGTCAAATTTTCCATCTAAGATTCAAATGTATTTCTGTCTAATCTGAACGCAGGCTCTCATTAAATTCAGTCCATTTTATGATTTTTTTTTTTTTATCCACGTTCTCATGCAGGTTTCAGTCACACGAGTGAGGCAAACCCTGTATGTCCTGCAGCAGGCTAACGGGGGCTGCAAAGCATGTCCAATCAAATGCCAAAAGAGCAGTGAGCCAACCCCAAACTATCTCATAGTTTCTTTCCTCCAATACACTTTAGTTCTGCTCTGAAATGACAGAGTTGCTCTGTGGGATTTAGATAAGAGGGACCAGGAGATAAATGTGGGAAACCCATCGACAGCTATGATAGCAATCCGGTGTCCACATTACTCAGTGCACAATGACATCTGCTGCACCTTTAGATGTGTTTTTTTCTCTCTTACAGATGGTATCTTGCTCAATTGTCTTTTCATATCAAGGAGCGGGGAAATATTGAATGTGAGATTATCGCCCCTTGAGGAGATTTAAGGTTTAAAACGGTGCACAGTCCTTCAGGATCAGATGAAATACTCAAAGCTGATTTTATGGGGGGGTGGGGGGGGGTGCTTTTGAGATTGAACAGCACAAGCAAAAGCTCCTGTCATGCATTTCGTTGGCTGCGCTTTTTGAACGGTTAGGCCAATTATCATATCAGTGCCAGATCATATCGTTCAGATCAGGCCCATTTCCCATGTTTGACATGCAAGATTAAAATCCCACTGTGGCTTGGGAGAAATCTGCACTGCACGCCCGACTCAAACAGAAGAAGAGACGGTTTGGGACAGCCAAAGGATCTCCAGGGTGAAAAACACCAATATTCCCTACATCTAAACATAAACAAATCTGTGTGGACGATGATGAAATATCTTCCCGAAAGATTCTGCACCAAAACCGTCTCCTCAAATGGTTTTCCTCAGGCAATTACACCTTAAGGACTCTATCAGCGTTTCTGGAACAGCCAGCTGTTTCTTGGCCTTGGGACATGCTATCATCACCCCTTTTACGACCTGGTTTTCCCCGTTCTCGCTGTAAGTATTCCAAATGCGCCGGTACGCCTCTCCTGGGCCTGGAGGAAGGGATCTGTTAACAGAAGTTTGTACACATCTGAGCATGTGAGCACATGTTTACATCCTATTATATAAAACTACAAAACCAGGAAAAGCCCTAATAAATGTAGCAGTTTAGCATAACAGAGACACGTCGGTTTAAAAAGCAAAAAAACTGTTGTGATTTGGGAAAAGTGTTTTGCATAAGTATCATTTATAGGACTCTTAATACTCCTTCATGAAACACAGCCAACCAGCTGTCAAGTACTTCTGCAAAGAAATTATCTCCGAGGACAGCTTGCTCTGTATTATAATTAGGAGCAAGCCCTGGCTAAAACTATTAAATTATTCAGTTTTAATAAACCTGCTGTACTCGCACTATGAAAGCAACAAACTGGCTCAAAGTGCACCTTTGGCAAAAAAGAAAGGACATCTGTGCCGGCTGACCTACAGAGATCAACTGTCAGGCCCCTAATATGAGCAGTGCTCCCTCCTCAGCAAAGCGTTTGACCAATGCTTGCCCGACCTGCCAGGGCAGTAAAAAATACTAAATATTTTCTTTCTTGTGTCTGAACAGAGATGTAGCTGGACCAACCACAGGGGAAAAGAAACTCTGGTCTGCTCGAGGGTGATCCAAGTTTGCCTGGGTCCAAACCTTTGGCTCTGTTCACTCCATACTGCCAAGCTGGAAGCAGAGTGTAATGAGCGGACATTTCTTCCAGACATGTTGCTACACATAGGGCAGGATTTGGCATGGTACAATGCCCTAAAAATCTTTTGGACTTTTTCCACATTTTCTGATGTCACAATAATAATCTTCTAAAGTACTTAATGCAGAAAGGCTGGACATAGCTGTGAAGGGGAAGGTATACTGTATGTGGTTTCCCATTTTTACAAAGAGAAATCTGAAATGTGTGGCGTGCATTTTTATTCAATCCCCTTTGGTCTGACACCCCTGCATTAAATCCTGTGCGATCGTATGCCTTCAGAAGGCAAACAGAGCCCACCTGGTTGTAATATAATCTCCTTATTAATCCATCTGTTCTAGGAAGTCCTCAGAGGTTTGTTAGAGAACAACATCACAAAGACAAAGAAACACAACAGACAGGTCGGAGATTAAGTTGTGGATAAGTTTAAAATAGTTTTAGGTTATATTCTAAGCTTTGAACATATTCCAAAGCTAACAAGACGTGGCCACAGGCCAAGAGACTCGTGGTAACTCTGGAGGAGCTGCAGAGATCCATAGCTGAGGTGGGAGAATCAACTAACAGTTATTAGAGTAAGTCACCAATCTGATCTTTTCAGAAAGTGGCAAAGAGAAAAAAAAAGCCATTGATGAAAGACAGCCAGAAGAAGTCCTGTTTAGTTTGTTCTACGTTGGGGCAACTTAAACATTTGGAAGAAGATGCTCTGTCCAGATAAGCCCAGGTTTAAACTTCTAGGCCTTCATGCAAAGCTCTCTACGAAGCAGAGAAGTCATGCTGCCGATCACGCTGAAGACAGCATCCCCTCGGTGGAACCTGGTTGCAGCATAATGATGCTGCGTGGAGGCTTTTCTTTAGCAGGGACCAGGACTGGGATCAGAGTTAATGGGGGAGATGTATAAAAAGTACTACAGGACAGCTGTGGAAAAAAACCCTGTAAGAGACAGCAAAATACTGGAGACTTCTAAGGTTCACTTTCCAGCAGAAAGACAGTTCAGATCAAAGCACACTCATGTGTTAGAATGGCCCAGTCAAAGTACAGCCTTAATCCAAATGAGAACTGGCATCCATCCTGTCTGACTAAGCCTAATGTGATATGCTGTGTTGGTCCATCATATAAAATCTCAATGACATATAGCAAAGCTTGTGGTGATAGCAGGATGTAATGTCGAAAACTTCACAAAGAGTTGTGAGTACTTTTGGAAGGCACTGGATATCACAATTAAATTCTATACATATATTATATCACATTGTAGACTGATGGATAACACTGATATGTTGCAGTCCGAGCCCAGCCTCCCAGCTGCGTAGGAGTTCCTCTCCCGACGCTGATCACATCTAATTTGACCACATGTAAAACTTTGCCACAAAGTGTCTTCATCTCCTGATCAGTTATCATAATCAATGTCATTATGACACCAAAACCAAAAAGTTAAATAAGTCAGAAGCTATAAATATTGTTTTCTGACTCCAACATAGCATCTAGACATGACCGCACCCTTTAATGTGTGTCACTTCACACTTGCTGCTGTCTTTCCGTCTCAGCCGCCACAAAATGAATACATTTAGACAAATCAATAATGGGAACAGCACACTCAGTTAATTTCCTGCGTGCAACGTTTTTTGTGATTTTCAAATGTAACGACTGCTCGTATCACACACAGCCTGGAACTGTAAGTTGCCAGTATTTACGCAGCACGTTGTGGTTTAATATGTCGGCACCATAGTGAAAATATCAGGAAATGAGGAGGTTTGATCGGGCACTCAAAAACTGCAACCAGCAGACCTGAGACTTCATAAATAATCAACACGCTGGTTATGCTGCCCTTGCTCTCAGGCAGTGAGAAACCATCATTTCCATGGTAAAACTGTCAATGTGAACCAGGTGAAATGACTGCCGGGAATCCACTTCTGTCTAGAGCATAGTCAGTGATGAATCCAAAAATTAACGGAAAAACTACTTTCATTTAATTCTTTACTGTAATCCTTCTCCCTGGAAACAAGAAATCAATTGCAGCCTCGCTGAGGCTTTGGAATTATTGCTATGAACAATCACACTGCATCAGAGTCAGTACGAAGCCTTTTAAGTTCTCATCACTACGGGTTTAAATAGAAATTGACATTGTTTTATTCTTTAAAACACAATGCAATGCTCACCTCTGTTACTCACACATGTGGTGACCATGCACTTCCTCCAGAGGTGAAGAAATCTAACATTTAGTCTATTCCTCACAGCATTCAGGTACCTTGGTGATAAAGTCCCTGTTATAACAGTAACGGATAACAAAGGACGCATCAGCGCACAGCCTGTGCACATTTCAAATGGAAGTGCAAGATGACATACGCTAGGTGGTGCACTGTGTAAGTGAGCAAGTTCACTGTATAGGATCTGATCAGAAAAGAAAAGAAAAGCAAAGAAAAAAAATCTGTTACTCAGTAGCGCCACTTGCGCTGGCCCAGCGGCAATACCCATCAGTCTTGTGTTATTACAGCCCTCATGACCACGACCGAGTCAAGGCAGCAATACCTACACACGGAGAGCTGGGTCTGAGCTGTCAGAATAAGACCACCAGCTGCAGGATTACCTGTTACCTACAGTAGGTAACAGGTAATAACAATAACCTTTGGCTTCAGTGCCTTTCTGGACAGAGATGATAACCAAAAACAAACAAATGTTTATTATTATTATTACATTTTACAAACCTAAAGTTATAAGTAATGATATTAACTTAAACATATAAACTACAAATTGTAATTATAAAAAAGTAAACAAATTACAGGCAACGTTAAAAAAAACTAACATTAACAACAGAATAACATTATTATTATTATTAATTATTACATTTTACAAACTTAAAGTTATAAGTAATGATATTAACTTGAACAGATAAACTACAAATTGTAATACTAAAAAAAGACCACAAATTACTGGTAAAGATACAAAAGAGGAACATTAACAACAGAATGACATTATTATTATTATTATTATTATTAGTAGTAGTAGTAGTAGTAGTAGTAGTAGTAGTATTTTTGACTAAGCTGAAAGTTCCTGCACTCAGAAGAGAGGAAGACAGGAATGTAGAGAACATATTTATGTTGGCTGAACCCCTGAGCTTTCTTAAAAAAATAAATCGGCAGGCAGGAGACCGTTATTGTCTTCCCTTTTCTTTTGGTTTATGTCAAAATGTGGCCTTTGGACATTAGTGATTAAAGTAAAACTGAGAGGTGCTCGCCGGCTTTACTTTGGCGGAAATGCCGCCGCGAGCGCGAGTTGTCTCCGCGTCCGTGCCGCCAGCTTGACGGAGCTGTGAGCGCGGATGAGCCAATCGGCTGTGGAAGGCAGAGTTGTCCCTGTGGCCGCCATTAAAGAAAGGAATCCATGAATTCAAATGGAAACCAACAGGAACAGAGGCTCAAATAATGATCAAAATCATCGCTGAAACGTAGGCCGGCGCCAGATTTCGTGACGTTTCGCCAGGATGTGTTTCATTTTGGGGTTAAATTTAGCGACGGAGGAGTGAGGCGAGGCGTTTTTTATTATTTATTTTTTTTAAAGCGGAGACCGTTTTAGGGCTAAGGGGGAGGGGGAGAGTTGCTTCTTTGCTCTCCTTTTCTTTTTGTTTTATGAACATTTTTGCGCTCCCCTTAACATGGTTTTCCGGTGTACTTTTGGGATGTCGGCATAGGGACGGCATTGTCTCTTTTATCCGCTTTTTCCTTTTCGCTCTGGCGGAGGAAACTGCAGCCGGAAGGTTGTTTGTTGAATTAACTCCTCCAGCCAAATGTTGAAGAAAAATATTTGTCGCTGATTAGGCTTGCCCAGAAAACACACACAGCGGCTAATTGTTTTTTTTTTTTTTTTTTTTTTTTTAATTTCCACCTGGACGTGAAAACGATGGAGAGTTGGGTCTCGCAGTGAGGAAGGATGAGTTCTTGTTTCGTGCCGAACGGGGCCAGCTTGGAGGATTGCCATTCCAATCTATTCTGTCTGGTAAGAGATTTAAAACTAAAGGAAAGCAGCCATTTTTAACTAGCTGAACGGGGGCTATGCTAACGTTAGCCACACAGCCATCAGTTGATAGTAGCTTAGCCGGGCTCAAGGCCCTGTCAAGCTGACATTATTGCACGACAGGGTGGTTGGTTTTTCTATTTTATCTTTCTGCTTTGAACCAAACTTATTTTTAAACACTTTGTCAGCTGGCTTCGGTCAGCTGGCTTTAACTTTCTGCCAGTAAACAAAACTCTTGCCCGCTCCAATGCTAACGCTTGCATTGCTACCTCTCGTTAACGTTGACTTTGCCAGAAGTGATGGAAGAGTGTTTTTTTTAGTTAATTCGTTTATTTATTTTACTACTACGAGCCTGTCGGTAATGCTGTTGTCGCACTTTCCTCTCCTCCCCCCCCCAATCGCTCCGGCAACCCTGTTCCTCCCGAACCTGCTGCATTAATCTGCCTCTCGCTGCGCCTCCGCCGTGTCTATCCAGCGGGGAGCCGCCGTCCAAACACTTGATGCTCTCCGCTGAGCGGCTCCGGCTTGCAAGCCGCCAGACCTTTGGACGGTGGCCGCCGCCAGACGGGCCGCTGCTCTGTTTACGTTCAACGCTGACGTCTCTCCTCCCCCCGGACGAGCTGGCGTGTGTCACCGCGCAGCTTGTCCGGACAAGCCTGCCTCTTTAAAGGGCTTTTTCTGTTTTTCGTTCTGTTCCTCGAAAGTTTTATTGCTTTATGTTGCTGTTGTGGTTGTTGTATCGCTTTTGTTTTGTTGTGGTTTTTTTCGACAGTTGTTTGTGGCTTAATCTGCTTGGACTTCATATTCTGCTATCAGCACCACCTAAGGGGACAGGCTGATTATATAATCCTTGGCATTCGGACCACTGGCAGTGCAAACATGCCTCTCAAATGAAACACGTCCCCGCCTTCCTCTGGATGCACTTCTTGGTGTGATCTAGCTGCCAGTGGTGGCGGGTATGAACATCCCCCTAAATAGCTGTGGTCAGATATTATTTAACTCCCCGTCTGAGACTAAACCGTGCATTAAGAGCTACAGCAGCACATCTGGGGGGTGGATGCCTGTTTTACAGTCTGTCCTCTGGCCAGATGACCAAGAAGACGGTGGCAGTGCGTTTGTTGTTTGCAGCGAAGCACACAGGTTCTGCCACTCGTCTGCAGGACTGGGCCTTATAGGTGTCGAGACCGCCGAGAGTTTCCGCTGCTCAGCAGAGACGCGTCGATCGATCTCCCAGAGACTCACAAAAAAATCTTCCAGTGTTCCCTTTTAGTCTGGTTTATTTTGAGCAGGAGTGGAAAGCACAGGGTAAAAGAAACGGGGGGGATGTAACAGCATCTGTAATCAACAGAGATTTTAACACTATTGGCTGCAGAGCGGCTTAATGTGTCCGAGACGGGGTAGGAGGACGTAAAAACGTGTTAAATCCCTTTATTAAATGTATAAAAACTAAGAGCTCCTGTCCTTTTCAATTTGTAAATACATGAAGCAAGAACCTGTTCTTCAATGGAGATGCTCTAACAATCAGAATGGGCATGCGCGACCTCTAAGAAATCTGGAGATTGAAGCCGACGACAATAAGCCCAGTCGCTGCGGTTCTCCTTTCGAGTTCTCCCCCTAACCAGATCCCTGAGTATGTTCCGCAGTGACCAGAGCTGCATGCGGCCGGGTGAGACGGACTAACTGAAGCGTTGTCCCTCCCTCAACGCCGGCTGCGCGCTGCCAATCAGCTGGCTTGCAACAGTTTTTCCCGTGCTTACCAGAGCTCCAGCGGACTGCTCGGAGGTCTGCAAACTGAAGGAGCGCTGCACAATGGTGTCGTTTTCTGCACAAGGTTAGCAGCTGAAAACGTGGCAGGTGTTCATTTCAGATTTTCCCTCTAGTCTGTGTATAGAAATCAAAACATTATCATAGGTGTACTAATTAATGCTATTTTAGCAGCAACACAAACTGCTTCTGCTTTTGCGTTTAAAATAAAACACATTTTGTTTGTGTTTCATATTTTCTATTGAAGTGCTATGATGCCACGGAACAATTATATTTTTACTCAGCACTATCACACTGTGATGAACTCATACCGGCCCATGCCTACGTTTACAGTGACCGGTCAGTTTCATTTGCTGCACATAAGGCCTCCACCAAAGGAACTTCTTTATTGGACCTGAAGTGACTAAATGCAGCAATCTTTTGATATGTTTGCTTACATATCAAAAGATTGCCAATCCCTTTCTGTTGCAGTGACAGGACAGTGAACTGCACAGATCATATACATGTAGCTGTAACCAAACGGAGACGCGAGCAAGTGCGGAAGTGCGTCGCCGCTGATGCTGACATTAAAAGCATTATAATAATAACAACACGATGAAATCCAACCCTGCTTTTAGCGCACACCGCCACGGCTCCCGAGCTGTCCGCCCTTTTAAAGGTAACATTTCTCTGCAGAACATTCCCACTCTCTGTCGGCACGGCCGCTGTCGGCTCCACTGTGTGCGCTGAACTCCTAATTATAATGCATCATGTAAGGCTGGTAGTTGCGGTGCTGTGCCCGTCTGACTAGCGTTTCTCTGCACGCCGAGACTAAGCATAACACCACCGCTCCTGGGACTCGCTCGCTCGACAGAGTCCACTTTGTGGTTTTTATGGCAAAAGAATTCCAACACGCTGTGGTGGTTTATCCCCCATCCGTCTATCCCGGAGCACGGGAGGGTCGGATTATTGAAAGTAAGGCGATGGGAGCTGACTGTACCTGTAGGACTTTTGCATGTTTAGCTGCTTTTCTTCTAAATCTTGATCTGTTCTATCGAAAGCGTCCAATGTCGGGGGATCTCTGACTTCTGAAGAGTAGAACTAGACGAGAAAGACTGAATTTGCATGCTTTTAAGAAAGGAAATGCAGAAACACCTGTTGGTTTCAAGTTCAGTTCATGGCGGGGTTGATTAGGGCAGGAAGGTGAATGGCAGGGAAAGGAAGGCGGCCGGTCTGGAGCATCTGTGGCGTGATTTGGGCAGCCTCACCTGTTGTCTCGCGTCTCGAAAAGGCAGAAGCGCAGCTGCTTGAACACAGTGTTCCCTATTCAGACCCAGGACCCAAAGTTGCCAGAGGGAAGGTAGGCAGCTGGCAGGAGGAGAGCTGGCAACCCCCAGCTATAAAGTATGCGTTACCTCAGTAAAACCTCTCCTCTGGACCCAGTGGCTTTGGCCTCAGAATCCCGGCTCATGCGCCAGCGTCATTCCCGGCTCCGGCTTTATGAAATCTAAAACTGCTCATGGCTGGGTGCACTGCTGGGAGACTTCCCTAGAAGTTGCTCACATACCTGAGTATTTAGTAAGAAACAAGCAGGAAGGGAAGCTGTGTTGACTCACAGGGCTGGAAATGTCTGCGCTGCACTCACACACTGCCTGGGAAGCATGGTTGCTGGAAGGAAACACTCAGGAATCTTTGGCACTCTGCTGGGTTTTTTAACTCGCGGTCTGTTACTAATTTATTTAAAACAGTGCTAACAGTACAACTGCAGATGGCAAAGCTATCTTTGGGAGCAGAGCTGTGCCGTGCTGCCCCCCCCCCCCCCCCCCCCCCCAATGGCCCAGGGGATACAAGGACACTTTGATCAAGAATGTATGTTCTTGTGCACAAAATCAGATTAAGCTTAGCTGCAAAATAACAGTTACAACCACTAAAATCATAGGTGGACTTAAGTAGAGATGCAACAATCAAAACACGGTGGTTAATTTTCCTTTCCTGCAGTTTATAAAAAAAAAAAAGCTTTGACCGAACGATACCGGTTGTAGTTTATTCTGATTTCCCTTTAAAGCAAAAGGTAGGTTTGGCATGATGAGTCTGTCAGCACAAAGATAAATCAGTAGAAGATGATTAAATTCTGTTAGCCCAATCCTGGACGACTGACACCATCTTATTTACTCAATGTTTACCGTGCAACAAATCTGATTTCTTAACCGACTTCAAATGGACAATTCTAATCGAATCTGGGCGAAATGGAGAATATATAGGCCAGAATATGTCTGACCTCCATACACTTTCTGGAGAAGAAACACATTTGGGTTGTATACACCTCTTGTTTATGGTCTGGTTTTTGTTGTATTCTTGTTTGTATAAATATGTATGTATATATAAAAAAGAAGGTTTTAAGGCATGCAAACATTATTCAGAATATCTTTATTGGCCTCCCTGGTTGAGTAAGCATGTATGCTGGGAAAGGAGATGTCACCCCTCCCTGTCAGAGATCAGTCACTGAAAAACAGGTTTTTATTAAGATTTCGAAATGAAAACGATGATCAGAGTTGGCGTTTCAAAGTAGATTCGGCATCTTCCCTTGGCGATTAGTGTTGCCAGCTCTGCTAAGGTTTAAAGTAGCACTCTCTGCACGTACAACCTACCAAATAGAGACATTTACTTTATGTCTCGTGCTTAAAAGGTCTTCCTTTGGAGCAAAGCGGAGCTGAAGTCCAACTTGGTGAATAAACCTGATTCTGATCTGTGGCGTTTCCAAAAATATTCCAGCTTGATCCATGATAAGTCCATACTGAATGCTGGAAGGGACGGCGAGCATTTCCTTCTCACACCAGGCTCAGGGTACCGATCCAAACCCTTCTTGTGTATATTGTCACAGTGTGACGTTGTTGCTGGCTGGCCTGCTCTTTCAGACCCTTCTCCAACATCAGAAACCCAATATTATAACGTTGCGAGCAGACGCTTTTTTTAAAATGTTATTTTAAGCAGGGGTTCCCCCCTCGGTCTCTGCAGTCTGCACCTGTGGCTGCTGACAATAACATCAATACACCTCATAAAACCATCGTTTTTTAGGGTGATTGTGTAGTTGTAATAATCATATCGGTATCCGCTCATATAATGTGGTCGGATCAGAGAGTCCTGGATCGGAGCATCTCCGTCGTCATGTGCTCAAAGCTTTGCTCTCCCTTGCAAACTGGACGAGCAGCAGACGCGTCTCAGCATGCCTTAGAAAAGAGTTTCTTTTAAAGTAGCTTTTTAAGCTAATTAAAGTGCTTCGTCTGACTCGTTCAAACCAGATTGTTGGTATCAGAACAACCTGCTGGTTTCACTGAAGCTGGAAACTCCTTGACTCGTTAGCAGCGGACCACTGGTCAGGTCAGGCTGAAAAACAGTTCGGTTCTGTTTATCGGATGATTTGTTGATGCATATTTAATGATGGATTTCTGTTCACGGTGCATCAATCTGCAGTGCAAATCACCGCGCCCATGCTTGCACACAGTTAACGTTGTGATGAAGAACTCAGCGCTGCAACAACCCTTATAAAGCTGCTGTTGACGCCTGGTGGTGGGGGGATGAAAAGATCAACTTTTAGTCTTTCCACAGTCACACGTGGCAACGTTTGACCACCGTAGATACTTGGCGTCGTGTTTAAGTAGCTTAAAGTCTTGAGGGAGGAGAACAGATTTCATTAAAAATGACTTTGGAGTAGCTTCGCTAATTCTTCCAACAGGTACAGGTCCTTCATAGTGAACAAAGAGTTTCACCGAGCACGACCGGATCCTGCAGGGTCACTGCACGCGTACAGTCGTATGCAGTCGGATGAGACAGGGCAACCTCTGCCAGATGCAGCAAGTGTCGTCTTGCTGCATCTGGCAGGGATTCATGCAGCTCTCTGATTACAGGGTGTCCAGACCGCTCCTGAACGATCAAAATGTTTAGTTTAATGTTTTCTGGGTTCGACTGTTTCGGCGCACACTGATTCTGAAGCTAAACACAACAAATCAAGTTTGTCCTGGTGATGAAAGTAATAAAGGGGCCGCTTCTGGAAGCTGCTTGCAGTCTCGGTAGTTAACGCGTGTTATTTGTTTCTTTTCTTCCAAAGCGGGAACAATTTGCTGTGCGCTCAGGTGCCTTCCTCGTTGAGGAGCCGCAGGAGAGATGCGCGCGTCCTGATAGCATCAGAAACTGTCCCGGGAAAGGGGGGGGGGGGGAAATAAAGGTCACGTAATGTAAGACGAGGAGGCCAGCCTGCTGCTCCTGTTGGCTAACAGGAGCAGCAGCTGTGGCCGCGGCGCTAATCAGCATTTTAGCCGGGCCTGCAACCGCGGCGGCTAAATCCCTGCATCGAAGCGGGTCAAACCCAGGGTGACCACAGTGTTTGATCAGTTGTCGGGTCTTTTTGACCCGTGTGTTCAGTTGCACTGTGGAGACTGGGGGTAATTACGGGCAGCTCTGTGTGCTGCTTCACAACTCTGACTGGAGCAGACGGTGAAACACTTCTCATTGCTACCATTTAAAGATTAGTCATTTTGCATAAATAGTGGTGCCTTAGCAGTTGTTAACCAGTCGCCCAGCGCAAAGCATATTAAACTGGATGTGCCGGGAAAACAAAAATATTTCATGCATTACAGTAAACTCAAGGAAAGCTTAAATGTTATTTGTTTGGCATATTGTAGGAATAAAAGTATTGTAGCTTTTTATTTATATGTATTCATAGAGAAAATTGAGGCAGCAAAGCAGTCACCCCTAAGAGGCGACGAGCAATGGCAGCAGACTAGACGGCAACAGGTGGGACTTCAACGCTGAGTTCAGATTTCAGTGTTGACGGAGCCTAATGCTCTGCAGGCCTTTTTCTCTTCATCTGAACTGCAAATGTCCACTTGCCTGATGTGGGTAATGGTTGAGTGGCAGCGGGGTGCCGTGTTTTCAGGGAATGCATTATGAGCTCCTGGACTTTTTCCTGGACGAAACGTCCCGGCCCGGTGTCTCTGCGTGCCCTGGAAGCTGATATCACTTGGTCTCGTGTTTGATAAACTGAGAGAGAAACTCCCGCACGGGCTGATTACCATCCTCAGGGTGCGCCACCGTTTGAAAACGTAGTTCCTAAACCGCGACAGTATTTCCTTCCTCATGTGTCCAAGGTGTGAAGTTGTTTAAGTGAGACGGAGAGGAGGCAGTGCGGTGACCAGCGCTTTCTCCCACTGTGTGGAGCATAGAGAATGGGAGGCTTGGCCCTGCTGCACACTGCTGGTCAGCTGGCCAAGGGGAGCCCATGCACTTCTCCCCCAGCTACAAGGCAAACAAATGTTATCAAGAGAACAGAAGTCAGCTCATAGTCCGTGCAAAGAGCAGTTCAGCTGTTTCAAATGTAAGACCAAAGTGGTAAATGAGCGTTATCTGTAGCATTAATAGAACTTAAGTGGTAATAGTTCTAGTAATAGGAATAATTGTTGCGTTTATGCTAGAAATAAACAAAACCAACATTTTAGGTTTGAGTTTTTGTTGTTAAAGTTGATCACGCAGTGGCGGCCTCATGCTAGTCCGTGTCTGTTATCGTCCTCTCCATGTCTCTGATAAATGAGGATGTATAGATTCACTTTGACATCATGGTGCCGATTTGAGTACTGACCAGCAATTGGAGGCGTTTGTGTGGGAAACCCAGTGGTTTCCCTTGCTGCTTGCAGGTTGTCGTGCAGGGAATGATGTCCATCTCAGCCGGTCTGTAAGGACCCTGAGATTTAACAAATGAAATCTGGCATAGTTGGAGATCTTCTGTTTCCGTTTGCGCTTCAAAAGCAGAGAGGGAATCATTTCACCACTCAGCGGCACTTCTCTTTTAGCAAAACATGCACATTCCTCCTCCTCTTAAATAAATCCACTCTTTTCCTTCTTTTCTTCGCTAAACCAATCATTTCCCATTAAACATTCTTTTAAGATCCCTTTTTGTTAACAACTCCTGCCGTTTAAATGCTCCACTCAAATGGTTCAAATTGAGTTTGCGGTGGATATGTACTTGGAAATGTCACTGTCTACATACAAGAACTCACAATAGGAAATAGTGTTTGTCTAGAGGGGCCTTTAATCTTCTATATAAATATGAGAAGGGCTTTTTTATTATCCTTTAATGTCAAGCAATTACCCTCTAACTGTATCCACTTCTGTTCACTGCCATTTAGATCTGACCTGTAAGAGCAACGGGGAGCTGCATCTCTCCGGCTATTCCTCTTCATCAGTGACTTGGGCGGATTTCTGCCTTTTAGACTTTGCTCATCCATGATAAGAATTGTTTGTGAGAACAATCTCAGGCACAAAGCCCACAATTGTATGAAAACAGAACAAAAACGGACGTCGTGTGCGAGGGTATTTGGGCCATGGCTGCAACACTGAAAGGGTAACTGAAACTCTCATTTGAATGCGTGGTGTTTATTTTTTTTTTAGACCGGTGTATCGGCGCTTGTTCGGTAGCTCTTCAGATTCCTCTTTCACTGAGCAGAACATACGAGTGTCAGAGCAATTTTGCCGGGAGGGGGACAACACACGGCGGAGGACTGGATGAGGTCATGAGGACGACGCGGGGCGCTCGCCTCCAGATTGTCTGTCTTCACTGCTTACGGTCTGGTTTCACAGTCAACCGTCGTTTCCACCCTCCCTTTCCATTGTGTGCACAGATGTTTCCGAGCACGGCGCAGGTGTGAGGCAGTGCTTCTCACACTCCAGCAGGAAAGAGCAAGCCAACCGTGGCCCCACCTCTGTCCCTGCGCTCAGACCGAGCTGCACTGACAGAGTCTCCCAACGCGGCGGCAGCCAGCGCGGCGTCTTTAGAACTCCCCAGGAAGTCCGATCACTCGTCAGAGGTCGCGTTGTGATACTTACGCTGTGCTCTTTCGTGAAACTAGGACGTGAAGCACTGATGAGTGGTGTCTGCTGTTGCTGGCGTTGGGTGGTAAATGAACGTTTGCCTCATGTTGTTTGACGCATAACGTAAAGCAGTTGGATCAAAGTTCTGAGGTCCTGCATGTGACCTTCAGAGTCGGCTTGTCCAGGTTGGTGTTGTGTGGACGGTGTGTTGAGGTTTCCCCCAATAAGCCTTCCTTCTAATCGGTCGTCAGTGGGTGTTAAATAACTATATAAATATTCTGTCTCCTGATTTTTTTTTTTCCTTAAAGCTTTGTTAAAAAAAAAATAAAAAAAATAAGCTAATAATAAAAATATGAGATTTAACAGCCTTCCAAATACTTTATTCTTAGCTTCCCACCATGAGAGGTCATTGATTTTTCTAATATTAAGAGTAGTTACAGGAATACAAGTTACTACAAGTTTTACAATTAATTCATAATAGCCAAATGATGGAGTTCACATAAACTGGTTTTACCATCTTATGTTAATGGTTAGGGCTGGACGATACAGAAACAAAGCGATAAAATAGAAATCCTATTGATCCATAATTCAAAATTCAAAACATATACTTTAAGTGCAGACCGGGCCGTTTGATGCTGTTGCTTGAAGACCTATTTTTAGATAAGAATCACTGAATTCAAACTCAAGCCTTTATTCAAGCAACTTTTTACCAAAACTACAAGTTTTTAAAACAGAATAAAGAACGCGTGCTCTCTGAACCTTTAGAAGGGGGCGCAGCGTTCCTACATGATAGGTTAGAATGCAAAAGGAAGGAAAATACCCTTATTTTGCTATTGAACCACACTCAATCGAAATATAGTATTATTGAATTATCGTCCTGTTGGCCCTATTAGTGGTTAGCGCTGCAAAACAATTTCTCTTTGTGAATTCCCTGGAACCTTTCAGCTTCTGACCACCGACTGCTAGTGAAAGAGACTGTCAGCCCCAGCTACTGCTTTAAAATACAACATCCCTACTAGGTTAGATAAACACGGAGCACACGGACTGCCTCAGCTGCCAGTATATTGCTTTTGACTATTTGTTAGGACCGTTTTTAACTCAACATTTACAGCATAAACATGGCTGAGATTTGGTTTTTGCAGAGGATTTCAGGTCTCTACAGTAGTAGGAGTAGAGTCTCAGAGACGGAGAGTAGAGCGAAGGTGATCTCGAGCGAAGAGGAGAGAGAGAGAGAGAGAGAGAGAGAGAGAGAGGAGCAGGAGAGAGACGAGATGTAGATAGAGAGAGAAAGCTGCTTTCTCTATCATCTCTCGTCTCTCTCTCTGCTATCTCGATATCTCTCTGTATCTCTCTCTCTCTCTCTCTCTCTCTCTCTCTCTCTCTCTCTCTCTCTCTCTCTCTCTCTCTCCCAAATAAACCAGCAGGTCTTAGGAAACGGATCGTCTGATCGCCCGTTTAAAGCTTCCTCCGATATTCATTTTAAGCATCAATGGTTCACATTGCGTCTTCTTCACTCAGTAACAGCTTCCCCACCCAGCAGTGTTGTGGTCAATGTGGCACGGTGGAGTTTAATGATCAGAATAGATGTTTTGGGCCCACGAATCGCAGCTCAGGGCCGCTCAAGCTGAAATCGTCTGGTTCTGATTGCTAGCTGATTGAAACCTTTTGCTTCTCTTCAGCTTGCTGTCGCTGGAGACTTTCTTTCTCTTTTTAATGGTTCCTTGAATTAAAATGGGCTCATGATTAACACGCGCCTGAATCCCAAAACTAGACCATGAAAGATGTCGTTACCGCTGCGTCATCTGGGCCACTGACCTGTTCCCCTGGGCCACCCTTGGCTCCAGCTGACGACAAGCAGATCTGCGTTGGCAGTCCCCAGTGCCTCCGCCGCCGTTCCTTCCAACGCCACAAATCTCTCAGCTTATCCTCACTCAGGCACAAGACCACGGCCTCGCCACGGCCACGAGTAATCACCTCTACACGATCCATGCCTCTGAACCTGAGCTAAGATATCCCCCTGAATTGCAGTGGATTAATTGGTTGAATATACAACAGGCAGGCTCAGTCGCGTGCCCGAACGACGGCGGACTTAACGGCTGTGTGATGACCAGACCCGTGTTCTCCCAGATTAGCGTGTACGGCGGCAGGAACTGATATGTGTGCCTGAAGGCGTTGTGCTTGTGTCGTAATGTAGCTGGCATGTGGCGCCTGTGTTTAGGTAAACATGGGTCGACTGTCGGCACTCGGTTGATAAGCAGCGGCCCGAGCCGGCAGTGAAGCGCAACGTTCCTGTTTTAACACTTAATAACCCCGCTGGTGATTTACTGCCTGCGGGTGGTTTCTGCGTCTGGCTTGGCTGCATAAAAGCAGAGTCCACCAATAACACAGAATCCAGCACTGAGAGCTTACCAAGCTGAATTATTTAAAGGTGGGACGCTTTGAACATTTTGCTCTGTGTCATCTTTGAAACGAGCAAAGCTCGTTCCTCGGTCCGGAACAGAACCAAACCTCCGAGCGTTTTGTCACGTTACAGTCATGAAAATTCAAGGTATTTAAACAGGATATTTACTTACTTGGAAAGCACAAATTTGTACTTAATATTGAAGCTGAATGAATGTTATATATGGATGTTCTAATTACTTAAATTAAAAATCTAAAAAGTGTGGCATGTGTTTATATCAAACCCCATTTACTCCTGATACCCCTGAATTAAACACAGTGCGACCATTTGCTTTAAGAAGTTGTCTTACTTCCCTGGTGGCGGGGGAGCAAGCGCTGGTGTGTCATCCTCTGGGTGGTGTAGAGCAGCTCGAAGGGGGCTGTTGGTCAAGCCAATAAAAGCTAACGTTAGCTAATGTGGTTTGCTGCTGCACGGTGAGGAGCTTCATTGACTTTTCTATGCTGCTCTCAAACATCGGCGTCGTACTGAGCGTAGCGGTCGAATTTCAGCGTAACTTTGACGGCTGTCGGCGTAGCGATCCATCATGCTGAAATACGCTGGCCAGAACCCTGGAGCATTACGTCTCATTATAAATGCAGCTCTTCTGTTTCTAGCCTCAGATGTTGCTTAGAGAACAAACAGCATCATGAAGACCAAGGAAGACAGCAGACGAGTCGGGGAGGAAGGTTTGGATAACCTTGAAGCAAGGTTAGGTAACAAAATGATACCCTGGGGTTTACTACAGAAGCAGTTGAGAGGCCCATGGGGCCTTTGGAGGAGCTGCAGAGATCCACTGCTCTGGCATGGAAATCTGTTAGCAGGACACCTGATAAATGTTTACCACACATGTTTAGCCTTTATGGAATAGTGAGAACACAAAATCCACCGTAAAAACAAAGCAAAAAGCCTTAAGTTGTCAGGTTTTAACCGGACTCAGCAAACGTGGAAGAAATCTGCTCGATAACCACCTCTGCACACGTTTTACAGCCGGCGTGTAAAACACGGTGGCAGCAGCGTCATTCTGTGGGGATGCTTTTCTTCTGCAGGGAAGCGTTCCTGACCTGATGAGGAGATGCGTGCAGCTACAGTTACAATAGTGACAAAATGCTGGAAAAGTGGAACGGGGATGAATACGTTTGAGAGCCATTTCCCCTCCCATTTCATCGCTTCTTACATCTCTTTACAGCAGCAGTCATATACACTCGCAGGAAGTGCTATCCCATCACGCTGACTATCTCCCTTTTCCTCCAAAAAGGGCTAAATTGCACCTGAACCAGCGAATCCTCGCTCTTACAGTGGTTTCTCGTTCCCTCCCCTCCGTTGCAGGCTGACTTGACGGGGATCAAATGGAAGAAGTTCGTGTGGCAGGGTCCCACCTCCGCTCCCATCCTCTTCCCGGTGACGGAGGAGGACCCCATCCTGTGCAGCTTCAGCCGCTGCCTTAAGGCGGACGTGCTGAGCGTGTGGCGGCGCAGCCAGCGGCAGGGCTGGAGGGAGCTCTGGCTCTTCTGGTGGGGAGACGACCCGAACTTCGCCGATCTGATTCACCACGAGCTCGCAGGTAAGGGCCCTCCGGCGTCCGTGTGTAATGCTGCTTATTTAGCTGTGCTGTCGGAGCCTCTTTATGTTTCCACTCTGCTTTTATAGAGGTTATGGAGGGATGCCCAAGGTGCTTGTAGTTTTTCTGTAATGGAGGTCAATGAAACTGGGCAGCTCGGGGGAGGAAAAGGGTCTTTAAGAGAAAATAACCTACTCTGCTGCTACAAGAGCAAAGACAAAAAAAAATAGATGGGCTGTGAATATAAAATTCCCTTTATCTGTGAAACTTTCTTAGATGCACCCAAGGTTATACAGCTATAAAGGAATGATGTCTTTAGAAAACGTGCTGCTCAGAGCTTTTATAAAGGAAACACTTGAACATGATGTCAAGATTTGTTATTGATTACTTCATAAAAAAAAGGAAAAAAAAAATTTGAGTGGGTGATTGTCAAGCAGGCACCAGAGGGATGCCCTGTAAGTGAGAGCAATAAGGAAGTGGTGTTGTCTGTGTAATCCAATACCTCCCTCCTGCCCCTGCCTTTACCCCTCAGCTGACTGATAATCCAGCCAGCCAGGCTGCCAGTGCCAACATCTGCAGGGCATCCCGGGTTCCTGGGAGACACCGGGCTACGTGCTCTGCACCCCCCCACCCCCACCCCCCTGCATGCTTACCACAGAATTTACAGATCTCTGGCAGCAGCTGCCCGGCGGCAGATAATGCAGCACTTTACATTTTAGACCTAGCGTCACGTGTCGCCGCTCTACAGAGGAAGCATAGGTGGACGGTCATTACTTGAGCGAGAAGGAGAGGGTGCACGGGCAGAAATGAGGCAGATGCGTGCAGTCTCCAATTGCTTCGTTTTTTTTTTTCCTTTTGCGTAAGAGCAATGGGAAATTGGATGGAGGAAAGGCCATCTTCATGCACGTTCTCTGCCATGTAACATGCAAAGTGTGCTGTGTGAGCCACACACAGCCTGTCTGGGACCCTCTTTCATTATGAGACTTTGTGCCAGAAGTGGAATCAGAATGGGCGCTGAAGGCTGCGATGGGCAGCTCAGTCAAGCCTAACGGGTTGCCGGTAATAACCTGAAGCAGTCGGCTCAGGCCGGTCTGATGGAGAGTGTTTCACTTCAAGCTGGGGGATGAGTAGTTATGGAGCATCTTAATTCGTAGGTTGCTGGAGATGCGGCTATGTTGAAAGGAGGTGGAGTATATCTCAAGTGTTCTGTCGATAGAAAATTGCAAATTGACTGTTGGCAGTCTTGTAATAATCTTACATTTTCTTGGTTTTCCATCAGGAGCCACATGTGTGTTTCACGCTCCCTGCTTCTCATGTTTGACTGTTTTGGATTAAATCATTCTCAGATGGGTGGCATATTGTTTTTGATTCTTGATTCCCTCTTGATTATACATCAATTCTTTCTGATCCAGATTGAGCCTTTTTCTCTCTCTCTGACAGTGCAGTTGAAACACTGGTTCTGGACTGGCGCCATGTTTTGATTCATTTCTCACAAAACCGTTGAAGGCATGTTCTGGCTGATTTCCAGTCAATGGGTTTTAAAGATCTGGCCTACCCATGCAGGATTTTAGGCAATTGCACTTTTTCCAAGAGCTCCTAGTAGCGTTTTATTTTGGTTTGTTTGTTTTGGATTTCTGCATAATTTGAACTGTTAACTTTGAAAGGTTTATGGTAAAAATCAAACAGGTATTTCTCAAAAACAGAGGAAAATGACAGAGTTGATTAATCTCTGCTTCACTGAAAATCTACAGATTCTGTAGAATGTTCCACATCATTATGATAGAGAGAGAAGAATGGTATATTTCACAGTAAAACTTTAGAACAAATTATTGTTCACTATTTTTTTATTTATTTGGCAAATGTGGTGATTACAATATGACTTGAGATAACTGAACAAATACTTAATGTTGTTAAAGTGTTTTTGCTTTGGAGTCATTCCAAACGTGGACCCTAGATTTTGAGTTGTCTGTCCAGATACTGAGAAAAATTAAATGTTTCCATCTGAACAACTTGGTGATAGTTCCAAAAGTTGCATCTGGCTACATCTGCTGTTTTATGAAAGCTTTTTTTGGTTTCCTGGGGACTTTAACTGAACATCTACATGCCCTCTTAAAGCTACAGTAGATAACATTTGTATACATCTAGTTTTTACATATTTTTGAAAACTCCCCACTGCTGCTTTAAAACATTTAATGCTGCACTAAACGATGGTCTGGTTTGTCGGCTACAACTTGCTTCAGAACTTCACAGTAAGAGGCATAATGAGCTCCTGGTCATCAGCTCCATGCTCAGTTTATCTCTGGTCAAAACAGCCTGTTAGCTTGTTTTGTATTTATCCCGTTCTTTTGAGGACCACTGTGAGCGCACACATCCAAATCTCTATGGAGATAACCGGTCCTGGGTACCCGTGCTCAAAACAGAGTATGCTTCTGTCCTGTCTCAGCGCTCTTTGATGCTTTGTACAGAACATTTTAAAAGAGTCTGGATCTCTGTTACTTCTGACTATTGAACTTCCACCAAGCGACCTGCCAGATGGATGCAGATCCACAAAATAATATGCAGCTGTGTAGGGTGATTTTAAAAATGCACAAAATGTGCATGTATAGTTATGCTTAGAAATAACAGGTTATACACAATAAATAAAAAAACAGCAGAGATGTTAAACTCTGATTGAGTTTGTTGTGAGCAGCAGAGATTATAAAGTCTTAATAGCTGCTGCTCTGATAGCGCTCCTTTGTGCATTTAGGATGCAGCAGTCTGTCACTGAAGGAGCTCTCCCGCTCTGCAACTTCTTCGTGGATGAGGGAGAGGCACTGTGCAACATCACTGTTATTTTTATCAGAGTTTTTCTGTCTCCCACCACCTGCACTGGGTCGGTTGGGCATCCTTGGACAGAGCTGGCCCACCGGATGAGCTTATCTTAACCGCTTCCTCTCAGCTGTAGATAAGCTGCTGCTCCTACAAACCACACCATGGAAGATGGCTGATGCCACCACAGAGTCAGAGCAGGTCTTCTGGAGAGCGCCCCCTGCTCTCCAGAAGACCTCAGCCTCCTCAGCATGTAGAGTCTGCTCTGACCCTTCCTGTAAAGAGCATCGGTGCTGTGACTCCAGTTTATTGTTCTGGTGAACACCCAGGTACTGATCATTGTCCATCAGTTGTCAGTGTGGTTGTTCTGCACCTGTGGAAATACACTGCTTCTAGTCCACAGAGTCCTGGGTCCACTGTAGACATTGACCCATACAGGTTTCTTTAAGGCAAAGCATGGATGTCGTGGAATTCTTTTGTTTTTTAATTAACAAAAAAACTAGGTCCATGCTGATCTGGGTCCTTTATCAGATTATTAGACTCAAACAGCAACAAACCTAGGTGTGAGACTGGACAATGATTTTAAACTTGATGCACGGATTAAATGTGTAATCAAGTCCAGTTTTTATCATTTGAGACAACAGGCTAAAGTTAAATCTTTTCTTTCACGGCATCATTTTAAGATTTTAATTCAAGCTTTTATTACGACTTGTTTAGATAACTGTAACGCTCCTTATGTTGGGCTGAGCCAGTCTTTAGTTAACCGAGTTCGGCTGGTTCAGAACGCTGCTGCACGTCTTTTAACTGATCCAAAGAAACAAGGACATATCGCTCCTGTTTTGGCGTCACTACATTGACTTCCAGTTCGTTTCCCAATACATTTTAAAGTTATTTTATTTGTTTTTGAATGGTCTGTCCGACCTGATTCAAACGTATGCTCCCTCGTGCTCACCCAGGTCGGCAGATCAGTCACTGTTAGTCATCCCAAAGCCAAAGAGGAAGATGAGAGGTGGGCGAGCGTTTTCAGTCGCTGCCCCCAAACTGTGGAATAAGTTAAACAGGCTGACTCACTTACTGTTTTTAAATCTTCTCTTAAAACACATTATTTATCCTTGGCTTTTAACTCAGTTTGAGAAGTTGTTTATTTTTTATTTTATATTTTTAGTTATTGTTATCTGTTTTTATTAGTTTTATATTTGTTTTTTTGTTTTTTTTTGTTTATATTAGTGTACAGCACTTTGGTCAGCGGTCTTGTTTTTAAAGTGCTTTATAAATAAAATTGTACTGCATTATAGGGCTGATATCTAATTTTTACTGCTGATTTTTAATTTTTTTTAATTTGTGGACGATTCTTGAAGTCGATATTGCTTTTCTTCCTCCATTTACTTGATAAAAATGAAGCAATGATCTTAATGAAGGTATCACAGTGAGAAAGGAACTTCCTTAGCTCAGTGGGGAGAAGGAGGAGAAAAAACACTGATGGTGCTGTACGTGTAATTTGGTAGTAGTTTTCATGTGCCCACATGTGGCAGCTCACCAGCTGGGGATCAGCCGTGGAGTTTTAGATAATAGACCGCCCAACGGATGCATGTATTGGCCGTTGGCTATGGGAGAAAACAAAACACACAAATATTGGCCGGCCGATGTATCGGTCAACCTCTAGTCCACTATCTGACGCCTGAGTCATCCTCACCTGTGATGAGACCAACTGTGAGAGTCAGCAGAGAACTTCTGAAGGTGGCAGCCTGGGAGGTTGATGGAGATGTCTGCAGTGCAGAGGGTGAACAGAAACGGTGCCAGCACAGTTTCCTATGGGCCGGTACTACAGACCAGCCTGTCAGAGACACAGCCTGTGCCCTCACATACTATGGACAGTCAGTCCAGCATCACGGGACAGGTGGTGGTCCACTTCTGACAGCCCCAGCTTGTCCTTCAGAAGTCCCAGCTGGATGGTACTGAGAGCACTGAAGAAATCAAAGAACATGATCTTCACAGTGCTTCCAGGCTTTTCCAGGTGGGTCAGTGTTTGGTACAAGAGGTAGAGGATGGCATCATCCATCCGGATGCCAGGCTGGAAGGCAAACCGCAGCAGGTCCAACTAAAACCTGACCAGGAAGCAAAGATGGTTGAGGACCAACCTCTCCAGGGTCTTCATCAGATGTGAGGTCAGTGCTACAGTCTGGAGCTGCTGAGGTCCTTTGGATGTGTGGTCTTCGGCATGGGTGCCAGTCAAGAGGTCTTCCACAGCTCTGGTACCTACCTCCAACTTCAGGCTCATGTTGAACGTGTCCCATGATGCCAAACATCTGTGCAGCACCTCAGGCTTTGGAGCTGATGCCATCCGGACCTGCAGCCCTTTGCACCTTGATCTTTCGCAGCTTGTTCCTCACCTGAAGTGTTGCTTTGCTTGAGGAGTTCTTGGTTGACAAATGACCCTTAAACTTCGTTGGGATGCGTCTGAATCATGCAAGTCTGCTGAAATGTCACAAGTGCAAACACCTTCCAACTGCCACACACATTTCACCGCCTGCTTGATGGGTTTTATTTTGACTTTCCTCTTAGCCTCCAAGGAATTTCAGAGCTTTTTGTGTTTCGCAGCTTCTTTTCAGGGTTTGGGCAGTGTTGGCGGTAAACATGAAAATCCGCTCTCGTCCTTTCATTTGGGCGGCCGAAATGGGCCTCGCTCATTCCCCGCCACCCTCTCTCACCCTCATTAGATTAGCAGCCTGTGAAAGTCTTTTAATTTTGAGCAAGTGCCATTTGTGCGTACCAGTGTGTCAGTAATCCCCTCTCTCCAGGGAGACGAGGGGGAGAAGGAGTGAACTGCAGAGATGGGAGTAGTGAAGGGCGGAAAACTTGAGGGATCTTTTAACGTCAGGCTCTTAATCACCATTGAAGGAACGCACGGGGAACAAACCGCCGAGCTTCGTCTCCACACTGTGGGACGACCCGCCCTGCTTGCTCTAACACTATGAGAAAACCAATTCTAATCTTCCCCCGGCCATGCACAGGAATTATCCCCAACAAGCGACTGCTGTTGCTGAATTAAACAGCTTGCCTCCCCCATCTTAACAGTTCAGTATAGGCATGTATTCTTATGCAAATCATCTCTCCACTCCCGTCTCCTGACCATTGGCATCCATCAGGAAAGATAAATAGCTGCTCCCCCCCTCCTCTTTACGATACAGAGATTTTTCCTTCTTTAAATTTTCTTTTCAGGCATAGAAATCAGGCCTAGATGTTCATGGAGCATGTTTTTTTTTATATTACCAGTCTGAGTCATGTTTCTCCATATTGCCTTTACTGGTTCGCCGTCCCTGCTGGTTTGTTAGATTTGGGATTGCTTGCCTCCACGCTGGAGTCACTCACTGTGTTTACCGAAAGTTCGAAGGCAAACATTCTACAGTTTGTAACAAATTATTGGAACTAAGGGGGTGTTGTCATCTCTTCACTGGGTCGTACACATATGGACGCTCATGTCTGGCTTTTTATTAGGAAAGCTTAGAAATTATTGGACGTGAAGGGGAAGGTCAGAACGGTAGAGGCAGTCATCTGCTGCCTATAACATTTTATCACTGCACCATCTCTTCTCTGGTCACTGGAGTCCCCACATCTCTTCATTACTGGGTGTTGCAGCCAATCTCCTGGGATTGCCGAAGGAAAAGTGTGTGTGTGGGGGGGCACGACGTTTATGTCGTCTGTCTCCTCCACTAGCTTGATGAACATTGTTTGGGGTTCCTGCATTAATGGAAGGGAAGAAAAGCTACTAATAGTTGCACTATGCAAGCTCGATTTAATGTCCTCTGGAATTGGTAGTCGTTTTTGTCAGCGGTCGCTGGAACATGGAGTCTTTGTGGCTTAGCTAAGTTCACAAGTTCTTTTTTCCCCCCTTTTTTTTGTTTGTGCCATGACTTTCCTCTGTGCATTTGAATCGAGGGTGAAATAAAAGGGGCTCTGTCTTGCACCTCAGGGCGGAACATCTAGTTCCAAAGGGCATATTTCAGTAGTCTGTGCGGGGCATGTTGCCTGAAAGTTTCACTTTCTTCCAGGTTAGCCGTCTTTTTTTTCCTGGTCTTTGAAGATGTTTCAACAGAAAGTTATTGTACTGCTTTCAATGCAGCAGAAAAACTATTTGAAGCTCTGTTTGGAGAATGCAGATGTTTGCTGACAGCAAATGGGGGAACATATACAGATAGGCACCAATATGTCCCTATCAGTTATCTCAGATAACAATGAAGAAAAAGCCTGAAGATAATTAAGTCCTGTATTGCAGCAGTATAACCTTACATTGAGAAATGACTTCCTTTTGTTCAACTGAGAAGAAAAAAATATATTTTTCTCAATCACAAATGGATTATTTATTGTTGTTCCTAACACTTCCTTTAAAACTATATATAGCTGAGGCATTTTTTTCTATTTACTCTTCAGTGTTTAACTTGGTCAGAGTTTCAAATCTTTCTATTGATAATCCACGACTTTCTCTTTCCCTGGGTTACATGCAGTAACACAGAGGCTCATTTTCATGTATTTAATCTCGCCACTAGTGGAGCACCATAAATCACTAATATATCATCAGCATTGTTAATACTATAAAAGATGGTTTGGAATCCAATATTTGTCCGCTCTCAATTCAAAATAGTCAGAAAATGCCGTTAATGTATTGATCCTGTTGGATGGGGTCTTCCTGCAGTAGATCTCCACACCTGACATTGGGTGATGATGCGTTAGCCGCTGAAGGTCACAGAAAGCTGCTTAAGTATCTTTACGACACAGGAGAAGGAAAGAAGGGAGGAAAAGGAGGATCGCCGCTATTGATCTTGTCATCCCAATGTTTAACAATATTATCGTCACTGCATCATTTTTGAATACTGTGCAGAGAATATCTTCTTTTGCTGCCACCTACTGGCACTTCTGCTTCCACAAGCTGTTTCCTCTAGTGTTTGACGTGCTGGGTTTGCTTTAACTGGTCCAATAAACCCTGTAGTCTGTGATCCCTCCGCAGGTCCAGTTTGTTTGCCGTGTGAATCCCCAGGCTTTCAACTGTAAAACAAAATGCCGTCTGCTAGCGTGAGCCCCTAGTCTTTTCAGAGTCTGTGTCGACTGTGAAAGTCGTGCAGTCTACCCAGCTTAACAATGCTCAGGTGCTGTCTACATGCCAACCAGTTGACTGGGAGCGAAAAAACAGTTTCTGCCCCACCATCGTACACCTAAACATGTGGGTTTTTCTAACTTCTGCAAATACTTTAACAAGAGCTGAGTGCCCAGACCTCAGTCTCTACTGAAAACCCGCGGAGTGAGCTGGAAAGAGCAGCAAGCAGAAGAGAGGGGGACCGTGGATTCTAGATGAGATGGTTGGAGGACCGTCTCTCTGTTTAAATGGTATAGAACAATAACAAGTCATGCCTTGCTGTCGTGGGGGGATTTTACTCCTCTATTGTCCCACAATGGGGAACATCAAGGGGAACAGAAATGTACTCGGATTACGTTATTGCTCACTTTTAACTGTGGGATAATGCTACTGCAAAAATGTGAGCATCTCACAGCAACTTTACCAGCCATGCCAACAGATGTGTCTGCCTCTCTAATAGTTGCGTAAGGAACACTTGAGGTGAACACGACAAGGAAGCGCCTTTGGGGACAAACATACTGGCAAGCCTCTGCTAATTTTTCAGAGCTTCTGTTCCCGCATGCTCAGCAGTCGCGCTGCTAAAAGCGGCAGATGTGTTTCCGTGTATCCCATTATATGCTGAACGCGTTAAAGAGAGGCCGCTCCCACACAGACAGCTGTAATTGTAGAACGTGGGATCAATTAGAGTCTGGACACTGCGTTTGAGCGGTGGTCTCAGTCAGCTTTGAAGGCCACCGGTGCAGTAAAAACTATGGGTTAAATGTAAAGTAAAATGTCAGCGCATCTGGTTCGCAAACGGCTGACTCAGCGCCTGCAATTCTGCCGCGCAGCTCGTAACGACATATGTGCTCTCTCCGAGCACTGGCAGAAGTGATGACACACGACGACTGTGATACAGACTCAGTCCTGCGGTGATGTAATAGGCGGCGTAAGCGCCGGAGTCCAGCGAGCGCCCCGGGCAAGGATTCAGGAAGGAGAAATGCCACTCACTCTTTGGAATCTCCAAGTGTTATTGAGTTGGACAACCTGTGAAAGTCGGGCAGAAATTTTAAATTCTCCACACATTGCTCAGCTGTCAACATGAACAAAGTATGTCCAGAAGCATTAAATGGAGGTTTGTTTGTCCCTTCCACGGGGCTGGCAAGGCTGAGGATGTGCATCAAAGTCAATTAGATACACTTGGTTAACCTCAGCTCTGGAGTTGCGCCGCTTCCTTTTTTTTCTGCCCGCTCCTTTCAAAGATCTTCCAAACTCCAGCGTGTAAAGGCAGAGATTGATGAGTTGATAAAGCCCGAGCAGCTCCTGGGAGGAAAAAGTGGCCAATGGCCTTTGTGCTCAGGGATCAATTTTCCAGGGCTAATCCTCCTGCCTGTGAAACCACCCTGAGCCTTCCTCTTTTCCTCCCGCTCCATCTCCTTCTCCCGCTCTCTCTCTGATGGATCTCCTTTGGCTGGCACAGCGGAGAGACTCTGCCATGCGTGCAGCCTTGGCCCATGGGTGTAGTCTGCCTCTGCTTCCCCCCCCCATCTCTGCTGAAGAAATATTCTTTAATTAGTAATGGAGACTTTACAGAGAGGTCCCTCTCTTTTCTTGCAGATAAGCGGGGAACAGGAGGATAAAGTGAAGGGAAATAGAGTGCCTCTTGGCCAGCCTGGGTTGAATCCCCCTGAGCATCATTGATCATAAGCCATTAATCTTTCTGTTTAATGACTGACTGCTGCCCTAATTGCTTATACACAGATGGGCAACTTCAAAGAAAGACACCTGTTATTTTACCCCCCTCACAAGTTTAAAGGGTTTAGCAATCGAGACAAAACAAACCACCTCATAAAATATGTTAAATGTGTGTTCTGTAAGGGCATGGCTAATTTCTTAGTTTTTCCCCCATCCTGCAGATGTGAACGTTCTTTATTGTGCTGCTGTGCTTCTGCCTAAGCGCTCTTCTAAAGGTCAGCTCATCTGGGTTGGCTTCATAGGAGGCAGAGACATGAAAGTGTCCCAAGCATCACCTGAGCCCATAAATCTTTGTCTAAATGAGGTCACTCGTCTTTGGGCCCTTGCTCTTCCCACTTCCAACAATTCACCCACCTCCCTAGCATGTGCACTCTCTCAGATGTGTAAGCAAGTCAGACTGTTCTGTGTTTAGCACAGCAGCTTTGAAAAGGATGCACCCTTGTTTGCTTTCATTTGTGCATATTGTAGAATTAAGTGCATTACATAATTTCATTGGTTGATTTAGTAAGAACGTTAGCATAATGTATAAACCTCGTCACTGTCACTTCAACAGTTTAGACTGGTTATATACCAATATATATTTTCTTTGTCATTTTATTTAATTGAAGAGAATATTTGACCAAAAATGTTTTGTCAAGCTTGCCCCATAAATTGCTGAATTTTAAATTTAAAGAATTTTAAACTGACCTAATCATTTCTCTTTTAAGTCTTTGTAAACATTCTTGATACAATTCTTTGAACGTACAAAGCAAATCTATAACTTGCTTACTGGCTGGGTGTATCATTTAGAACAGGGATCTTCAATTCTGGTCCTTGAGGTTCGATGTCCTGCAACTTTTATGTGTCCTTGGTCCAACATACCTGAGTCAAATAATCAGTTCATTAGCAGGACTCTGGAGAACCTTTTGATTCAGGTGTGTTGGACCTCGAGGACTGGAATTGAATAGGGCTGTGTTAAAAAAAAAAAAAATTTCCAGTTATGAATCGATTCTCATATTAATTCCAAAAAAACAATTCATAAACCCAAAAATTAAAAAACAATTCATAAACCCAAAAATTAAAAAAATTAAAAAATTTCGCTGAGTGAGCCGACATTACTTGCGCAGACATTACCTCGTACGCGGTGGGTGCATGCGGGAAAAGAAACGACTCTACATGCTAAGCTAATCAAACATTTTACCATTCCGCCCCCCGCGTCGTCCCGCTGGGAAAAAGTGGGGGAATTGTAGGAATTTGTCACAAAATGTTGACAACAGGTACGCTTGACTATGAAGGTAAAAGGTCCGCGGAGAGTCCGTGTGGCTCACAGTCTGCGCATAGCTTGTAAAGCTGTAATATTGCGTCAGTAAAGCACACGAGAGCTGACTTTAGCTTAACAACCTGTTTATTAGCTCTTTTTTTGCTCTGAGACTTAATTAGAACAAAAACAACGCAAAGCGCCATGCTCCACCTAGTGGTCGGCGGCATTAATGCAACATATATCTATATTTATATCTATATCATATATTTTTTGATACCAGCAATCTAATGAGAGCTGATTGGATCAAATTTAATCGAAAAGAATCGATTCCAAATCTTGAGAATCAGAATCGAATCGATTCTTGAAATTTGAATCCATACCCAGGCCTAGAATTGAAGACCCCTGATTTAGAACAACTTAGTGCATAGAACAAACTTTTGTGCACACTGGTCACTTCAGAGCTGTAGATTGTGCATTGTAATCAAACCGCAACTATGTTGAAAAAAACTACACCAACAATTAGGTCCCAGCCATATATAAGAGTTTAGTATCCTGGTTTGCTGTGTGAACATACGTATCTTGTGTTTAAGACTCCTATTTTGAAGTAGGAGAAGTAGTTCCTCGTTTGCGCCTTTGTGTTGACTGAGCCAACTGATAAAGAGCAGACTGGTAGAAAAGAGAAATGGTGACAGACGAGATATGAATAGTTTCAAACCGCTGTGAATAACTCAATGATATAAAGTTGTCATCTGCATTATTGCTTATCTAACAGGCCATTTCAGTTTTTAATGAGTCTGGTCAATGTTTAATGATCTTGTATGCAATATTCCAGGTGCTTGGCACTCAAACTTTGGATGGCAAAGATATATTTGGCCAGTAAGATGGATCTTCATTGTCTTTTTTGCCCTCACCCTGAGCTAGATTTTAAAGACCAATATAACAAAGCTTTAGAGAGAGGGGTCTTGTCATTTTGATGATGGAAAAGAAAAAAACATGCGTGAGAAAGAAGTGACTTAATCCCAATCGATGTCATCATTGGAGTTTTCCCCATTAACTTAAATTTCACTCTTTCCAATATTGTCCAGCTCCACGTTAACCCTTGGTGACTATTGTCACAAATTTGCCTCGAACTGTTTCCAGTCTTAATGCAGCCATGGTGCAGATTTTATTCAACTAATGGCAGTTGATGAATATTCCACACATACCAAGAATTGCACTTAAAGTACTTCGCTGCCACCTAGAGGATAGGAGTTATAATAACGTATACTTATTTGCATAATACACACTCAAATAAATTTTCACTGTATGTGCTATAGACAAACAAACAACCTGGACGTAATACTCTGATTGCCATGAACAAATTATTTTGTATAACCGAAAAAAAAAATCAAGCATGCCAAGTTCACGCGTAGCCGGATAGCGGGAGAACGGATACATTTTTATGCAGTTAGGCATTTCATCCACACGTAAATGGCGTTTAAAAGAAATGATTCTAAAACCTCCGGCCAAAGGGGAGATTTTTAAAAACTTTTTTTTTTTACCCTGCTATGTGTGCACAAGGCCTTAAATCACAGAGACCCCTTCTTCTAGCCCTGTCCCTTAGTCTCTTGGCTCTTGATCACATATATCTAATTTTGTCTGGGGGCGGGGTTAGGCTTTTACATCGGAGGGAGTTACACTTCAAGACTTCATTTATTATTCTATTACCTAAAAGATAAAAACCACAACAAGTGGAAAATAAGTCTTTTTATACTGACTTATTTTTAGAAGACGGCCTAAATCTTTAATTTACTTTCATCCCACTTGTTAAGCTTTGTGGTTTTTGAGTTGCTTACAGCTAAACACACATGTTTGAAAAAAGAAATGGCCTATTTCACAGCTTTTTTTAGCCTCAAGATTGTTTTAGTTCTGGATTTTAAACGGAGGACAAATTTCTTTAAATGAGTTCACTTGAGATGCAAATCAAATCATTGAAGTTTTAACTTGTTTAACCTATTTAAGGGAATATATCAGGTCTCACAAAACTTAGATTTGTCAAACTATAACAGATTTGTACTGGTCCAAGTTTGTCTGGATGTCAAGAATAAAAGCTGCCACACTTCTGAATGGGAAGCCAGTTGCAGCACTCTGTTGTTTCATGGTTTGCTGGGGAGCATCAAAACCAGCGTTTCATACTAATGCCATAAAAAAAAAAAACGCCAATCACATAGCTGTGCTTTTCTACTTATGGGAGCGAAAACTTAAGTAGCTATTTAGGCAACCCTCATGAGCTGCTGCATGTTTAGATGCTTGAAGTGGATTAACGATAATGCCAGCTAAGACTCCTGTTCTTGCTTTTTTTCTCCCAAAGAAGACTAATGGGTGTTGCTCTGGGACTTGTGCAGACAAATGCAATAAGGTCAACAAACATGTTCGGGGATTCACGCTTTAAAAGTACTTTAGAGTTGGCGTTATTCTGTTCCCATAAAACCCCAAGCTCTTAAAAATAAAAAGTCCCCTCTCTGTCCTGCAGTCCTCCTACCTGGGCATGGCTGGCTTCGTTTGCTTGCATCTTTTGTAGAAACCTTCATACATATATCGTCCTCTCTAATCAGTGTTGTTTTGTTTACACGAGAACAAAAGCTTGCTCTGGACTGCAGCGATGCTTGTGTCTGAAGTGGCGAATGTTGCAGCGGGCCTCGCACAGCCAACGCGAGGTCGTTAGGTGCATTTGATGTAAACCAGGCGCCTGTTTTCTTTCTTTTTTTTTTGTAGGGCTTCTTGTTGCTGCAGGCAGGGAAGGACTGAGGAGTAACAGGCGACAGGCAGGGCCACAGAAGAGGCAGATGTGGTCATAGCAGGGAAAGGAAGGGAAGGGAAGGAGGGAGGGCTGCAGCAGGACTGTAGGTTTAAATGCTGGTTTGATGTCTTTCTTGTCATAGATATGAGTCATGCCGCTCTCACCGTTTCCCTGTATGTGGACGTTATCAGTCTCACTGAGCCTGGTGAATTCTAGAACCTGGCCTATCCTCCTCCTCTTTCGCTTTTCTTAACGCGACACAAGTGCTTTAAGGGGTGAACTTTCCTCGCTTGTTGACTTTTTGCCCTCTTGTCTGCCCTGTGTCTCAGGATGGCCACAGCAGCTGCTAAATCACTTAACTCAGGCTTAGTTTAAAAAAAAAAGGTCTCCACTCTCTGCACACTCTCTTTACCTCCACTGTTCCTTGAAAGGCTTTATTCTGTTGTTATTTAGCCCGGTGCCGTGAATAATTAATAGGAAATTGCTGTTTTTCCTTCCCTTTTCCTGCCTTCGCACCGCTTTCCTACGCTCCGGATCTTATCCTTCATGATATGTTTGCACCTGATGAATTACTTTGGTTCTCTCAGAAATTGCTGTGCACGTAGCCGCCCGTTTCTTGGCAGCGAGCCTGAGATTGCTTTTTCCTCTCTGGTTGTTGGTGAGGGTTTTATGGCCACTTCACGTCGCTGCGTCTACTAGAGGCACAGCTGTTAAAAAGAGCTTTAGTGGAGTTAGGATAAATGGCTCCTTTTGAAACGGCAAGCTTTCTTTGCTTTTTTTGCCATCTTTAAAAAATATCTAGTAGATTTGTTTTCTCATCATGGTTTAAAAGTAACAGTTTGTTGATTTTGGACAATTTGGAAATATGTTAAAATTAGCGTAAAAGGTCCAAAGTTTTTCTGCTTGTAGGGGAAAGTTAACCCGCGGCGTTCCTGTGCAGTCTATCTTACTTTCCTTCTCACTTTCTTTCCTTGTGCTCATGTTTGTTGGTGTTGCACTTAAAGTCTGACCCTGATAAAACTATCTGCTGCGAGTTTCTGGGGTACTTTTGTTTTTGTTTTCATAGTTATAAAATCGCCCTTGAGCAAAGTCTGCTCAAAAGAGTCTGGAATATGGGGTGAACATTTTGTTGGAACCCTGGATGTCTTAGATGTTGGTTTGGGGTTCTAATTGTCCCATTTAATCAGCAGGCGGCGGGAGCACGTCACAATCCAGGGAACTTGATTAAGTCACTGGTGGGCCATCTTGTTCTTTTTCAGCTCCTAGTGGAGCCGCCACAAATGGCGGGTTGCTTTCTGTACTTCTGGCCGAGCTCACGCAGAGACGGCGCACTCGGGGAGATGTTTGCTGCAGACTTGACTGAAAGGAGCTTAAGTGCTGTAAGATGTGAGCAGTGGCTGTTAATGAGATTAGACCTGCATGCAGGCCAGCGCAGAATGTGATTCAGAAAGCAAGACTGATACGGGTCTAATGGCACACTTCTTTATTGGAGGCAGCAAGGCAGTGCTTGCTGTTTCCTTTTCAGCCTCCTGTACCAAATAGCAGTTTTCACATAATGCACAAGATGCAAGTTTAGTCGGAATCTTGCGCTTTGTTTGCTACGGTTGGATGGCTAAACAGTACTAGTATGTTAGAAGTACTGATACCATGTGTGTGTACTCATAAATGAGCTGCACTATCACAGGACCCAGTATGTGACGGTAATACGCCGTAAAGTGAACGCAAGCCAAAAAGATGAAGACGTACTGTAGCTGGACAAACCACTCAACAGTGGCGTGGCTTTGCGTGTCAGGTAGTAGAGGAGGAGCTATGTTAGCAGTGACAGAACCAAGGCCCGACGTCCAGCAAAGTTGCAAAGATGAGGGGAAAATATGTCGCTTTCGTCACAAGCAATGTGATAAAACACAACAATGCAACGTGGACGTCACACCAGTGTTTTCACTGCTGTTGTACAAGAGGGGCACCCTGCCCCATCATCAAAACAGCCCCCCCCCCCCCCCAACAAAGTCACAGCATGTAGTCAATTATTATACATCTATGTGTGTTCACAGTTAATTTAATTAAAATGAGCCTTTCTAAAGAGCACCCGATCACATCCTGGTATTTCTGTCTCTACATAACGGACATGAGTCCGTGGACATGAGTCCGTGGATAGGTACGTGCAGAGCTCAATTTTACTAGCGCGGCACACCATAAACTGCTTGGCGGGAAGAAGTCTTCACATTGAAGCGCTCCAAGGCAGTCGTGACTCGCAAGGACCTACAGCCTCTCTGTGCCACGGACTCACAGGTGTGCAGTGTGTGTCTGCTGAGGGAAATGTTGGAGTTTCTCACAAGAAATGGCCAATAAGTGCGCTTGACTATGAAGTCTAAAATGTCTGCGTAGAGTGCGCGCGCTGCCCTGTACAACCAAGTGTGCAGCCGCCTTTAATGTCTCTCCTAAGCTTAGTTGGACATGGAGCAGTCATTAAAGAGAAATGCTTATAAATGACCAGCTAGTTATCCCCGACAGAATTTGTATCACTTGTGTCGGGAGAATGGGATCCAACAGGATAAATGCGTTTATTTCACGTGGTGCCCCGATTACTTTAATATACAGAGAAAGTTTGCCTCATACAAATATGATGATGATCACATCTGTTTAAACTCAATTATTATAAACATTTAGCTCAATACAGCATGGTCTCAATAAGTAAACGGCTCTATGGTCGTTTTCAGATGTCCTACAAAAATACTGTTTGCTTTGATTGTCACACATCACCAAAAATCTGTCTGGTGGAAACAAAAATCCACCTTTCTGTGTCCATCACTGAAATAAGATGGCTGCTTTGTTCTTGGTAAGCACATTTTTGCTGCTAGACAGACCCCATGAATGGATCAGAAACATCCCAAATGTAATAAAATTATTATTGAATATAATTTCGCTAAGAAATATGCTAAACTCTGGCAGAGTTTCATTTTCATTAAAATCGAAAGTGAAATTTTTTTAAAGAGATTTTCATTCAAGTAAGAAGTAGCCTCGAAGAGAGGCAGGTGGCCTTCAAAATATAACCATGTGTAAAGATACATGATAGAGACAGAAACATAAAAAGAGAGACAAATGGATAAATAAGAGAGAGGTTAAAAGATGCAGAAGATGGCTGCTCGTTTAAAGTTGTATTCTGTGATATTAATGGAAAGCTAAGTGGAAGAAAAATCTTTTCAATGGCTCAAAAAAGAGGCAGCACCCACCCGAAAATATTCAATAGCTTAACAGCACATGGATAGACAAAGATTTGGCTCTGCGGAGAGTCACCTGCATGCAAAACATTTTCTGGGTTTGGACACTAGCCAAGCCGTCGCCATCGCTGTGTTTGATGACATGCTCCGTGAGGGGTGGGGTTAGCAAAAGTTCTGTTCTTGTGCTACTTTGTAGAGGCTACAATTGCTCAGGAGGAAAACCCCCTGCAGCACTGGGGGGTTAATAAGGTATGGATCCCCACTTTGGGTAAAAGATCCTGCAAGTAGCGCTCAGCTCCATGGAGCCGTGTGGAAAGTGAGACTCTTTCACTCAGTGCGACACTGTAGATGAGAACGGAAGCTGGCTAGCCGCCGTTAATGCAGAAATTCTGCTTTTCACTCAGAAAATCACTTTGTTCAAATAGATTTAGACCTTCTAGACACACTTTACAGAAAACATAATGTGGCTCAGCCAGAGTTTTATGTTTGTACAGTTACGTTTCTATTTCGGTGAAAGTTGTGGCAAGACTGTTGGAAAAATTCAGTAAACGTTAAAGTATAACATTTTGTTCCACTGAGAGTTTGGTTCTATGTCAGTAAAACACAATGAATGTAGTTCTATACAAGTCAACCACTGTAAAACTTTAGATCTGTTTTTTGTACCTGATGAACCTAAAGCATTCAAAACTGAATTGTAAGGAGTCTAAAGGTCGTTATTAGTACTCGTGACGGTTCTTTGTATCGGCGAGTACCAGTTGTAAGTACTTGCACTCGGTTTGAACAGTTCTGGCTGCCGACGCATCTCTGGTTAGGGGTGGGAACAATGTCTGAAGGTGCTTGGGCGTAAAGGTAGCGTGCTTCTGCAGCATGTTACAGCATCAGTTGGCTACAGTACGTCATCGCTGATTGGACCAGAACTAGAACACTGAACCTGACTGAGCTGCGAGGACAGCAGGGGTTCATCACATCGGGGTTGTTGTCATCCTCAATTTAACTCATAGAGTCCACTCAGCCTGGATTAAAAAAAAAAAAAAACAGCTGAAATAGACCAAAATATAAACTCTAGGTTCCATGACCATTTTGCTGCTCCACTGTGAATTTTGTGGCTACCTCAGAACATCTTGTGTTGAAGCGTCAGTGTATGGAGGAACAGTCCCGTCTGCAGCCTCCGAAGCTTCAAAGGGAACAGCAGCAGGGTTCTGCTTTGCCTCTCTTTGTCCAAGCGAGCGCTTTTGTTTTCATTTACATGCCGTCTTGTCATAATGTCACGTTTAGGCCTCCTGTTTTGCATTTCAGGAAACGGTTTCGTTATTTTTATCAAGGTGTCCTGAACGTCACGCTCGACAGATTGCAGGAGTTGCTTTGTTTCTCATTAGCCGATAAGGCTGGATCTGAAATGAATGCAGAAGACATCCACGTGTTCTGATTTATCGGTCTGGTGTTTAACTTATTTTTGCTGTTGGAGAATGCTGCTGTCTTATTGTCCCTCTTTGTAATCCACAAAAAATGTGGCTTCAGGATGGGCAGTTATTGTCTTTTTGTAGTTATCTCAAAGTTTATTTTTTTCTAGCGATTATGATAAACCCAAGCTGCTGACGTTTACGTTTATTCTATTGTACTTGTCATTGATCCTTCTTTCTATCATCGATATTCGTCTGTCGATCAATATATATGGTTATTGAATTATCGTCCAGCCCTACTCTTAAGGCAAAGCGCTGTTTGGACCAACCCGATATAGAGAAAAGCACAAGCTTTCCTGTGGTCTCATGAGTTTTTCCACCTCTTTGTGTTTTCTTTGCCAGCCGAGGACGACGATCCGTCGGAGAACGGCCTCTCCTACGAGTGTCGCACCCTGCTGTTCAAAGCCATCCACAACTTGCTGGAGCGCTGCCTCATGAACCGCAGCTTCGTGCGCATCGGCAAGTGGTTCGTCAAACCCTACGAGAAGCACGAGAAGCCCATCAACAAGAGGTACGTCGGCCATTCCCCCTTGTATGTTCCCGCGCCGCGTCTGTTCCCGGTCACCGTTTGAAAGCATCCTATAGTGACGCGGCTACGGCGTGGCCGGTGATTATGCTAGCTGTTGTGTGACTTGCATGCAAGCTTCGTTGAAACAAATTAAAGTGAAGCTTGGAGAATGAGTCTGCTGTTTTTTTTGTTGTTTATTGTTTTTAAAAAAAACAACATTTCCTATTAAACAAATGCTAGGCTGGCCTCAGTTCTGGTCGTGCAGATCTGATCCAAAATACTGAGCGCTCTACATAACCTTTGTGATATTAGTGTTTAAATATTAGCCAGAGAGGTGCTGTAGTGGCCCCATTGTCTGCCTCTAACTCTTGAGCGTGTGTGCAGCTGAGCCGACCTCCGTCTCGTCGCAATCTGCTGAGCTGGATTTCTTACAGCGGCTGTCTGGCCCTATTGATAACACGCGCAGCACTTGTGTAGTGAGGAAACTGCGGCCATGGTGGCTTTTCATTCGCTTTGGGTGCACTTGCTCCCCACTTGTCCCGTCTCACAGTGTCTGCGCGCTGAAAAAGCCGCTCTCAAAGATCTCTCTAGGTGCTTGTCTGGAGAATTGGAAGCGCGGGGGAGATGCCGCAGGTTTAAAGCTCGTGGAAATGGCACGGCAGGAGAGTGTCTGATAAGGAAGCTTGATATGCGGTGTTTGAGCGAGCGGCGAGCGAGCTGCAGACTGGAACAGGGCTGTTTACTCTTCAGAGCTTATTGTTTGAATTCTTGCCGGATTTCCCTTTGACTGGAGCGTGGACGTCATGATATTAAAAGGGTAGTATTGAGCGGCTCGTTGCAGGGAATATAGAGCAAATTGCACAACCTTTTTTTTTTTATTTTTTTTTTTTTTATTTACTTACCTTGTTCCATAATTTGTTTTGTAGGTTTTCTATGGTTACTCAGGGTTCATATGCAGTCTGGAAAAGCATGGAATCTGATAATTTATTCAATTTTTGCTCTATCCTTTCTTATTTTCAGCTTTTTTCTTCTTCCTTTTATACTTGCTTACGTTCCATCCTTTGGTGCATCCTTACTTCTTTTCTTCCTTTCCTCGCTGCCTCTGCCTCCTTCCTTCCTTGATCCCCTCCCTCCTTCTCTCCACTCAGCAGTTTTTTGCAGACCTTGCTTACCGACCGGACCTCAGTGGAAATATCAGCGTAGTGAACTTTTGTAATTAAGCCTGAGAACTAATTGCTCATTTGAGTGAGGAACCCCATGGAACTAAGACGTGCAAAACGTGCAGGAACCCTGTCAACTGAACGCGTAATAAAATCAATAGGCCTCCCTCTCTGCTGCCGTGGACCTGCGTGGTGAAAGGTGAAAGCCGCTCCCTCGCAGCCCGGGCCCTCTGCCGTTGCTCTGGCTCGGGCTCATTGGGGCTTTCCCCCCCTCGCCCAGATTCACAGTCAGTAAAAGTCCATGTCAGGAAGAGTTTTGGCATATAACGACTCCCGGCGTTCGCCTCATCTGTAAACAACAATTCCTTCTTGAAGGAGATAAGTCTTCATATCTGCTGAATGATTTAAGATTGGTAAATGGACAAGATAATGATGACATTTTAAATCCCTATAGCCTTTTTTTTTACCTAGCCTACTGATTACAGAGGGCCCCTGTCAAGGGAAAACAAACAATGGTCTTTTCCTCTGGCTGGAATTCACAGGCCACCCTCTGTCCGTCTGGTTGTCTGCCTCTCTTCTCCCTCTGACTGGGTCGGCCCTCCTCTTCATCCCCCTCTGCTGTCACAAAGGAGACGGGGCAGGTTATAAATAGTCGCGCAATTACCCTCAATCTCGGTTGTTGTTAAGGATGTTTTCCTCTCTCCTATGTTTTGATCCTCTGCAACCACCACCACTCAGAGATTTTGACGACCCCCCCCCCCCCACCACCCAAAAAAAAGAGAAAAAACATCAACCAAGATATGACACACGAGTCCCTGTTTCGTTAAGGCCAAAAACGGATCAGTAAATGCTGAAGCCTACTATACATGAGGTGTTTCGAAGCTCAGACCAGCCAGGCTATCAGCTGAAGCCGAGCCCACTTCATCTAAAAAGTGATGCATAACCTGTGCATGCATCCTTTCCTCTCAGTGCCATGCTCACAAAACCAGGGATCAGTGTTGAGTTGTTCCAACATGGTAATACAATGAGGTCAGGTTACAGTAGACTGAAAGAAGACGTGTCTTCATATGCCACCAAGTTAACTTCAAACTTTTCATCAGACTCCTCTTGCTCAACACAAAGTACCTGACGGGTTACAAACGGATCATGGCAGAAATGCTGAGCAACTTGGTGAGTTGGAGACTTGTTTTGCTACATAATGTTTTTCATTGAGAGGGAGACTGACAAAGTATGCTTCATTCTCGATAGATGCATAAGGGAAGGGTAGAGAGAGACAGAAGCTGGCTGCTCATATAAAGCTGTATTCTGTGACATTAATGGAAAGCTAAGTGGAAGAAAGATCTTAGAAGCAGCACTGTGTTAATTGTTAGTTTTTACTCGTAAAAACTGAGCTTCATGCGTACCTGTCTACGGAAGGATGCGATCTGGCGCTATTTAGAAAGGCTAATTTTAATTAAATTTACCGCAAACACCTACAGACGTATTATAATTGATACTGCATGCCGTGACCTTCTTGGGGAGGACGGGCGATTTTGTTGGCGGGGCGGGGTGCCCCCCTTGCAGAACGGTAGGGGAAACCCTGTAGTAGTTCTAGGGGATCACACCAAAGGAGAAAAGAGAACGTTCCTGACCTATTTAGTGCTTTTTTATTGTCCTGCTGTTTTATCAACCCACATGGACAGTGTCGGCTATACTGCTACAGTTGGTGCGGATCCCTTCCAAGATTGCTAATGACATAAGCCTCAGAAGATCCCTCCATGCTTATGTTAACATTGGACTACAGAGCTGCTAAATCTATAGACAGACTGCTGAGGCTAAGGACCGGTTTCTAAGTGAAACTTCTCACTGAAAAGCTGCTTCATTCAGCTACAAAATCCCTCCGTAGCTAACTTTCTTCTGCTCCTGGCAGTCATTAATTATCCACGACTAAAGCTTTAACTGCGTGGGTCCATGAGAGGTTGAGATGAATAGTAGCTCACTATGTTAGTTAAAACCTAGAACATTGGAGGCAGTTTTTAAACCGACCCTTTTGAACAAGTTTTGGTTGCGATTAGCTCAGTTAGTGCAGTTAGGACCTCCGAGTGCAACAGCAGTCTTCCTGTGTAATTTCCAAACTGGAAATATTCCTACCTGGTGTGAAAGTCTTCCAGCGGTTCTGTCTCCGTTATACTTCCTGGTAAATACTAATAAATACAGTGTCCTCTCTGTCTTCCCCTTCGCTCCTGAAGCCCTGTGTTGCTCCTCTGTAGCGCTGCAGACTTTGGCGCGGTCAGGTGAAAGGTGTCAACACGAGGTGGCGAGTTGTAGCCAATCCACAAATATCACACAACTGATTTACCGCAGACAGTATTCACTGACCCGATGAGTCTAATCTGAGGAACACGATCTGAGGCAGATAACACGGGGATGATGAAGCACTTTAACTCTGGTTGCATTCACAGCCCTGAATACGTTTGCATGCAGACCGCACGCAGAGCTCAGCCATACATACTATTTAGAACCCAGCAAAGAAAAAGGAAAGCTGGGTGACGAGATGCATTCAGTGTTTTTTATGTGAAAACGCATATTAAAGCACATATTTTTAGTGCTTGATTCAGAAGCGAATTAAACACTTTTAATGCCTGGCTGATTTATTTATTGCTGATAAGGGAAATGATCTTGCGGAGATTTCTTTGAAGACGCGGCTGTGGTGAATGAGAGGCCGCCTGCCTGGGATGTGAGGCTGGGGGAACCGATGAAATGGGAATCCGTTTGAAGTTCTGGAGAAATCCTTCTCCTGTTGTCCTTTTAAAACTCCTCTTGACGATGATGCATCCATTTAAACCCACTGTGCTGTGACACTTGACACTTCCTCTTCTTTAATTTAGACACGCTGCCTAACATACGAAGTTCATGATTGCTTCAGCTCCAAGCCCCTCGCTCGTCTCTCGCTGCAGAGCAGGTTAGAAACGTTTTTTGCGTCACCTTCTTCTCTAAAGCAGCTTGCGCAGTCCTTTGAAAGGCATGTCTCTATTGGAAGTTCAAACCACCAAACCGGAGAATTTGCTTATATAATTACATTTTTCTGAACCATGCAAAGATGTAGATGTCATAAACAAAACCCCCGAGTTGGGGATTCCCACCAGATTAGGAGTATTTCAGCAGAGGTGGTGGTTTTCTTTAGGGTCTGACTTCTCATTACTGATTCATTTTAAGGAGCAGAATATACAAGAGAGGAAGCTGTGTCAAGGTCCTATGATAGCAAACAAAAAATCAAAAACTCTTATGATTATCTCTATACATTAAAGCACATTTACCTGACGGGTATCTGATGTTGATTAGACTCAAACATGAAGTTCATGCTGAGGTTTCATGTTTATAGTGCGAATACAGTGGCAGTGCTTAGTAGTCTTGGTTTGATGCACATGATGGATAAAGGGGAAAATGCTATTTTTTTTTTATTTGCCTGTATAATCAGAAAGAGAGGAAGTCAGGAAATTAAATTTATTCCATCAATTTCCAGGCATGCATAAGCAGAAAAACAAAAATTAAGAACACTTCACATGTCTGGTTTTTGAAGCTTGAAAAGTAGAAATATTTGAATACTTCAGCGTTCTCACACGTCGTCAGTGTAGAAATGCCATCCTTGATCAGATACAAATAAAATTCAGAGGGGCTGATTCCACTCTCTGGCTGATTGATCGGGCCATCTATTTTCAGCTTTTGAGATGCATTATTGCTTAAATGTACATTATGTTCAGAAAAAAGGGCTGCTATGTTTTTCTCTTTTTTTTGGGACTATGTGGAAAGATCAACACATTTTACTAAAGTTATAGCAGAAACACTAAATCATGGAAGGAACACCCTGAGTTATCCTGACGCAGCCCCTTTGAAGTGTGTGTGTGTGTGTGTGTGTGTGTGTGTGTGTGTGTGTGTGTGTGTGAATGACAGATCGTAATAATATTTTGGGGTCGTCGGACCTGATGAAGCGCTATACAAGTACAAGCCATTTAGTTTTATTATTATTTGTTTATTATTATTTCTATATTTTGCATATATTATTTTTACATTTCTGACAACTGTCCCTCTGATTAGCAGTCATCGGCCTAAGTGCTCAGAACTACTCCACACTTGTTTAGCTGCTAGGTTTGGTAGCGGCTGAAAAATGTTCCTGGGTGATCATGTCCGCCCGAGGCTGCAGGACGAACACAACGGACACACCGCTGCTCGTCTCCTGTGCAGCGGCCAAAGTCACCAGTCGGCGGAGGCCGGAGTCCTCTGACAGCATGGTAACCTCAGCCTGGCGAGAAGCCCTTACATCATCTCCCACGCTGCTCCCTGCCAAGCCGTCTCATTTTAGCCTGATAGCTTTGGTAAGCAAACCTTTTAAGGGACTGAAAGTATTCAAATGGCTGTCATTGGAGGCAGGCTTTGCTTCTGTTTGATATGAGGAATCAGGCAGAGGATGCACCGGGAGCTTAGTTTGCTTTGGTCTGGTAGGAAAAAAAAGTCAATATTGTTCAAAGTTGATAGTAAAGACAATGCGCCCTGCTGTAAGCCTTTGTTTTGTCATGTGAACTATACGGCAGGGTGTGTTGATGCAAGCGCAGGTAATTGTCTTTGTCTGGGCTGCAGGCGGCTGTTTCTGCGAACCTTCCTCTGCGAGGTAGACCGCCTTCAGCAGACACAGAGCGAGAACACAGGGGACGGCGAGAGTGTGGGAATGAGCGAGGGAGAGCTCCTCTCCGTTGTCATGGCAGCAGGGAAATGCACCCTGGGATCGTGCGTTTCCAAGGTGAAGCGGGATGCTCACGGTCTATTGGCCGCCTTCAGGCAGACCAACTCGTCGACTTGTTCCTAATTGGCTGCATTAGAGAAATTGAGAGCGACATTAAATCCTGTCTGCTTTGATGTTTCAGTTTGATCCAGACAAAGAGGATAGAATATGTCTTGGTCCGCTTGGCGCGCGTTTTGTATTTACCAGTGCTGTAATTTATTCCGACTGCTCTGCAATCAGGGAAGCCTCAGATTGCTGCTTCGCTCTATTTAAATATGTTTAGTCTGTTGTGCCCTTTGTTTTTGTCTAACTTGGAGCATCATTAAGGAGTCAAACTGTTACAGAACAAGGCCCCTCTGCAAGAGCTCACCACAGGGACTGATTACGGATGCATGCACACTATACGTAAGCATTCAGCCAGTGAGCGTACGTCAACATGCACGCACGTCTGCAGCAACGGGACGCTCCTGTTGCTGTGGAATGCTGGGAGGTGGAACGTGTGAGTCCTGGTGGCAGGCGGCGGACGCAGGGAGCAGCGCTCGGATAAGTAGGACAGAGCAGGATAAAGGGCCACTGCCTCCAGTCTGGGGCTAAAGCGCTAAATTTATCCTCTCGCTGCTCCCAGCACAACACAAACACACACGGAGACGAGTCCTCAGACACGCTTGCCCGCAATCGGCCTGCGAGCCACTCGCCATCAAGTTGGCACCGCAAGAAACGCAGTCAGTGTTTCTGGCTCCTTGTGTGCAAATGCGACATACAAGTCGCACCGACCATGTGAGCGGCTCTCCTCAGGACCTGCCGCCAAGCTCTGTGACCGGACCAGGGGGCAGGGACGTGTGACCTGGAGCTCAACTTTTGTTAGGGAGATCGTTTCTAAAACATGAACATGACTTTTAAAAGGAATCAAGAGTTTTTAACATTAAAATTCATTGATTAACTGCTGCCAAATGATGCACAACGTAGGTTTTATGTATCCCTTTTCTTGATTTACTGTTTTGAGTTCGTGAAGTCCTTTGCAGTGATTTAAGAGCTTCATTCAGAGGCTACAGCAGAGCGCAGGGCCAAGCGAAGGTCTGAAAAACTCAGTCATAGTTAATCCATCAGCTGTCACTCCCTTCTTTTCTGCCCCCCCCTCCCTTTTCCTCCATCCTTTTCCAAGGAACTGCGATTCTGACTGTAGCGTCTTTTAATCCAGAGGTTCAGACAGATGGTCACATTTAAAGCTAATCCTTTTTGTTCTCCAGACGCCCCATCTCCTCAGACTCGTGCACTGTACGAGGAATCTGGGAACTCAGGTGAATGAGTTGATCTGTTTCAAGCCAAATGTAGGTTGTAGCTTTAATTCCCAGCTTGTGAACGTGCAAAACCAACAGCACGGCATAATTTCTTCTTCGCTTAAAAAAAATGGTCATACCCGTAGTTCATGTAGTATTTATAACAGTAAAGTGGTATTGATTCTGTCATCAGTAACCATTTGAAAAGTGCAATAGAGGCAGATGTTGTCTCTCTGAAGCAGCACGGAGCGTCTTTGGTGCCTGCATGGCTGTACGATTACTGTTATCTATGAGTTTGACCTGTGAAACCCCAGTTAAACACAGATTCATTTGAACTAATTGGCAATGATTTTATACCTTTATAACTTGTATGTCATGATGTTTCAGTGACCTGATGGCTTTTAAAGGGGACCTATTTGGCAAAGTTTACTTTTTGCACATTTTTGTCTTCTATTTTGGTCTCGGCAATAAATAAATAAAAAACACCCAGATGTTGTTGTTTTTTGGCAATAACTAAATGTTTTGTTGGTGTTTGGAAAAAGAGCCGTTTCAAAACCTCCTGATTATAACGTCACAATCGGCGGGCTCCGCCCCTCACCTAGCAACGCAAGCGGAGCTCCGCCCACTTCATCTGCTGGTTTTACCGCTGTATGCGCGCTACAACGGCTGTTCGGCATGAACATGATTTGTCATTTAGCACAAGCTAACGCTAACAATAGGCTACAGATAGCCCTGTGTCCATTTAGAAACCGTTGCTCCCTCCCTGCTGGTTGTGCAGGAGACTCCACTCTTTCTGCTTTTTTAAAGTACGTGTGTAACCGTCTAGATGGTGAGAGCTGCCATTTATAGCTTATTTGCATAAAAGTGACAGAGCCCTAAAACAGCTCATTCTGAAAGGAGCTGAAAATAGATGGAACTGGAGAGCTGAAATCTCATTATCTGAGAATGATTTTGTGCAAAAAATGTAGTGGACATGTTATGTAGAGCACAGACCGATCCTCAATGTTTAACAGGAAGCATAGTAGGTTCCCTTAAAAAAAAAAGACAAATACTGTTTTGATTCCGAGCACATTTTAAATCTATATTATTTTTTAAAAATCTGATTATGACAGGGTAATTTTACTTAACACCATACGTTACTGTTTTAGTGCATGTGCTGCTCTGTCGGAATTGTGATTTGGTTTCAAAATGGCTTTCTTTTATAGAAGGAGTTGTATCTCAGACTGAGACGGAGACGCTTAGACTGACAGCAGGGGCTTCAGAGACACCCTGGTGTGCGCGCGCGTCATTTTGTGTGGCTGAAACCTGACCTGCCGGCAGGGTTATGTCAGAATCATCTTTATTCAGCTCCAGCTGTAGCTGCGTGCGCTTATGATCCGCTTGCTGCGGATCGGATTTCAGCTTTTATTTTTTACACACACACACACACACACACACACACATATATATATATATATATATATATATATATGGACACGCCGTTCTATCTCTTTCCATTTCTCTCTCCCTTCCAAGTCTAATCTGACATTTATAAAGTCGCTCAGCCTGCTTTCCATTTGTGGCAGAGGGAAATCAATTCAAAGTAATAGAGTTCTACATGTGGGAAAGTGCCAGGCTTAAGAGTGTTCAGCAGAGTGTTCTCTCCAGCATCCAGTCGCCTGTGTAAAGTGCAGGCTCCAGCTGTAGCTGATGTGTGTGTTTTGGTGTCTCTCTACCAGCAGAGTGTGCTTCTGTTTCCCCGCGGTCAGGTGGCGAGACTGGAGGAAAGGCGATACTGCCCGACCCACTGATGTTTACCAGGCTCGCCTTGTTTTCTGCCCTGCGTCCCTCTGTTTGTACTTTGGTTCTCATCTGTAGGATGCTCCTGCAGGGCCTGGCTAAAAGTGTTCATACGGCTCAAACTTTGATTGAGACATTTGCTCTCATTACGCCCACAAAGCTCAGCGCATTTTATGCGATTGACTCAAAGTAGTGCATGTTTGTGGAGTGGAAAGAAACTGATAGTTGGGTTTTCAAACTTCTTTTTTTTTTTTTTGCCAAATAAAAAAAAGTATGGCGGGTGTTTGTATTCCACCCCCTTTACTCTGATGACCTTGACTAAAACCCAGCACAAGAAATAGCCTTCCGAGCTAGCTGATTAGTAAATAGTGTAATGAAATATCTGTCTAAATCCAGCTGTTCTCTGTAGTACGCAGAGGTTTGTTAGATAACGTTGGAGAGCAAACAGCACCAGGAAGGCCAAGGGACACGGCAGACAGGTCAGGGAGAACGATCCAAAGCTCAGTTTAGGGTATCTGTCTGTAATTCAGCTATTAGTTGTGGAAGAAGATGCTCTGGTCAGTTGGGACCGAAACCAAACTTACATGATTTCTTTTTAAACAGGCAAAACACGTATGTGGTTTCAAACTGTCACTGTACGCCCCCCTGAGTGTGTTTCTTTAGCCAGAGGAGAGAAGCTGGCCAGAATGGATGAGAACATGGATGGAGCCAAATACGGGAAGTTCCTGGACCAACGTATGCTAGAGGTTGACAGAGGCTGGAGTGAACCTTCTAGCGGACCTTCTAGCAGGAGGACGACATGAAAGTTGTCAACTCACTGGGCTCGGTTGGCAGAATAGGTCAATATTTCAGTGTGTAGATGTGTGAAGCTGGTGGAGAGATGCCCCAAAAAGACTTGCAGCTGTGGTTGAAGAGAAAGGTGGTTTGTAGAAAGGGCTGACTCAGGCGGCTGGGTACAAACAGACACCGCGCTATTCAGGTTTTCATTAGTCATACCAATGTCAAGCTACTTGGTGAAGATTTATAAACTGTAAAATTTAAATAAATTGGCTGTAACATGAAAGGACGGGCTCTTTGAGAGGGTTGAACACCTTGGCAGGATGCTGTCTTTATATCTGATGTAAAGATTTTCCATGCTCCTAGTTAACTCTGATTAGATGTGGAGCCAATCGTGATTCTTCTGGTAGGGATGGTGTTCCCATTTAAGGAAAAAGTCATGCTGCTCCGTCCAAGGAGGCGTGTGGATAAATGCGTCCTTTAGCTTCCCGGCGAAAAGCCGCTCATCGCCATTAAACGCTGTTTATTAATGCCTTGCCAGGGTCTGTGGCCGTGCCAGCGCGTCCTGTCACTGCAGCAGCACACGATCACTCAAAACATGTTTCCACACCCCCGATCACAATAATACGCTGACACCGCTGGCAGATGCACACAAACAAGGCCGATTCGACATGGTGAGTAGATGGGAAAGTAAAAAAAAAGCCAGCCATTTAGGAGTCTTTCTTTTCTTTCCTTCCTCTTCCTCAGAGGAAGGGAGTTGAGGAAGTGTGCGTGAGCTCAACGGAAGGTCCGTTCTTAGAGCAGAGCCAGCCGAGCCCAGCAAACATGTGTGGAATGCCGCCGCTCTCCCGTCCATTCCTGCCCGCAGTGCACCTCCTCGCTCGCTTTAGATCAACTTCTGGTTTACCTTTGAAAGTGTGAATGAGACAGGAAACCGGCGGTTCATGACAACTGTTGCAACCTCCACCGTCTCGACACATTTCTATTTTCAGAAACGGAGATTAAAGCGTCTAACCTTTTTGAAGTTTTTTTCTTCTTTTCATGAAGCCACTTTCTTTCAAACAAACACAGCAAAGAGGAACGAAGATGACACGAAATAAAGTGGGACAGCTCATCGTTTTCAACTGTTGATCATCTGCGATGCATTTGGTTGGGATGTGATAGACAGACATAAATTAGTGCCTGTGTGCGCAGTGACAGGAAAAAAACAACAAAATATGTGTTTTAAAAGCACTTTGACCTATATGCATGACTCTGTTTGGTGGAACGCTAACACCACACATCACCCTGAACGCAACATCCCTACAGTGAGACATGGTGGTGGCAGCACCATGCTGTGGGGATGCTTAAATACAGGCTCCACAAACACACAGACTCTGCTGCAAAGGGAGACTTGTGATTAGCCGTAATCAGCAATGGGCTATCTGAGTTAAACATCGATGCTTCTATGCCCTCCCTTCTGATCTGGGTGGAGAAGGAAGAAAAATCCCTGTCTCTAGGTTAGGGATGCGCAATTATCAGTTACTGCGGCAGTGTATGGGGGGAAATATTGATTTTTCATGACGACGGTGACGATAAACCTCACTGATGATGTCTGCAAACCTCAACAACTGACAGCATAGTTGGTTGCTTATGCTGAATAGAATGTTTTTCCATTGACAAATGAGAGAATCAATAAATATCAATGGATTGGAAAATAGGATTCAAAACAATTTCTGTCTGTTGTATACTGGTAATGTTGCATTTAAAGGTAATCCATCTATTAAATAATGGGTGCGTTTTACTTTCAGAGCTGTTTTGGTGTTTGTGGACCTCTGAGTGTAAGCAGTGACCGACGCCAGTGATGATTTTATCCAGATAAAAAGATGTAAATCCACATCAGTCCATCTTTAATCCTGATGTGCCTGCAAATTATTACGCACAGAAATGCTGAATATGATTTTTTTATTAAGCTTTTTTAGATTTTTGCCCACAATAAATTATATTTTGTGGCGGTAACATTGTTTGAAGAAATTAGGGGTGTGACTAGTTTTTCAAGGCGCCATAGATGTTAGAAGAAAGCTGTCCAACGGAAGTGGAAAAGCAGAGAAAACCGGACTGCGCGTGTAGTTCTTCTAATCTTTGAGGGACACCTGAAGCCTGAGAGAGGGGAAAAAATTACACACATATACTTACAACAAGGGGAGGGAATTAATAAGACTGAGCCCTATCCTTTCGAGCACTTTTGCTTTGTTGATAGTTGCTGCTACAGGACACCACAAACCAGCCGTCTGGCAAGCATGACAACCGATGAGCGAGTAGAATGAGACGTCTGCTCACATGATTCTGGTCTGCTTCAGACAGAAAAGTCCTGTTCCTCTGCACCTTTGCAGTGGCCCATTGTCAGTCTGTCAGATAGCCAAATATGTTGCAGAAATATGTGTAGCATGCCACGGAGAAGCTATGGTCAGCTTTCAAAATATGGGTCCAGTTAGTCAGCCGTTCAGTTACTGAGCTTATCAACTGCTCTTGTCTCCCCTCCTCTGGTCCTCTCCTCTGCCGTGGCGCGGGGCGCGGCTGCACTCTGGCATGCCATCTGAAGGCGAACGGCCCACCAGCCCCTCTTTGTCTGATGCACTGCTTCATGTTGTCACTGGATCATCCTATTGTCTTCCTACCAAGCTAAAAGCCGCCGTTTGCGTTTAAGGGGGTGAATGGGGCGGGGTGGGGTGGGGGATCGCCTCAGTGGATCATCAGAATGAGCGAGCGCTGCGCGCCATTGGAGAGGAGAGGAAGAGACGAGAGCAGATGAGAGAGCAGCCCCAGCCATTTGCCAGTTAGCAGATGAAGAGCCGAGCAGGGAGAAGTGGGAGGAAAGGCAGCGACAGAAGAAAAAAGATGATTAAACGATCTCGCTGCTGTTTTTCATTCTCCTTTATCCTCCCTCTGAACATGACAGACGTAGAGAGATGCACATGAGAATCTGAAGAGAGTTCCCACAAATCTGGTTAACGAACATAATGTCCTGACAAGTTAGCCAGGATTGCAGACGCGGAGCAGCCTGATCTCAGCTCAAACGCAGCTCTCTGCTTCTAACGAGAGGATGAGAGGTGTCCAGGCCTCTCCGCATCCATCTGCTCACGCTGCTGACAGGTTGCGTTTTAATTGCAGCCGTTCAGTCTGCTGTTGCTCTCAGAGCGCACCTTGGGGTTTGGCCCCTTCTTTTTCTGAAGAGCAAGCAGTATGTCGCTGCAGGGAAGATGACATTCTGGAATCCCTGAGAACCTGCGTTCCGAGGAAGGCACGACAAAGACCGTGCGCCGGGATAAGCACCCTCCAGAAATCCCTGAGGAGCGGAGACCCTGAGGCAACGCGTGAAGTTTTCACATGAAACAAGTCGAGTTCTGATTGTAATTTGGACTTGGTGCAGAGGAGGTTTCTCTACTAGAAAATGAACTCTCTGTGAAGGGTGTGAGACAACGGAGCCTGAGCCGCTGGCAACGAAATTAGGGAAAATTACCTGAAAATCTGAGACGCACCAATTAAGCAGCCAGCCTGATGTTGGAAGCAGCAGATTTCCCATTGATCTGTAACGACTGGTTCCTGGTCGGGAAACGATGAAATCCACCATTTTAGCTCCATAAACATGCCAACCAAAAGCATGCACTTTGATTCTCATTTTGTCTGTGTTTAGTCAAAATCAGAAAAAGCTTATAGAAAACCCGCTTTTACGTGTCGACGGGGACAAACTTGAAGTCCTTGCGTTGTATGTTTAATTCAAATCCCCCACAGCTTCCATGAGACCTGCACCACAAGTATTCTCTCTTTACATGTTATGGTCAGTGTAAAAGATAAGACGGGAGGTCAGAGCCTAATGCTGCAGTAAAACCTGCACATCATGTCTGGATAATCCCTTCACCTCTCCCAGGTGAACCCAGCTCAGCCTCCCTAGCACTCTGTCGTTGGTTGTTTTTGTCTCGTCTGTTTCTCACTGGGAAGCAGCATTTTGGAGCAGGACACATGTTAAATAGAACCTGTTCCAGAATATTTACGGCCTTCCCTACTCCTCTCAGCCAAGGCAGATTTAGTTCAGAAAATCCAGTGGAGGTTTATAGTCTAAACTATGCAATCTTTGTTTTTTTGCTTTGTTGTCACTGTTGAGTTCTTTGCATCAGCACATTCAAACTCGGATGACATGCAGGCACTAGATGTAAGGCGGCAAAAGATTCTCTCTGTATGATGAGCCTGCGTGTAAAGACCACAGTCTCACCATACCAGGGCATTAACACTCACATTCAATCCAAAAAAATGTCTTACAGGATATGACTGCTTTTATTACAAGTGGAAAATCAACAGTTATTCCTGCTGCTGCAAAAAGAAATCATTTTTCAATTATCACAGTTATGAACATTTTATTTTTCAAATAGACCAGGGCTCAACTGGCTCCTAGGACCTTCCACATGAGCTCCTAACAACTTTGGCTAAAAACATTACACAGGACCTACTAATGTTTTTAAAAATAGATTTCATAACAAAGGTGTGCTTTAGCTGGAGTTGATGGAATAACTGCACCGCATTTCCCCACCAGAATGACACTAAAAGTAGCAGTAATATTGTTCAGAACCTTTCTTGTCATTATGTACAAAACTGTACTTTATTTTTGCTTTTCACGTAAATATCAGAATCCCATAGAAGAAAGCATATCAATCTTCTTTTTGCTAAAGTTTTAGCTTTTTGTTTAATTAAAAACCAAACAGTAGAAATAAAATAGTGACTCTTTAAACATGAAAACAAATGTCCTACAGGAAGTAGTTATCAAAACATTCAAAGTTGTCTTTTTTTCAAAGGCTCATGTAGGATTTGTGGCCTTAACCCAGTTTTATTTAGTTGGATTGTGGGCAAAAGCAGTTATTTGTATTGTAAAGGTTGCCGACCTTAACAAGCCTGCCGCTCGTGGCATAAAGGTTAAAACGTTGTTGTCCTAATGAGAGTGATGAAGGAAACTCCTCCCAAACCGCTTTCATGGTGTAAAATATGTAAGGATTACAATTTATTTGCCTATAATGGAAGTCAATGGGAAACTGATTAGATTTCACACATGCAGAAATGACATTATATATACAACATTTTCATCTAACAATCCAACACACCAGGATCCTTGTTGCATTGAGCTTTTTTATGGACTGCATTGAAACATTGTGTAATGAAGCTCTGCTGCCCCTTGTGGTTGAAATGGGTCACTGCAGAGGACTTTAAACGATTGTGAGGTAAAACTTTGCACTTTTGAACCAGTGACTTTTTGAAGCCTTGATTCCAGTAACCGGACCAGGCCTACTAACCACTTCCACATTGGATAGCGTGACATTTTTCACAACACAGCATGTTATTTGTATCTGAAGGTGATACATTAAACATCTGTAGGTAAGAGTAGGCTGTGTTTCTCTTTACATCTACAGCTTTTAGTGCCGCACCCTAAAAAGAAAAAGAAGAAAAAACTTGTGATAGCAAGCCTTTTATTAATTAGTGCAATGACCATATCAGCCTGGCGTAAATCCACCTTTCATTACTCCTCACCGTCTCATCAGAGCCATGCAGTGAAGCTCCATCCAACAGGCTGAACACGTTACCAGCGTGGAACCCCGTCCTTCCTGACACCTCGCATACAACAACCAACGCATATTACATTCTGAACTGTCTTTTGCAATATTAATATCAAGGACTCAATATTTGTCACATATATTGTGCCGCTCTGGTTGATTTGTAAATAATGACTAGACTTCACCCCCTAGCTGGTGAACTACTCATTAATCAGTGTTGCGGTTTCCCAAAATCCACGGCTGACCTTGTTCTGATCAGTGCTCTCTCCCAGCACCCTTGGCAGCTGCTTGTTGCCAGTGTGTGGGCTCCTCACATGCTGTGGCGTGTGAGCGCTCGTCTGAAGCGCCGGCGGCAGCACGCCGGGGCAGTTTGCTGAATTTGTGTTTTGCGTATTTGCGGAGAGAACAGCGAGCAGCCGCGTACGCAGACGGGCCGTCGCGTCCAGCAGGCCCGGGCTGTACTTTGTCCCGGCTCAAGCCTTTGGTCAGATGTTGGAGTGTGGGTGTCGGGGAACGAGGCAGTGAGGAGCTGCGTCAGGTGCTGCGGTCGACGATGCGCTGCTGGCCCAGCCGGCACAGAGCGCGCACCTGTTGACATCTGAACCGTCCCACTTATGAACCCCTCCACCAACACGGTTCCTCACAGCTACAATGCTGTTGGCCTGCAGGACAGTCTGAAACTCCAACGGTTGACGTCGACAAAGAGTTACGTAACATTTAGATACATTAAGGGATTTTCCTCAAGACAAGCCTAAGAAAATGTAAACATGCCCAGCTGGTGTGTGCAATAATCTTCTTATCTCTGATAAGACACCAAGGTTACAGTGTGCACAGTTGCTTTTGTAAAGACACTGATTTCAATCTGCTATGATGGCGTGTGTGTTGGTGAGAAGCGGGCTGTACTTCTGCCTGCTGAGCCACAGATGGCAGCCCTCTCTCCCTGCTCACGGTGCAGATCTGTGTGTGTGTGTGTGTGTGTGTGTGTGTGTGTGTGTGTGTGTGTGTGTGTGTGTGTGTGTGTGTGTGTGTGTGTGTGTGTGTGTGTGTGTGTGTGTGTGTGTGTGGTGTCAGGTTTGCCTTGCACGTGAGCATAGGATGCTGTGTGTTTTTGTTGATGTGTGCAGAATACACAGGAACATTTTATCTCCCTGTGCACACTTTCTCACCCTTCTCAAGGCCATCACCCCCCCCCCCCCCCCCACACACACACACACTTTTATCCCATGCACATATGCAAACTGTAGTGATGACCTGTGTATCAGCCACAGCAACAACCCTGCTGTAACTCCTTCCTTTCTTTTAAACCTTTGTCAGTCTCGCACAAAACTTCCTACCACTGTTCAGCACCTCACCGTGCAAGCGCCTTTATCTTTCTACCCCATCTAGCTTCCCTATTTGGTGTAAAATAAAATAAAAAAGAACACACCCACCACTTTCCCCCTGGGCACACACTGGAGTCCAAGTAGTGTGATTTACCACTTAGGCGCCATGACACACCTACCAAACAAAAAGCTTGTTTTCTCTTTGTGCCAGCGTGTGCCCAGCTTCCCCAGGTGTCTGTTCCCAGCCTCACCTGGCAGCGCATCAGCGCCTCTTTCTTCTGTTTGTGTTCAGCTCTCTGCTTCCCTTCAGGTGACTGCAGGTAGAGGCTGCCTGTTTGCTGCTTCTCTCACCTGTATTCTGCTCTTACATGGCTTCCCCTCCTGGGAATCCAAACTAAGCAGAATACCTCTACATTGTTTAACAGCCATAAAATATAGATTTATTTCTTCTAACCAACTAAATAGGAAGGAATACAGTTACCAGTGTTTACGGACATGCGATTGACTTGTAAATTAACCCTTGAACCTTTCAGAATCAGAATCAAGTTTCACGTTTTATCACAAGACTTCCTCAAAATGGTATTTTCTGGGGGTTTTAGGTAGGAGACCAACTCCAAATTAGTGCATAAGTGTGAGAAAAGTGTCAGTGTTATCACACTCTTCCATGGCAGCTCTGGCTGCTCCGGCCCTGTGTTTACTGAAGAAGGCAATCCCACAGCATGACTCTGCCACCATCATGTTTCCGCTTGGGGATGATATGTTAAGGGTTGATGGGCACTTAGAGTTCAGGGGGCCGAGTAGAAATCCGCACCACAAATTTCTTTTTTAATTGTAATACTAAAACATGTTACAGGATTCTCTCACAGTCTCATTGAGTTTGGATAACTTTGGACTTGTCCCTGCTTTCTTCTGGTCTGCAATTTCCCCAAGGGAAAAAAAGTATAATACTTAGCGGAGCTATAAATAATAATGACACTTAGTGGCTAAAAGCTGAACAACACATACACAATGCCTTTCACGGAGACCCCCATTTACACAGTGGTGCATTGTTGCTGCGAATCGCCTCTGAATTTTTACTTCCACATAACAGGTATATGATGTATTCTATTTGGGTCTGCTTCTCTTACTGGCTTGATAATGATAATACATTTTATTTACAGTTTTGAACAGGTATGTTTTGATAGTTTGGATTTGTAGTGTGGGAGTGAAGTAATGTGTCTGAGATCCAGATGCAGACAGTTCCAAAGGCGAGGTGCGGAGTGGCTGAACGCTCTGCTCCCCTCGGTGTTGAGACGGGCCGGTGGGATTGTCAGGTGGACAGAGGAGGAGGATCGGAGAGTGCAGGAGGGCGTAGCAACATGGAGGAGATTAGACTGTGAATGGACTTAAATGCAAAGAGGAGGATCTTAAGCTGAATTCTAAATTGAATTGGGAGACGGTGGATCTGTTGTAAAACGTGGGCGATGTGGTGCAAAAATAAAATACCAAATGTTGCGCTTTGTTGTGAGAACCCAGGGAACTTTCATATGATTGGCTCAGGAACCAGGAAGTAAATGCGGGCTACACACTGAACCGAAGCCGTTCCGCACTGTACCTCTAGAAAAACGTGACTAAGACGTTGTTGATGGAGAGGACCGTTTTTTTTTTTTTTTTTTTTTTTTAATAGGGAATGTTACTTGCATCCCAGGTGACAAATGAGAAGGATTTAGGTTGATTTTACAGTAAATATATTACTTTAATGAATACAGAGGGTTCAGGTGACATTTTTATATCAACAGATCAGTGCTGATATTAAGAACCTGTTTCTCAATGAGATGTACTTTTGTAAATACCCTTTGTCCTTAAACTGAGGCTGGTTACATTGCAAACAAATAAACCGCTACCTTTTGGATTTTTGAAGTGGTGGAAAAAAAAAAGATCTTAAAAGATCTTAATTTAAAGAATGTGCAACGCAAGTGCAGGTGAAAGTTATAGATTTTGAAAAAGCGTGACATTGTGCTATACAGGAAATCGGCAGCTGGTTGCAGCGTTGTTTTCTTGATTTGTGGAACATGCGTGTGAGACAGTTGAAGAGGAATATTTTCCCCTTTAAATGTCAAAAATGGTTGAAAAACATCTAGAAAATCAAGTCTGAGAAAGTGCCTAATTTTTAAATGAAATATGTGTAGTTATGCTTACACAGGACAAGCATGCACTGCTTTGTCCCGTGTAGCCGGTGGTTGTAACGGGACAACTTGTCAAGAAGTTAATGAAGTAACACACTTTTTTCCCCCCAAGGCCTTAAATTGTTGTGGATTCCTAATTTAAATGTCCTACTTTTTTTTTTTTTACTTTTTTTTTAAATATGTTGTTTTAGATTCAGGTCATTGCTTCACGCATGCAGCGTCTCAGCGTTCCTACTCATTCAGGCAAAAACTGCCGTCAAAGTCAATTTCAGATAGCCAGCCACGTTTGCTGGTTAAAGCGCTGAAGGCAACGGTGTGACAGGTGCAGGCGAGAAGCGCCTGCATCTAAATGCTCTGTGCGCTTTGCTCTTTGGTAATGAGAGTGTAGAGGGTTGGTGTAATTTGCCAGCCAGGGTGTCAGAACAGCGCTCTACATCAGTGCAGCCATCCCCCCCCCCCCTTCTTCACATTTGCACTGTAATTATTACATGCATATGCTGACAAGTTGGGTGCTGTGGAGGCTGGCTGTCACACACGAGTGCGGCGATGAACACACTCGCAAGGTTCACTTCACAAATACAGCGTGGTGCCGTATGAGAAGAAAAGGGCTGGGATCAAACAATACGTGGAGATGTTGTAGAGATAATAATTATCTGCAGCTCAGCCGCAAGACGAGGGAATAAAGTAGGAACTCAAAACCTTTAACGTGAGCACATTGTACTTGCTGCTTGACTTTTCCTTCTGAAAGTTTTTTAAACTCCCTGAGCCTTCTCACCTTTCGTCAGATTCCACATATGAACGTTTCTGTAATCGTCGTAGGGATGTTGCGTCATAGGAAGGTAAGAAACCGGGGTTAGTCCTAATAAATAGAGCGGTGCAGTGTTCAGCCGTGGCACCTCAGCTGCATACTTTCCTGATGGTTGCAGCTCTAATTTACAGTCCATTTCGCAGTTACACACTACTTTGTGTTGGCTCGTCTCATAAAGTCCATGTTAGTTTGAGTTTGGGACTAAATGCAAGCAGGTTGGAGGGGTATGAGTATGACGCTGGAGGCAACAGCTGGTGCCTAAACGTCGTCTCCTTCGCCGTCTTTGTCTTGCAGAGGGTTGTGGGAGCCAGAGGCTGCTCCGCTAACGCTGACTGAGCAATGTGGACTGAGAGTCTTCCCTCCTCTGCGTCTACCACGCTCTCTCCCTCTGCTCCTTGTCTTTAATCCTCTGCAGAGAAGGTGTGTCAGAGCACCAGTGTCAGGGAGAAGGGACTCATATTTGCTTAGCCAAATCCACAGGGAGGCAGCCCTCCTTTATCTACTTCCAAATTCACTGCGTCCACTCTTATTTGGTCATTTGTCAGAGTGCCGTCTCCTTTCTCCGCGTTTGTGTGTGTGTGTGTGTGTGTGTGTGTGTGTGTGTGTGTGTGGTTTTGCTCGGGTGTGTGCCGGCAGAGAGAGGGAAGCCCACAGACTATCCTCACAATTTCACGCTGCTGCTCGCCTTCCTCCGTGCTCGTCCCTGCTTTCCCTCTGCAGTTTGTCTTTTTTTGCCTCGCTGCTGAGGTCAGACTGGCACAGGCTGGCGGTGTTGGAGGAGGAGAGATTGTGTGTGTGTGTGTGTGTGTGTGTGTGTGTGTGTGTGTGTGTAAGGTGAGGTTTTGTTGCTGAGATTATTGGCTTGAATGGCCGGGTTAGTCGGGGCTTGCCCCTTTGCTTTACACACAGGGCCACACAGTAAGCAGACAGCTCCCAACACTGCTCATAAATACCTGCGAAGCATCGCTGTATCGACGCCTGCAGTAGACCCGCCACCACTCTGGAAACGGAAAAGCCCCAGCCATGCGCGCCATCCACTGAAAGGATTACCGTTAAACACGTCTGACTTGATTCACGGAGATCCGAAGCAGTTGGGGGATCTCAGCGTTTCCCAGCTGCAGATAGGAATGGGGGAACATACAGAACATGGGGAAAGATTGGGTGTTTCCAGCCTTCTGTGCCCTGTCCTGCTGCACACAGGCCTGATTACTGTAGGAATATCAGCCATGCATTCATCAGAATCACTGTGAACTTTTCATTATTTATAAAACCTAATGAGATATCAGGAAATCCGAGCCAGTATAGAAAGCAAAGGGCATGTGTAGGAGCCCTGAATTAATTTGTGGCATATCTGAAAGAAGACTGAATAAGACATCTGTCAGAGTAAGATGTTATACCTTCATGGATCTCTTCATCACGTTACAGCAGAATTAAATCTGATTCCCTCTGCCTTTCTTCTGTTTACTTAGTATATATTTATACTGCATTGTGTTCACTGAAAGTATATTTTCACATTGTGTGAAGTGCAGTTTGAGGGAGCTGCTCTTAAATCTCATTGTACTGTGGATAACGACAATAAAGGCTTTCTATTCTATTCCATCAGCCGTTTTCCCCCCCTCTCTTTTTTTCCTGCAAGCGTCACGCTCCACCTTGTCGGGGTTTACTCCCCTTCAGACAAGCATACAACGTTGCGGTAATGTGGAAAAGCCTCACAAGTTTCTTGTCTGCCTCTGTTCCCTCACAGCGAGCACTTGTCCTGCGCCTTCACCTTCTTCCTGCACGGCGAGAGCAACGTGTGCACCAGCGTGGAGATCAACCAGCACCAGCCCATCTACCATCTCACCGAGGAGCACCTAGCTCAGGCCCAGCAGGCGTCCAGTCCATTTCAAGGTTGGTGTTCGACTCACGCCGGGCAATCATAGCACGCTTTTTAATTCAGACGGCTTGTTTGGTTGGGGATTTCGTTTTAAAACACTGCTGCTGCACATCCTCCTCATCCCTGATAAGTGATTGGAGCCACTAGACGGTTCTGGCTGGACAAATCGGTTTGCTGCGGATCAGTCAAACCTGCACCGGTGGAGTTTGGGATATTGCACGGAGAAAATCTGACCTCTGACTAACCACAGAATTGGGCAAAAAACGTACCATTTGCATGTTTGTATCTGGGTCTGCACATAGCTGGAGTGTCTAGCAAAATATTGTCGCCATTGGCCTTTGCTTTGTGATTTTAGAACATTAGGTCATCCAAAGGGAACCTGTTAATTGAACTAATTTAAATGAAATTAAAAAGTGAGGCACTAGTTTTGCATTAATCTCGTTGTGTATTTACATCTTGTTTGATTTTTAATCTCTGAAATGAGACTGTGTTTATTCAACACTCTGTAATCTATTCTGTCCTAAATATCAAAAACGTTTGAAATATCACATACTGTTTTTTAGAGATGCAGCAGTCAGGCTTTTCTTGGCAAATACTGATTTCTGTGTTGTCGGGTTTTATTTCGTAGGTCCGATGTGTTGATGGCAATTGTGGCAGATTCAGACGTTCTTCCTCTTGACTATAATGAATGAAACAGGGGAAATGTGTTCTATGGGTTCTTTAAAGAGGCAGTAGATCAGAATAGAAGGGAGCTACTCCATTATTTATGCTTTACTGCACGTGTCCTTTAACTGATCTGTAGCTTAAACAAAGGGCTTCAAAGCACATGCTGTTGTTGATCTTTTAGACACAAAGAGTGATAGCTGCTCTTAGTTTTATGCTAAATAGAAAAGAAAATCTCATTTTCCCATAGTTTAGAAAGTGATCAGAGCCGATCAAGGGAAAACTCTGATCTCTGAACAGATTGGAGCATCTCCTGGTGTTTTCTAGTAAGGAGCTTAGTTTTGTTTTTGTCTGAAGTGTTTTTCTACTTATTTTACCTCTAGGTCTTAAAGTCATCCATTTTGGTTATAGTACCTTTTAAACATGTTTTGAATCCAACAAAACACAAAGCAGTTCACTAGATATACCCATGAGGAGAGACTCATACTGGGTGCGTTCTTTGTAAATGGTAAACGGACTGAATTTTTATAGTTATACTGACCAATCACCACGCTTTACACTAAAGCCACAGTCAATAACGTGCACACATTCATGTAATCAGCGGCACCCTGGGGTTACAGTAAGTGCTTCGCCTGGCGCGGACATCCAGATGTGGCAGGGGCAGCTGGAGTCAAACCTACAACCCTCTTCTTGCCAGACGACTTCCCGCTGAGGCGCAGTCGCACCACAGTCCATTTCCTTCATTGGATGAAAAATATTAACGGGCTCCATGTGCTGCGTTGGCTGCTGTTGCAGCAGATAATGCACATATAATCTTCTGTCAGGCGGATTTTCATTACTGAATGGCTCCCAGCCAGTGTGAAAGAAAGTCACTTTAGATGATGTTGTGGTGCGCTTCTAAAAACCTGCAGCTTTAATGATCCGCCATCACTCATCCCCAGCCCTGCTCTGGAAGTCAGAACTATTGCCAGCTTGCATCCTCTCATTTAGACGTCATGGAGTAATGACGGTAATTTAGATTGAGAAGTGAGCGACAAATGGTATACTTCCTGAATTATAGTCTTTTTTTAATATACCATTATTTCATAACCCTAACTCAGCTTGGCGTTAGATCTTTGTGTCAGAGAAGATGTCTTAAGCATTCTTTCTGCTTTGCCATGTCGCAAGAATACAATGCTTTGATTTTGACTTCAGTGTGAGATGTGGAGGTGAAAATCTCTGTGTTTTGTAAAAGGTTTCACAATTTGAGCATGATGTTTTTGCTTGGCAGCAAGCCTACAGATTTAAAGTTTTTTTTACTATGCTGTCAGATGGTTTGTAAAGTGTTTAATTTAAATAAAATCAGCGTACAGGTTCATCTCATTCTTTTTAGACACAATGTTCCCAGACTAGCCCTCTGGAGGCGCACCACTGTGGTGCCTGGCAAGAAAATGTGCTGCTCAGCAATGTGATGTTTGTGCTGCAAATTGGAGGCTTTCACCTTATTGGTTGTTGTTGTTGTTGTTGTTGCCACATAGCCTACGATGAGTTAGAAGGGCAGGGATGCATCAAGCATTATGTAATGAGTATTATTGTATTTCTATTCCCTCTATATTTGTAATAAATTACTTAAGCCCTTTTTTTAGCAGCACATTGACGATGAAGATCAGATATCAACAGGAAACTGTGATGACTCAGTGAACTACTCAACCAAAAAGTTCCCCATAGCTCGATGAAACGAGATAAAAAAAAGATTGTGCTTTCCTTGAGTAGCCAGGTTATTTACTGTTGACACTGGCTTTCTAATCCTGATGCAAGACCCTGTTTATTACATTTTACTAAAGACAATCCTTCCAGGATTCCTCTGCCACAGTTGTTTACATTGCAATGCGTTATGGGTTGTCCTGATGTCACATTGTGTCTCTAAGCCCCACACCAATACTGGATAGATGTGACTTTGGTTTGCCCCCAACTCAGACCTTGTTTCTGCATAAGCCACAAAGGTCACATTAAAGATATTATTCAAGAGGATCATAAAAGGCTGCATGTGGGGCATTTATAGGTCCTAAACGGAAAGAACAGTGATGCCTGGGGCTTTTACTTACCGGTACATTCAGCACTCATATTTCTGAAGATAACCGAACCCTGATCACAATCTTTGTGCTTTGCTTTTCTAAGTGCAAAACCATTTTTGCAATTTTCTGCACATAACCTGTTCCCAGCTCATCGCGATTAGAGATGCACTGACTGATCAGAAATGTGTGGCCAGTTTCCAGTGTCTGGTTTTTAACTAGCTTTGACCTTCCAGTATTGATTTCCACTAATATAATATAAGAAGAAAGGAGCATTGTGTCCCTTTTTAGAAGATAATGCAGCTAGTGTTACAAAATCAGCAGTCTGTGTGAGACAGGTTGAAAGCTGAAAAACGCTAAAACATTACAGTTTAGTTGTTAGATGTTCAACCTTCCTATGATCTGCTGAAAATTTTGCTCTCTCACAGTGTGACGTGTCATGGAAAGCAGATTCCTTTCTAAATGACTTGTTACATCTCTGTGCTTACCCTAATTTTTTTTACACCACATTTAGGCTGAAAACATTTACTTTAGAGTCATCAGTAGGTAACAGTGTCTGCAACGAGGAAAGTTGTTGATTTAAAAAAAAAACAATGATGAGCCGTGCTGCTCATGCTCTGGTCTCCTGCTGATTTCTTGTGGCATCTCTATATATGATACACAGAGGAAAGACAAGCCACATCAAAAAAAAAGATAAAGGCTGGGAGTTTACATACTGGGACTCCTTGCTCTTTTTACACAAAGAGCAAGTTTGAACAGTTTGAAAAAGTCCTAATAATCTACATAAATAATCTATAAATAAATAGGATGACACAAATCTGAGTAGTGCCTGATTTCCAGATACAGCCATGCCTCTGTAAACCCCCTCAGAATAATAACACCGGTCACTTGTTCTGTTCACTATAACCGTTCCCCTCCAGCCAGCCCTTTCACTGTCTGTAGAGCCCTCCTGAGGTGAGGCGATAATACCCCACGGTTAAAGAGTGCAGCCTCAGATTAAAACAAAATGACTATTGTAACGTGACATTTTAATTCCTAGAGGGAACTTCTTGGGTCTAGCTACTCATTTCAGGTGATTTTTATTTCTCCCAAGTCACGAGTCAACAAATACTCAAATTTATTGACTGACGACGCACAATCTCGCTTCTCTAAATTTGAGATAGCATCTCTTTGGCTTTATGTATTGTTCTTCTGTGTGTCATGGTGATATTTATTAGAACAAAGTTGTAATGCTGATCAGGACTCGCCGAGCCTCGTGAAGGACCGCTGAAGGACCCGAATGAAGCAACTATGCTCTGGGTATTGAGTTTCTGTGTGCAGGTGAGAGTTTTCTCTGCCGCAGTGTCTCTCCTTCTGGCTAGCCAAGCGTAGCTTTGAGGAAGGGCTGACATCCACTCCTTTTCATCCATCAACACCTCATACCTCCCCCTTTTGCTATTCCTCCTCACCTCTTCCAAGCTTGGTTTACTGTGCGGCAGAGCGCTCCGGCATACAGACCTCTCCAGGATGTGACCTCATAAAAGGGCGCGGAGTGAACGTAATGAACTCTCAGCCCATTACACTGATCTGAGCACATTTGACATGTCTTTAGGGAGCCCAGGATAGACTCACAGGCAGTGAAAGAGAGAGGAAGAAACAAATGGAGAGAAGAGCAGGATGAAATGTATAATACCTAAATATGCTTAGGTTTTCCCAAAAACAGGCTTCAATTAGAAAGCATTTGTACTAAAGATGCAGCAAGGAAATCAGATGTAATTTTCTCCTTGACCAATTATCAAATTGAAAGTCATAAATCCAGCCATTTCTTAATCATTGACACACAATTCATAAGCAGTGCCAGATTGCACTGGGTCTATAAAATGTAAAAGTGAAAGTCAGAAGAAGCACATAGACAGTGCGATATTTCTTTAGATCATTCAGTTCGCAAGATAATTAGACTTTCAGCACTTAAGAGGAAGGCTTATTGCATTAAAGCAGAATTGTTCAGGCATATATTTGTAACTTTTCCCCCAGGTCTGTTGACAGATTTCCAAACCTTTTGTAAATCCCAGATTTCAGGGAAGGATTTACACTTTTGGCACCGTGGCTTTGACCTATTTTGTTACATTCCAAATTGTAATTTTAATGTTTGTTAATCTTAATCTTTGTATAATGACTCTGGACAAAGTTGATGAAGTGACATGATAAAAAAAATGTATATAAAAACGCCAAAAATTGGCATGTGCACATGCCAATTTTAAGCCTTTTCTATGATTTTTCTAAATCGTCCTGGTGCAGCCAGTTACTTTCAAAAGTAAGTCAGTAGGTTGGCTGACTAACTGTCACATGATCTGTCAGCATAAACAAACCTTTTCTGAAAGGCCCAGAGGCTGCATCACCCCTAAAAAGGGGAAAGACGAAGGAGCTCTCCTATCAAGTCAGGGAAAAAGTTGTTGAGAAGTACAAGTCAGGGTTGGGTTATTAAAAATGTCCAAATCTTCAATGTTACCCTGGAGCGCCACACACAGCTCCAAAGCAGAGACAGAAGGATCTGTCCACAGGACCACAACAAGCTGTACACTCCATAGAGCTGGGCTTTATGGAAGAATGGCCAGAACAAAAAACATTACTTTGTGTTAAAAATAGGGAAGGTATGTTTTAAATTTGCCAACTACCCAAATGTATGGAGGAAGGTGCTCTGGTCAGATGAGAATAAAATGTCACTTTTCGGCCACCAAAAAAAAAAAAAAAAAAAAACACTGTCTGGTGCAAACCCATCCATCACTCAAGACCATGCCCACAGTGAAACATGGTGGTGGCAGCATCATGCTGTGGGGAGGTTTTTCAGCAGCAGGGACTGGGAAACTGGTTCGAGTCAAGATAAAGATGGTGCTAAATAGAGGGATGTTCTGGAGCAGAAGCTGCTAGTCTGCCAGTGATCTGGACAATGACCAGAAGCATACCGATAAATGGAGTCGATCCAAAGCCACTGGCTGATGTGATTGTTGCAAAAGTTGGCTCTATAAAGCACTGACTTTACAGGGGGTGAACAGTTTTGTCCTATTTATTTACACAATAAGAAAACTTAACTATATTCTTTAGAATATAAACATGGAGGTTACTCATCCTAAGCACCAATGCAAAACGCCAAAACTTAAAGTCAGTGAAATTCTGATCAGTGCAACTTGAATTTGTACAAAACAAATACAACAAATTCAAGGTTCGTATGATCCTGCGTTTGACCACAACTTGTCCTTTAGTATTTCTCTCATGCGTAGATTTCCTGGTGAACCTCTGCATTGTTCCTGCTCTTGCTTGTGTGAACCTTTCCTTCCACTTCCACCAGCCAGCCTCATCTTTCATATAGCCACAGGTTTTTCATCTTCTTTAGAAAACACATCTTTCAAACACAAAATGTCAGATCATGTTTGTTCAAACTTGTAACCCTAAACATTTCACTCTTGGTCAGGTTGGAAACAAGCAGGGTAACTATGGTAACAGCTGCTGTGGTTCGATGACATACCGCCCCACTCCTTCATCGCCAACTTTGCCAACAGTGCGGCTGTCGTACATTTTCACAGCAAATAAGCTCCAAGTTTCTACTTTAATTACTTGTAGCTGGAGTTGTATAGTTGGCTGTCCTTAATAGGTTCCTACGTAGAATCACTGACAAGAACAGGTTCTGAATGTGCTCCAGTTTGTTCCTCTCAGCTCCATCTGAAAACAAACTGTGATCGCTCCTGGAGAGTATGGTCCTTGTTTTGTCATCAAAACAGCCGTGACCTGTTGGGACTTTGAGTTTCAGTCTCAACCAGATTTCACTGCCAGTGCAGCACACAAGACTCATTGCTGTGTCCCTTCAAGCATTCTTTGACTGTTTTAAATCACTGGTGAGACTCAATGTGCTAGAAACGCAATTAATAAAAGCAGGAGCACACCACTCAGAGTTTTGTGGCCGATTTACGATCTGGGGTGGGTGTAGAAGTCTGAATTGCCAAAAATAATAATAGCTGACTCTTAATTGTCTTGCAGAACTTGTATAAAAACAATTGTAAAAAAAAAACAAAAAAAAAAAAAAAACACGTATTTCTAGTCTTTTTGCTGTGTGCAGGTGTGCATTGTTTGTATGACACCATGATTAAGGTTGACATTTTAAACTTGTATTACAATATTAGTAATTTGTGTAGTTAGAAGGGTGTCTGGCAACAAAGTAAACAGTCTTCTTCCATGTTTTGGAATTTGATAGCACGGTAGTTTGGACTAGCAGATTGAAATGTCATCGAGTTAGCTATAAAATCAAGACCACATTTACCCCTCTAGAATAAATCCTACATCAAATGTCTGACCAAAAATGTCTGATCAGGTAAGTGTCAAATCTGTTTTGTTTCTGTCTTCTCTAACCCCCAGTGGGTCGAGGCAGATGAGTGTGCCAGAACCAGGCACACTGAGCCTGGTTCTGGTTCTGCTGGAGGTTCTCCTCCCTGTTAAAGGGGAGTTTTCCTCTCTACTGTCGCTTCATGCATGCTCAGTATGAGGGATTGCTGCAAAGCCATCAACAATGCAGACGACTGTCCACTGTGGCTCTACGCTCTTTCAGGAGGAGTGAATGCTGCTTGGCAAGACTTGACGCAACCTGCTGGGTTTCCTTAGATAAGAAACTTTTTGACCAATCTGTAAGGAGGATTTGATTTAATTTGACTTTGTACAGTGCCTTGACATGATGTGTTGTGAATTGCCGCTTTATAAATAAAGCTGAATTGAATTGTTGTTTCGGCAGACTGAGCTCAGACTGCTGTAACCTAGAATGGGTCATGTGACCTCTAGCGAAGATGGAGGTCACGTGTATAATTGGCACAACTAACACACGAGACCAAGTGATTTTGACTAAATAAATTTGCTTATAAAACATCTACCGCTACCTTTATGAGGTTTTTTAAGGTAGAATTTAGTCCATAAGTTGTAGCTCCTTTTTGTGTTAGTTGCTCATAGATCCTCGCATGTTTGAGTCCAAGATGGCTACACAGATCTGTTGTTCTAGTAGCAAACCCTGCATATTGCATGTTTTTAATCCACCCCTCCCTTTTCTTTTCTTTTTTACAACTCGGATTAATGTTTAATTGCACAGCCATAGTAGCTGGTGAGGGACATGCATCAGCTCATAATAAGGTACATGCCAATAAAGAAATTAAAAGATGAAGGTTTTAGACACCAAGGTCGGAGTATCTTGTCTTCATCTTCCTGCCTGTCTCTGTTGCATGCTCCCCTGCCATTTTCCTGACTAGGAAGTTTCCCCCCCCTTTCCTTTAGTTGTGCCACTGGATCAATACCTGGGAACCGAGCACTTCATATCTAGTAATGACACACCAGCAAGGCGGGGACATTAACAAATGCTCACTCTTACACCCACCCATCCAGACAGTCCGTTCGTTGAGCCATTATGCCCCCCTCTCCAGAGTTCTCTGCATATTCCATGCAGTGAGAGATGAAACGGTGTGTGTGGACAGCTGAAGTGTCGGTGGATTCTTTGCTCACGTTTGCATTAAGCATTGTATTTGATGGAACAGTCTACGTTGGCTGATGGCCGTGGGTGTGGTCTTTTTGTTTAACGACTCCAGTGTGTTCCTGAAGTCCACTGCTTGTTTATATTGCAGAGAGTCAAACAATTGAAAGTCCTGCTTGCCCTGGATAGAGATGATCATGAAATAAGGTACATGGAAATAAAGAAATGTGTTTAATATGATCATACTTTAGAGGTGGATCATAGCAGAGAAGTGTGGTAGGATCAATTTATTGACAGACACTTGGATAAAAATGGCTGGAAAGGAAGACAGTCAGAGAAATTAGATCACTGGCATGGGCGAGAGCAAAATATTCCAAACTTGAGAAGGAGGAGATTGATTTAAAAGTGAATAGCTGTGTGGTCGTCAGTAATTACTGATATTGGAGAGGCTTAATAGTGAGAATTAAAAGACACCCATATGTAGGATAAAGCTTTGACTAACCTGTGGCCTATCTCTTCTTTTTCTCCCCACTAGTCATCCTGAGTCCATTTGGCCTGAAGGGAACGCTGACCGGCCAGTCGTTTAAGATGTCAGACCCCCCCACGCAGAAGCTGATCGAGGAGTGGAACCAGTTTTATCCCATCAGTCGCAGTAACAAGGAGGGTGCGTCAGAGGACAAGCCTGAGGACATGGACTGGGAGGATGATTCTCTGGCCTCTGTAGAGGTCCTTGTTGGTCAGTTGTTTTTTTTTCTTTCTGATGACCTGCTTCCTGATCAGGCCATCATATTATTTTTATAGTGCTTGGTTTAGTTGTTAAACATCCCATCTGCTTGTGATTGTGTAGGCGGGGTGCATATGGTCTACCCAGCCTGCCTGGTGCTGGTACCCCAGTCAGATATCCCCGTCTTGGCCCCTGTGGGGTCGTCTCACTGCACTGCCGTCTACCCGGGTGGTCACCAAGTGCCTGCTTCCCAGCGAGAGCCTGCCATGTCATTGGTGACCCTCACCCCTCCCACATCCCCCGAGGAGGCTCACACAGGTAGTGGTCAATATTCAGAAGGCTGTTGTTAAGCCCCACCCCCAGCAGTTTCTTTGGTTGTGCTTCCGTGTTGTTTGGTCAGCCAACCCTGAATGAACTTCCTCTCTTCAGTGGACTCTCATTCGGCCCAGAAGTGGGTTAAGATGCCATCGTCATCTGACGCATTCAGCGTGGACAGAACCAGTCACCACGGAGGAAAGATTCCACGCAGGCTGGCCAGTCAGGTGGTGGAGCGAGTCTGGCAAGAGTGCAATATCAACAGAGCGCAGAACAAGTGAGTGTGCCTCCGTCTGAAATGTGACGCTCTGATTTACCGGACTAAATTAAAAGTGTAATAATTCCACATGTTATGATGGTAGAACTTTTCCCCCTTTGGCCAATCCTGATTTTTTTTTTTACCGTATTTTTCAGACTTTAAGGCGCACTGAAAATCCAGAAGTTTTCTCAAAAATTGATGGTGCGCCTTATAATCCGGTGCGCCTTTTATATAAGATTACCGTTGTGCTCCTGACTGATTTTATGTGGTACAATGCACTCAAAAATCTGTTAAAATGTGTAAGTACAACTTTGGTTAGCAACAAAGCCGCTCCACTCAATGGACATTTGGAGCGATACGGTACACTGTGACACGACCTGATCGGACCACTGAGCTGTCTACAAGACTGCCTGACTGTAATGTTAAAACTAGAAATGCATTCATGTAAGGCAGGCCGTGCCCGGAGTACGCACTAGGAACAATAAACCCAGTAGACACGTTAATTCACAGTGTGCCTTATAATCCGGTTCACCTCATGGTCCGAAAAATACGGTACTCTGAGCTCTGCCCAACCAGTTCAGGTTGCGTTTTTAAACTAATTATTGACAAACATTCCACAACAGAGTATTTGATAGGGGTACTAAATTGGAATAAAACAGAAAATAAAAAATTCCCAAGAAAATTTTTTTCTATTCAACCTGTAACTAAACAAACATAAAGACCAAACAGTATCTCTCTTGCATTTAACGAGGAAGAGGGGCGACTAGATTGCTCAGTTTTGGACCGGCCGATCAACAATTGGAGCAGATCCTAAAAGAAATGGCTAATCTCTGGTCGGTTGATTGAAGGATTTCTAAGAAAAACTTCACGTTGCCATTGCTGACTTTCATCAACTTTTGACCCCAGCTGAAAACTTAATTGCACTGCAATGTGTACAAGTGTCTGATTAAACTACCCACTAAAAAAAAAAAAACCTCACCTTCTCACCGGCTATTGCTGAGCAAATATGGGTTTGTATCTAATTCTGTTGAAAGTCGACACTGACCTCCCTTCTGCACAGAGATTCTACTAAAAGGCTTTGTTTCATGGAAATTGAGGAGGCAAGCAAGCAAACAAGGCAGCCATTAACCAGAACCGCTGCTTTTGCCCGTCTGTGTTGAGCTCAGTCATTGGCATTCCCCGACGATTCCTGGCTCTCTCAGCTGAATCAAGAGAATCTGTTATGAAAGGTTCACAAAGTTGTTGCTTTTACGTTGGCAGAGGCGATAATGGAGAATCTCTTGGATATTTCAGCCCCGCCCTGGTTCTTCACAGACCCCAATGTCTCACTAACTTTGCCCTTCCAGAACTGACTCTAACATTTTCTCTTCAATCCCAGGGTGGGGACGAGACTCGTGTAAATCCACTGCTTTGTTTGTTTCCTGATGCCTTGGGAACATGTGTGGAGTTCTGTTTCTTTTGCTACAGGTTAAATAAGTTTACTGAAATTTAAGCAAATATAATGATAGTGGATGGCTAAAATAAGCATGTGTGCAATTTGGTCCAATTTTGTATATTTCAGCTTCATTGATTCTGACACATTGGGCGCACCCTGGGATCCGTTACCTCTTGACCAAGCACAGAATGCCGGCTATATTTAGCTTTTGGCTTGTCAGCCAAAATACTGTGGCTCCAAGGATGGTGATGCAGCCACACAACAGAGCTTTTACCAAAAGGGACAGAAATCCGAACAAGGACTCCCATTTTTGATCACCATTATTTCAAGCCTTGTGCATAATGAAGTGTGAAAACAGAATACGTATTCCTCACATGAAGTAGACAAAAGATTACTTTACAATTTGTCTTTCCTCGAAGGTGTGTTAATTTTTTTTTCTCCCTCTACCCATAGACGGAAGTTTCCAGCTGTGCCCAACGGTACGTGTGAGGAAGAGGTGGTGGACAAAGTTGGAGCCTGGGATTTTGTGGTGCCTTCCCAGAGGTCCTACTGCAGCTGTTCCAGGTAAGAGCTTGTGGCAGGTTGACATGAGCTACTTCGTAGTTATGGATTGAAAATTGACTTGTTTTACAATAAACCTAAAAATGTAGTGTGTATTTATATATTTAGCACTTTTTCTCTTATACCTCTAAATTAAACCAAGTGCAACCAGTTACCTTTCGTGAGTTAAATCAAGATGCAACCAACAGCGTCATAAAGACTTGGGGAAACAAGAGACCAACTATCATGCGCGAATGGAAAGAGGAGGGCACAGCTGCAGACCTACCGAAACATGGCCGGCCATGTAAACTGACTGGCAAGGCAAGGAGAGCGTTTTTTTAGAGAAACAGCCCAGAGAGCCACGGCAGCTCTGGAGAAGCTGCAGAGAGCCACAGCTCAGGTGGGAGAATCTGTTGACAGAACAGCCAGCAGTCGTGCACAAGCACTGGGCAATATATCGAGCTTCTAAAAATATCGAGAATTTTGAAAGAGAGTTACAAGATGAGACTGTACTGTTTATATCAAGATGGTCTACGTTGCGTTAGAATTATATTTTTATGTATTCCAGTAGGTTTCACATATTTATTTATAGCTGGTCTTTAATAAATGTCCCTGTGAGAAATCTTGGATAAAGCTTTAATTCAGAGACGCCTTTTGATAATTACTTTATAAAAAGAGAAACCTATTGAGATAAATATCATATATCGGCATTGAGCATAAAAATACCGAGATATCTTTTTAGGTCCACATCGCCCAGCCCTACATGTAACGTATAACACTTTAGGTGAATGCTGCCGTAACAATATATTTGCGATGATTAAACACTGAGAGTCTTTCTGTTTTGAGTTTTTAGCAAACATAGACTGCCAGATAAGTAGTCTATCCGGCAGCTGGGAAAATATAAATAAAATACAGATGAGCATACCCATCTCATCAAGGATTTATTTTAAAAACTTAATTTTAATTCCTTCGTGACTCGACCACCTGACCACCTCTGTAGATCCGAGCAAGCCAGAATATATGGCTTAAGTAATACGTCAATAATTAGCCAATTTCTAATGCGATTCAGGCAGTTCTTGTTCAAAGTTGAATGGGATGAATTGCTTTTATGAAGTTGGGAATGTGAAGATATTGCTGAAACATATTTGAAAGAGGCTACACAGAGTCTGTGGGGCTTTGAACACCAGCACAGCGGGCCACAGTCAGCAAAATAGCTGCCAGTCTACTTTTCGACAAGCATATTAGTCTTCATATTTAACAATTTATCACTGTTAAGGGCAAGTGACAGCAGTGGGGGGGGGGGGGGGGGGTTGGGTGCTTTACTAAAGAGTGTTAGTGCAGGTTTTATTCCTATACTGATAGGAATCATTTCAGGGACAACAATAGTTTGTTGTCTGATAAACCAAGTGTGTCAAATATGGTGGATTACTTGTTCTCAATGTTTTTAAATATTAGTGTGGAGCTCATCTCAACATATTATGATTGAGATATTGAGAAAAGCCCCGTCTTTGTGGTCTTTGTGGTCTAGTGTGCATGGGGGGTTTTCCCTGTATGTATACTGTTCCATCTATGCTATGTGACCCTTGTCTTTTTGCCTCCAGACACAAATCAGGAAAGCAGCGAACAGGCAGCACTCCAGGCCAAACGCAGTCAACGGGTCAGCCCTCTCAGCCTTCCACCAAGCACAAAACCGGAGGGGAGAAGCCAGAGAAGGGTGACAAGCAGCAGAAGAGGCCCCAAACGCCATTCCATCACCGCAGCTTGACCAGCGACGAAACGTCCATAGAGACTGAAGCAACAGTAGGCCAGAGGCTGGCCATGAGGGGTCAGGACGGCGGACGATTTCGATCTTCGGATGTAGTTACTGCCCTCTCAAAAGCCCCCCAGCTCCACGGTGGAGCAATCGGCACCGGGCCCTCAGAACAGTCCAACTCCCCCCCACCCCCACCACTTAGCCCCCACCCCTGCGAGCACGGCGAGGAGTCAGGGGAGGGCATAAAGAACCCTTCAACCCCCAACAGCCAACACTTTTACCAGCTACCCCCAGAGCCCTGCCTGGCTGGGGCGAAGGGTGGCGGCGAGGAGCCCGGTGGTCCTGAGAGCATCAATCAGCACTTTCACTCCCATAACCCCCACTCTCACCCAGGAACCTCTGCCTTCTCTGAGCCTCCCGAGCCCACCGTGTACACGGGCTCGGCATTCAACCTGGAGGACGACGGCTCCCACACACCATGGAGGTTATTCAACCTGCCCCGCAGGAAGGAGGCCGAGCTGCCCACGCCGCTGCTGCCTGGAGACAAGCTGAGGGACGAGGCTGCTGCATCACAGGACCTGGTGTCTGTTACAGAGTGAGTGTCGACTTTGTCAAGCTTTGCAGCCAAAACGGCAGTTTTTAAGGCTCCGGTCGATGGTATAGGCCCTCATTGGGCCCAGCATGATCCCGGGCCTTACGTCCCCTCTTTTCACCCCTTCCATGCTCCATGTAGCGCTTAGCTGCTCGCAGCGTGCTAATCTCTTGCTATGTGCCCCTTTGACGTCATACACTACGAATGTGCAGGCCCAGCACTGCTCATTGATTTTTACACACAAAACAGGCTCTGAGAGAGGAAGCGCATTGATAGGTTTAGATTGGATGGAAGTGAAGCTGATGGAGCTCCTGGTCGTTGGCTATCAATTCGGCAGGCGGCAGAAGAAGAAGAAGAATCTCCTGGCAAGGAGGGGTAGCTGGAAAGAGCTGGGGTATGTCTCCAGTGGAGGAAGGCAGAGCCACCAGTAGGATGAGCGGTGGGTGTATTGGGGGGGGATTACTGTATCTGTGGAGTTGTGTAGTCCCAGGTGGCCAGCTGTTCGGACGGCCTTTTCTACTGAGCTGTAATCCCTCCAGCCACAGCTCTGAATGGCCACTAATCTCCTGCTCGGGCCAGTGCACACACCACCCTACATCTGGGCTCGACAGGCACGTCGAAGCGAGAAGAGGCGCAGGGAAAGGGACGGATGACACATCAGCCGGCTCCGTCCCTGCCCTCCTGCTAAGTTTCCCCTGCTTCCCTATTCCTCCCTGATCTGCGAGCAGGCCGCAATCGGAGCCGCACACCGGCTTTAAAGAGGGATGCCACCGCATCAGGCTATAAGCTTCTGGATGTGTGAACATTCCTTATTAAGTCGCTCGGTTTTCAGAAATGCTGTAGAAATCTAATTGACAGCAAATATGCTGCATTGGTTGGGCCTCGTGGCAGCTGTCAGAACTGTTTGTAGACGCTGACATTTCTGCTACTGCATATAAACATGACAGCAACACTGACATATGCTGTAAGGTGCCATCTGTTCACAGAGAGCACTCTGCTTGCAGAATTGTCCTCCATAAACTAGCCTGGTTAGTAACCCGTGTCGAGAGATGCAGGGAGAAATCAGCTGTTGACCAGAATCGGCCTCGTCCACCCTGACCAGTGACCAGTCAGCTTGAAGCTCAAAACTGGCTTCTTTCCGTCCATTCGTTAAACGCATTATAAACGCTTTATAAACAAGTGCATCCAAGTTGCTCTGACAACAACACTGTTCAGCGTGAATGCTGGGACTGGTTGAGCAAGGTCAGAAGAAGCACAGAGATGCAAGAAATACTGAGGGAAACTGAGACTTTCAGCAGATAACAGGAAGGTCTTAACGGTGCTGGGGCTGCAAAGGGGTTTGGTTTAATCCTTTTCCACTTTCGACCTCTGTGAACCAATTATCCAACATGTTGAATTTAGAAAAACCTTTTGGAGATTTGGAGTTTGGCATCTACCTTCTCTTGGTATTTCACAAGGAGCCCATTAATACCAGAATGTGAAATTGTTACTTCGTAATTAGAACGACTCTGGGATTATTAAAGTATTTCTGTCTCTGATTCTGATTCAGATAAAGGTAGAAAAATAGATCTTTTCTGGTGGGCCAGAGTTTCTAAAAACCGGAGAGAGGAATTTGGCCTCACACTTCGGTCTGGCGCATCTATTGGCTTTTTATTGGTCCCGTTACAGTGGAGTTCGTGTTAGGAATGAGGAAATCCATTTTTGCTTTGTTTTCCCTCCCAGAGTGATGTCCACATCTAAAATGCCCCTGAAGGTGTCTGAGGACCGCCTGCAGATGTATAGAGCCAGGAGAAACCAGTACTTATCTGCTGCTGTAACAGACGGGGATCACGAGCCCGAGGTGGACCCCTACGCCTTCGAGGAAGGGGACGTCAAGTTCACATTCTCCTCTAAGAAGGACAAAGGAGGAGGAGAGCGGGAGCCCGGCAAGAAACACAAGGTAGGGGACAATTTCTCACAGCGTGCAAGCTTCATTTTGTTGGACGCTGGAATTCCATCTAATCAAGTAAGATCCGCTGTCACCTGTCGATTAATTTCATTAGTATCAGCTTAAAGTACTCGCTGTTTTTAAATCTACTCTTAAAACACATTATTTCTCCTTGGCTTTTAACTCACATTGAGAAGTTGGTTGTCATCTTTATTTTTCTTGTTATATCGTTATCGTTATTTAATTATTTTTATTAGTTTTATTAATTGGTGATAGTTTTGTTGCATTTTTTGCTTGCTAGAGCTGGCAAGAGTATTTCTGCATTTTATTTGTTTTTATTGGTGTACAGCACCTTGGTCAATGGTGTTGTTTTATAATTAAAGTTGTGTTGTATCTAATAGCAGACAACAAAATAGGGCAGCGTTTCTTCAGGATGTTTTTGATGCATAAAACTATTAAAAGGCAAAAACATATGAATCTGAAATCAGCTCATTGTTGTAACGGCTTAATGCAGAATGCTGTGTAGCAGTCTGGTGGTTCTGCTTTGGATTATGGCGGTACCGTTCCTTTGAGTAGTCTTAACAATCTTCAGAACCTTGTTCCTGCAGAGGCCATGGAAATGAATGAGTCCAGAGGGCGGAGCGCCTCCCCTCACTATCCTCTGCAGGACCCTCCGGTCTTACTGGATAGGTAGTGGCTGCCTCTCAGTCAGCGCGGACAGCAGGAAGATGCTCGGTGCAGTATGTGACATTCCTACAACAATCCTTTTTTTGGTGCAGACGTCACAAAAATGGCACCCTACCGGCTCAGGGTGCCTGGACTGCGTGCAAGCAATCGTGATTTCTGATGATTACCAAAGGACTTCGGGTCACACTGTATGGTCAGTGAAAGCTGGGTTTCTGTCTTAGGCCATGGGTCTTCCAGCTGGACAAGGACTCCAAACGCACTTCATAAAGCACCCAGTAATGGATGGAAAAAAGTGCTGGAGAGTCCTGAAGTGGCCAGCAATGCGTGTGGATCCCAATGAACGCTTGTGGAGGGATCTTAAAGGCTGCCTTCAAATATGGGAGAGCTGGAGCAGTTTGCAAAAGACGAGTGGTCCAGACTGCCAGTTGATGGTTATAGGAAGCGATTGATAGCAGGGGTGTGTGGCAAAATACCTATTAGAGGGTGCCAATAATTCAGTCCACTTCATGTTTGGAGCTTTGTGGGACATTGTCAAATTTGACTTTATTTCATCTTTTTGGTGCTCCAAAACACACAAAGGAAATAAATGTGTGTGTAACAAATGTGTGTGTTTGCAATCATTCTCTTGCTGAGGAGCCCCGCAACATCCTTTACCTGCGCTAAGAACCCTTACGGTATCCCACAATCCTTTCTGTCACATGACGTATGAGCACAGCCCCTCACAGAAATCAATGAAAATCTCCAGAGAGAAGAGAGCACGTACTATTTAGTTCATTTTTGGAAGGCGTTTCCGTTACGTAAACACGTCGGAGTTAAAGGCTGTCCGAATACGGCAGAGTAGTCTGAACCTCCTTTCCCCCCCATGATAGAGTTTTTACTGTCGACCCCTTGAAAAGTTACAGAACATGAGCTAGAAGCTAGTATTAGGGGTATTTGGATAGAGCTGGTGAGCTAGTTTAGCCACTTGTTTCAGGTGTGTAGGGCAAGTGACACGTCTAAAAGTTGTAGAACACCAGCCCTCAAGTGTCTGAGTTGAATACCACTCCTTCCTTCTGTTGTCTTTCTTTCCATCTCTTCTTCCTTGTCTTCCATCTTTCTGCACCCTTTCCTTTTTTTCTTCGGTTTGTTCTGTACTTTTCTCCTTTCTCGTGTCCTCTGTCCTTACATACCTCTGTTTCCCTCCTTGCTTCCTGCTGCACTTTGAATCGTCCTGTTACTGAAAAGTGCTATATAAATAAACTGGCCTTGCCTTACTGAAGGTAACTTCCATCCTAGTTATAGCAAAATAATCTGACAAACTTTTAAACTGAACTAAATAACTAACTAACTAACTAATAATTTCAATCTTTTTAGTGATAAACAACCAAAATGTGGGTTGTTAAACACACCGTTCTTTATGTAACATGAGAATGTGTTGACCTGAACTCCCTTCTTGCTTGAACTCAGCTTTGAACAGGTTTCTCTCATTGACACGTGCTCTCAAAGGGTGTATGGGCTTCATACAAAAATAGAAATGACAGGCTTTTTGGGAGATAGTCCAGAAAATGTGTACACATAAGCAGACGTGTCCTTATGAACACGTTTGAGACTCTCAACTTGTGTTTTTATGGCTGTAAGTCGATATTGGCTAATAAACACGTAAAAGAGAGTTCAGCTCTTGTCGGCGATGCTGCTGCGGTGCATCTGTGTGCCTCAGAAAAAAAGCTGTTATCAGCGAGCCTCCAGAATTGTCCGGTGTTCACGTCGAAGGTTCACCTGTTACCTGACTATACTTGGTGCTCAGATGTGGCCAGCAGACGAACACCTCAACCTAAGCGGACGTCGCCGTGTGAAGAATGCACCTGTGGCCAGTCCCTCTCTGGTTTGTCGTCAGTTTGTCAACTGATAACTTTTTTTTGTTTCCGTAGTTTGTTTCTGCGGGGTGACATTTTCTTTCTGTTTGAAGAGCAACGAGTAGATAATGTCATCGAACAACCGGCTTTATTTGTTTGACATCTGGGAGGAGGGGAGGTAGAAAATAGGCCATCGGTATCCCTAGCAGCCCGGCACTAAAAATAGCTTTGATTCTGGATGTAATTCTTCATACATCCTCTTTGACTGGCCGTGTTTTAGCTGAACAGGAAGCCATTCCTCAATCACTATTGTTACTTTTTCCCAGTGGAGCAGCGTCTAGTTCGCATATTCAGTTTCCTCCACTGTTTGATCAGCCTCCTTCCTGTCTCTCACCATACTCTGGTTCCAGCCTACCGACGGAGAACCTCTGAAACTCGGCGCGTGCGTCTGGCCTTTCCTCTTCGCAGCACAAGGATGCTCTAACATTTTTCTTCCATTCGGTCTGGCGAATGCCGCTGCACACGCGCTGATCTGCTGGGGCGCTGGGATGAAGGCGGCTCAGTAGAGTGAACATGGAGCTACAGCCGAGCCGATTTAGGTGGTGTGGGTGCCACATAAGCCATTGTTTAAGCAGAAACACAGATTCATTTTCTTTCCCAGGTTTTTACCCACAAACTAGTCTTTGCGCACTGTACTTTTGAACTCTTATTGTTTTAGGTGTGCAGACAGGGTTCCAACTCTGGAAGAGTTAGGAATTTGATTAATGTCTGCAAAAAAAAGTATGGAACAGGGAAGATAGTACATTAAAAAAAGAATTGTCCTTCTGTCCGTCTTGTCATCTGATTGTTAAAATGTTCCTAATGCACATCCATCCTTCCATTTCTCCACCCGTCCATCCATGTCATCACTCAATCCGCTTCTTCTATCCATCTCATCGTTCATCTATCTGACCATTCCCAAGCAATGCATTTTATTCTGCGATTTTTGTGGGTTCCGGGTTGAATGCCCGTCCGGTGTAAAAGACGTTATAAAGTCAATGCGAAGTCTTTTGTTTTTCCTTTGAAACGGGATAAAAAGTGTATGTCAGTACTGCCATTTCATCCCTTATGATGAAGGAGTCTTGGAGCTCAACAAACATCCCGCCTTGACTTCTTGTCAGAATATTAAAGCAGCCTTCTGTGAATCATGCATGAACGTCAAGCAGCGATCAAGCAGTCCTTTGAACTGGAGAGCTATTGACTGCACTGCTGGCCATGTGACACATGCCGTAACGGGCACATCATCTGATCACTGCGCAGAAGTGCCGCTCCTGTTGAATTAAGAACAGGATGCAAGCATGGAAACCGCTTCAGATGAGTCGAAAAGGGATTAAAATAGTCCAAATTAGGCTCAAATACGAGCACTTTTTTTTTTACTCAAGGCAAACATATTGATATTGGGTTAAGGCATCATTGCTGCCTATAGATTGTGACCTTGGTGTGTATGTTGGGCCTTTAAGGGAGACAAATTAGAGCCTACGCTGGTCAGAGAAAAGCCCCTGGAGCAAAATGAAATCAATGAAGAGGACATAACAGTCCTGTTCCCCTGCTAGTTCTGCTCAGCACACTGTGTACACGCTCACACACTCACACAGGAAACACGCTCACACAGAAGGCCTGCCCTCCCAGATATTGATGTCTGGGCAGGAGACTGAGAAGCCATTCCTTGGATCATGATTTCACTGTGGTCCATGCTGGAAATCCCATTTGCCACAGTGGGAAGAAGCAGTGCCTCTTTTCCTGTTCTGTTTCAGGCCAATTTTCTCTCACTGCTCTATCATTTGATGCTTTTCCCCCCTAGATATTCACATTGATTGGGGGGTGGGGGGCATTTTTAGTTGGTTAGTTTCTGCTATTGCTTATTTATTTTGTTATAGATCCAATTAACGGCTGTAGTTTCTCAGGTATTAACCACATGATAGTCTTTCAGCTTTATCTGTGTCTGATTTACGCTGGCTCTAAACATTTCCTCTTTGTTTTTTTGTTTTTTTCTCAGGGTGAAGATGGAGGAGCCGGTCAAACAGATGGTAAGCATTATTTCATAAAGGTTTACTTAACTGTCACTCACGAGTCATACAACGTACTGTATTTACATGTTGTACACCCACAGACTTGTAACTTTAGCAGGATCTGAGGATGTAGACCAATGCACAGTAGACCCTGCAAGTACAAGCTGGGATCTGAAAAGTGTATCATGCATTTATATTGAACCCACTTCCCTCTAATGCCCTTATAGTGGAGTGCCACTGATTGCTTTCAGAAGTCACCTAACTGATAGATAAATGAGCAAATTGACCAGGGAATACAGCAGACATGTTGGGGATAAACTAGAGGAGACGTTTAAAGCAGGGTTAGTTCATAAAACAATATCTCCGTGATTCTAGCATGAAGGGAGTACAAAATTATTTTAAACCCACCAAAACATGGCCGTCCATGCACGACGACTCCGAACATACAGTGAGAGCTCAGCGGTGTCCAAAGGATGACCTGGGGGCCCTTTACGGCCCTCGCAGTGATCTTAACTGGAAATCAAGAACAGTAAAAAATTTGACCCACCAGCACTGGCAGCTGATGCAGATCAACAGGTTTTAAAGATTTTTAGGGTGGGTGAGCACGAACCTTTTTGTTTCACTTCTACAATTATTTACAGGTACATTTTTACAAAAATCATGCTACTTTGCTTCATGAAAATATGATATTTAGAAATTGTTGTTGATATTTTTTTATTTTTATAATTTTTATTTTGCATGTTAATTGGTGTAATATAGAGTGAGACAGAGAACCCGATAGTACAGCCAGACATGGTGTTGTGCTTAAAGGATATATTGAACAATTAAATAAACAAAGGTGGTACTGGCCGATTAGAGTCCAGGGTGAGCCTGACGCAGGTAGTGCCGATAGCACACAGCAGCCGCAGATCACTGTTTACATTGGCTGGAGGTGAGATCAGGTCCGTGAGATGGGCTTGTGTCAAAGTGTGGGTGTCACTAGTTTAGAGCAGCTGATAATAATGTTAGAGTGGCCTAATCAAAGTTCAGACCTAAATCTAATAGCGAATCTAAGGCTTGGAGATATGGCTTAAAAATAAAATCTCTGATTTTATTATACCAAATCTCATTAAATTATTTTTTTCTCCTTTTTTTTTCTCCTTTTCATCATAGAAATGAAAGAATTTTTTTAAAAACTTGCTTTTATTTCAAACATTTCACTTGGGAGTTGACCCGAATTCAAAGTGCAACTAAATACAAGCTGTGAAACATGCTTGTAAAACAAGATGGCAGCCCTGTCATTGTAAACAATGAAAATGTGACAAAATGTTTGCTGATAGTGGTATTACACACTGAGCTAAGAACAGGCTAAGTAAATGAGGAAATTAAAATGTTATGGTAAAAAAAAGTTTCCTCTACAATATTTTTGACATTTTTGACATATATTGAGCATCGCATGCTTTTTTCATGGAAGACCAATGAGTGCACTGGGAAAATAAAATCCCAATTTTCCAAAACTTTTGTCTTAAAAAATTGTAAATTTGAATGAATCGATTAAAGTGATTTATCGCCCAGGCCTAAGAGAATAGAGGCATGCCTCTAGCTGCTGAAAGGTGGTTTTGGAAAGTATTGATAATCACTATGCTGTAAAAATGTTTAAGACCATCAATCCTTCTCCTGCAACTTCCCACCACTGGACTACTCTGTCAGTGTGTCGCATAAATCCTCCAGGTAGCCTTGGTGCAAATGGTTCAAATGTTTGTCAGGTATGAATACTGCAAGTCTGAAAAGAGCGCTTCATTTACAGCTCAACATTCAGGAAACTATTATCTTCAAGTATTTATTCATCAATTTATGTTTCAAATTTGTTAAAAGTGTTTAGAAAATGGAACCAGGCAGATTTGACTGGAAAAGAAAGTGAGTTTGTGCTGTTCTGGCTCAAAGCAAGAGGTTCGGCCCCTCTGGCTTTTCAAGCAGCCCAGATATACACCTGGGGAATGCAAGATTCAGTCCAAAAGTATTCACTACTAACATCACGCCTGCTCCTGGGTTTCTCCTCATATGCAGATGCACAACGCGCGGCTGCTCACAATCGCATGGCCTCCACCAGCCTGATGCACGTGACGGACCTGGTGGTTTCCTTCAACGACCTCGACAACCTTTTCAACTCGGATGAGGACGATCTGACGGTGAGCGGAGGCCTCGGATCACCCTGGCGTGCATATCTCGTTACGCAGCGCAGTCTGGCAGCATCGTGTGTCTGTGTGTCTGTGTGTGTTCCCATCATTCGGGGCTCTTCTTCCTGTTAATCTGAACGGATGTCATGTCTTATACTTGTGGCTCCTACAGGTGTGAGAGATTAAACGGAGGGTGATTTTCATATAATGTCTCTCATTTTCTATCCACAGCCCGGTACCAGACGACCTGTGAACGGAACAGATGAGAAATTTGGCAACAAAGATCCAAAGCCATCCTCGCTGGACGCCGTGTCTTGCATTAGTATGTATCTCTCCTCCTCTTCCCGCTGATGACTCCCTTGCCACTGTTCCTACACCTTCACGCACAAAGTGTCCATAATTTACGCCTATTCAAATTAACCGCTGCAAATGAATTTTATATTCTTTGTTTAACTAAATGAAACTTGAGGCTTTCGGTCTTGAGGAACAGCTGGATGCTCACGTTTGGCTTCGCCACCTATGGGGGAAAGTATTCTCTTGTAGCGTTTGTTTATCGTTGCCTGGGAAGACGTTTTTTTTTTTGTTTTTTTTTGCCACAAAGTCCCAGGTCCCAGGTTCAAATCCTGCCCAGAGGACTTTCTGTAAGTAGTTCTGCTTCATGTGTGGCTTTCTCTGGGTACTCCAGCCCACAACTCTTCCCACAGTCACAAATCATGACAGGTTAATCCATCTAAATTCGCGTTGACTTCTAATTGACTGGCACCCATTGACCACTGAAGTTAGGCAGCTCAATATAATAATTAGTGAGTTGAATGATTTTTTTTTTTTTTAATGACTTAAATGATTCACTTTGGTGTTCAGTTGTGCATCCCAGTTAAAGGACTGTTGAATTTGTACGTCACATAGGAGGAAAGGGTTTTGTGCCATATTCTCCCACTTTTTCTGCTGCTGCTGCTGCTACACTGTTCAGAGTAGCACTTGTTGCTCCTTCAGGCAGATCTATCCATTCTGTCCCCATTTCCACCATCCAGTATTCCTTCTCTCCATCCATTCTGTCGTCTGTCTAGCCGTTTCTCAGTTCATCCACCCATCTATCCATTTGTTTCTCCATCCGTTCATCTATCGACAGTTTGGTCCCTGTTCCCTCTACCCTCCCACCAGTCTGTCCCTCCTTCTTTGCAACCATCCAGTAATCTATCCATTTACCCATCCTTCCATCCATGCTTTTGTCTCTCACTCTATCCAGCTGCCATACTTGTTTTTGGCCCTATTCCCTAGCTTTGCTCTTTGAATGTTTTTCGAATCCCCTGAAATCCGTCTTGCACTTGCATGCTTTACCTGTATTCTGTCTTGCACCTTTGCGCCGAAACTCTTCACCGTCAAACCTGTCATTGTGCTGTAGATAAAAGCTCTGCATAAAGGGACCATCTGTGTTCATTCGGTTTATCTTCAAAATGAACCCGACTGCTCTGGCTTAGTCTGTAAATGAACTCATAAATACATTGAAAAGGAAAAGGAGGAGACTCTGCAGGAAACGGCAAGATAAATGTGTCGATGCAAATGTTTACTGAGCAATAGTTGATGTGTGCGCTCCGCTTTTAATCTTCATTGTTGTTTCATATTTACATGAGACTGTTTTCAACAGAAGTTTGCCTGTCTTCTTTCCCTGCAGACGAACACAGCTGACATCAGCAAGTATCTCGACAGTGTGTTGAACAACAAAAATAACAAATGGGTCATTAGACACGTCTAGGCACATGCACGATTCACTATTGTTATGTTAAATAGCTTGTTTCCAGATGTTTGTTTTGCGGTTTGAAAGCAGGACACCTATTGTCTGTGGCGTGACTGAAATAAAAATGGAAAAGAAAAGACTCCCTGAAACACATTACAGCGACAGGTGCTGCTAGCTGCTTGTTCTTTGCCCTCCGTCAGGTTCAGCAGACCTGCACCAGATGTTTCCCACGCCTCCCTCGCTCGAGCAGCACATTATGGGTTACTCGCCCATGAACATGTGCAACAAGGAGTACAGCATCATGGAGACCAACCCAGGCATGACCATGCTGGATGGCACCCCCACCCTGGGAGGCCACTTCAAGATTGAGGTGGAGGAGAGCTTCTGCAGCCCCAAACCTTCTGAGATCAAGGTGAGTTTGGCTGCAGAAAAGGGGATACGTGTGACACAGCTGATAAAACCTGTTAACCATTTAGATTCAGCCTGAAATGGAAAGTAAATGTTGAGCTTATTTGTAATTTGCTTCGTTGCCCATCTAAACATCCAACTTATCAGCTAAAGACGTTTAAGAAGAGAGCATGCTCCAGAAATTTAGGAATAAAAAACAATGTATGAATTATTTCTCACATTAAAGATAATTTAATGTATTCATTTGACATAGAGATGCATTGAGAAATCAGCTGGTGACTTTTTTTCCTTCTCAGGCTGCAAGAGAGAGCATTAGCTAACGTGAAGGCTGAACACTTGCTGCGTTTGAAAATGTGTGCAAGGTTTTGAAAATCTTAGTGTGAGGTCCTACACAGAGGAAAGCTCTCATGCTCCTAATGAGTTATCGGAATCGGCCAAAGTAATTAGCAACAGGTCAAAATGTAAGAATTGGAAATCTGCCACAAAATTCTTCTTGCTTCATTTCTGAGCCTGAATCCCTGCTGCCCGATCCGCTCCACTGTTCACTTGGCCACAAGGACTCTATGATGTAAACTTTTTGATCAGTATGCGCCAACTGTACATGCAGACAGGAGCAATGGCAGTGATATGCAGTCGATAAAGAGAATAATTGGTCAGATCACGAGCAGAAGTTTTAGGTTTTAGGAGAGATCAGTTGTTTTCTCAGTGTGGATAACGAAAGTTACGACTGTAACTACGGTTCTATGAATCCCGGATGACCGCCAGAGGCGGTGCTTAAAGCACTGAATGATCACTCTTGCGCATGCACAGGTCGAGAATCTTATACCAACATAGTCACGTGTGACCCCCGGTGACTCCGGAGCCCATATAGTCACGTGACAGCGACAGCTCAGTCCCTTAATCTTCTCGCGAACAACACGATGATTCCGAGGGACCGAGCGCTCTGGCGGTCATCCGGGATTCATAGAACCGTAGTTACAGTCGTAACTTTCGTTCTATTTCATCCCTACTGACCGCCAGAGGCGGTGCTTAAAGCACTGGATGACGATTACCAACAGAGTCCTGAGGAATCACACATGGAAAAGAGAGGACCCCAAAAAAAAAAAACATGCCCACCTCACTGGGATGATGGTGGTCCTTGGGATAGGATCGCCTCCATTGGGTGAAGGGCAGCCAGGTTAACCCTGTAAAACCTAGCAAAGGTATTCGGGGATGACCAAGAGGCTGCTGCACAAATAGCCTCCAGAGAAACCCCAGTCATGGCGGCCCATGACACACTAATGCTCCTGGTGGAATGGCATCGTACACCAGCAGGGGGCTGGCGGCCCTGTAGAACGTAAGCTTGTTCTACCACGTCCACAATCCAACGTGCCAGACGCTGTTTAGAAAGGGCCTGCCCCTTGCGGGGCCCAGCATAGCAAACAAACAGACTATTAGACTGCCGGAGGGAAGCTGTGAGTCTGACATATGCCTCTAGTGCCCGAACAGGGCAGAGAGGCTCATCGGCCCCACCTGCATCAAGGCGAGCAAGCTGGAGGGGCACAGCATGGCTCGCAGTAGAGGCCACTTTGGGAAGAAAAGCAGCGTCAGGCCAGAGTGTGACGCCAGAACCAGCCGGGTTCCAGCGGCAACAGGACTCATGAACAGACAACGCATGGAGCTCACCCACCCGTTTTGCTGAAGCCATGGCGAGGAGAAAAGCTGTCTTTTTTGACACGCACTCAAGACTCGCCTCCGCCAATGGTTCAAATGGAGGAGATCGCAGGGCGGCGAGGACAAGGGAGAGGTCCCACACGGGCACAACAGGGCGTGTGGGAGGGCGCAAGCGACGGGCGCCTCTCAGAAACAAAGAAATATCTTTGTTACGGCCAACTGTTTCCCCACTCATCCCTGAATGCCAGCAAGAGATGGCAGCAACATAAACTTTCAGAGTGGAAGGAGACCGACCTTGGGAGAGCAGTCCTTGAAGGAAGGTCAAAATAACAGAAACAGGGCAGTGCACCGGGTCCTCGTGTCTTGCCTGACACCAGCTGCTAAAAACTTTCCACTTATGAGTGTACACCAGTCGCGTGGAAGGGGCCCTGGCATTAGTCATTGTATGCCCGATGTCTCCGTCATACTCGGAGAAGGACACGCCGGGCCCTGTAGCGGCCAAACCCAGAGATGGAGGCGACTGGGGTTGGGATGCAGGATCTGACCACCCAGTTGTGACAGGAGGTCCTTCCTGCGGGGAAGAGGCATCGGAGAGCTGCAACAGAGCCTGTGCAGCAGTGGAAACCAGGTCCTCCCCGGCCACCGGGGGGCTACCAGAACGACCTGATGCCCTTCCTGAAGGACCCTCAGGAGTGTTGGGCCTATCAGGGGAAGTGGCGGAAACGCATAGAGCAGCACCCTGGGCCAGTCGTGTGCCAGCGCATCCTGACCCAGGGGACTGGCACTGTCTGCCAGGGAGAACCACAGGGGGCAATGTGTTGTCTCCTTGGATGCGAACAGATCTACAGCCGCCCTTCCGTACCTCTGCCAAATGATCTCCACTACCTCCGGATGGAGCCTCCACTCCCCCGGTGGTGGGCGTCCCCGAGAGAGAATATCGGCCGGAACATTCTGGACCCCTGGAATGTGGGCTGCTCTGAGGCTGGTAAAAAGAGGGGCCGCCCAAGTCAAGAGCTTCTGGGTCAGCCTCAGCAGGGCTATCGACCGTGTTCCCCCCTGATGGTTGATATGAAACACCACCGAAGTATTGTCCGACCGCACCAGGACATGCCTGTGGCGCAGGCCTGGGAGGAAGTGTTGCAACGCCCGCCGCACAGCCTCTAGCTCCAGGACGTTGATGTGCTGCCGCTTTTCCTGCGGAGACCATGTCCCTCGGGCAATCTGCCGCTGCCACGACGCCCCCCACCCTGCGGTGGATGCGTCGGTAGAGACGACCTCCCGTCGAGACGGCAGAGAGCCCAGTGGAACCCCCCGGGTCATAAATGCTGCATCCCGCCACTGAGCCAGTGACGCGAGGCAATAAGAGGACACCCGCAGCCTCTTGCGGCGGTGCGGCGTAAGAGAAGGGTCCAGCCTTTGGCTGTTGAGCCACATTTGCAGTGGTCGCAGAGACAGCAGCCCCAGGGGTGTTACCGCAGCAGCCGCAGTCAGCATGCCCAATAGACGAAGATAGAGAATAAAGGGGGGTGCATGGCCGGGCAGAAAAGCGGGCAGCATCTGCAGAATGCTCTCGACACGCTGAGGCGATGGTCGAGCAGTCATGGTTAAGGAGTCCATCGTGATGCCGAGAAACGTGACCACCTGAGATGGAACCAAGTTGCTCTTCTGCCAGTTCACATGAAGACCCAACAGCTCTATATGATCGAGCAGCGTGCGTGTGTCTGCAGCGGCTTGAGCTTCTGTGGGCGCACAGATGAGCCAGTCGTCCAAGTAGGGCAGGATCTTCAGCCCCTTGGCCTGCAGAGGACACAGGGCCGCAGCTACGCACCGCGTGAACACACGTGGGGACAGGGAGAGGCCGAACGGAAGGACTCTGAACTGAAAATGCTTGCCCTGAAACGCAAAGCGGAGGAACTGCTGATGATGCGGTGCAATCGGGACATGAAAGTATGCGTCCTTCAAGTCGACCAAGGTGAACCAGTCGCCTGGGGAGACTGCCTGAAGCACATCCCTGACGCTCAACATGTGGAAGGGGATAGCCTTCAAGAAAACATTCAGACCTCTCAGGTCCAAAATTGGGCGGAGTCCGCCAGTCTTTTTTGGGACTAAAAAATATTTTGAGTAAAAGCCCCCTGGATCCTGCAGGGGGTCGACAGGCAATATAGCGCCCTTGGCCAGCAAGGCGTCTATCTCTTGGCTCAGAGTCTGAGCCATTTCCAGGCCGTGAATCACCGTCATCCTGACTCGACCAGGAACTGGGGGGCGGCGGCGGAACTGTAGTGCATAACCCCGGGTAATTGTAGACACCACCCACGGATCGGGAACGAGAGCGGCCCAACAACTGAGCTGGTCCGGGGTAAAGTGTCCCACCGCCAGCTCGGTGATGTCATTTCCGAGACCCCCTGCCCTTAAGAGGGCGGGAGGGCCGCCGAGGAAACTGTCCGGGTCGGGAAGCGACCCGAGCAGGTCCTGCAGTAGGCGCTGCAGTAGGTGCCGCAGCAGGTCGCGGCGGCCCCATGGGGGGTGTAGTCCGAGCAACATATGTGCGCGAAAGAGATGCCGAGGCACCCGCAGCAGGATGCCGCGATGGTCTGCGATGAAGGCCAGCCAACTGCTGCTTGGTACGGGAAGCCTGGGCCGACCGCTCCAAGGCTGCAAGTGCAGCAGAGCCAAACAACTCCCCCGGAACCACTGGAAGGCTCATCAGGGTCCGTCTACAGGCTTCAGTCAAAGGAGACTGAGCCAGCCACACTTGACGGCGTGCCTGAACCAGGGTGGACAGGACACGGCCGGTTTCCCTTGACAAAAGGGCAAAGGCATGAAGCGATGCGTCCAACAGCCCCCGAGTGGGCGCGTCAATTGCAAAGCCTTCCAAGGAGGCTGAGAGACCTAGTAACAAATGAGACAACGAGTTACCAAGCCGCCCTAAACGAGACCCCGCATCATAGGCCCTGCACAGCAGGTCATCAGTCACCCGGCACTGAGGACGAGGACACCTGGCGTTAGTTCTCAAAGCCTCATCTGGCGCCACAATGAGGGATGCTATTGCGGGCTCAACAGAAGGCATATGGCCCAAGCCAAACTTGGGCGCATCTTGCATGGCCGCCAGAACCCTGCCATCAGAGGTCGGCCGTGAGAAGACCTTAGTGTCTGCCCAACAGGTATGAACCTCTTTAACATATTCGGCTGATGGGGGAACCATAAAGGACGACCTAGCAGGAGGACGTCGAAAGAACGCACTGGAAGTCACAGGTTGGTTCTGCGGAGCATCCAGCTGCAACCGGGCAAAAGCAGTTTTTAACGCACCCACTATAGAATCGTCCTCTTCCGACCGAGAATCGGAAGAGATATGCGAACCGGCATCCGACAGATGCGAGCCGGAGTCAAGCTGATCCTGAAAATCAGTACCCGATGCTGCTAGGGAAATAGCATCGTCCTCCAAGGCAGAGAGTCCTGAACCCATGCTCTGCACTGGGTCAGGGTCTTCAACCAAGCCCGCGCCACGTCCGTCCCTGAGGGACTCCAGCAGCGCTTTCATCTCCTTCAACTCAGAAGTAAGATGAGCCACCTGCCCAGATAAGCCCTCGGAATCCGTAGGGCTTCTCTTGGTCCTCTTCCGGGGGGGCCCCGCAGCCTCAGGAACCGTACGCTTCCTAGGCTGGCCGGTGCCCTGACAGTCAGCTAAGCGAGCATTACGCAGGGACAAGGGAAGAACAGAACAATTAGGGCAGGCCGCTTCAGTCAAGGCCTCCCTCAGGTGATCCGGTCCCAAACAAGAGGGACAGAGGTCATGCCCATCCTCTAACTGGAGAGGGGCCAAACAAGCTCTGCAGCACGGCACGTCCAACATCATGTGCTCGCAGGACTAGGTCAGGTCGAGCTGAAAACGCTACTCTTGACACTAGCAGACGAGCAAATAGGCCAGGAAACCCGGTCGAGCAGAACACGCCACCAGGGGTTCCCCAGCAGTGGAAAAGCTGCAAAGAGCACTGTGAGGGAAGCCGAACACGGCTGCTCACAATGAGAAGGCGAGCCCGAAAACGGCCGCAATTAACTTAATAGGCAAGCTCGGGAACGGCTGCCCGGTAAATGAAGGAGGCAAGCTCGGGAACGGCTGCCCGGTAAATAAAGGAGGCAAGCCCGAAAACGGCTGCACGGTAAACGAAGGAGGCAAGCCCGAAAACGGCTGCACGGTAAATGGAGGAGGCAAGCCCGAAAACGGCTGCACGGTAAATAAAGGAGGCAAGCCCGAAAACGGCTGCCCGGTAAATAAAGGAGGCAAGCCCGAAAACGGCTGCACGGTAAATAAAGGAGGCAAGCCCGAAAACGGCTGCACGGTAAATGGAGGAGGCAAGCCCGAAAACGGCTGCACGGTAAACGGAGGAGGCAAGCCCGAAAACGGCTGCACGGTAAATAAAGGAGGCAAGCTCGGGAACGGCTGCCCGGTAAATAAAGGAGGCAAGCCCGAAAACGGCTGCACGGTAATGAGACGCAAGCTCAATCAGTATATGTAAGCCAACACGGCCGCAATTTGCCAAGATAAAGGCAAGCCGCAAGAACGGCTGTAGAGTAAATAAGAAACGCACGCCCGAAAGCGGGAGCGATTAACAAAATATGCACCAACCAAAAACCAAACGGCAAGCAACAGGTTGGTCGGAGTCGCCAAAAAGGCAAAAGGAAATCGACGCAGGGAGCGAACGCGTCCCGCTTCCCGTCGAATAAAGGAAAACAACTTACCAATCGAAGAAAGAGTTGTAATAAGAATAGCTTGCGCAGCCTCTGGAGGGCGAGAAAATCCTCGCAGCCCCGACCGTAGTCTCGAGGCTACCAGCGACAAGCAACAATCAGTGACTTACCACCTGCACAACCTGCATGCGAGAAGATTGAAAGGGACTGAGCTGTCGCTGTCACGTGACTATATGGGCTCCGGAGTCACCGGGGGTCACACGTGACTATGTTGGTATAAGATTCTCGACCTGTGCATGCGCAAGAGTGATCATTCAGTGCTTTAAGCACCGCCTCTGGCGGTCAGTAGGGATGAAATAGAACCTATGTCGCAGGAAGCACAACAACAAAATAAGGCTTTTATATTTTGGTGAGACATCACTTAATGATTTTTTTTTTTCATTTGTTTTTTAGTATTGCATGTATTTAACGCCAAGTTATCATGCCTTAAGATGCTGTAGTGAAACCTGTTTATATCTGAGTGTATGTTCAGCAGAGCTAAGATGGTATGAACCAGCGGTTCATGCAAGTCTCCTTCACTAATATGGAGACGTATGAACTCGATGGGGTCATACTACAAATAAAGAGGTTATCTTGTTTCTTTCATTTTTTTAAACTGTGCTGCTTGACATTCCTGAAGTTGCTGCTTGGCATTTTTTATATAGTTATGTCTTTTTTATTTTGCAGTCATTTAGGAAAAAAATCATTCTCCTCATGCCTTCTTGCTCTCTTTTTTTTTTCTAGGACTATTCATTCGTGTACAAGCCAGAGCTATGTCAGGCATTTGTAGGCTGCTCCATGTTCGCCCCCCTGAAGACGTTGCCCAGCCAGTGTCTCCCACCGCTCAAAGTACCGGAGGACTGCGTCTACCGGACAAGCTGGACCATGGGCAGGGAGATGCTCAATCCTGTGCCTGCGCTGGGCTTCCTAAACAAAGACGGGTAGATCCTCACCCTCCTTTGGTCTGCACGTGCAAATCCCTGTCATATGTTTCTCCTCTGCTCTCTTTCTGTCCATGCACACCAACCGTTCCCTCCCCTTGACACCACCTTAGCAGCCAGCTCCATTATCCATGCATGACTGCTTTAGGCACACCAGACAAATGAGTAAAAATATCTACCAAGTTGAGGAGCTGGATTATTAGTGGATAATAGAATGGGAGAGCGCTCTGAGTTGCTCCATGCCACCCAGCTGCTCATAGATCAGATTCCTGTCGCTACACAGCCTCAGCTCGGATGTTTTTGTTTCCCCTGTGAAAAGTTCTCATGAGCACATTTATGTAAAAAACAAACAAAGCGCACAATTGTTTTCTCTTGCTTAGACATGGTCCTGTGTGTGGTGCTGCTGGGATGATAACCGTAGGTAAAAATGTCACAAACTAAACCAAAACCATATAACAAGATCAGGGTTGCATCAATTTAAAACAAAGGCAACGATTCCTACCACTGCTATATTATTGAAACATGATGATTATTACAGTTGTAAATATTCTTACTATATTTTGTATTTCGATTAAGACATGAGCTGAATCGTAATAAAAGAAGGTGGCTGCTTAACAGCCTTTAGTTTTAAAGCCCTCCTCTTTTTGACAAGTAAAATGAGGAGGGGTCCCACCAGGACTCTGTTCTCACAGCTGAAAATATTTCCAAACTGCTAAGTTTGCTAAGCGCTTGTATGCCAGGGGAAATGGTAGTTGCCTTGCTTCCCAGCTGACCATCAGTGTGCAGCTCTGGAGTGGGAGCCCTGTGTTGCTATATGCTCCATAAAGTCAGAGAAATTTGGAGTCACTCCTCCACTTTCTCTGGAATATCATCAAAAAGAATCATAAATCATACAATTTTAGCAATTTACAACAAATAGCTTACCATAATACATACCATAATTTCTGCAACCAAGTTCTGAAATTAAAAACAAATAGAGTCAATGTATACACAGCAAAAAAGGCTGTTGCACTTTTCCCTCTATTCCTGACTGGACCGTGTTTAGAGTTTGAACTAATATGTGAACTGTAAGCTCACAGCCATGCATGTCCAGGCTGAACTCGGTGTGCTAACTTATTTTTAGAGTCGCACCAATCAGGCTTTTCCTGGCCGAAACCAGTTTCTGCTTTTCTGTGTTGTCTGATGTGCCGATTCCAGTTTTGACTGATTTTTAGTTTTTTTTAATTGAATCAGAACGTATTAAGAGCTACAGTAAGCTTTCTTTGCAAACACACAAGCAGTACATCTGCTCTAAGAGGGGAACTCACAGATGTTGGATCTAGTCTTACTGGGTTTGGAAGGTCTGGAAGAAAAAGGAAGACATGATCTTTGCACTAAATATGTCTGGCCAGAGCTCAGCGTGATAAAGATCTTAATATGTAGCGCAGGTGTTGCCTTAGTGTCTGTCCCATACTGAATGTGCTGTGGCTGGGACTTCCTGCTCATGGGTCTGTGCCAGAAGTTGTTCCCCTCGTGCAGCGAGGGACATGGTGTACTCCCTCTCTCTCTCCCCCCCGTGCCCCCCCTTCCCTCTTTCTCGCCATCCAAGGCCTCGCAGTTAGTTCCCAAAAATAACCCCCTTACCTCAGAGGGACACTTACCGAGGTGTTTATTGAATGCTTTTCTTTCTCCTTTTTTACTGCTACCCATTTCTCATCATTATCTCTCTCTCTCTCTCTCTCTCTCTCTCTCTCTCTCTCTGGTGTTTTTGTACAGTTGGGATTAAACTTGTGAGCAGTCAGATCACTCAGCATTTCTGCTGTCTTATCCCAAGATGTCTAATTATGCAACATATTTGAATATTCAGTGCTGCTGTTAGAAACCTTATAAATAAATACGGGCATGTTTCTTTTACACAGCCTGTGTATCAGATTGCACGGACTTGTGTGATGCATGACAAAATAATCGGAGGTGGAAGTGCACCGAGAAAATCGTGTTTTTTTTTTTTGGGTTGATCTTTCAGAGAATGTCAGAAATCTGATATTTCAGTGAGCACTGAACACACCATACATACTGGTGTTGATCATATAATTAGAATTTTTGTGTCTTGCCAAGGCGTCAGTGGTCGTCTTTTGGATGTCAACTGTCAAGTCAGCAGTCTTCCCCGTGATTGTGAAACCTACAGAACTAGACTGAGAGACTATTTAAAGGTTTTGAGTTAATTAGCTGATTAGAATGTGTACCAGATATTGGATCTTTTCACAATATTAAAATTTTCTGAGATAATGAATTTGGGGTTTTATTAGTTGTCAGTTCTAATCATCAAAATTAAAAGAAATAAACACTTGAAATGTATCAGTCTGTGTGTATTGAGTGAATATAATACACAAGTTTCACTTTTTGAATGGAATTACAGAAGAAAAAAAAAAATTCATGATATTCTACCTGTAGGTGCTAATGGGTCCCACTTACAATAACACCTTGTTGTCAACATTGTTACTGCTAAGCAAAAGCTCAGACTGAGTCACTTTCACTGTTGGTGATGTGTTTAGAAGAAAGGCAGAGAAGCAGAAGGTTGTTGGGAACTATTTAATGACATGTTCTGCGATTCCTTCAGCCTGCAACAGATTGAGACATTTAGTGCATCATTTTGTCTGTGCTGGATCTGGACATCTTGGGAGCGGTTTGACAATCTCATCGTTAAAGACCTATATTCTCTAGGGAACACACTGTGAGCCTACTGTTCACAGCTAGTAATGCTAACTGGATTAGCTGCTAGTATAGGACGCTAAAGGCTGTTACAGTGTCAGCTGTTATCATTTTGTCATTGTTTCCTGTACTGAAACCCTGTTTTACACCTACTGTTCTCACATAAGATATGACGGGCCCTCTGCTCTCTTGTATAAATTGAAAATGACCGCTCACAGCAGGATAGCTGGACACATATTCAACTAAAATTAGAGTTTGGGCAACAGTCTAATCTCTGCATCTCTGTTCTCATTATCAGAAAAGAATCCTGTTATAGACCTCCTTGGCTTCTTTTTTAGAGACTAGAGTAGGATTTCCTTCTTGGCACTAACTCCTGTGCTTCAATCTGTCTTCCATCAGTAATATTCCCAGTGTGGGCAGTGCCATGGACCAGGACTACACCCAGACCTACACCCCCCAGACCCACACTCCCTTCATGTCCAACAGCGCTCCCCCCAGTAACAGCGGCACTAGCATCCTGCCTTCCCCCGCCACACCACGTTTCTCGGCTCCCACCCCACGTACACCTCGGACCCCACGCACGCCCCGGGGCCCCTCCAGCGTCCAGGGCTCTGTAAAGTATGAGAACTCGGACCTGTACTCTCCAGCGTCTACTCCTTCTACATGCCGACCTCTGAACTCGGTGGAGCCGGCCACGGTCCCCTCCATCCCTGAAGCCCACAGCCTCTACGTCACGCTAATCCTCTCGGAGTCGGTCATGAACCTCTTCAAGGACTGCAACTTCGACAGCTGCTGCATCTGCGTGTGCAACATGAACATCAAAGGAGCCGACGCGGGGGTATACCTGAGCGGCGCTGATGGTGAAGATCAAGACCCCTGCAGCTGCGGCTTCAGCGCCGTTGTGAACCGGCGGTACGGAAACGGCTCCGGCCTCTTCCTGGAAGACGAGCTGGACATCATCGGCCGGGGTTCGGACATCAGCAAGGAGGCAGAAAAGAGCTTCGAGGAGCTGCGGCTCTCCTCGTTGGAGAGGACGGGGGTTGGACGAGGGGACCGCGTTCCAGATGAGCTTATTGTGCTCCTGCAGGACCAGTGCACAAACCCATTTTCGCCCATTTCAGTCATGGAGCATGAGGCAGCAACGAGGGGGCCGAGCGGGGCCCCTGTGCCGCCCTGTGTACGGGTGGAGGAGAGAGACTACCGTAGTGACTGCTACATGGCTCTGGAACACGGCAGGCAGTTCATGGACAACATGTCAGGCGGCAAAGTGGACGAGGCGCTGGTGAAGAGCACCTGCCTGCACCACTGGGCCAAACAAAATGGTATGTTCCCATCTCAGACAATGGTTACAAAGCCCCTTGAGTTTTCTAAATCACGTAGCATCACATGAATATATGTTTACCAGTAATGTAGAAAAGGAAATAGTGATGGTTGTGAGACAGCATGTTAATATTACTAACTGGCAAACATAGTTTAGTCTTCCCAGAGTGTTGTTCTCCTTTGTTTACATCAGTCTGTCATTTGTTCCCTTGATCCGCAGCAGTGGACGTGAGTTCCCTTTGCTCTCAGGATGTGCTGCGGGTGCTGATGTCGCTCCAGCCTGTTCTTCAGGACGCCATTCAGAAGAAGAGGACGGTTCGGTCGTGGGGGGTTCAGGGCCCCCTCACCTGGCAGCAGTTCCACAAGATGGCTGGACGAGGCTCCTATGGTAAAGTTAGACCTCAGATCACTGCAGGCTGGTCTATTTGGTGATTTCCAGATGGCAGAACTTTGAGCTCAGCTTAGATATCATTCCTGATCCGGCATTCTGTTGCACTGTAGAGGAAAAGGCAAGACGTCTTTCATTTTAGTCTTTTTGTTTTTGTTTTGTGAAAACAGAAAAGTTTTGTTGCGTTTGATTTATTTATTTACATTTTTAATACGGAACTAGAATAAAATAATTGGGTCTGACTCAGTGCTGTTTTTCAGCGGGTTCCTGCTCTGCAGCACATGAAAAAACACAAACATTCATCGCCATTGTAATATCAGCTAACACAGGACAACACAGTCACACATATATACTCAGTTGTTCATCTACTCCCCAACGACACACATTTTCTCTGACGACGGCACCATTTGAAAACGGGTTCCAGAGAGGAACCCGTCTCCGTTGTCGCGTCCACAGGAAAAACTAAATCCTCCTCATTGGAGAAATCCTGGCACATGCACAGTGGGGCTGCAGTCATTAGAAACTAAGCAAAGTGTGTTTGTAGACATGAGCGTGTTGTTGACTGTCAAAGAACATACCGCCCACTACTGGCGTGGCAGGGTAATTACACCGCTTTTAACGTTTCTACTAGTTTTTTGTGCACAGGGATCAAGCAGATGCGTTTACAGAAAAAGAAAGACAATCTTGTTTTTAATGTTGCGTAAACAGGTTCTATTCTTTCTCCCCTCCACAGGCACAGATGAGTCTCCAGAGCCTCTGCCCATCCCCACCTTCCTGGTGGGTTATGAGTATGACTTTGTGGTGCTGTCTCCGTTTGGTTTGCCATACTGGGAGAAGCTTCTGCTGGACCCTTACGGCTCTCAGCGGGACATCGGGTACCTGGTAGTTTGTCCCGACAGCGAAGCCATGCTCAGCGGCGCCAAAAGCTTCTTCCGAGACCTCACAGCTGTTTACGAGGTAAAAAATGGCAATGCAAGTCATGCACTGTTAACGGGCGTTAGAGACACGCCAAGGTATTTTTATGGGGCTTTTTTGTGGTAAACCAAGAAAAAGTAGTGCACAGGTGAAAAGTGGAAGGCAGAAAATGCATGGTTCATCGCTGTTTTTGGAAATAAAAATCTAAGAAAGGCAGCATACAGTTGGCTCTCACCTGTTCATCTCTGCAAAATGGGCGCATAAGGTTCAGTCAGACCGGGCGTAGAGCATCTCCCCTCAGGGTTTAGTTTTAGGCCCTAACCCTGCTGTGTCCAGTGGTCTTCATGCTGCTGTCTGTCCAGTAATGGTCTCTGACAACCTTCTGCAGCCATCACAGAACAGCTGCCTTTCTGCTCAGAGTACTTAACACACAGGTGGACTATTTGGTAACACTGACCAACAAAGACAGCGTTTCACTGGATTTCAGTTAAGAGTATCGGAGTCAAAGGATCTGAGTATGATGGCATGCCACACTTTTCAGATTTGCATTTGTAATAACATTTGAAAACCATGTGTTTTGTTCTTGCACAGTTGTTTTTATTATCTCTAAAATATGTTTTACATTGGTGTGAATACTTTTCCAAGGCACTGTGTCAAAGCTGACTAACGATCTGAAACTTTTCTGTGATAGTAGAAGGCCTGGCTTTAAATAAAGCATATTGTTTGTGCTCTCAACCGCTACGCTTGAAGCTCAAGATGTTTTGTAAGCAAATTTCTCTACAGTAACTCTTGTGAAAATATTAATTTTGCTCCTGTCTCTGTTTATTTGTTTCTGTCTCAGTCCTGTCGCCTGGGCCAGCACCGACCTATTTCAAGGAGTTACCCTGACGGCATTGTAGTTGTTGGCGGCAGCGGAGCCAAAAGTGTTATGGATCAGCCCGTCAGCGACTGGTTCCTTAAGGCTGCCAGCAGCAACAGCGACGCCTTCACCAAGCTCAAGCTCTATGCACAAGTGTGCCGACACAACCTCGGTACGTGTCAGGCACACACCGTTTCTATATTCTACACAGCCCATGGCTCTTGTGCACTTAATGCAATATTTAGTCGCCTTTTCTTCTCGGTTTCCACCTTCAACGTGTCTTTGGTTTAGTTATTATCCAAGTTTGATTTTAAAAAGGCTAGGCAGGGAACCTTGAAAGTCTAAAAGAGAGCAGTGCTTTGAAATGCCAAGAAGTGAGATCAGTGTAGGAGGATGTTGAAATGGAGTAAAGTAAGTGGGGTGTTTTTCTTTTTTTTTTTTGTTCCTCCCATCAGACAGCTGGAGATAGAAGCATTAAACCACCTAGTGGTCTCTCTCTCTGCCACATCTTGAACAATTTTGTTCAAAGTTAACGTCCATTCATTTAGACTGAAGGATGAGGTTATAAGAATTTGGTTGCCAACTAAAGCTGTGGGGATCAATTATGTCATCAAGCTAATATTGATAGTCTAAAGCAGGCTGCTAAAATCTTGGTATTACCTTTGCTGCAGTGACAGATCCTAACTGTGGGCACCCGTCGGGTGCACAGTGTGCTTTAAGTAGTCGGCAGAGATTCTTCTGTTCCTGTTTTTGTGCTTTGTCATTGATGAATTCTGACGGCGTATCCTTGTCTCCCCCTCTAGCTCCTTACCTCGCTTCACAAACATTAGACAGCTCACTCCTCACGCAGCCTAGTGCCTCTTCTTCATCCAGCCAGACATCACCCACTCAACAACCTAGCTCCACCTCCAACACAGCCAGCCAGATGGGCTCCTCCGTTCCCAACAACAGCAGCAGCAGCACCAACACCAACGGAAACGGCTCTGGAAACGCCTCCGCGTCATCCAACGGCCTTGCAGCATCCTCGGGCCAGCCTGGCAGCACAATGCCGTCTGGCAAGCCAAGCTCTTTCCCACCGTTTGGAAACATGAACAGCCAGGGTTCCCAGAGTGGACAGCTGGGACAGCAGGCTGGCACCCAGAATGCTCCCACCTCAGGGGACAACTCCAGCAGCCAGTTCCAGGGGCCCACAGAACCCCCTGAAAGGTGCAGCACAGCTTCAGTTTTCATTCAAGAACAGTTTTTGTTGCTTCATGTGTGCAATGGCTTGCTTTTCAGAAGGAATAGACAACACTTTAGTTTTACTTTAGTATTTTCATACTGACACTGAGCGTTTTTTTTTTTTGGTTTTTTTTTCTTCCACGCAGCACTTTGGAGCGGGAGAAAATAGGCGTGCCTACAGACGGGGAGTCCCATGCTGTAACCTATCCTCCTGCCATCGTCGTTTACATCGTGGATCCCTTTAGCTACGAGGAGGCCGACGGAGGCTCGGGACCAGTGCCTACCCATTCCAGCGTGTGGACGCTGGGTTTGCTCCGCTGCTACCTAGAGATGCTGCAGTTTCTGCCTCCACACATTCGCAACTCTATTTCCGTACAGGTGAATAGACTTACACACAACTGGCTATCCTGGCACCAATAATTTCAGTTTTATCCTGGTAACCAAGTAAAGCTGAATGGGATAATTTTATACTGAAAGTGGACATTTTTGTCGTTCTGCTCAGTGCTTAGTTTGTTCCCAGTGGCCTGATTGCTGACATGTCCGTCATCATCATCACAGGCAGTAAATTGTTAATGATTTTTAAATGGCGAAAAGCTGAATTGTTAATGTCACCATGCTAAGCTAAGCTAGGTAGCGTATTTGGGATTTCTTTGGGAGGAAATCTTTTATTTTCACAGTTTGTGGCTAACCAAAACACCCGCACTGAACTTCTCACGCTGGACAGAGGCTTCCCTCCACTTTAAGTCATGCATTTAAACCGTGCTTTGTTCAACGTACACCAATGATGCAACTTACAACATAAATGTGTTTAAAAAAACAATATAATTTTAAATGTAATGCAAATATTCTGTAATCCACACATGTTCAAAGTTGCACGTCTTGATTAAAATATGGACACTACCCCATTACCACCTTTTTTGTCCATCCACAGATTGTCCCCTGTCAGTATTTACTCCAGCAAGTCAGAGGAGAAGACCGTCATATCTACGCCCAGCACCTCAAATCTCTGGCCTTCTCCGTCTTTGCTCAGTGCAGACGGCCTCTGCCCACCTCCACCAACGTCAAGTCACTGACCGGCTTCGGCCCTGGATTAGCCATTGATAACTCGCTGAAGAGCCCAGAGGTAAATGTAACATGCAGCCAAGTTGTCGCACGCATGCAGCACACAACTGCTCAGAAAGGATTTCTGCATCATTTTTAATCTGATCTGTTTGTAAGCAAAGAGACCCTCTGCGTGGTAGCAGAGGTAACGTTTAGCAGCGGACAGCTTTCTAGACGGGCATTAATCTAAATCTGTATTTAGTCCATCACTGAACAGATGGAATTAGTTTTTAGGGCTTTACAGTTGTTTATGATGCTGGAACACAACCAGAGGAATTTGTAACCTCTGTTCCTTTAGAGTTTACTTTTTTTATTATCTGCTTGGCTAGCTCCCTGAAACATTCATAATGGGCTTTCTAATGCCCGTTTAAACAAAGGGGGACCTTAGATCAGGATCTGATTAAGTCAGCTTTCTTCCTTGCAAAAAAGGTTTACTTGTCCTCTTACTGACACACTTTAAGGTCCCTTTTAGAATAAAGGTGGTCCAGTTGGTCTACTTGAAGCTTATGAGTCTTATAGTCTTGTAGAGATGAATATCTCCATGTTTAAAAATATTTTACAACCTTCCTGTTGCAGAGGCCGGAGTGTTTGCGTCTTTACACGCCTCCCTTCATCTTGGCGCCAGTAAAGGACAAGCAGACGGAGCTGGGCGAGACGTTTGGTGAAGCATCCCAAAAATACAATGTGCTGTTTGTGGGCTACTGTCTGTCCCACGACCAGCGGTGGCTTCTGGCTACGTGCACTGACCTGTATGGGGAGCTCTTGGAGACCAGCATCATCAACATCGACGTGCCCAACAGGTAGGACAGGTTGTGTGGACCTAAAAAGGTTGTTTAGATTATTTACAATGGCAATACAACAAAACAAATTAGAAACTGAGGGCTGTTTAAATTGGGTTGTTAAATCTAATGCAGTGTCCTTGTGTTGCGCAGGGCCCGGAGGAAAAAAGGCTCCGTACGTCGACTGGGCCTCCAAAAGCTGTGGGATTGGTGCTTGGGACTAGTGCAGATGACATCTGTTCCCTGGAGAGTGGTGATTGGCCGCTTGGGCAGGATGGGGCATGGAGAGTTAAAAGGTGATAAAAACTGTTAAAACATGTGTTTCTTTTTATTAAAAAAAATGTAAATCTACATCAGTTGGGCTGATTTCAAGGAACAGATAATTCATGTCTTTGACAATATACAGTTCCAACGAAAAATAGCAAATGACTGAGGGATGGGAAGAAATGAAACATGTTTTTTTAACTTTAAAAAGAAAAGCAGTGCATCGCTGGTTCATTAAACCCTACATCTCTCCTTTCTTCGTGTCTCAGACTGGAGCATTTTATTGAGCCGGAGGAACCTGCAATCACTCAGTCGACGTCTGAAGGAAATGTGTCGAATGTGTGGAATCTCCGCCTCCGACACTCCCAGCATCCTCAGTGTGTGCTTGGTCGCCATGGAGCCACAGGGATCCTTCATCATCATGCCAGGTGCGGTGCCTGCACATGATCATGTGGATGATGATTACAAATGCAACTTTTGCGTTTGAGTTTCAATGTGCAGCTCTTATGTGGGGGCTGAAAAGAGGCAGTGGGCTGTTGGTGTGTCCGTGTGTGTGGCATGATGGATGGCAGCCACATATCACATACCTACCCGCCTCCTTGTCCAGAGCAGATTGATGACGGAGACGTCGGTGTACCTTTCTCTCATGAAGCACTACCTCTCAGATGCCCATCGATCTCGTTTCAGAGTGATGAAAAGCTAGATCAATGGGTTTATTTGGGGACTTGAGCTGGGGAAGTGTCAGTCATCATAGCAGGATTATGCAGAGCTATGCTCAGCAGAGAACATCTCCTGTTTGAAAAGCTCTCAGACTGAAAGCTCGCATTATCTTCAGATAAGAAAGACAGGTTTGGGACTAAACAGGACAGCTGCTGTGGCTGTCTTTTTTACATAATCTGTATACGGGAAACTTTCAGCGCATCGAGAAACATTTCAGAGCCATTCCAGTCATCCAGTCTGTTCTTTCTTTAAATATTTCACATAATCAGATAAATTCTAATATCAGAGGAAGATAACCTGAGAACATACCCCCTAAACCTAAACTTTGCAGCATCATCTACCATCAACTATCCGTAAGCCTTCTACAGCCGCGTACAGAATTTTGGCCCAGTGTGCTTTACACAATTTGTCAATCTCAAATTGTCTGTTTACGGTCAGGCAACAGCATTTAAATTAGATTTAACATTCAGATTTAAGTCTAGACTATGACTTGGGCCTCTTCAAAGCTTTTTTTAAAGCAAGTTTGAACATGATTTGCTGGTGTGCTTTGGCTCTGAATAACTTGATGAGCAGAGTCCACCGTTTCATCAAAAGTCGCTCAGGTCCCGATGGGGCAAAGCAGTCCCAGACCATCACACTGCCACCACCATGTTTGACTGTAGGATGTGCCATTTTGTTACGCCATATGTGATTGGAGCCAAACCTTCCAAAATAACTCCTGGGATCATCAAGAAGTTTTTTGTGTGTGTGTCTCTCTCTCTCTCTCTCGCTCACTCTCTATCTCTCTCTCTCTTGCACACACTCTCT